>NC_140592.1:1147652979-1148852979 GCF_964204655.1 Triturus cristatus
AGCACATGTTGGATACTGGATGGTAGGAGTGGGGCAGTTACTTGGGTACCAGGTTGGCAAGCAGTGCACTCAGTAGCAGTAGTATGCCTGGGAGGTGGCAGAAATTGCTTTTCTAGTTCGGCATACTCATAGTAGCTACCATAGACCCTCAGATGACTATCCCAGCAGGAGGCACCCTAGGCATTCATATCAAGGCAGGATGCCACACAGTCAAAGATGAAGGGCCATTGCAGCAGGTCTCTAGATCATCTCAGGAGGATATTAACCATACAGAACACTGTCTCACTGTTATATGGATCAAATGGTTGGTATCAAGCTGTGAAGTGGTCTGTGCAAATCTAGGGGTAATATGATGCTGTGAGAGCTACCTACCCTCACAATATCTTTTAGTCTTAAATTAACTTGTGGGGTCTCTGTGGTCAGGCCTGGCAGCTGGAAATTACTCGAAAAGTTATAAAACCGAAGGATCCCTCAATTAATAATACTTTCCTGTGCTTTAGTGAAGTATCTGCCTATTGACCCACCTTCCTAATATATTAAAGTGAATTTATAATTGTTGCAGTGTAACAAGTGCTAATGTTTAAAATCAAGATCTGTGATGTACAAATAAAAATTAGAACAGCAAATAATACAAACAGTGAGTGAAATTAGTAAAATGACAATTATTTACTTTTCAACATTGACTTTTACTGTTTGACCAGTACCCCATTCTTTCAACTTGCATTTATAAGCGCCGTCTCTCACCATTAAATGGGAAGTCACTGATGAGGCTGTCCGGTTCATAGAAGTTTGATATCTCCAGAAAGGCAAGGAGTTTACTACGGTATTCACCCAGTTCCCCCCCCTCGCTTCCAGCTGGGGCCAGAGGTAGACCTGTGGTCAAAGAATAAGAACATTAAACAAATGGCGCCACAATGACATGACAAGATGAGCCCAGAACTTATAGAATCATGTCAAGTTGTTCAGTTTGAGCCACATCAACCATTCTGACAAAGTCAAGAACTACAATCTTGGAGCCTAATGGGGATGCTCGTTTTGTACTAGGTGTGGGAAGTGGAGAAAATAGACAATTGGGGGAAACTGATGACCGCCCATTTGACAACTGAAGAAGTAAAAAATAGGAGGTATATTATGCATATCAATTCCATGTGAAGGAGATTCAAGAATAAAGGTTTATTTGCCAATGCTAGAGAGAAGTGAAATGTCTCCCAGAATCAATACAAATATTTGTCAGTATCTGGTCACCATATTGTCCATTTCTTGAGAGAAAAGCTTGTTCCACTCCATAATAATCTAAAAACATACTAAAGCTAGCTTCAGCATAATACTTCTGTTTAAATGACAAGACTTCTATGACTATGGTTAAGAAAACTTGTCTATATCCTTTATGCTGAGAAGCACATGTTCTGAAGTGTGGAAATGTTACATTAAAGACTATGCTGCTGCCAAAATCTGGCAAAAAAGAAAGGCAGTGTCCCTAAACAGCTATTGGTTTAAATATTCCTTTGGCTGGTATTGAACTTTCTCAGCCTCTTTGATGGGTAGGCTGGCACTTGGATCGCATTTACTGTTGCTGCTGGCACAGGTAGTGGGGACCAAGTAGCATCCTCTAAGAGACTGTCAATCCTAGGCACCCTGTTAAATATAGTCAAAGCTTTGGAAAATACACTGGCAATAAAGGTTTGTGCTAATACATCAAGAGGAACACAGAGATATCCTATTTAAGGATTGATCAGTATACTGTTCCATTGAGTTCAGCATCAGATTCTAAAAGTATACCTATTCAAAATGTTCACATTTCTTAATCTAGGGATCTAGGTAAGCAATGCTAAGTTTATAGAGCTAAGTCTGTGATGTAGGATTTGCCTGTTCAACTGAATCGCAGAGCCATGCAAGACACTGACCACTGGTGCACAAAACTAGGGCCCTGAAAGGACATCCTTAACCCTAGAAATCAGTTTGCAGAACGGGGAGAATGGGTGGGGTGGTAAGGAATCTATAACTAACTAATGTTTCTTACAGATATATCGTTACCGAAGGTAAGTAACTTGTTCATCTGAAAGAAACACGTTAGTTATAGATTCCTTACCTGGTAAAGGTTTGCAACGAAGCCCACGTAGCTGCCTGACAAAGGTCATTCAGAGGAACTCCACGTCCCAAAGCAGTAGTTGCCGTCGTCGCCCTGGTGGAATTGGCACGCAGCTCCACTGGAGGCTCTTTCTTTGCCAGAGAATAACAGGCTTTGATACACAAAATGTCCCATCGGGAGATAGTCCACTTGTGTTACGGCCCGACCTTTCTTGGTGCCAACGTAGCTAACAAAGAGCTGGTCATCCACCCGGAACCGTTTTGTGCAATACAGATAAAAGGAAAGCGCACGTTTTAGGTCCAGACGGTGGAGCCTCTCCTCTTTCGGAGGATGTGGAGGCGCAAAAAAGGTAGGCAAAGTTATGGTCTGCCAGATGAGAAAGGCAGTGACAACCTTGGGCAGGAAGTATGGACGAGACCTGAGAACCACCTTGTCCGTATGGAGAGACAGGAAAAGAGGCTTAGAGGAAAGGGCCTGGAGCTCACTCACCCGTCTGGCAGATGTGATGGCTACCAGGAAGGCAGTTTTAAGTGTCAGAAGCCTTAAAGGACAGTTGTGAAGCGGCTCAAAGGGAGCGCACATTTAAAAAGTTAAAACTAGATTCAAGCCCCACTGAGGCATAACGAAGGGGATAGGAGGAAAGAGAGGAGTTCTGCCTTTCAAGAAATGATTAACAAACGGGGACTTGAAAAGAGAAGGCTGATCCAGAAGCCGAAGGAAGGCAGAGATGGCCGAAAGATAGACTTTGATAGGGTAAACAGCCATCAGACTTTTACTCCGCATACCATTACAACGCAAGCGTAACAATGCATGCGCTGTAACAACGCATGCGCTGTAACAACGCATAGCCTTTACTACGCATGTTATTACAGCGCATGTGCTGTTACACCACAAGCGTTGTAATGCGATCCACATCGTTGTGAGGAAACTGAGGCTCTTTTGTTTCTTCACAACGGCGTGCACCGAGCATCGCCCCTTGGACGACACTGGAAGGAGAAGAGAGGAACCACGAGGAGAACGAGGTAAGAGGGGCTGTGTAGTTTTGAAGGGTTTAGGGTAGGGGGCGGGTCATGCGGGGGTCGTCTTTTTTGATTAAGGGTTGAGTTGTTGTGTTTGAGGAGTAGTGTTTTGGGGTTTAGGGTAGTGTCGTGGGTCGTGCAGGGTAGTGTTTGTGTGTAGAGACAGGAGTGGGGGTCGGGAGAGGGTGGTTTAGGGGGTAGTGTTTTAGGGATTAGGGTAGTGTTGGGGTGTCGTGCAGGATAGTGTTGGAGCGTAGGGAGCGGACAGGGGGAAGAGGGAGGGTCATGCAGGGGGCAGTGTTTTAGGGTTTAGGGTAGTGTTGTGGTGTTTGTGTAGTGTAGGGTAGTGTTTTAGGGTTTAGCGTACTGTCAGGTCGTGCAGGTAGTGTTAGATTGCAGGGACAGGACTGGGGGGTGGGGGAAGGTAGTGCAGGGGGGTGTTCGTGCAGGGTAGTGTTTGCGTGTATGAAAGGTCTGGGGTAAGGTGTAGTGTCGTGGTGGGGATAGTGTTTGAGGGATTGGGGTAGTATTTTTGAGTTTGTGTTGTGTACGGTAGTGTATTTGGATGTAGAATTTAGCGTAGTGTAGGGCTGTTTTTCAATACAAAAAAATGCGTGGAAAAAGTATGCGGGGTAAAGGGATCCGTTGTAATGACATTTTAAAAGCATTTCCAGGAACCTGCTATCTAATAGTATGTGTACAAAAAAATTGCATTGTAATGGTACTTGCGAACTAATAACTTTTTTGGTAATAGTATGCGTTGTTTTGCATTGCGGTGTATCGACATATATTCCTTTGATAGTGCCCAGAGAAGAGCCCTGCTGGGCGAAAGAAAGGAGGAACAAGAGAACTTCAGAAAGAGGGGCAGAAAGGGGATCCCCAGCCTTTGCTGTGCACCATGCCACAAACTTGTTCCACCATTAACAACACATGATACCTCTGTCACCATAAATCAAATAATCAACTTCTTGGAGAGGATTTTTATTTTTCCACTTCGTACATATAATATTCATAAACTACATTTCATGTTTTTCATCAAGATCTGTTCAGTGCTGTACAACTTTGACTCAAATGACAACGAAGACACTTAGGGAGACTTAACAACGAAATCAAATAGACAAATAGACAATCATGTACATCAACAATATCCACATGAAAAAGCAAAACCAATTCTGAATTTTCATATAAGGTTCCAGGGACTTATTCCTTTTGTCCTCACAGAATAGCAGTGTTTTAGAGTGCCAGAGGGAGGTAGCCTCCAAGGGTTAAGAAACCAGATTTTCGACACTATTCTTTAATGTCTAACAAATATTTTTGGAGACTTGACGTCGGTTTTGTTCCTTATGATTCTTTAGAAGGCTTGCCTCCTCGAGAAACCAACGCGTTTCGACCTTCTACATGGCACTTATTATGGAAGGTCTTCATCAGGGTAGACACATGTTTGTGCGGAGGACTGGGGATATCTAATGGAGAAAAACGGGGGGAGGGGGGGGAGACCGTGTTACTTGTGTAAGAACACGAATGGAGTTTTTTAAATATTTACAGGTGTATTGACTAATTAAAAACATGGTTATTCGTACGTACCATAGATATGTCTTACAGATGGTGAAGTTCTAACTTCTTGTAACTCCAGGCACATACGCTATTGGACTAAAGCAAGGGAGAACATCCAATCAATGAAGGGTGGCCATTCCGGCACCTGCGAAAATATATGTTTTTAATGTGCTGGAACATGTCATGGCTGGCAGGGAGTGCTCAATAAACGGACGGGCTTGTGTTGGTTATTAGTGACTAAAAGTGCTCCGACCGATCCTTGGTTCGCGAGTGTATTGAGGTGGCCATGCTGATTATGAGACGTTAGCGATACGTCATGTCGCGGGTGAGGCAAAGAGGTGGGCGTGATATTATGTTCAACAGATTTAGCACTCGTTTTACAAAGTTCATTGGGGGTGCATATTCTGTAGTGAACAGAGGATGTTCCACCTGTGGCAGATACTTAGTATAAATTTAGTGCCCAACAGAAACCTATCCCAAGGGGGTGAGGTGTTCGCAGGCTCCAACGGGGTCCGGGCTCTCGATTTCTATGGCTGCTACAGGTCTACATCGTGTGACTGGCATGCGAAAGAACACCTGTGCAGGATAATATATACGTGCCTGGTGTGCAGAAAAGATGACCAAACGACATATGGTCTTACCTAATTTAGCCGTGGTCGAAGTTCTCGTGTGTTGCGGTAGCTCCAAAACAGTAGAGCGGGGCTTCGCTTTCGCAAGTAAATTGCGTGACGGTTCACCAGGGAGCTCGAAGGCGGTCAATCATGCGAGTGTGGCGAAGTCTACTGCTACACTAACTTTACTAATATCCGCAAACGATCCGGAAGTGGTTTTCCTAGTTCCGGGTCCTGCGTGTGTGGGCTCGATCGAGGGCGTATGGGGGGGCGTGTCTGCATCAGCTGGAGGGCGTTCTGAAGGGCAGGCTGCCTGGTTTTTAAAGCAACCGGGCTAGTGAAACCTTGGTAGTCTCGCCTAGTGTTCTTAGCGGGACAATAAAGTTAACTGAATTTTTTTTTTAATGTACCTCGACTCGCACCCGTTGGTTGTGTAATCAAATCAGTGACTAACCTCACCCATGGTGGATGGTACAACTCAAACACCTGTTAGGGGATGTTAGGACAATTATCCACTCTCCAGGGGAGAGTGATTTGGGGTCGGATGATTTTCCGAGATCTTAAAAGGCTGGTAGTCCTAACATAGTACATATGGCATAGTCGAATTCAACACTGGTTTGGTGAATATTGCACTTATAATCAGAAAAGAAAGCCTTGGGAGTGACAAACAAAGGGAGTTATTTAAAAGGTTGTTTGACTTCTGTTAATCTGTTCAAATTCTGATTGTCCCAGTATCCCTAACTGTCCCGTATATACTAATTATCAAACTTGTTCCACCGGCAGGCGTATACCGTCTTAGTGGAGGGATGCTTGGCTGCCAGGATTACATCCTAAACTTCGGGTGGCAGGTCAAAACACGTCAACTGCGCCGCTCAAACTCAACGCAAGGAGGTGGAGGCTGGACAGGTTCGGGTGGAGGACCGTCCCCTGCTGCTGCGATAGAAGATCCTGCCGAAGAGGCAGTCTGATCGGAGGATCAATGGCCATGTTGAGCAGCTCAGGATACCAGACTCTTCGTGCCCAATCCGGAGCCACAAGAAAGACTTGGGCCCGGTCGCGCCTGATCTTCTTCAGCACTCTGGGCAGAAGTTTGTATAAGCTGAAAGGCGTACAACAGTCCGCAACTCCACTTGCGACAAAAAGCGTCACCTAGCGAGTGCCGCCTTGGAAATTCCAACGTGCAGAATTGATGACATTGCGCGTTCTCTACAGTGGCGAATAAATCTAACCAATGCTCTCCCCACTGTCGATAGAGACCTTGCACCACCTCCGAGTGAAGACGACATTCGTGATCCATCATGCACCTGCGGCTGAGTTTGTCTGCCCTGGCGTTCAGGGAAACTGCCAGGTGTTGAATCACCAGGGATATGCCCTAATGTTCCAGCCATGTCCAGAGGCGTAGGGCCTCCTGACAGAGGGTCCACGACCCCACCCCGCCCTGTTTGTTGCAGTACCACATGGCGGTGGGTTTGTCCGTGAACACCTGCACTACTCTTCGCCGGACAGATGGAAGGAATGCCTTCAGTGCAAGACTGATCGCCCAAAGTTTCAGAAGGTTGATGTGGGGCCCGGACTCCGCCGGAGACCAGAGGCCTCTGATCTCCGCCTCTCCCATGTGGCCGCCCCATCCCAGAAGGGATGTGTCCGTCACCACCATGTGCTCTGGTTGGGGAAGGGAGAGGGATCTGCCGTTGACCCAATCCTGGTACGTGAGCCACCACTGCAACTGTCGAGCATGTCCTCCGAGATCTGGACACAATCTGACAGTTTCTCCAGATGCTGCGCCCACTGGAACTACAGGTCCCACTGCATAGCCCACATATGCCACCTGGTATGATCGACCAGCAGGATGCAGGAGGCCATGAGGCGCAGCAGCATGAGGGTCATCCTGACTGAAACCCAGGATAGACGCTGAAATATCGGAATCATAACCCGTATATCCCGGACTCGCTGTTCAGGAGAATAAACTCGAAACTGCGTCATGTCCAGAACCGCTCCAATGAAGAGGAGCTTCTGAGAGTGACTTCGGCACATTGATGGAGAACCCCAGCGAACGCAGGAGGTCGGCCGTAGTCTGGAGGTGGGAGACAACTGCCTGGGGCGAGCCCGCCTTCAACAGGTGGGCATCGAGATAGGGGAAGACTGGAACCCCTGATCTGCGCAGATGAGCTGCGACCACCGCCATCACCTTTGTGAACACCCGAGGGGCGCTGGTAAGGCCAAAGGGGAGCACGGTAAACTGAAAATGCTCATGGCCTACCATGAACCGCAGGTAACACCTCTGTGCCGGCAGGACGGGGATGTGCAAATAAGCGTCCTGCAAGTCTAACGCTACCATCCAGTCTCCAGGGTCGGGGGCAAACGAGAACTGAGCGAGTGTCAACATCTTGAACTTCTCCTTCCGGAGGAAGCGTTTGATGTTCCTGAGATCCAAGATAGGACGCAGGCCATTGTCCTTCTTGAGTACCAGAAAGTAGTGGGAGTAGCAACCAGGACCTACTGCTGGGGCAGGAACGCGCTCGATGGCTCCCTTGGCCAAGAAAGCCAAAACATTCTGTTAGAGACGTGCCAGGTGATCCTCCGACATGCGGTGGTATTGAGGTGGCATGGCTGGTAGCCTCGAAAGGGAGGGAGTAGCCCCTTCGGACTATTTGCAAAACCCATCTGTCTGATGTGATGGTGCGCCAGTTTGGGAGGTGATGGCGAATCCTGCCGCCCACTGGCGTTTGATGGGCCTGAAAGGTCGGACTAGGAGGGTTTTGAGGCTGCTGCAGAGGGGGGTTGGTGGACTGGCCCGCCCGCTGGCCCCCTGAACCACGGCATTGCTTCCCATGTCTCCGGCCGCGCGAAGGTTGGGACCCGGAAGCCATACCTCTGAGGACAGTGACGGTCCCCGTGGTGGGATGGGCACTGATGGGCATTTTCTCCCGAGTGGGGTTCCCTCGAGAGGTAGTGTCTGACCGGGGTACAAACTTCATTTCCAAGTGTATGAAGTCCCTGTGGCAGGAGTGTGGGGTAACCTACAAGTTTACCACTCCTTACTACCGCCAAGGAAATGGGTTGGTTGAACGATTCAACCGAACCGTAAAAGGCATGATTAAGGGTTTGAGGAATCTATGAGGCGTAAGTGGACGTCCTCTTACCATGACTGCTGTTTGCATACCGTGAGGTGCCGCAGAAAGCTCTAGGGTTCAGTCCCTTTGAGCTTCTCTATAGTCACCCCGTGAGAGGTCCTCTGAGTCTGGTCAAGGAAGGTTGGGAGCAATCTCCCAGGAAACCTCCCCAGGATGTATGTAGCTATATGCTGGCCTTTAGGAACCGGACTAGGCGTTTCAGACAACTCACTGAGGCGAATCTGGTAGCCAGCCAGGAGGAGATGAAGCGGTGGTACGACCAGAATGCCACTCTGGTAGAGCTTCAGCCTGGTCAGAAAGTGTGGGTCATGGCCCCAGTGGAGCCCTGCGCGCTCCAAGATAAGTGGACCGGACCATTTGAGGTGGTGGAGCGCAAAAGTCCGGTTACCTACTTGGTGGACTTGCAGTCTCCCATGAACCCCTTGCGAGTCCTGCATGTCAATCGCCTGAAGCCCCACTTGGAGAGGTCCGAAGTGGGCATGCTCTTAGTGACAGATGCTGGAACGGAGGAGGAGACTGAGCCTCTTCCTGACCTCCTGTCGGTGACAGAGCAAGATGGGCCAGTGAATGGTGTAAACCTCTCTTCCACCCTGACCCCCTGAGCAACAGAATGACTGTTGGCAGTTGCTGGGACAGTTTTCCGATCTCTTCTCCCTGATCCCCAGTGTCACTGATTGGTGCATCCAGGATGTGGACACTGGAGACAGTCTTCCTGGTCCCAAAGGTGCCGCACCGGGTGCCACGCCAGAACTCTGGTTCTGTGTGGACTACCGAGGGCTCAATTCAGTCACGAGGACTGACGCGCACCCCATCCCCAGAGCTGATGAGCTCATCGATCGGTTAGGGGCTGCCCGGTACCTCAGCACGTTTGACCTAACGTCTGGATACTGACAGTTCGCCTTGACTGATGGGGCAAGAGAGAGGTCAACATTCTCCACACTAGATTGGCACTACCAGTTCCGGGTTATGCCCTTTGGAATGAAGAATGCCCCTGCCCCTGCCACCTTTCAGAGGTTGGTCAACCAGGTGTTGGCTGGACTGGAAGAGTTCAGTGCCGCCTACCTGGATGACATTGCAGTGTTCAGCGCCAGTTGGGAAGAACATCTTCGCCACCTCTGGGAAGTGTTGATGGCGCTGCGGAGGGCAGGCCTCACGATCAAGGCGAGTAAGTGCCAGATCGGGCAGGGTTCCGTGGTGTACTTGGGACACCAGGTTGGGAGCGGCCAGGTGGCGCCCCTACAGCCCAAGATTGAAACCATCCTGACTTAGGAACCCTCCAAAACCCAGACAGAGGTGAGAGCTCTTTTAGGACTCACTGGGTATTACAGGAGGTTTGTCAAGGGGTATGGCAGCATTGTTGCACCCTTGACAAAGCTGACTTCCAGGAAGCAACCCAAGAAAGTGATTTGGACTGACACCTGTCAGAAAGCTTTTGAGGCCCTGAAAACTGCTATGTGCACGGAGCACGTGCTCTTGGCACCCAACTTCTCCAGAGAGTTTATCGTTCAGACAGACGCTTCAGAGCATGGTGTGGGGGCGGTTTTGTCACAGATGAATGAGGAGGGCCTAGATCAACCCATAGCCTTCATCAGTAGGAGGTTACTTCCACGGGAACAGAGGTGGAGTGCGATTGAGCGTGAGGCATTTGCTATGGTCTGGGCACTGGAAAAGCTGAGACCATACCTGTTTGGGACTCCCTTCCAGGTTCAGACAGACCACAGGCCCCTCAGATGGTTGATGCAGATGAGGGATGAGAATCCAAAGCTGTTGAGGTGGTCCATTTCCCTACAGGGTGTGGACTTCATGGTGGAACACCGCCCTGGTACAGAACACACCAATGCTGATGGTCTGTCCAGATTTTTCCGCCTTAGTGATGAGAACTCCCAGGAAGTAGGGTAGTTCTCCCCACATTTCAGCTGGAGGGGACATGTGTTATACCTGGCACCTTGGCGTGGGTCTCCGTTCCATTTTTTGCTGTTGCCTTATGTGTTTTTGCTGGTGTTAGATGCTTTGGACACTGCCACCTCTGTCCAGTGCCACAGTGCAAGTGCTCCCTATGGTTAATTGATGTATGGATTAGTGATTCCATGATTGGCTAGTTTGGTTTACCTGTCAGACCCTAGTACAGTGCACCAGGAGTGCCCAGGGCTTGTAATCCAAATGCTGCTGGTGGGCTTGCAGCACTGGCTGTGCCACCCACAGAAGCAGCCTGTAAAAGTGAGTCTCAGGTCTGCCATTGCAGAGCCTGTGTGCAGTCTGGTACTGCCATGCTGACTGGGCAAGTGCACCCACTTGCCAGTCCCTAAACCTTCCCTTTTCTTCATATCAGACACCCCTAGGGTAGGCCCAAGGGCAGGGTGCATTGTAAGTATAAGGTAGGACATGCCCTGGTGTGTGTGCGTGTGTGTGGCATGTCCTAATAGTGAATTACAGCCATTTTCGTTTTTCACTATTGCAAGGCTACCTGTTCCCCATAGACCAGAATGGGCAGTTTGATTATTACATCTTATAATCCTAACTGACTCATGGAACTAGGTAGAAATTAGAGTTTAGTATGCCTGAACTCAGAATGATAAAATACACCTTTTAGTTAAGTTGGTTTTAACAATCTGTGTTTGAAAATACTACGTTTAGAAAGTAGGTATTTTCTTGTCTAACCATCCAAGCCTGCCTCTGCTAGGTTGTGTATTCCTTGTCTGGAGTTTGAGTGACAGGGGTTAGGGGATTCCAGGAGACAGGGTGAGTCAGGACAGGGCTGACTAGAAAGATCTGCATGTAGATGGGTGGGAGGAGTTGCACCTGGGACCTGAATAGGGCTGTGCCTTCCCTCCACAATGCTGGCTCCACCTCCTGTGGTGCGTCTGATGTATCTGCCCTGCACTGTGAAAGGAAAGGAGGAGTCATGTCAACAAAGTGCTCCAGGACTGACCAGAACTGGTTTGGACTAGGCAAAGGCCTCTCTGCCTTCAGAGAACAAAGAGAAACGGAGTATAAATATTGGGAACAAACCCAAGAACTTTATATCACTTTGGGAAACAAGAAGAAACCTTGGCTGAGGAGAGGAACCAGAGAGACTGAGGAGTGACTATCCCTAAGCTGAAGTGCTGCTTGGGGGATTGGCCTGCAGTGGTTGCCTAAACTGCCAAAGAAAGGAGAGAGGAACTTTGTGTGTACTTTCATCAACTTGTAAAGGATCTCCAAGGGCTTGAGAGAGCTTGCCTCCTGCTGAAGTCTCAGGGACAACAGACTTCACCCACCAGCTCCCCAAGAGTTCTTTTGGAAGTGACTGCTACTGTGCGAGGCTTTCTGAAGGACTGCGTGTCACAAGGAGCTGGAAGAGCGACTCACGAAGAAGCGTGTCACCGGCGCAGCCGCTGTCGTCGCATCACCGAAGAGGATAGACGTCGCATCAGATGCCACCGAATCAACGGAGAAGCGTGTCACCACCGTTGCAAGTAACACATCGTTGCTGAAGCATCTCGCAGCACCAGAGAAGAGTATCGACGTCGAATCAGATACCGCCGCATCACCGGGAACCGTGTCGCAGGGCCTGTCGCAGCTCAGAAGAATCGTTGAGTCACCGCAGGGCCACCGAAGCGCCTCACATCGCCGGAGAAGAGGATCGACGTCGCATCAGATGCCGCCGCATCACAGAGAAGCGTGTGGCAGGGCCTGTCCCGGCTCAGAAGTATCGTTGAGTCGCCGCACGGCCGTCGGGCGTGCACGCATCGTGACGCATCAAGAAGACGACGCCACCTTTGTCGCATTGTACCGGATCTTCATCGCATCACGGCGTTGCGTGCCGCATCGCCACGAATGCGCAGTAAGAAACCGATGCATCACCTCCCCTTGCAAAGAAGAACGACTCATCCCCTACGCAGCAGTAGGGACCAGACGCATCAACGTTCTTGCGTCTAAGGAACCAACACATCACCTTCCCTGCAACACTTTCGTTGTATAGCGTTACGAATTCCAAGGTACATTGAACTCAAAGTGTCGCATTTTAACATCTAAAGAGAACTAAGCTAATTCTACCATTTTAAATACAGTATTGCGGATTTTTGTCATTCATGGTCTTGTGTTAATCTTTATTAAGAATACTTATTTTTAATATACAGCTTGTGTGGTGTCCATCTGTATTGTTGTCACTGGGTTACTGTATGTGTTCACAAATGCTTTACACACTGCCTCTGAGATAAGCCTGTCTGCTCGTGCCAAGCTACCAAGGGGGTGAGCAGGGGTTATTTTAGGAGTGTACCCCCTTCCCCTGACTAGATGCAGGGGTCCCTATTAGTCAAAGGTACCTACCTCTGCCAACTAGAGACCCCCAAATCTAACAATGTGCTCTTGGAAGTGCAGGCTTTGAGCACCAAGCTGTCCGGGGTGGGGTGTTGGGAGATAAAAGTGCGGTCACCCGGGCGGTGACGTTGGGCAATCATCCTACCCACGGACGCCCCCGTGTTGGGCCTGGACCACGTGTCCAAAAGGACATTGGTAAGGGCCTCATTAAACGGCTCCGAAGAGCTTACTGCCGGCTGAAGCACCTCTGTCAGGAGGTTAGTCTTGACTGCCACCGCGGAAAGCTCGAGGTTGAGGTACTCGCCCGCCCTACGCAACAGCACTGCTTATGACGCTCTCTCCTCCGTAGCCACGGTAGGAGGAAACAACATGCCAAGGTCAGGGGATGTGTCAAGACCACTGGCATCCCCCAGTTCCTCTCTCTAGTCCTGCTCAGATTCCATCTGATCAGTTAAAGGGTCTCCTGACCCCTCCCAGTCCTCCTCCTCATCCTCAGGTTGCCAATCTGGCCGAAAACGGACCCCAGGAGTGAATGGGGCACAAAAACCCCACTCTACGCCAGTCCGGCTCCAGGTCCAGATCAGTATGGAGGCCGGGGTCAACGCTAGCCAGGGACATGATCGGCGTTGGGTGCGGTGCCGGAGGAAGCAGCGCTGGTGGTGGTGTTATAAGGTCAACCATCGCCGATCCGGATCCAGGTCTGGATCCAAGGGGGGGCCTGTGGCCGGAGCCAACGGCGGAAAAGGCCTAGGCCCCAGACCCAGAGTGCGAAGACTTCAATGACGGACAAGTGGTGATGGCTCCTCGACCTCCCTTGCGACCGGGACCTCGAACAGCGCAGAGCCGACTGCTGGCGCTCACGCAGCTTTCGGGACTGCTCCCTTCGGTGCCATCGACCGGCAGTCGAAGCACGACTTGGGGTCGTGGTCGTGCTCCAGGCAAAAGAGGCACACGCGGTGCGGATTCATAACAGACATCATTCGATTACAGGAACCGCATGCCTTGAAGCCGGGCATCCCTCGTGCACCAGGAGTTGATGGACTAAAAAAATTAAGTCGACTAAAGTCGATAAAAAGTCAGTCAAAAAGTGACTGGAGGTACCGCTCTCTCCGGATGTGCGCTGGGTTGCGGGGAAAAAGAAAGAACGGACATCAGCGCGCGAGGGTGGCATCTAAGTAGCTACACCAACGTCATCATGGCGACCACGACGCCAACGACGGCCGCAGAGCCGACCGACGCCACCCTCCGACGCGCAGAGGTACTGCTGACGAAAAATCTTTCCGGATCCAGTCTGATGCCTGGGGTTAATTCTAAGGTAAGGAATCTATAACTAACGTGTTTCTTTCAGATCCTTCATCAGAAACATCAGGATAACATTTTCACTGACACATAAAATAGCCTACACAGATGCATATTATTACTGGAATCCAAACAAAACATTGCACAGATATAGAACAAATGAATGGTAACATCTGTTATTTTCACACTACCAGCAGTAAGTCTCATTCATATCTGGCATCACCCCCAGTTTTAATTTTATCAACTGGTTGATGACTGGTTGAGGAAGAGAGCAAACATCTATTGCATCACTTTTGCAAAATATTGAGCAACCTATAGAAGCTTAATATTTTGTCCCATTTACTTTTACATACAAACTCCATAGATGGCATAGCCTTCTCTTTTAATAGCAATACTTATAAGAAGCCCCAGAACCAATGGAGCTTGCTTCATGCCAACTACGTAGAATCCCACTGGCTACAGCAGTTCATAAAAAATACTCTTGACCATGAACCGAATGCCTGCCAATAAGCCTCAAGGAGACTGAGCTCGAAATATGTGGCCTCTAGTGCTGGAGAATTCATAATCGATTGCATCTTCTTAAAATGTATCTTATTCTTTATTCTGCACCATACCTCAAGCCATTAATGCTTTGGTACTTTATCATAACAGACAGCAGCTGCTCTCAAGGTGTGCTAGCACTACTACCTTAAACTTTGGACAGAGGACTACAAGTGTGCTACCTGGAAATACTGAAACTTATCAGAATTTAAGAGACATCCAAATGGTTTCAAGAAGGAGTGTATAAAAAATGGGACAATAATGCATCTGAGACTGTAGATTAGAAAACCATAAGTGAACACCAAAGGTTCTATCATAAATATCCTTGTAATACCATTTATGGAGGAAACTGGAGTTTCTGCCTGTGGCTGAATTACCAGTGGTGTGTTTAAGTTGTACTTCCTTGCCCACTCACATTTTGGCTGGTAAAACCTTTTTGCATGAGTGCAGGGGAAACAGCCAAGATAAACATGTTGAAATCGTGCAGAAACACATTTTCACTACCATTTCCTTTTTTGAGGGTTACAAGTTGCAAACCCTCTGGATTTTAACCCCAGGGAAATATCAATACCTGTAGAACTAGTTGCTTACCCAGAGGGAAATATCGTGCCCATTTTCTTGTGCACTCTTAATCAGTCGCACAGACAAAAATTGAGTATGTCCAAAAGAACGCGAAAGCTATACACGTGTTAAGTACACCAATGGAGGATAAAGATGTCGAATGGAGGAAAATCATGGTTAACGGATATCAAATTCTGAGTCTGTACGTATTTGTGAAACAAGACTGGAGAAAAAGTGCATATAATAATGACTGCCATATAACTTCTAATTTAAATACCACAGACATAATTTGGCCAGTTTAATTGAGATGAATGTAAAGGTTGCAAGAGTAATACAAAGGGATTCCAGAAGTTAATTTTAAATCAGAGCTACCCTCTCTTCCCTCTCCCCCACATTCCAGTGCACTCAAATGGCATACCATCAGATGACACAAAATATTCCTTCATCAACATCTGCACCTTCTCACAGTAAAGCTTGATCAGGCAATTATGGAACTCTGGGCCAGTCTCTTCCCAGATATGAATGATGTGCTCCTGAAAGGAAAGACAAGAAAAATTACTCTCATCATCTCATTGTTCTCAGATCACGACCATGATACTCTGATATGTCCCAACACACTAGCTTTAAAATCTTTGTTAGAAATGGGGGTCTCTAGTTGGCAGTCTGTATGCACCCTGTCCAAATAGGGAACCAGACGCTAGTCAGGGTAAGGGGATCACACAACTAAGAGGCAATATGTAAAGCATTTGTATATATACACAAAGTAACAGTGAAAACACTACAAATTGAGTCCACACCAGTTTATAACAATAGCCAATATTTAGCTGAACAAAACAAGACCAAAACAACAAACATCCAACATACACCAGTAAAGATATCACTCTTCAAAGGTTAAGCAAATGTAGTCCACAGAACTCTATGGATGCGTCACTTTTAGCACAAAGCCCTGGAATAAGTCGAAATTCAAAGACGAAAACAAGTGCAAGGGAGGTGAGGCACTGGAAAAACAAATCGATGCGTCTGTTCCTTACTCCCAGGGGAGGTGATGCGTCGGTTCCTTACTCCCAGGGGAGATGATGTGTTGGTTCCTTACTCCCAGAAGAGGTGATGCGTCGAACTTCAGATACGTGGTTTTGGTTCCTTACTGCTGGGCAACATCGATGAAGAGACAGCAAAGTAAGATGCGTTGAAAATCCAGACACACTGTCGAAGTAGGCGCTGCGTCGATTTCCCAGCAGCAAGGTAGGGACTGCTTCGGAGTGGGAGCAGGTGCCACCGACGTCGGTGACACAGTGCTTGGGCTGTGATGATTTTTCAGCCGCACTGGAGTTGGCACCACTTGGCATGTCAGGGCTCTCAGCAGAAGAGCCCAGACACTGGTAGGTGAAATCTTTGATGGCCCTGAGACTTCTTACGGAAGGAGAGCACGCACAAGCCCTTGGAGACCCTTGGAAGCAGGCTGTAGAAAGCACAGTAGAAAGCACAGTCCAGTCCTTTCACTCCCAGGACAGAAGCAGCAGGCCAGCACAACAAAGCAACAGGCAGTGTGTGAGTCGCTACAACAGCATCCAACTCATTTTCCTGGCAGTCCAGAAGTATTCTGATTTGAGTGTCAGAGGTCCAATACGTATACACCTTTCTGCCTTTGAAGAAGGCCTGCTTTAAAGGAATGTCTTTCTAGTTCACAAGACCCTGCCTTTCCCCGACTTGGCTCCAGACACACAACATGGGCTGGAGACCACTTTGTGAGAGGACAGGCACAACCCTATGCAGCTATCAGTGAGAACTCCTCCCACCACTCTAGCTTAGGAAGGCCCATCAGCCTGGTGATGGCCCATCAGGATATGCAAAGCAAACCTCAGCTCCCTTTGTGTGACTGTCTAGAGTGAATGCACAAGAGCCCAACTGTTATCCAGACAGTGCCATTTTCAAACATGCAATTGAAAAACCAACTTCACCAAAAGATGTACTTTTAAATTGTGAGTTCAGAGACCCCAAGCTCCAAATCTGCATCTGTTCCCAATGGGAAATTACACTTATTTCAAGGCAATCCCTGTGATACCCTATGGATGAGAGAGTCCTTGCAATATGAAAAACGATATTATCAGTATTTCACTATTAGAACATGTAAAACACAACAGTACATATCCTACCTTTTAAGTCCACTGCACCCTGCCCATGCGGCTGCCTTAGGCCTACCTTAGGAGTGACTTGCATTAAGCAAAAGGGAATGTTTGGGCCTGGCAAGTGGGTACATTTGGCAGTTAGAAATGCAAGTTCAAAACTACATACACTGCAGTGGCAGGCCAAGGCATGTTTGCAAGGCTACTCATTTGGGTAGCACAATACAATTGATTTACAGGCCCTGGGCACACCAGGGGAACTTTACTAGGGACTTACTAGTAAATCAAATATGCCAATCATGGATAAACCAAACGCAATTACAATTTACAAGGGGAGCACTTGTACTTTAGCACTGGTCAGCAGTGGAAAAGGGCCCAGAGTCTTAAAACCAGCAAAAACATAATGTAGCACACAGTCAAAACAGGAGGTGAGGAGCAAAAAGACAGGGGGAATCACTCCAAAAGATGACAGGTCTAACAATCTTCTGGGCTCACTGGCTCAAAATTAAATATCGTAACATTTCTATATTCAATTACTGCCACAGATAATGAGGTCCGTGCATGCAAAGAAAGTCAAACCAAACAAGTCACAATTGAAATCTTTTCATTGTGAACTATCTAAAACATATTAGGAAATATAATATAAGCACTCACCAAGTATGGAATAGCTAGTGGTTTGAAGTTCTCCATCAAGAAATTAAGTACCTCTTTGCGTGGTAGAGCTTCCACTTCGGGGAGATCTTCCGTAAATATCTGCCAAAGACAAAGATCAGTGCACCCTTGAAGCTTCTAGATAAATGTACTGAAGGAGACAGTTAAGTAAGAACTATGGATTCTCATTTAGCTACCCTTGTCCTAAATTGAGGAAGGATACTGAAATAACAATTTCTACTGGGATATGATTTAAATAAAATACATTTAATACTAGTAAATAAACTAGTATCAACATATGCTTGTCAAACCATTGCTGTATATAGTGGATACAAATATTTACTTTATACACATTATGAAGTTCACTTATGAGTGTCTTCTGAATACAAACAAGTGCAGAGCAAGCATTGGCAACGTGCCATGAAAAAACAGGAAGGGCGAAAATGCATTTTGGCTTTCAAATTTGAAGTCAAACCAATTGAAACTGGTGATTTTTTAAATCCGTTTTCAATAGATCAGCTTGTGGAAAGTTTCACCCACAAGTAGCTAAAACCCCAGTATATATACAAAACCACTATATTTGTATGATTTTCTGACTTGAGGCTAACAAATTGCTCAAGGCTTTCCACAAGCAATGAGCTATTGTGAATATTGGTTCTTGTAGGCTAGCATTCACAGGAAAAAAGCGCAAATGATGTTCTAATTCTTTGACCAGATGCCATAAAATACCAACAAAAAACAAGTTACTTACCTTCGGTAACACCTTATTAGGTAAAGACTATCTAGCCGCAGAATTCTTACCTTAGGTGTCAGACTGGATCCTGACATTTTTCAGCAGTACCCTTGCGCGTCGGTAGGTGGCATTGTTCAGCTTCACGCACCGTTATCCGAGCTGGAAATACCCATATAGACACCACCCAGCATGCCGACGTCAGCTACTTTTGAGACTCTCCATGCCAGGAGTGAAGAGCCACAATGAGAGCTGACATGCTAACACCCTGAGAAGGGTGCCCCTTGAAGTGCAATCGACTTGCAGGGAAGGGAGGATGGAACGGTCAGTAAGGAATCTGCAGTTAGATAGAGTCTATACCAAATAAGGCATTACTGAAGGTAAGTAAGTTGTTAATCTAACAGAGAAGTCTAGCCGCAGATTCCTTACCTTAGAATAGATGCCCAAACAATGCCTCCCCGGAGGCGGGGCTGAAAACCCAGTATAAACCAAAAAGTCCTGGAAAGTGCCAGTCGCGATGGACCAGACTGTCCAGACAGTAATGTTTGGTAAATGTATGCAAAAATGCCCACTTTGCTGCCTGACAGATGTCCAGGAGAGGGACTCAGTGGGTTAATGCAGTGGTTACAGCTTTAGCCCTGGTGGAATAAGCACACAAACTCTCTTGGCCAATGAGCAGAAGATCTTGATGCAGAGCACTATCAATCTTGAGATGGTCCATTTCTGCACAGCCTTCACTTTCTTAGTTCCTATGTACCCCTTGAAGAGTTGATCGTCCACCCAGTATTCTTGCGTGCAATGAAGGTAGAACGCCAATGTATTTTTAGGCCCAGACGGTGGAGTCTCTCCTCCTCTTCGGTGAGATGAGGTGGAGCAAAGTATGTAGGCAGGGTGATGTTCTGGCCTACACTGAAGGGAGGCACAACCTTTGGAAGGAAGGCGGTAGGTGTCCTGAGGACCAGCTTATTCGGGTAGAAGGTGGTATAGGGAGGGTGCACCGCGAGTACCTGCAGTTTATGGACCCTACTGTTCGATGTTATGGCCACTACAAAGGTAGTTTTGATGGTCAACGGCCTAAGAGGGCGCTTGTGCAGAGGCTCAAAGGGTACACTTATCAAGAAGATAAGAACAATATTTGGATGCCACTGGAGCTTGATGAATGGCCTCGGAGGAAATATGTGTCATAGGCTGTTAAGAAACCTAGCCACAAAAAGTGACCTGCATAAAGAAGGCTGGACTAGCAACAGAAAAATTGACGATAGATAAGCCTTAACTGTGCCCAGAACAGAGCCCTGCTAGGCCTATGATAGAACAAACCGATAAACCTAAAAAAGAGAAGTGCAGAAAGACGGTTCGATGTTATGAGAAACACACCATATCACAAATGTATTTCAACAGCTGGTGTATACTGACTTGGTGGATGGATGTATGGTTGCCAGAATAACATCACAGACTTCAAGATGAACGTCAAAAGCTGTTAACTGTAGCTGCTCAATCTCTACACATGAAGGTGGAGGGTATGCAGGTTTGGGTGCAGGAACCACCTTTGTTGCTGCAACAGAAGGTCCTCTTGAAGAGACAGCCTGATCAGGGGACTAATGGTTTATGCTCAAAAGCTAGGGATACCAGACTCTCCGTGCCCATTCTGAAGCTACAAGAATAACTTGGATCCAGTCATTCCTAATCTTGGAGAATTCTGGGCAGGAGTGGTATAGGCAGAAAGGCGTACAGGAGGCCGGAACTCCACTCAAGACGAAAAGCATCTCCAATCAAGAGTTGCCTTGGAAACTCCAGTATGCAAAACTGCAGACACTGGGCATTCTCTGCAGTGGTGAACAGATCTAACCAAGACTCTCCCCACAGCTTAAAGAAGCCTTGCATTCATGATCTATAAGGCATCTGCAACTGAGTTTGTCTATCCTGTTGTTCAGAGAGCCTGGCAGGTGTTGAAAAACCAGGGAAATGCCCTGGCATTCCAGCCATATACAGAGACACAGAGCCTCTTGATGAGTAGTTCACGACCCAGACCCGCCCTGTTTCAGTACCACAGGGCAGTGGGGTGTTGTCCGGGAACACCTGCACAAGCCTTCCCTTTTTCAAAGGTAGAAAGGCTTTCAATGCCAAGCAAATCGCCTGAATCTCCAAGTTGATGTGGAGCCTGGACTGCATTCTCTCCCAGATGGCCGCCCCATCCCTGAAGTGAGGCATCTGTCACCACAGTCAGCTATGGCTAGAGAAGGGAGAGGGATCTGCCACTGACCCGATCATGGTTCCTTAGCAGAGATCAGGACCATGTTGGAGAGATTCTCCTGATGCTGTGCCCACTGGGACGTCAGGTCCCACTGCAGAGTCTGCATATACCAACATGGGTTACAAGCAGGATGCAGGAGGCTATGCATGCAAACAACCTCAGGGTCATTCTCACCGAAATCCAGGATAGAGGCTGAAACATTGGTATCCTAGCCTGAATACCCTGGACGTGTCGCTTGCGAGGATAGGCCCCGGAATGGCACTGTGTGCAGAACTGCTCCAGAACGTCTGAGAGGGAGTCAGGAGTGACACGTTGATAATGAACCCCAGAAGAAGGGTCACCGTGGTCTGGAGGTGGGAGATTACGGTTTAGGGAGAGCCACACTTCAACAGCCAATCATCGAGGTAGAGAAAGACTGGAACCCCTGACCTCAAAGGAAGAGCTGCAACCACCGCCATCACTTTTGTGAACACACGAGGAGTGCTGGTAAGGCCAAAGGAGAGCACAGCAAACTTAAAGTGCTCTTGGTCCACTGTGAACCGCAGGTAATGTCTGTGGGCACTCATGACCGGGATGTGAAAATATGCACACAGCAAGTCCAGTGCTTCCCTCCTGTCTCTCGGGTCTAGGACAGACAGAACTTGCTCGAGAGTGAGCATTTGAATTTCTCCTTTTTCGGGAAGGAATTGAAAAGGCGCAGGTCCATCCTTTGTGGGTATCAGAATGTAGATAGAATAGCAACCACAACCTCCTTCTGACCGAGTCATCCTCTCTATGGCCTCTTGGGCAAGAGAACCAGCACTTCCAGGTGGAGGAAGAAGAGGTGGTCCTCCGTCAGCTGGCCTTAAGTGGGTGGCATGGGTGGAGGGGTAGACGCAAACTGGAGGGAATAGCTTGTTTGGACGATTTGCAAAACCCAATGGTCTGAGGTTACTGACCACAAGTGGCACAGGTGATAGTGTATCCTGCTTCCACTGGATGCCTGGGATGTTCGGAGGGCAAACTAAAGGAATCTGGAGGCTGTGGCAGCTGAAGGGTTGTGGGGGACTGGCCCAAACTCTGGCTACCTGTCTCATGAAGTCTAGGGGGCTTGCGTCCTCTGCCACAAAAAAGACTGGGAAGCCTGTTAGACATGGTGGCTGGGAAGGTATGGATGCAGTTGGGGGCCCCCCTTCAATGGCCACGAAAAGGGAAGAAGAGTGACGAGGGACAACAGACAAGTCCAAGGACCTGGCCGTGGATCTGCTATCCTTAAAGTGCTCAGCGCGGATGAGAGCCATCAAAGAGCACATATATGTGAGGCTTAAACATCCCCTGAAAAGCCAGTGATTCTCAGCCAGGCGTGGCGTCCCAAGGCCACCGACTATGAAATTGCACTACCCAGCAAGTCAGTCTTGTTCAATGCATATCGTATTGTGAACAATAGCTTGGGAGAGTATGGCTCGGGCCTCCTCCGAGACCACTGGCAACACTTTCATAACCAAATCCCAGATCATACAGGAATATCAGACCGCAGTGCGAGGCTGATGGAAGAGAACAGTCGCTTGCCAAAAGGTATCAAGCCTCTTGGATTTCCTCTACAATGGAGTAGCAGGGAACGCGCTGGGGTTGATCTTAGAGGTGGAGGCTTGGATCACCAAGCTCTCCTGGGTGGGGTACTGGGTAAAACAATTCGGGTCCCCAGGAGTGGGGCGATTGCAGCGGACAATTGTCCTATGCTCAGGAGCCCCTGTGCAGGGCTTGTACCAGGCACAGAGTAGGACGTCGGTAAGGGTGTCATTCATGGGGAGAAAAGGATCGAAAGGGGCAACTCCCGGCTGAAACACCCCCATCAAGACGTTCTTCTTGACTGCCACTGAGGATAGCTGAAGGTCCAAGATCTTAGCCGCCCTACACACCATCAGTGCAAAAGAGGCTCCCTCCTCCGTAGCCACAGTCGGAGAGACCAAGCCCGCGTCAGGTGAGATGTCTAACCTGCTGGCCTCTGCCAGTTCCTCATACCAGTTGTCCTGATTCTAATCTATGGGATGCTGGAATCTAAGGGTCATCAGACCCCTCCCATTCATCTCCCTCTCCAGGCCTGCAAAATACAAAAGGCACTAGCACCGATCCAGAGAGCATGGACCCGGTTGGTGCTGGAAATGATAATTGAAATGACGTGATGTGGGGCGACAACACTGAAGCAGGTGCTGAGGAAGGTCTTGTCTGCAGCTCCGTTTCAGATCCAACTTGTGATCCCTGGAGCCTGACTGGCGCAGAGGTCAAACCCGTCTGCGAGGATTCAGTGGGGGCCACCCTAGAGCCAGATGGGCCTGATGCCACTGCAGAGGGCCGTGCTGTCCAATTAGGAGGTGCATAGCCTCATATAATTCCTTAAGCTAGGCGGGGGTCTCTCTGGCTCCAGGAAAGTCAGGGATGCATGGAGCAGACACTGACTCAGGCTCTGAAGTGGAAAAACAGGAGCGCCTCACCGGAAGATTTTATCAGGCACGGCAAAGTCAAATACCTCTTCGACTTCTTGTGTCTGTGGGACTTACCCGATGACTGAGTGTACAACGATCCCCAGGTGCGGCTCTGCGGACGGTCCCGTGACCTTCCGCGCAACCGGGATCTTGTGCGTCATAGAGTCACCTAAAGCCAAGTGGCAAAGAGTTTGAGGGATCGCTCCCTGAGCGCCTTCAGCTGCATGGCGCAGTAGTCCTTGCAGGTCTCAGAATCGTGGTCGCTTTCCAATCACCATAAACACACCAAGGGTGGGTCTGTCACAGACACCTGGCTGTGACAGTCACCACATTGTTTAAAATCAGCTAGTTTCATAGGGGATATGTTGAAACACAAGGAGAGAAAATCTCTCAAAAAAGTGTCAACAGAAAGTAGAGAAAAAAGCCAGTTAACGACTAGGGGTGGCTCTAACCGGATCAACTCTATCTGGCACGAACCGACGTCAGCGAGCCAGGGTGGCACCTATATAGGTACCGCACATCATTTCCGGCCCGGACGCCGCGGACGTAGAGTCTAACAAAAACCCCTACCGGCAAGCAGGGGTACTGTGGAAAAACATTCAGATCCAGTCTGACGCCCGGACAATTTTCTATGGTGAGCAATCTGTGGCTAGAAGTCTATCAGATAACAACCATTAGGGATTGTAACCAAAGGTGCAGATAGGCAAGTAAAAAAAAAATAAAAGAAATTCAATGACAAACCTTCAAACCATCTTCTGGAAAGTCTCGAAGCACCCATACTGAATAGGGGAACACAAGGGATAGATTTTCTGCCCCTAGAAAAAGAAAAGGGGAAAAAGCAATCATACAATAGCCCAAAAGACCAGGGCTATTACAACCCTCATATGTTACATCTTCCATGCTAACACCAAACAGGTTCACCTAAACTGAATATAATTCTGCTGTCAGATGTAGTGACTTAACCATCACTACCATTATAGGCCTTGATGGTGCCAAAACTACACATTGCGCATATGCAACAGCTGCCGTGTTAGTTAAAGATGCACTATCTGTGCTGCAGTCCAGGAAGTTTAGAACTGCATAAACTAATTGACACGGGACTGTTTGTGCTTACAAAAATGTGCAGACAGTACAATTATGGAAATAACTTTAGACTGAATGAATTTCAGAGCTTGCAGAAAAAAAGTATTGTTTTAAAGAAGCTTACATTTATATTTTTAAGTCTTTGCTTATTTTAACACGAACAGGGACTCAAGAAGTATGGACAGGTAATTAGTGTATTGATATTGTTATAAAGAACATCATTTTGACGACAGTGACAAATGTGGTATGACCTTATTTGTGTCTATAATATTGTTTGTTCCTTTGTATGCTAAACAACTAAAAAGTGCAACTGTAACTTTACAACACTATAAAATACTATTGCAGTGCAAATGGAGTTTGGGCATTTGTACTAAGTGCTATCCCAAGTGTGACTTTGAAGTGCTGTCTAGTCCTAGTCTGATTTACTGCAAGTCAGAGTTGGCATGCTTGACTGGAAGAGTGCACGGTTGCAGAGTGACCTTTGTGGGGAACACTGGATGTTGTGGTTTAGTAAATTAGGTGAGATCTTATCTTGTGGCAGTAGCATGGTTCTGGAAATAGGTGCGATTGTACCATTGAAGAGCATAAGACTGACAGAGTTCTGCGTTATACTTCCCTAGGCTCTGTTTTGTTTGGCAGTCGGTTGCTGTGAGCCACTGTGTGGGGTAAAGCACTCAGCTATAAATACATAAGACAGTACACTTGGCTGATTACCAAACAATTCTTCTTGCTTAAGCACACTCCACTTGTCAGGAGCAAACACCAGCATTTTAACTCATTGAAGCACATCTTCCTGTTTGCTGAAGGAACAGGCAGCTTCAATTCCAACCAAACAAGCTATAGTAGTAATGTAACTTGCCAACTGGCTCAATTTCAGAATCAAATTGATACTTTGTTGGACTGAAAAGGGGTTTCTAATTGGTCAATTTGGAGAATTTGAAAATTGAGCAATTCATGTATGAATGTATTTCCCGTTCCGGTCCAAACCTACTTTATTTACTCGTTTATATGGTTTTAGAAAGTGAAAATATATTAAATATACAAAGCACAAATTTACAAAATCCATAGCCAATCAAAAATCAGGCTCCTGCGGGGAATCCGACCATTCCAGAACAATGCGTAGGAACCAGAGAAGGAAAGGAGGAACTGGTAAACAGAGCATCACAAGTTGCTATTACAATATAGCACAGATCAAATCAGTAGACTGAAGGGGAGAGTGCCACTGCTATTGTGCCATCTGTTCACCAAGTTGTACTATTTGGACACCTATGGATGGAAGGGAGAATAATTACGAGGACATTGATTTGGGTCCACCTAAATCAAGTTAAGGCATTTGCCTGGAAAACTATGGAGAGGTTGGTCAAATTAGAGGCTTTAAATATAAAGCCAAATATAAATTCAATTGGGATGTTTCCAAACCAGATGTTTAAGAGTCTACACTTGCATAAATAATGGAGCTCTGCAATATGATGGGGTCCATTCACTAATAACTGTGACATTAATATCCAAACATGGTCAGAGCATACCCAGGACAGCAACAAATGGCAGAATACAAATGTACGTGATAGCCAGCAACAGTCTAATTAGATACAACCGTGCCCTTCATCCTGTTGTCCTCACCGCACATCCTAAACCAGCGCGGAGTCAAAATGTTGCATAGAGGACAGTCTGTATTGTAGCAGCAATCAGGTTAATGATACAAATTGATTCAAAGAATAGGTGAGCTGGGCTCGGAGAGTCTACATGCCTAAGGAGTGGGTGCCAGTTATTGGCAGAAAGAATACAGTCACCCGAAAAACACACTGCACAAAATCTTTATGGATGCACTCGAATGGCAGACTAATCAATGAGTGATAGAAAGTACTTAATTACCATAAAGATGCCATCTTGGTCACCAGAGGAAACATTTTAATTAGTCCTCTTATGAGCTATTTAATCCTACAGGAGCAGGTGGATTATAAATTAGGTTGTTTCCTATATCAGAACATAGCTGCCATTTGAATATTCTGTTTGACAAGCTGATGAGTCTCCCTTCCATCCATTGCACGATTTACATTTTTTGATAGATAGGTGGCCACAAGTTAAATGTGATGAACATGCACTCCATGCACTGCAGTGTACTGTGCAGATGAACACTTCAAAGAACTGGTAATTATATCCATCTGTTAAGAAAGAATACTTTTACCTCGATATTCAGTCAAGGGCAAACATTTAACATGCTATAATTGTATTGCACACAAGCTACTGCAGTAGGCATTTTGTTGGTGCTTTACACCATCTTTATGGCAGACTTTAGAAAATGTAACATGACACCACCGGACAGTCTTGGGGTGTTCAAATGTTTTGCCCCCATCTTCACTGGCAAATGTTTAGGGCCATGGTGCGCATGCACAACCCCCAATCATTGGTCTAGCGTGACCACTTGGTACAAGCAAGTTGTACCAGGACCCTAGAATGGAAGCATAGTTCTAAAAAGTGAAGGTCTTGTTTGTTGTCCAAAAAGCCATTAATTGATCAGATTCAGCAAGAAACAATCTTAAGAAAATAAATTCTGAATTAATTATTCAGTGACCTATAAATGTATATAGATAAGGCAGCAGACAGTCCAAGGGAGAGCTGAAGCTGGACTGTCAGGACCAGATGAAACTCGTGAAAGCCCTGGTGTTGCACCCTGAAGATAGGTGCGCCCCACCTCTGCCTAGCCAATATCAGGATAGGCAGAGACACATATTTATTTGTAAGGTGTGTATCTCGTGTTTTCCTGAGCTCTCAAAAGTGCTCAAGTGAATGGGTGTAATGAGAGTCCAGTATGGCGAAGCCCAGTGGCTCTTGATGCAGCCACTTCTTATGATGCCTTTTAGAGGGAACTGATGGTATGCTTGAATACTGGAGGAGACAATTGGACTTGGTCCAATGACTATCTGCCAGGGAGGAAGACTTGAATGACCAAAGTGCAGATGGCCTATAGCGCAATGCCAAAAACGAGGCGATGGATAAAATGCACAGTACAACAGAAGCTAGGGAAATCCATGCCCAGAAGTATATCAGTCTTGACTCAATGCTGCAATGCAAGTCTCCAGAGCAGGCGAGGGCTTGTCCCCACGAGCTCACTCAACTTCAGGGTGCTTCACACTTTTTTCTGAACTGTGATTACCAAGTGTGACCGAAGCAAGTTGTCTTAAGGCTAGAAAATGTTGCATTTCCTAATGTAACACGCAGAACTAGTGTACGGTCTGCTTGACTAACCTCCAGGGAGGGCGAAGCAGAGGGTGCCCTTGGTGGATGCTTTCTTATTTGATAAATTATAGGCAATACCACGCCAGTGACCAAGTGTAGGAAGGTGGATATCTGACTATGGTTACCCCCAAATTTGTGCCTAGTGTCTAGCTGGTTTTTCGACTTAGTTGGCCTGAGATCCGGCTATTCCGGATCTCAGCCTGGCTGTTCTCTCTTTAAAATGGACTCCATGTACCCTAGGTACATACCCAATTGGTTGGATCACCCTGTCAGCCCCTGTACCAGTGTACACTAGGTACCCAGGGCATTGGTGTACCCAAGGCCTGCCAGGGGCTGAAGCATGTATTATGCCACCCCAGGCTTGCCCTAACAATCTGACACAACTGGCTGATCACTCAGCTGGGGTAAGTTGGTGTAATCACCTCTTACTTAGGTGTAGTATACCTATACCTAACCTTAAATGGGACACATGTTAACCTATAAGTCACTCCTATGGCAGGCCTTAACAATCCTGAAGGCAGAGTGCTTGGTTCCATGTGAGATGGTGCTCTGGCATGAGCTGAGCCTGTCTGCAGTGGTCGGAACAACTTCCTTCTACTGTTTCCAGATATCGTCATACCATATTCTCTTAAGTGCATTATGAACCTCGCGGTTAAATGCGATCTTTGGTTTGGCTTTATCAAAACATGTCGAGTAAGGTGTCATACGAATTGGAATACTAACCCCTCGCCAATTCTGGCGACGGGGTTAGCATTCCACCCTTCTAGAGGGACACGACATGTACAGTACCTGAAACCCGGGTAAAATCAGACATAGCCTCAGCTCCACAAAATGGATGCTGCCACCACAGACACAAGTCTGCCCTCCTGCTGCTGGGAGTCCTTCCAGCTTGGGAGGTGTGGACAAAGGGTTTCCTGCCAGGGGAGGTGCATGCACCACCCCAGACAGGATTTTGTGTATTGGTCAGGTAGGGCTTGAAAGAAACCAGACATGCCTGAGGCTCACAAGGAGCCTCGGTGCATATGCCAGTTCAATCCGGTCCTGGGGCACACCAGTCCCGGGCCTGGGGCGAGCTGGACAAAGGATTGGGGGTGTAACCACCCCCCTTCCTGGTCCCACCCTTAGGGAGGGACCTAGCAGGTAGTCCGGCCCCTAGAATCCGCTTAAAGGTAGGAGCTGTGTCCTAAGACTTCAGGCATCCAGGAATCAACTTGAAACTAAGAAGAAGACGGGAACTTCGACATTCTGCTGCACAGAAGACTGAAGGAAATCTCCCCTGTGGTCAGGGAGTGACCACCTTGCTAACGCAAGCACCATCCAGCGAATCAACGTCTGCTTTGCCGCCGCCTCCCGCCGGAGCCCGAGCCCGAGCCCAGAGACTGACAAGACCTGGACCTCCAGACCTCTCACCGCCCGATCCACAGTCCCTGAAAAGAGGAGACCCGTGGAGGCACCGAGACACGTGGAGCCAGCCATCTTGAAACGACCACGACAAGCTGACAAGTGCAACAACCGAGGCTCCCTCCAAGTTGTGCATTGGGATCTGAGAAGCCCAACACCCGAGCAGCATCTGCACCAAAGGTGAGCCCTCCAGCATCTCCACGATCTGCGTGGGGCCCTTCTGCATTTTGCCACTCGACGCGCCTAACCGGTTGCTGGCCCGCTGGCTAGTAGCCATCTTGGCGACGAACTTCACGAAATACACCGCTGGTCTGGTTGCTCCAGACTGGCCATTGCTCCCCTCCAAAGGAGCAGTCCCTCTGACCTGGCTGGTCAGAACCATCAGCTTATTTCATCTCCTACAACAATTGCTTTTGCCAAGGCTTGTTTGCGTCGATCAAGTCGCTGACACCGCCGACAGCGAGAGCCTGCGTGGGACAGCTCGTGAACCGACTCCTGGACGTCGTCGACCTCCAGGGACCACGTGGCTGCAGAGACAAGCTACACCTTTCTTCCTGTTTGCACCCGACATTGCCTGGTACCCACCTGGTGCCACGCTGGTCACTGGCTAGTGACTGTGAACACTGTCCCCTCTGCTTACAGGTCTTCAACATCTCCGATCCACTCTTGGATCCACCACATCTCTCCCGGACCGACCGCCTGCAGCATCTTTGTCTTCAGGCTCCACGGAACAGATAGAAGAAACCCGACGCACTTCGAGGCCTATGCACCCGCTTCCTGTGGGTGAGGTAAAGCTGGCACTCCTGTGCCCAAGTGTAGTATTACATCTCTAGTGCCTGTGTTCCAAATCTTGAGTTCCTAGTCCATCCGGAAGATCCTCTTTGCAGTAACTTTGTACTTTTTACGCACCCATTGAAACCTATGGGAGCACGCATGTGACTATTTGCTCTGCACACGCCACCCGTGGACCTCCTGGTCACTAACTGAAGTTAGCTCCTTGTAGGCCCAGCGATTCTAGAGGCCCTAGGCCTTTTCCCTTTCCTGTTCGTGGTACTTATACCACTATTTTAGTATATGGTTCGAGGTGCCACCAGGGCCTATCCATATAAAGTGCAACTTCTGTGTATTCTACTGTAATCTTGTTTGACGATCTGTGCTCCTGTGCTCATAAAGAGACTAGGGGTTACTTTAAGAAATAAATACATATTGTAGGAAGGTGGATATCTGACTATGGTTACCCCCAACTTTTTGCCTAGTGTCTAGCTGGTTTTTCGACTTAGTTGGCCTGAGATCCTGCCATTCAGGGTCTCAGGCTGTCTGCTCTCTCTTTAAAATGGACTCCATGTACCCTAGGTACATTCCCAATTGGTAAGGATCACCTTATTGGACCCTGTACAGTGTACCCTAGGTACCCAGGGCATAGGTGTACCCTAGGCCTCCCAGGGGCTACAGCATGTATTATGCCACCCCTGGTCTGGCCTTCCAATCAGACACAACTGGCTGATCACTCAGCTGGGGCAAGGTCGTGTAATCACCCCTTGCTTAGATATAGTATGCCTATATCTGCCATTATATATAGACACATGTGTACCTATCAGTCACTCCTATGGCAGGCCTTAACAATCCTGGAGGCAGAGTGCTTGGTAACATGTGAGATGGTGCTCTAGCATGAGCTGAGCCTGTCTGCAGCTTTCGGAACCTTGTCCTTATAGCTGTTCTATGATATAGCCTACCATATACTCTTAAAGTGCCTTATAATCTTAGACGGTTATGGTAACTATGGTTTGGCTTTATCGAAACATGTCGTGTAAGGTGTCTAACACTTTTGAATAATACCCCCATGCCATTTCTGGACATGAGAATATTATTCCCCCCTTCTAGAGGGAAAGACATGTTAAAATCATACTTCAACTGTTAGCCTCTGACCAAAGCCTCAGCATCACAAAATGGATGCTGCTGCCACGACACAAGTCTGACCTCCTGCAGCTGGGAGTGATCCCAGCCAGGGAGGCCTGGACAATAGGTTTCCTGCTTGGGGAGGTGCTAGCACCTCCCCAGACAGCCTTTAGTGTATTGGGGCAGGGTGGGCTGAAAGGAATGAGACATGCCTGGGGCACACAAGGTGTTCCTTGCATAGTCCAGTTCAAACCGGCGCTGGGGCACTCCAGCCCCAGCTCTGGCGCGAAACTGGACAAAGGGAAGTGGGTGTAACCACCCCCTCCCAGGTCCCACCCATAAGGCGTGACCTAGCAGGTATCGCAGCCCCCCAGATTAGTATAAGAGTGGGAGTTGGGCCTCAAGACTTTAGATTATCCTGAACCTGCAAAACTGAACAGAAACTCTGGACCTTCGACATTCGACGAAAGAAGAAGACTGAAGAATCTCCCTTGTAGCCAAGGAGTGGCTACCCTGTGCAAACAGGCACCATCAAGAGACTACCGTTTGCTTTGCCCACGTTCTACGAGGAACCGACTGCAGAGCCGGACCAGAGCCTTGACTTCCAGACTTCTCCGACCCTGATCCACATCTACAGCAGAGCTGAGATCCGTGGAGGCGACGAGCGACGTGGGACCGGCTACCTGGAAAAAGTGGCTAGTAACTTAAAGCGCAGCTTCTGAGGTACCCTCGAAGTTGTGCACCGGGGATTGAGAAGCCCTAACCCCAAGCACCATCTGCACCGAAGATCAGCCCCCCACACTCCACGAGTCCTGCGTGGGGCCCTTCAGCATTTTCCTGCTTGCCGCGTCTGTCCGGTTGCTTGCCCGCTGGCTAGTGGCCTTTGTGACGACGCACCCTGAAATCTTCTGCGCTGGTTTGGCTCCTCCAGACTGGCTCCCGCTTCTCTGCAAAGAAGAAGCACCCCAGACCTTCCTGGTCTGCACCAGAAGCAAGTCCTCGTTCTTCGTGGGTTCCGCTTGCCAAGGCTTGGTGAGTCCTAGTCCAACTTCGACGCCGCCGACAGCAAGAGCCTTCGTGGGACAGCTCGCCTCCTGGTCCTGGTCGTCCTCGACGCTTCCTGGTCCTCCTGGCTGCAGCGACAAGCTTCACCTTCACCTGCAATCTTCACGACATCGCCTGGTTCCTTCCTGGTTCCACGTGGTCACTGGCTAGTGACCTTGACTCTGTCCCTTCTGCTTGCAGGTTCCTTCTCTTCTTGATCCCAGCCTTGGGATCCACCGGACACTCTTCACTGACTGCCTGTCAGCATCTTTCTTCAGGCATCCATAGGAGTCGACGACGAAAACGACGCATCTTCACCCCTATGCACCCGCAGCCTGTGGGCTAGGTAACTTGGGTACTCCGGTGCTCATCAGGATAGTGACTATCCTAGTGTCTAGTTTTCAAGTCTCAACTTCCTAGCTACTCCGGAAGTGTCCTAAATCTACCGTTTTCTAAACTGTACTATTGCTATTGACTTTTACGCATTACGCGTGAGTGTTTCCACTCTGCACACGAATCCCGTGGGCCTCCCACTTCCTAACTATCGCTAGTGTAGTGTAGCCCCAGCGATTCCCTAGGCCTGAAAGGGTGAAGAGTAAGCTTGAGGACATCATTGGTAAAGTACAGGAGGTGGAATATGAGTAGTGGAAGGTGACACAGAGACTACAGTCACTCAGCTGAAGAGGATTGCACCTAGCAGGGAGGTGAAGACTTTCAAAAGAAATGTAGTGGATGTTATTCTACTCTTGTATTTCAAGCTCAATGGTTAGAAAATCCGTGGAGAGGTCCACAACAGTTCTGGGTGGGTGGGATGGGGGTGGGGGTTGGGGTTTTGAATGTGGGTTTGGGGGTTCCCAGCAAATCTTAGAGGACCCTGGCCATGGGGTTGTAATATTGGTTTATCAACTTCCTCGCAGGGAAAAAGGAGAGAATACGTCTGAAGGTGATTCAGGGATGATAACATTACAGTAAGACAAATTCAAGGAGGGGTGGGGGGGATTTTGAGGTCAGCAATTAGAAAAAAACAAAATCTGTGTCAGTTTATTCCTTACGTCAGCTCTGTCACGTTGAAATGAAGAGGGCATTGGTGGACATGAACTGGCAGGATCAATCACAGAAGCAGCCTGCATCAGCAATACAAATTTTCTGTTTGAGACTGAAATATCAGAAAAAGCATTTCACCTTCTCCCAAGTAGACTCTGTTGCAACATTCCCTAGTGGCTTACCTGGGACAATGAATCGGACTGAGACACATGACTGTAGCAAAGTGCCCCATTTTGACATGGTCTCCCTCACTTTTTGCTTGGTATTTGATGCAATTTTGACTCCGGTGCACTGGTTCTTGCTAACCAGGTCCTCAGTGCCAGTGTCCTTTCCATAAAACAAGGTAACTGTTCAATTGTTCCCCAATTGGCAATCTCAGCACATCTGTAAGTCCCTAGAAAAGAGTAACCCTGGTACCTAGGGCATGGGAACTAAAGAGGAAACAATGCCTGTTCTGGAAGAAGGTATACACACCTCCTCCACCAAGATGCCTAGTGATTTAGCATATCAAGGCCCGCAGCTTCAAAGCCCCTGCTGCCTTTAGTATGCGACCTGGCTTCCCCCAGACCTGGGACATGCCACTCCCTGCCATGAGGCCAATTGGCAACACGGAAGGCGGGAAATAAGCTATGCAAGGAGGTGGTGCACTACCAGGCCAGTCACACTCCTAAGGTGGGCAGCCTGATGTGCTCCACTAAAGAAGGGTTACACCATCTTGATTTTGGTGGAATTATGAACTCTGAAACAGAGTTATGCCCACTCCCCACAGGAAGTGGTCAGATACCTGGGAGTAGTGACCCCAAGGGTAATTCGCCCCTTGGCAACTACCCTTCACCCCCCTTAAATGCCCCTAAATTCAGCATTCAGTTGGCCCCCTGACACCAGGAACTCAGACCCACCTGACAAAAGAAGGACAAAGAAGAGCCCAAGAAACGAGAACTGTGTACTACCGAGGACTTTGGAGCCAAACCCTACCCGCTTTCTCCTCTCCAGACAATTGCGACAACCCGACTCGTCCTGCAGCTGTGCATCATCCAAAATCCTCAGAAGGCCACAAGCACTGCGCCAAGCCGTCACCATCCCCCTTGAGGTGGAGGAGCCACTTCCCTGCACCGTTCTGCTGACCACCGGGTACACCGAAGCAACAGCTGCCTAGGAAGAGGTCACCGTGCTCCAGAGGGTCAGATCCGTCTCCCCACCAAGCTTGGCGCACCAGGAGCAACCTTGCAACAATACCCAGGGTACCGGACCACTTGCAGTAACCAAAAGCTTGTGTGAAGTCCAATCCGGACTCCAACACCGCAAAGACCGACCAGCCAACGAGGGACATCAGAATTGCAGAGGCCAGCACAGAGAGTGGCCCAGCCGTCATGTTTTTCCCCCCTCTGTAGGTCTGACTGAGAACCAAGAGTGCCTTCGTTGCATGGGAACAGCTGACCAAACTCCTCTCCACGTGGGCTCCCCAGGTCAGGTCCATGATCACCACCTGTGCCTCGCCGCTCCCAACACCCTCACAAACTGAGTTCTCCCCCTCCCCCGTTGGGAACTCCTGGACTTATCCCCCAAGATCCCCTTTGCAGCCTGTTTCTAGGTTGGCCCCCCTCCTTTGTCTATCTGAATTGTGCATGGCCAGCACATTCAGCATCCTTGCACTCGGACACTCCAGGGCAGGTAAACCTGAACTGCTGGTGGATCTTGTGACCTTGACCCCACCTAGCACCTTAAGTCCTAGCGGGGTCCCCCGAAATAAGATTGCAAATACCTGTATGCAGTATATGTTTCTTTCTCCATAGAAAAGCAATACCGCATAAAAACATTTGTGTGACATTTTTGCTTAGCTGTAAAAATGGAGATCTCAAAAAGTAAATACCTAATTAAGAAGTTCTTGGTGTTAAAAAAAAATATAAAAATATCTAATTTTCTAAATTGGTCTGGAGTTCCTTCTTGAGTACGTGTATCATTTATTGACTATGTGTGTTCAACAAATGCTTAACACTACCCTCTGATAAGCCTAAACTGCTTGCCCACACAAAAAAGAGCATTTGGGAATATTAATTTAAGCCCTGTAAGCCAATGAGGGTCGTTTGGACTTTCTACATAGTGTACCTCATTTTGGTACACTACATAAAACAAGCATTTGCAATGCAATAGGTCTCGCAATTGCGAGATTTTGAGTTATTGGCCTTGTAAATGGCAATGCCTTTTAAACGAATAAAAGGCATTGTCATTTACAATACCAATAAGTCAAAGTTTGGCAAAAGCGAGACCTATTGTATTACAGGGCGCGGTGTCCCTGAAGTGTGTGCCGCATTCATCATTGAAGTAAAAAAAATAATTAAACAGAGCGGTGTCCCTGAAGCGGACGCCACGATCACCATTAAAGTTTTAAAAAAATATATATGAAACAGGGAGCGGTGTCCCTGAAGCTAGGTGTTCTGGAATGTATGTATGTGGTGTGTAGTGGAATTGTGTGTTGGACTGGATTAGTTATTTGTCTAATTGTGTGGCATGGAATTGTGTGGTGTGGCTTGGATTTGTGCAGTGGAATTATGTGGCATGGTGTGCCGTGGAATTATATGCATAGTAAATATGTGGTGTTGAGTATACTGGAATTATGTGGAGTGGGATTGTGTGTTATGGATTGTAATTATGTAGAATGGTATTTTGTGGTGTGGAGAGGTACGTTCTGGACTTTAATTATATTGTGTGCTGTTGAATTTTTTGTGGCGTGATGTGGAATTGTGTGGTGTGGATTAGTTGTATGTGTAATTGTGTTGTTGAGTTGTATAATGTGGTTTGGTGTCGAATCATGTGGTGTGTTTGAACACAAGTTGGTCGCACACTGCTCGTCACACCAGCAAGTTGCCCCAAAGGACTGTGGTGAATTTAGTGGCGACGGCGGGTACGCCTATGCCACGATGTGTAAAAAGAAAACAGTATGTGTTGCATTTAGCCATCCCTGGACACGTGTTTCGAGGTAGTTGCCTCTCGACAGCAGGGAGCAGGACAATGTAAAGGGGTGCCGAGTGGACTGCCAAAATGTAATTAAAACAGGTCAAATACCTCTCATGGCGCGCAGGTGCAGAACCAGGGCTCGTCAGCCCGATAGCTCACGGGAGCCGTAATAATTTGAACACAAGTTGGTCGCACACTGCTCGTCACATCAGCAAGTTGCCCCAAAGGACTGTGGTGAATGTAGTGGCGACGGCGGGTACGCCTATGCCACGATGTGTAAAAAGAAAACAGTATGTGTTGCATTTAGCCATCCCTGGACACGTGTTTCGAGGTAGTTGCCTCTCGTCAGCAGGGAGCAGGACAATGTAAAGGGGTGCCGAGTGGACTGCCAAAATGTAATTAAAACCGGTCAAATACCTCTCATGGCGCGCAGGTGCAGAACCAGGGCTCGTCAGCCCGATAGCTCACGGGAGCCGTAATAATTTGAACACAAGTTGGTCGCACACTGCTCGTCACACCAGCAAGTTGCCCCAAAGGACTGTGGTGAATGTAGTGGGGACGGCGGGTACGCCTATGCCACGAATCATGTGGTGTGGATTGCAAATGTGTGGAGTTGAATTGTGTGGTGTGGAACTGTGTGGATAGGTTTACCTGTTTGGTGAGGAAAAGAAGAACTAGGTTGGAGATGAGCTTCAGATCTATGTGTTTGGATGCAAACAAAAAAGAAAGAGTTAGAGCTATTGGAGTTGTAAATGTCTTTTCCCTATATGTTATGGATTGGAGTGGATGTATGTGGTGTGTAGTGGAATTTTGTGGGTTGTATTGGAATAATTCTGGCATTGTGTGGCATGAAATTGTCTGTCATAGAGTGGATTTGTGTAGTGGAATTATGTGGCATGGTGAGCAGTTGTATTATGTGAATAGTATGTGTTTTTGAGTGTATTGGAATTATGTGAAGTGGGATTGTGTGTAATTATGATGAATGGTATTTTGTGTTGTGGAGTTTTATATAGTGGACTTTAATTCTGTGGTGTGCTGTTGAATTTTAAGGTATGATTTTGAATTGTGTGTTGTAAGTTGGCTATATGCGATGTGTGGTGGAATTGTGTTGTGGGGTGGAATAATGTTTGCTTTTTGTAATTTGTGGTGTGGAATGGATTTGGGTGGAGTTGAATAGTGTGGCATGGAACAGTGAGGTATAGAGTGAAATTGTGTTGAGTGGAATTATGTGGCATGGTGGAGAGTTTTTATGTAGATTGTTATGTGGTATAGCGTTTATTTATGTGGGGTGTATTTATGTGGTATTGAGTAGTGTGTAATTAGGTGGAGTTGAATTATGTGGTGCTGAGTGGTATTATATGGATTGTAAATATGTTGTGTGGTGTGATTGTATGGATTGCCATTGTATTGAGTGGTATTGCGTAGAGTGGCATTGCGTAGAGTAGAGTGGTTTGGCGTGCAGTAGTGTAGCATTGTGTGAAGTGCAGTTGGTTGGACTGGTGTTGCATAGAGGAGTGGGGTTGCGTGGAGTGGTGTTGTGTGGAGTGTCATTGCAAGGAGTGGCATTGCGTGGGTGGCGCTGCATTGATTAACACTGCATGGAGTGGTGTGGTGCAAAGTGGAGCACAGTTGTGTGGAATGCAGTTGTGTAGAGTGGGGCCGCATCGCGTAAAGTGCAGCTGTGCGGGGTGGCGTCGTGTGAAGTAGCATATAGTGGCACTACGTGGAGTGGTGTAGAGTAGAGTGGTGTTGCGTGTAGTGGCATTGCATTGAGAGGTGTTGCGTGTAGTGGCTTTGCATTGAGCTGAGTGGTGTTGCGTGTAGTGGCATTGTATTGAGCTGAGTGGCATGGAGTGCAGTTGTGTAGATTGAAGTGCAGTTTTGTGGAGTGCGGTCGCGTAAAGTGCAGTGGCGTGAAGTGCAGTGGCGTGAGTGGAGTAAAGCAGAGTGGAGTAAAGCAGAGTGGAGTAAAGCAGAGTGGAGTAAAGCAGAGTGGAGTAAAGCAGAGTGGAGTAAAGCAGAGTGGAGTAAAGCAGAGTGGACCGGCGTAAGGCAGAGTGGACCGAAGTAAGGCAGAGTGGAGTGGAGTAAATCAGAGTGGAGTGGAGTAAAGCAAAGCGGAGTGGAGTAAAGCAAAGCAGAGTGGAGTAAAGCAAAGCAGAGTGGAGTAAAGCAAAGCAGAGTGGAGTAAAGCAAAGCGGAGTGGGGTAAAGCAAAGCAGAAAAGCAAAGCAGAGTAAAGCAAAGCAGAGTAAAGTAAAGCAGAGTAAAGTAAAGCAGAGTGGACCAAAGCATAGTGGATCAGAGTAAACAGAGTGAACTGGAGTAACGCAGAGTGGACCGGAGTAAAGCTGTGGAATGAAGTAACGCAGAGTGGAGTAAAACAGAGTGGCGTGGAGTAAAACAGAGTCTATCAGAGTAGAAACAGAAACTCATTAAAACAAGATAAAGGCATGCACGTAGCCAAACCACTTCAAAGACGATCACGCGCAATGCAGCTGCCAGCAGCTTAGCACCCAGCAAGGGCAGAGCAGGAACTTCAGCACAAACAAACGATGGCCAGGAAGTGGCTCAACATATAAAGATGTCGACTTTGGAGCAGGGGAACAGGGTTTGAGCCTCAGCATGGGCTGCATCCTTTAATTATAATTAAATAAACAGAGATCTCGTGAATATTAAATATAAATAAATAAACAGTGTCCGGTGAGGGCAGGAAGCTGCCAGATGTGGAAATGCCAGCAGCAAAGAAAAAAAAAAAGTGAAAGCAGGGGTGCGCGCTGCATTTGAAGTAGTTAAAGTGATCGGAGACGCGATTAAGGGAGCAGAAAGGAAACTGATTAGAAGGGAGGGGGTAGTGTGAAAACAGCGGGGAGAGAAGGGAGGGTGTAATAAAAAACCAAGGAGCCAAAGCTATAGAGAAGGGAGGGGGGAGTGGGAGCAGCTGTGCACGTGCATATGATCGTGCACTCAAGGTTTAGGCCAGCCAAAACTGTGGGTAGCACTTTGAAAATCCCACATATAAAATGTCTCTTCGAGCCTTTGGCTCAGCGAGACCTAAAAAAGGGTCTGTTTTCACTGTAAAAATAAAGCGTGTCCATGTTGCGTTTTGAGCCGTTCCCTGTCACGGGCACTAGGCCTACCCACACAAGTGAGGTACCATTTTTATCGGGCGACTTAGGGTAACACAGAATTGTAGAGCAACTGTTACTACCTATTGACTTTCGATGCATTTTTGCCTTCCAAATGAAAGACAATGTGTCAAAAAGAAGTCATTTTGAAAAATGACCTCTAATTCTCATGCTAGTATGGGTACTCCCAATTTCGGAAATGTGCAAATATCTACTGTTTCTAAACTCTATATTTTGTTCCCATTTCAGAAATACATAGGTGTCTTTCATACCTATTTTTTAATGTATACATTTTCCCAGAATAATTGCTATATACCCGGTATATAATAAAAAACCATTGCAAGATGCTGCTTAGTTATTGGCTCTGGGTTCGTCTGGTTCTTGATGAACCTACAAGTCCTTTATATCCCCACAACTAGAAAGGTTTAGCGGACGTAACGGTATATCGCTTTCAAACAGCTGATGTAATTAGAAGTTACAGGTGAAAACGTTGACACAAATGTCTGTTTTTTTCAACTAATTTTCAATTTTCCTCTCTTCAACTGTTAGTTTCTATAAAGAAACCTTGAAGGATCTACACAAATGACCCCTTGAGGAATTCAGAATGTTGTCTACTTTTCTAAAATGTATAGCTTTCCAGGCTCCATTATTGCTTTCACACCCATTAACTGGAAAGGGGTTGAAAGCACAAAAAATAGCAGAAATGGGCTAGGTCAATTTTGGTTTTCTGACAAAAGTCTGCTTGTCCCTGAAAAAAGGGAAGATGGTGATTTCAGCCCCACGAGTCCCTTTTTTATACCATTTGCAGGGAAAACAAGCATTTGCAATGCAATAGGTCTCGCATTTACGCGCGTTTAAGCTATTGGCACTGTAAATGACAATGCATTTTATTTATGTTTCAAAAACGAAAACAAAAATAAAAAGCAGTGTTGTTTGCAATGTCGATAGCGCAAACTTGCATAAATGCGAGACCTTTTGCATTGCAAATGCTTGTTTAAACTATCCAAGTCGCCCAAAAATCCGGGGACAAACAGTAAAGTATGACACTTCTGTGGGCCAAACAACGTGAATACACTATGTTTAACTGAACAATATTCGTTCCTTTATTAAAAAGAACATATAGATGTATATTTTAAATGCATAGATGTAAATGAAAGGCTTTTACAATACTTGTGTGTATACTCCATACAAAAGCAGTTTTTGCGTTTCTGTTTACAGCAGCAGCACCCCTCCTGCCGCCGGGCACTGCCCTATTCCACAGTGTGCATCTCTGGCCCTTCAGTAATAAGACAATGACATTCTCCCGGCCCCCTGTATTTGCGTGGGCTGCCCCCTGACTCGGTCGGGCCATCTGTCCGTCTGTCTCGTTGATAGCACTATGGGAAGTTATCCCACTCTCATCTCTTCAAGGTATGCCCAGGCCTTCTGTCCGGCTGTCTGTCTCTGTGGAGTCTGCCCTGTCGCTCTGACTGGCTGTCCGTCTCTCTTACAACTGAATATTTATAACACGTGTGCACCACACACCAACCTGTATCCAGGTGTGAAACACGCGGGTAATTTCGGGGGAAAAAATCTCGCGGTAGGGCAGCACGCGATTTTCAAGTAGGAGTTAGCAAAATACCAACCTTCCTGCTTTTGTACTAAAAAAATGCAAAGGGACGCTCTTAAATGAGTGGGTAGTTAGTTCCATCGTTACGTCCAATCATGGAGAATCTCCACTAAGCGCCAAGAAGCCAAAAAATCGTCAAACGATGGGCTTTGAATACATACTCAGTACCATAACATATCATCCCTATTTGATAATTTATAATTGGCGCTGGGGACTTCCAGCACAGACAGATCTTGGGGTGGCTTTACAGGCAGAGGCATCTTAAGGGTCAGTTAATCGTACCAAGCAACATACGACATTTATGGACTCGCGTCAGATTCTTAAATCCCACTCGTGCCTTCACGCTGTCAGCCAATGGCAAGCTTTCCTCAAATGGGGAGCACTATTGTCCTGGCATCACCCGAGAACAAGCCAATCCACGGGGTCTGCACCCGTTGAAGCCGCGTCAGCTGATAGTCGGGAAGGCCTGCTCACCGAACATTCCAAAAGCACAGCTTGGAGTCAATGGGGGTCCCCCAGCAACCAAGTGAGGGACCCTGGGAAGGGTTAGACGGAGCTGCCCCCAGAGTTAGAGCCAGCACTCCTTCACTGTTTATCAGTGTGTGGGGGCTCAGGAGGAGGCCACCTCGCTTCATGGCACTGTTTTAGTCGTGAGTTGTAATATGGCAGCCACGTGCATTCGGGGTATTGTAGTCCACGTTTGCATCCATTTAGCCACTGACACGCTTCATACCATTCATTTATGGATTTAAAGCCCAGGGCTGAAAACAACGTCCGTGATGACATGAAATTCAGTGCTTTAAATGAGCAGGTCCATCAGGAACTTAGTGCCCGCTCTTCTTCAATTTGAAAGGGAAATGACCTGCACTTTTCAATTGGAATGCAGTACTTTTGAATGGGAGAGTGAGTACCAGCACCTCTGAGTAGCAAACAGGTACACTGGGGCAAAGAGTACACGCTCTTTTTATATTCGCATTTCAAGCACTGGTCTTTATTACCTTGAGTCCTAGATGCCCCCCCCCCCATCCCCCATCCCATCCCCTTTGGGACGGACAAAGGAGTTATGTGTCTGATTGGGAGCAGTTTCGGCCGGACGCCAGCGTCGGTCTCTGCATGGCCTCCTCTGTGGGTACTGTCTGCTTGTCTCTGCCCTCTGTTAGTGTGTCTATCTGGCATGGTGCGGTTGAACCTCTCCCTCTCTCAGTGTTTGCTTGGTTGCCGGAATTGCAGCGCACACGGCTCACCTGTCCAGGGAGGGGCTGCACCCAAGGCCCCACCCTTGCTGCACGCTCAACAACTCACGATTCCCAGCAGCTGGACTGACGGAGGAAACACCTCAAAGTACAAAGAAAACAAGCTATGTTCAGTTCCCGAGGACAGGCCCATTGTAGGGTTTAAACTCCCCGTGATGACACTGCTAGAGGTGCGGGGGCATGTGTTGTGTGCAGGAGCACACTCAAACTTTCTCCTCCACATGGATAAAAAGTACAGTCACCCAGACTCTCCTGCGAACAAATAAACAGGTGCAGCCAGTCACCCAGACTCTACCCTTCATAAGGATTAAAGGTGTAATCACCTTGGCGCTGTCATCCACACGGATAAAACGTGAAGTCAGCGTGGCCCTCTCCTCCATAGGGTAAAAGGTGGAGTCACCCTGACTCTCCGCCACACGGATGAAAGGCGGAGTCACCCTGGCTCTCTTCTCCAAGGGGAAAATGGTGGATCTCTTTGGAAACTCACTTAACTATGGCTCGTTTCCAGCCATGGTTTGAAGTAAGGCTAGGGCCATAGGTGACATGTGTAGGGGCACCAGGGGTTAAAAGTCCAAGGGTAATGGGACAGAAGAGGGGCATATGCCAAAGTGGTCCCACGTCACAAACTCGCCCCCTCAGCTGGCCCTGGCTTTAGTTAACTCTGTCAGGGTGGGCGCGTCCGGTCCGCGGGTCTTATGGATAGAAACTACTAGACCCAGAATGCAACGGGGTTATAGTGACAAAAGAGAGTTAATCCTGGCAGCGGCAAGGGGTGCTTCGTGGGCGCCTCATCCCCCTAACTCCTAATGGAAACTACAGAAACTGAGAGAAGAGGTGGGACTGGAGGCCGAGGGTTGAGGGTGTGGAGAGGGGAGGAGAGACAGGAGGGCTGGGGCCAGAGGGAGGGGAGGGCTGGGGGTGTGTGTGGTGAGGGAGGGAAGTGACAGGAGGGCTGGGGCCGGAGGGTAGGAGGGCTGGGGGTGTGTGTGGTGAGAGACGGAGGTGACAGGAGGGCTGGGGCCGGAGGGTAGGAAGGCTGGGGGGGTGTGTGGTGAGAGAAAGGACAGAAGACTGTGGGTAGGCAGGGCGGAAGCAATATAGGAGCACAGCAGGTTTATATTTAGTTGCGTCTAAATTTAGAACTTGTGCAATTGTTGCCTGTTGGGCTCTGGGACAGCCAGATAACAGCCTTTTTACTTTTATCACCGCGGAAGTGTTTCCAAATAGTAACTCGCATACCTTCTGCAAATATAGTTATATATGTAATTGAAAACTGATCTCACACGTCTTTGCATTAGCAACCGGAATTAGGTAATTCATTGATATGGGATTAAGTGATTCGCCCAGAATCCCAGGATGATTGAGCCTCCCATCAGACTCGAACCCGCTTCCCAATTGGCCGCCCTAGCCGTTAAGCCACACCCTACATGCAGAGATGGCCCGTACAATATGAGGAGTTAGCCAATATTACAGTGCCCCTCTTTTGCACAGAATAGTCAGATAAACGATGTGCTTGATCCCAGCATGGCACATCGTTTTTAAGAAATTGGCTAACCGCAGCTAGTTGCAGCTGCGCTCAGCAGCACCGAGTGCAGCGCGAAGTTGCAGCTATGTCAACAGATGCATTACTTTCTTTTAAAACCGCACGTGAGGTAATGGTGGGGGAGGGCACTGCACGGAGTAGGGCACTGCACGGAGGGCAGCGCGTGGCTGCATCTATGTGGAGAAAATCATTTAAAAAATACGATATGACGTAATGGTGGAGAAGAGCACAGCACTGAGTGCTGTGATTGGCAGCGTGTCCCCAAAAATGTTTCTCGACCTACATGCAGCTACCGGATGGTTTGGCCAACATGGGAAATGGAAGGGCGGGGCTTAAACAGCACAGAAAAAGACACCCTCAAGCCTAAAATCACTGAGGCCCGATTAATAAATGCAAATAAAAGGCACGCCATGAGGAGGGAAGGGCGGGGCTAAAGCAAGAGGGACACAGACACCGTTGATCCCAAAATCACTGCGGTGCACTTAAGAAATGCAAATGAAAGGCACGGCATGGGGCGGCAAAGCAGTTTCAAAAAGAAGAAGGGGAGTTAGGATAAGAGAGAGCACGAGGGCTGGAGCAGAGTCATGACAAGGGTCGCCATTGTCCCTTCTTTGAAAGTGAAAGCGGGCATGGCATGTTGAGTGCGTGAATGGGAGAAGCTACTCATAAAGCAAAGTGGTTTCAGAAGGAAGAAGGGGACTTACCATAGGAGAGAGCGCGAGGGCTGGTGCACAGTTATTACGACGTCCGCCATTGTCCCTGCTTTGAAAGTGAAAGCGGGCATGGTGCGCGGAGCGCGAATCAAAAAAACAAGTAGTCCCTAAACGTATAGATAACAGCCAGGAGCGAAAGTAAGTGGTAGTTGGTCGGTGCTGCTTCCAGCACAATGGAAGCAAAACGGAAATGACGTTTCGGACCACCAGCCAATCCAATAGCTACATAAAAAGAGCAATGCCAGGTTTAACCAATGGCAAGCTAAAAAACATATATAAATGCAATGGGTGGAGTTTCCCCACTAATACTAAATACTTAATGCCTCGTAGAGGCAGCGCATGCGCTGCCCTATGCGAGACCTAAAAAGCCAGCTTCCTACAATGACTAGCACAGGCCTGAGGATCTCTGGGAGTTTGGTGGAAGGTTCTGGATGGGAAGGCGGGTCGGGGTTTTTCCACAGAGGTGAAGAGTGATTGGGAATTCTAGAGCAGTAGATATTGCTTCTGAACTTTGTCACAGTTTTCACTTTTCACATGTGGTGACAATCGTTTTCCACCTTAAGTCTGTTATGCACTTTTACTCGCCTATGGAAAATGTACACGATGGAGTGTAATACTCATTAGAACACTGGAATGTTGGGGGCTCCATTGAAACCATTGGAGTGCCCAGGGTTTCTAATGACCGGTAGAAACCCAGGATCCAACATTCCAATGTTGTCGTTCACAGCGGTTGCTGTGAACTAAGTCCTCACAGAGCCCACGGGGAGTTGAGTCCCTCGGGCTCCGTGACAGCTTTGTTTTATTTATTAGAACATTCTATCCTCTAGCGGTGGAATGTTCTAATAGCCTTATAGCTCTCCGTAACTGGGCTATACCAGCTTTAAAGTCCCGCTCTCTTGTTAAAGACACTCGTATTCAGCTCGGGCCTTTAACGCTGGAGCGGACTATAAGGCAATATTACAAGATTGGAATTTTAGGAGTTCCATTAAAGACAATTATTTGACTCAGGGCTAATAATGGCTGGGATACACCTTCTGCTCCAACATTCCATTGTTTGTCTTGCTGTTTCTCCTTAATTCAGAACATTCTACCCTCAGTGGGTGAAGTGTTTCAATAGCCTTATAATACATGGGATTATGCAATCCCTGTATTAGAAGGTAGTCTCTAAAAAAATTTTATAATAGGCAGCTAGCGATACACTCAGTCAGTGATCATAAAGAAATCATGCCAGAAGTTAACTGCAATAACTTATTACAGTGAAGTTCTGATGTCACAATGCCTGCTGCCAAAACCAGCAGCCGAGGTAAAAGGTCGGAAAGGTCACGGCGCAAAATTAAAGCAGGTGTTCAAACAGCAAAAACTAAACGTCGCTTTTCTTTCTTCTGCTCTATTTTTCAAGTTGTGGAAAGAATCTGAATAGGGAGATTTATGGCAACATGTTTATTTTTTACACTCCTAAGGTAGTTATAGAAAAGGTAGAGTCTTTCTTTTTTGTGTGGTGTTCTAGAGATTATATTTGTATTCTTACCAAGGATTTAAGTGGCTTGTGGGAAAAGGAAGCTGATAATGTGACCATATACTATAAAGAATAAAGTACCCCATACCATATAATATAAGGATATTGCAAGTCACCTTGGAGTTTCCTAACCTTATAAAGGAACTCAGCATTTGGCCTCATTCCTCTATAGGCAATATCCTTATAATGTATGACAGGGGGTAATTTATCCCATACATTGCCCTTCTGCTTCTGGCAATGCTGGTTGTTAAAGGACCTCTCCCTTGTTATAGGGGCCTTTAACAATCTGTATAGGAAGCAGGCTAAACAGCTATATTTCATTACATAAAAAAACATTCATCATTATTGATGAGTTATTTTTTTTCATAAATAACTATACCCTGTCAGAGAAGCCCAATGGCAGAATCACTTTATATTAATTATAAGATTCCCCCAAAATTAAGGAAGAAACCATCTTAATCAGTGATTAATAATCTTATTAAAGACCCAATATATGATGATGTGTGACATCCATAGAAACATCTTTTACTACAGTTTTATGTCCTGAAGAAGATGGTTCATCAAAAGATCTTTGATTTACTGAAACATTTGAAGTTTGAATGAAATGTTCACTACTAGAAGAGAAGCATGATTTTGTACGACACAGTGGTGATAGTAGATTTTGGATTCAGAAAGAATTCAGGTGTTTTCACCCCTGTATTTGTTGAAGGTAGGACCCAAATGCGACTTTCTCATAAAATAAACTGAATCAATAAATAATGAATTTCTGTGAATGATGCAGACATGGTCTCCCGGCTTGTGAACGGCATAAGATTTCTGTGTCTGACTAAGTACGCTAAGTAGGTAAGAAGAGATTTTGTTGCTCGCTGATTTCAGTAGACACATTAAAAATTAAGAGACGTGTTGGACATAAAGAAAAAAATTGATGCAGCCTGGGCGGATTGCTTCAGTGATTCATTCGGCAAGTTTGAGAATAGAACACAAGGGGAAGTGTTTTGCCTTCTGCCATGCGGACTCTGCTGTGGCCTGCTTCAGTGACTTATGTCGGACAGTGGGTAGGACTAAGCGAACTGTCTGAAGCGGGGGACCAGAGGATCTCTCTAGGTGTTTGGTGGAAGATTCCAGATGAGATGAACAAGGATTCTTTACAACAGGAAGAGGGTTTAGGAGTGCTAGAGAAAGAATTAACAGTACTTATTGTTCAGGATGCTTGTGTTTCTGCTTACCAGTTGTCTCTTCAGGGGCCCACTTGAGAATTGCGCTACGTATAATGTGGTGTGTTTGAAACAATAGCTTACTTCAAATAATTGTATTTGACATTATATGGTGAAGTAGCGATGTACAAATGTTTGATTAATGTACCTTGGATTCTGTGATGATACCAATAACCAATCTAAATCTAAAATATTCAGCCCTTTGCAAAGATTCTTAATATTAGTAAAAATACATGCTAGAGACCAAGACTGAATTTCTCCAAAAATAAATCAAGTGGTAAGACTGCAATAAATGAGATAGTATAGAATTGCATTCCAACCAAGAGAGATGCAATACGCACTTTAGCACAATGATTTATTTTCATGTTTTACATATCGAAGAGATGCCTCTAACGCATTTCTACTTACTGCTCACCTAGCCGCTGAAGATACTGAACAGTCCTCTCGTGGCCCTTCAATGGAGAGTTCGCTTTTTTGGACTGATCCACCAAAACCTGAAGGGCTGCAAATGACAGAAGGAGTATTTCAATTGGTTTCTTATTTATGTTCTTCATCATTACAATTCTTTCACCAGGTCTGAAAGCTGAACAGGTTTAAAGAAAAAGTACTAGCCAGTGTTAACCCAGTGACTCTCAAAACAATAGGTGCCCTCCATTCATCAACTTATATGAACTGCACTTTGCCAGTTTTAAATAATGCACTGAAAACCAAAGAACGAGTGTTAGACCTGTCAGCCCTTTGGGTGGTCCCTCCTCATCATTATTTATTTTGTCCCACTTTTGCCTCAAACCCTGTTTGAATTTTTCCTTTTTGGGAACCACCAGACTTTTTCGTGTTGCTGCAGATTCAGGGAGCCATTTTAGCTACCCCTGAAACTTCTGTCTGAGGGCCTGGAGCACAAAATGGTGGCCACCTGTGACATCACCAGCATCCACTGGAACCTGCTAGCACCTTCCAGAACATTCCAGAACCCTGTGACAGTTGGAGGCGGTTTAGAATGTTGGGAAGCTAAGACAGAGAGTTGGCAGTTGGAGCTGGCTGGTGAAGAGTGAGCAGCAGAAACTTGAAGGAGGAAGGAGTGAAGCAGCAGGGGTGGAAACTTGTGCCTGGAGTGGGGTCCATAAACCCACCCTTGATACTAGTCCCTACTGACTGAGCCCAGCCTGGAGCCCTGTGTGGGAAGAAGCAAGAAAACCCATCCTAAGGACCTGGACAGCAGGAACAGGCCTTAGAAACAGAGAACAGCAAGATCCTGACCTGGAAACTGGTTTCCCTGGAGTCCGACGTCGAGTAGCCTGAGACCTGGAGCCCGAGGTGGAGAAGCGGCGCTGACTGGAAAAGCAGACGTCGTACCCGGAGCCGCCAGAGGTCGAGAGAGGGCGCCGTCAGAGGTCGTGAGGAGTACCAGAGGTCGAGGAGGAAGTCACCCGAGGTCGAGTGAGCGGCGTCATCGGAGGAGTGAAGTCCGCCCTCCGGAGTCGTCGGAGACCGAGGTGAGGTGTACCGGAGGTCGGGAGTGGAGGTCGCACTCCGGAGCCGCCGGAAGTCGACATCGAGTCAAGGCCGGCCGACGTCATCGAAGTTGAGGTCGCCATCGGACCGGAGCCGCCCGAAGTCGACATCGAGTAAAGACTGCCCGACGCCATCGAATCGGAAGTAGAGATCGAGCCGAGGCCGCCGACATCGAACCGGAACCGCCTACCGGCGTCATCAAGAACTGACATTGTGCCGAGGCCGCCGACATCGAACCGGAACCGCCTCACGGCGTCGACACGACTCCAGCGGCGTCGGAGCATCAGAAAAAGGGCAGTAAGTGGAGTAGAGGGCGCCTAAGGCCCTGTGGAGACCTGAGAGACTGCTCTAAGGGGCTAGGGAGGTGCTAGAACCAACCTGACTGTGCCAGGGGTGAGCTGGGACTAATCTAGAGAAGTTGTGTGGAGGGAGAGAGCCAGGTCTCTGGTATTCCCCCCTTGATCTACCTCAGTTTAGGCCTCAGCCTTGTCCAAGCCAGGGAGTAGACACCCTCAAGCCTTCCCCATCCCCACAAGCTGTGCCTGGGCCAAATCAGCCCTTAGGAATTCAAAAGTGATCTGATTCTATGAATGTCACTGTCAGCTTTTAAGTATTTATTAGGGGCACTGTATTTATTGTATTTAACCTATTTATTGCTTCACTGTATTTATTGGTCCACAGTATTTATTGATGCACAATATTTATTGGTTACAGTATTTATTGCCTCAGAATATTTAATTGCCTGTATGTATTGCACCTTTATTTAGGCCTTCAGTATTTATGATCACCCCTATTTATTGAATCATTAAGCCAGTATTTATTTGACCTGCACTATCCAAAAAGTTTGTATATTGTGATTGTTCTTTATTTTATCCAATCAGCAACTAAGAGAAAAAGAAGATAAAGAAAGATATTTTCATAATTTTTACGGTGTAGAGTCGTTTTTGGAACGGATGCACGCATGGTTATTGTATGGGTATGTCGTATGCTTAGCACGGAGCCTGATTCCTGACCACTCGAGCCAAGCTACCAGTGTGTTCCGGAAGACCACCACCACCCTTTCAGAGTGGGAGTGTGGTTTTTCCAACATAAATTGGTGTTCAGTGGTGGGATAGAGCTGTGCCTACGTATACTTAACAATAACTGTGGGTAGTCCATAGGCCTACACCGGGAGTTTTCTCAAAGCGGCCTTCCTAATTGTGGGTTTTTGTTTTTTCCAAATTTACTCTGGTGGTGGGAGGAGGTATTATTAAAGGTACCCCCCTGCATTGTTACTGCAAATAACTGTCCTCTAACCTGAGTGGGCGAGATGGAATTTGTACTAGAAAATCTAGAAACGTACACTGTGGCCCAACTCAGGGAGTTTTGCCAGCGGGAGGGGGTGTACTGTCCCCCAGGAGCAAAGAAGGGTGCACTCCAAACCAGCTTAAGGGCTTGGGGGGAGGCACGCCGAGAAAGCAAGGCTGAGGAGGAGGACAGGGATAGAGAGCCTGACACCGAGGGGGCTGAGATGTACCAACCTGAGGTGGGGAACCTGTCAGCGGGGCCCAGAACCATTTCTAGGAAGGGCAGCAGTGCCTCTAGCGGTGGCTTGTCTGAAGTGGAGTTAACAGACCGGAGGGAGAAAAGACAGCTCACATGGGACTTAGCAAGGCTGGAGAAGGAGAAGGAGGATGGCCCATGAATTACGACTGAAAGAAATAGATCTTCAGATCCTGAGAATCGGGGCACAACCTGTTCCTAATGGTGGCAGCCAAACCCAAGAGATCACCAGGGAACCTAAACCATACCTGCCAAAGGACATAGTAGCTAGCTATGGAGTGGGCGACGATATCGCCAAGTGGCTAGCGGCCTATGAGGTCTCGTTGAGGGCCCATGGGGTTCCAGAGAAGTACTGGGGAGGGGGATTGTACAAGTACATGCCTCCAGCTGGTAGGGATGCTTTATTGGCCCTCGAAGAGGATGAGCAGACCCACTACCCCACCATGAAACTGGCGCTCATAAGGAAGTTTGGACTAACACCCGAAAAGTACAGACAGAAGTTCAGGGGTAGTCACAAACTGGGCACACAGAATTTGGCGGACTTCCTGGACTATGCAAAGAAGGCACTGGAAGGTTGGATTCAGGGCAGTGAAGTGAGGAACTACGAGGGGTTGTTTGACCTAGTACTGAAGGAACACCTGCTCGAGAAATGTTTCCCTGAACTGCGGCAACACCTGGTGGATAGCAAGCTGACCAGTCCCCGGAAGCTTGCTGAGGAGGCGGACATTTGGGCTAGTACCCGGGTGTCCACAAGGGGGACTGGAGGGGATACTCAAAAGGCCGGACAGGGCGCCCCCCAGAAGAAAGAGGGAGGGGAAAAGAAAAAGGAGTTCTCCAAAGGCCCCCAAAATAACTTCCAAGGGAAGGGAACAGGATTCACCCCTAGGGCTAACCCACCCAGAAACCCTAATCCTGGCCAGAGTCAGCAGCCAAGGGTTGTCCATTGCTATGAGTGCGGTGGCGTTGGACACTATAAAGGAGATCCGAAGTGCTTGAAACGACCACCCCCTCCCACTGGAGGAAAGACCCCCGGAGTAGCTAGTGTAGTGCTCGGGGAGGAGATGCCCTTAACTAAGGGAAGGGAGTGGGCGGGTGTCACTTTAGTGTCCCTGGGAGAACGGGAGATGGTTCCTAAGATCCAGGTGCCCGCAAATACCGCAAAGTATGGGCAGTGGGTCACCATCAACGGCCAAAGAGGGGAGGCTCTGAGAGACACAGGAGCCAGTATGACTATGGTGCGTAGCCAACTGGTGTCTCCAGAGCAGGTAATTCCCGATGTACTCCACCCAGCCGCGATGGCTGACGGCAGAACAGGCCACTATCCAGTGGCCGAGGTTCCCTTTGAATGGGGGGGGGTTGCAGGTTCACTTCGAGTTGCCGTAAGCCCTGCCGTGCCAGTCGATTGTCTGCTGGGGAATGACATGGAGCACAACGCTTGGAAGGAGGTGGAATACCGGACTCACACCGAGATGCTCGGTACACCTGACTGGGCCTGTGTTAGCACAAGGTCCGCGACTACCCGAAGAGGGAGTTCATTTCGGCTGGAGCCTGGAACAAAGGCCCAGCCAGCTGCCAGTCAAGGGAAGAACCGAGGACAGGAGGAGCCTGCCTCGGCGTCCCCACCCCGTAGGACGGATAGGCCACCGGAGGTGGTGGACCAGGAGTCTGCGGTGGGGGACGTTACCAACCTGGAGGACCTACCCATCCCGGCCGAGTGGCACGTGGAGGGAGGCCCGTCCAGGGAGGAATTCTGCCAGGGCCAGAGGGAGTGCCCTACCCTTGAGGGGCTAAGGCGTCAGGCCGAAGCCCAGGCAGCAGGGAACGTTGAAGGGAACTACAGTGTTTACTGGGAGGATGGCCTCCTCTACAGTGAACCCAAGGCACCCCTACATGGATCGTCACGAGCCTTGGTAGTTCCTCAACGTTATCGAGCCTTCCTACTGGAGTTGGCTCACGAGATCCCCTTGGCAGGACACCTGGGGCAAGACAAGACCTTCGCCCGTCTTGTCCCACACTTTTATTGGCCTCAGATGAAAGTGTCGTCCGATACCTACTGCCGGACATGTGTGTCTTGCCAAGCCAGTGGGAAAACAGGGGTGAAGCTGAAAGCTCCCCTGGAACCACTTCCTGTCGTTAGCACCCCCTTTGAAAGGGTGGGCATCGACATTGTGGGTCCGTTAGATCCACCGACTACAGCTGGTCACAGGTTTATCCTGGTTCTGGTGGATCATGCCACACGGTACCCAGAGGCAATACCTCTGAGGACCATAACAGCACCTGTTGTGGCTAGGGCCCTGATGGGAATCTTTACCCGAGTGGGTTTTCCCAAGGAAGTTGTGTCCGACAGGGGGACCAACTTCATGTCAGCGTACATGCGGGCCATGTGGAAGGAGTGTGGAGTGACATACCAGTTCACCACTCCTTACCACCCCCAGACAAATGGTCTGGTGGAGAAGTTTAACAAAACCTTGAAGGGCATGATCAGAAGTCTGCCTGAAAGCCTGCGGAGGAAATGGGACGTCCTCCTACCCTGTTTACTTTTTTCCTACAGGGAAGTGCCACAGAAGGGAGTGGGCTTCAGCCCCTTCGAGCTTCTGTATGGGCACCCTGTACGTGGACCTCTCAACCTGGTGAGAGACGGATGGGAAAGAACTCCCAGAAAGCTTCCCCAGGATGTGGTGAGCTACATGCTGGCCTTCCGGAGCCAAATGGCTAAGTTGTGGAAGCAAGCTTCTGACAACTTGGAAGCCAGCCAAGCAGTGATGAAGGCGTGGTATGACCACAATGCTCACCCGGTGGAGTTGGAGCCTGGCCAGAAGGTGTGGGTGATCGAACCGGGAGAGCTTAGTGCCCTCCAGGATCGCTGGTCAGGACCCTTTGAGGTGTTGGAGAAGAAGGGTAAGGCTACCTACTTGGTGGACCTGAAGACCCCTCGTCAGCCCCTGCGGGTGCTGCATGCCAACCGCCTCAAACCCCACCACGAGAGGCCCGAAGTCATCTTGATGATGGTGACTGACGGAGGAGAGGACGTGGAAAGCGAGCCTCTCCCTGATCTGTTTGCGTCTCAAGAGAAGGATGGGTCGGTGGAGGGAGTGATTCTCTCCCCATCTCTAACTCCTGAACAGCAGGAGGACTGTCGCCAGGTCCTGGGGCAGTACTCTTCGTTGTTCTCCCTTGTCCCGGGTAGGACTCACCTGTGCGTCCATGACGTGGACACAGGAGACAGCCCACCTGTGAAGTCCAAGATCTACCGGATGTCAGACAAGGTGAAGGCCAGCATTCATAGTGAAGTCACTAAGATGCTGGAGCTAGGAGTGATCGAACCTTCTAGCAGCCCCTGGTCCAGTCCGGTGGTGTTAGTACCAAAAGCTGCACCACCGGGTGCCCAACCAGAACTGAGGTTCTGTGTGGACTATCGGGGACTGAATTCAGTGACCAAAACTGATGCTCATCCGATCCCTAGGGCGGATGAATTGATTGACCGGCTGGGAGCTGCCCAATATCTAAGTACCTTTGACCTTACTTCAGGGTACTGGCAGATCTCTTTGACTGATGGAGCAAGGGAAAGGTCAGCCTTCTCCACGCCCAATGGCCACTACCAGTTCTGTGTGATGCCCTTTGGGCTCAAGAACGCACCTGCCACGTTTCAGCGCCTGGTAAACCAGATCCTCACCGGAATGGAGAGTTTCTCTGCTGCTTATCTGGATGACATAGCCGTCTTCAGTAACAGCTGGGAGGATCACTTGCGTCACCTGCAAGCTGTTCTCCAGGCCCTGAGACAAGCTGGATTGACGATCAAGGCCAGCAAGTGCCAGATCGGGCAGGGGTCGGTAGTGTACCTTGGACACTTGGTGGGTAGGGGAGCGGTGCAACCCCTCCAGGCGAAGATCGAGGCCATCATGGCCTGGGAACCCCCCAAGACACAGACTGAGGTCCGAGCATTTTTGGGCCTCACGGGATACTACCGCCGCTTCGTGAAGGGGTACGGTACCATCGTAGCCCCCCTCACGGAGCTCACGTCCAAGAAACAACCTCGACGGGTAGTCTGGACGGAGGCTTGTCAGCAAGCCTTTGAGAGATTGAAGAAAGCCATGTGCGAGGCCCCGGTCTTAAGGGCCCCAGACTTTTCCAAGGAGTTCATTGTCCAGACAGATGCATCAGAACATGGCATTGGGGCAGTGTTATCGCAACTCAACGAAGAGGGTCTGGATCAACCCGTGGTCTTCCTATCCCGGAGACTACTTCCCAGGGAACAGAAGTGGAGTGCAATAGAGCGTGAAGCCTTTGCAGTGGTATGGGCTCTGAAGAAGTTGCGGCCATACCTGTTTGGCTCGCACTTCCTAGTTCAGACCGACCACAGACCCCTTCGTTGGCTGATGCAAATGAAGGGGGAGAATCCCAAGTTGTTGAGGTGGTCTATTTCCCTACAGGGAATGGACTTTCAGGTGGAACATCGGCCTGGAGTGGACCACGCCAATGCAGACGGTCTCTCAAGGTATTTCCGCCTTAGTGATGAGAACTCCCAAGGGGTTGGGTAGCTCTCCCCACTTTCAGCTGGGGGGGACGCGTGTTAGACCTGTCAGCCCTTTGGGTGGTCCCTCCTCATCATTATTTATTTTGTCCCACTTTTGCCTCAAACCCGGTTTGAATTTTTCCTTTTTGGGAACCACCAGACTTTTTCGTGTTGCTGCAGATTCAGGGAGCCATTTTAGCTACCCCTGAAACTTCTGTCTGAGGGCCTGGAGCACAAAATGGTGGCCACCTGTGACATCACCAGCATCCACTGGAACCTGCTAGCACCTTCCAGAACATTCCAGAACCCTGTGACAGTTGGAGGCGGTTTAGAATGTTGCGAAGCTAAGACAGAGAGTTGGCAGTTGGAGATGGCAGTTGGCACCTGACTGGTGAAGAGTGAGCAGCAGAAACTTGAAGGAGGAAGGAGTGAAGCAGCAGGGGTGGAAACTTGTGCCTGGAGTGGGGTCCATAAACCCACCCTTGATACTAGTCCCTACTGACTGAGCCCAGCCTGGAGCCCTGTGTGGGAAGAAGCAAGAAAACCCATCCTAAGGACCTGGACAGCAGGAACAGGCCTTAGAAACAGAGAACAGCAAGATCCTGACCTGGAAACTGGTTTCCCTGGAGTCCGACGTCGAGTAGCCTGAGACCTGGAGCCCGAGGTGGAGAAGCGGCGCTGACTGGAAAAGCAGACGTCGTACCCGGAGCCGCCAGAGGTCGAGAGAGGGCGCCGTCAGAGGTCGTGAGGAGTACCAGAGGTCGAGGAGGAAGTCACCCGAGGTCGAGTGAGCGGCGTCATCGGAGGAGTGAAGTCCGCCCTCCGGAGTCGTCGGAGACCGAGGTGAGGTGTACCGGAGGTCGGGAGTGAGGATCGCACTCCGGAGTCGCCGGAAACCTAAGGAGAGGAGCACCGGAGGTCGGGAGTGAGGATCGCACTCCGGAGCCGCCGGAAGTCGACATCGAGTCAAGGCCAGCCGACGTCATCGAAGTTGAGGTCGCCATCGGACCGGAGCCGCCCGAAGTCGACATCGAGTAAAGACTGCCCGACGCCATTGAATCGGAAGTCGAGATCGAGCCGAGGCCGCCGACATCGAACCGGAACCGCCTACCGGCGTCGTCAAGAACTGACATTGTGCCGAGGCCGCCGACATCGAACCGGAACCGCCTCACGGCGTCGACACGACTCCTGCGGCGTCGGAGCATCAGAAAAAGGGCAGTAAGTGGAGTAGAGGGCGCCTAAGGCCCTGTGGAGACCTGAGAGACTGCTCTAAGGGGCTAGGGAGGTGCTAGAACCAACCTGACTGTGCCAGGGGTGAGCTGGGACTAATCTAGAGAAGTTGTGTGGAGGGAGAGAGCCAGGTCTCTGGTATTCCCCCCTTGATCTACCTCAGTTTAGGCCTCAGCCTTGTCCAAGCCAGGGAGTAGACACCCTCAAGCCTTCCCCATCCCCACAAGCTGTGCCTGGGCCAAATCAGCCCTTAGGAATTCAAAAGTGATCTGATTCTATGAATGTCACTGTCAGCTTTTAAGTATTTATTAGGGGCACTGTATTTATTGTATTTAACCTATTTATTGCTTCACTGTATTTATTGGTCCACAGTATTTATTGATGCACAATATTTATTGGTTACAGTATTTATTGCCTCAGAATATTTAATTGCCTGTATGTATTGCACCTTTATTTAGGCCTTCAGTATTTATGATCACCCCTATTTATTGAATCATTAAGCCAGTATTTATTTGACCTGCACTATCCAAAAAGTTTGTATATTGTGATTGTTATTTATTTTATCCAATCAGCAACTAAGAGAAAAAGAAGATAAAGAAAGATATTTTCATAATTTTTACGGTGTAGAGTCGTTTTTGGAACGGATGCACGCATGGTTATTGTATGGGTATGTCGTATGCTTAGCACGGAGCCTGATTCCTGACCACTCGAGCCAAGCTACCACAGTGTGTTCCGGAAGACCACCACCACCCTTTCAGAGTGGGAGTGTGGTTTTTCCAACAACGAGTCCCTACCGTTTGAAAGAGGACCTCATGAGATCAAAGATAACCACTGCTGTGTCAGAGGCAAGATCTAAGTGAGCAAAGAAGTTGGGTGTTTTTTGGGGGGGATGTTTAAAACAGAACAAATACACCCGATACACAGTTCAATCCAAATGTTTGGATTATCAATATGCTGCCATTTGCCAATCAACTGTGGAGTAGCTGTAGAGCTTTCTGGGAGATTTGATCAACTTTAGCTAACTGAGAAAGATTCAAAATTTGCATCAAATATACTGTTTATCATATTGTGGAGACTCACTTGCCTCCAGTGAACTCTGGCTCTCTCTAACAAAGAAATGATCCTCGTGAGTATTTTTATTACATGTTGGAAGGTACACAAAATATGTCTGATTGTGTTCTTACTAGGAACTATTTTTATGAAGGTCAAACTTGATTTAAGAGCAAGAAATTATAATTTCTAGATATTTTGGCTCTGCCAAATCCTGTAAAAGTGTTTGTATAATGGTGGTCAATGCCCCACTTTCAGAGCCAAATCCTGCATGCACCACATGCCAATCTAATGGTTAGCATATGGGGCCTGCAGGACAAACAAATCTACTCTTTGACACCATCTTGGGAACAGGAGGTTTGAGACAGAAAGAAGTTAGCTTTGAAAACCACAAAAATTACAACTGGGCTGCTTTGGAACCTTGTAATATAGCCAATGTGATTTCTTATCCTTTCAATACAAATAAATCTTTAGCTATCACTAGTTTTAGTAGATGGCAAATTATCATTATTAATATGCTGCAGCTGCTCACTCAGGGCCCCAAAAGTCTCAACTGCACATTAGCTTTCTCTATGCTTTTGGTAAAAGGACGCCAATGAATTGAGACAACCATCATTCAAGACAGAAAGCAATGCTTATAATGTTGATCTGAGCTGCAACTCCAGCTTGAAAGTAGTAGAGACAGGTCCTCGAGGTATAAGGATGATTTTGAAACTATGAATTCTTAGCATGCAATTAGAGGTTGAGCTTTACAGTCTCAAGAAGATTGAGAGCATGTCACTTCTAAAATAGCAAAAAAGTAACTTAAAAATAGAGACACATTTAAGTGATACATCTTTGCTTTAAGATGGAAATGGAAAGACATTATACTTTATTGATGATCAATAGGGAAAGAAAGGTTCTGTGGCCCCATATCTTCAGTCAGTGATGTAGCACCTGAGATAAAGTTTGCATCAACTAAAAATTATCTCATATAGGTTGTCCTGCAGTACAGAATTGCACATGAAAAGAAGCAGCTTGAAATCTCTATTCTCTCAAACTAGCAGCCTGACAAGGAGAAAGTGCGCTCTAATTTGAATCCTTGTATTTGATATTCAAATAAACATTAGATTATGAGATTTTAAGGTACAAGTTACTTACCTCCGGTAACGATGTATCTGGTAGAGAGGATTCTAGCCGCAGATTCCTTAATGTAGAATTATCCCCAGGTGTGAGACTGGACCCGGAAAATTTTCTTGTCCCAGCATCTCCGCGCGCCGGGGGGCGGCACCATGCGACTCCGCCCTGACGTCCTCTGCGGGCGTGACATCAGCGAGGTAGCAGGGAAAGAGCAGAGCACCACTGTGAGGAACAACTGTGCAAGCCAAGGCGATAGCACCAGATGGCACTAAAGTACCAGAAGGCCACAGCAGCAAAGCCATAGCATGGAAAGAGCAGAGCACAACCGAGGAAGCCAAGGCGATAGCCATCCTGGAGGCACAAGCATTGGAAAGCGCCGGAACAGAAGGAGAGCGAGCGAGACTGCAACCACAAACTACACAGTGAAGGGCCACCCGCCCGGAACAGATGAGCAACAGCAATCCACCCTCACACTACACGGTCAAGGAGGGCCATAACCCCTGAAGGAGCCGGAGGCCAAAGGACAGGCAAAAGAATCCCCAACGCAGAAGACCGCAAGGGGATCAGAAACTCCAAACCAACAGGGGGAAAAAAGAGCAAAAGGAGACCCCGACACTGGAGAGAAGCTAGCTGGGGAGAAGCAAAGGCATACAGAAACCAACCACCCCTGCAGCAAAAGAAACAAGCATTGGCATAGCCAATAGGTCTCGCCTTTGGGACCTTTTAAGTGTTTAGCCATGCAACAGTTGCATAACTAAATACTTATAAGGTCCCAAAAGCGAGACCTATGGGCTATGCAAAGCGGCCGCGAAAGTGAAAGTAATCGCGGTAAAGCGCGGCGCGCGCGCCCACGCACATGCACTGTAGCTCTAGGCTGGCCTGGTAGCACTTTTTGGAGCCCTCTCAATAAGTCTCGCCAGACCAGCGCATGCGCTGGGTCAGGCGAGACCTAAAAAGGGGGATGGAACAATCAAGCAGAACCGGGAAAAAGAAAAGAGGACACCCACAGAAGACAAGCCACCTAGACGGAGGAGAGTGCATAAAACCAAGCGGAGGGTCCTCACAGAACGTGGAGGAAGGGCGGGTCCTGAAGGAATCTGCAGCTAGAATTGTCTCTACCAGATACAACGTTACCGGAGGTAAGTAACTTGTACATCTGATAGAGACTACTAGTCGTAAATTTCTTAACATAGAATAGATACCCTAGCCATACCCAGAAGGGAGAGAGCCTCCCAGCAGGAGAGAGACAGGGCCCCAGCCGCGGACATGCCACAGGAATAAGAAGGGAAGGCCAGGAGATCCCAAGCCCAACTAAGGGAGAATCGCCCAACACCCCACAGGAGCAGAGAGCGCCCGAAGGGCCTCAAGGAACAAAAGAACCACCTCGAATCCCAGGGAGAAGAGGTAGAACCAGAGGCAGGGCCCGCCGTAAGAAGCTAGCACAGTGATAGGAAACAGCCGAACACACCTCGGCCGCAAGCAGAGGACAAGGCAGGAACAGCCCCACCGCCAATAGCGCAGGCGTAAGAAAGGCACAGGTGCACAAAGCCCCAGCAGAACCAGTGGCAGGGGCACAAGGAAACGCATCAAAAAGCCACAACGGTGGACCAGAACAAGCAGGCATGCGCAGCCAGCAGCAGGCAACACCATGGAGTAGTGCACCAGAACAAGCCAGGCGCAAGCCGAAGGCAGAGGCCAGGGAGGGCCAGGACACATCCCAAAGGAGGGGCCGGTCCAGAAACACACACTGACCCACGAAAGAAGTGGGACCAGGCAGAAGAGAAAGAGACACGGAGGACAGGCCCAGGCCGTCAATCAGAACACAGAAAGCCAAGGAAGGCAAGTCCCTCTGGAACACCAGACAGAGGACCTGGCCAAAACGCCGGACAGAAGGGCGGCATCGCCACAACACGATGCCACAGGCAGCAGGCCAGACTTGTCTAGCGACGTAGCGAACCTGGCGAATGGGCGCAACGCAAGCTGCGCCAAGTTAATTGTCAAGAGACCGCACCTGCGATATACCGTGAGGCCAAGGAGAGCAAGGGACCCGTAAAGGGTGACCACATCTCCCCAGCACAGGACAGAGCTATGTAATAGCTACAAGTACCCCACATAGGGTAAGCTATGTCCCAAGAAAACATGGGAACACCTCTTAGGAAAAAATTCCGCAGCAGAGGACGAACAGAAAAGCCTGCGGGTAGAACCGCAGACTGCTTGCCAAGCAGCCAATAAAGAAGACACAAAAAGGCCCAATCCCAGGACCGACATGGGCTTACCAACAGCCAAAACCACAAGTCAAAAAAGGGGGCTGAACCAGCAGCCAACAGCACCGAAGGGCCAACCGAAGGTCCCTGAAGGTACACCAACCACACAGAACACACAACCGGGGCTACCGAACACTAGACCCCAGAAAACAATGGGAGAACACCTCCCAGAACACAGCAGAGGACCGACATCCAGGTTTACTGATGGGGAGGGGGAGGAGGAGGCGTAGGAGGAGGAAGCCCCGCAAGGAACCGCTGAATGGCAGAATCCGCAGGGGGTGTGAAACAAAAGAGCGCCATCGAAAGGGAGGTCAACCAGACGCTCCCTATCATTCTCAGGGAAAACACTATCCCTCAGCCTAGCATGGCAACGGAGGGCTACCGAAGAAGTCATAGTGCGACCAAGAGCCTCAGAAACATCTAGAACAGAGCAAAGAATATACGCGGCCAGCTCCCGGCCATCCAACACATGGTGCCGCAGATCAGCGCCGGCACCCTCCTGAGAAGCACAAGACAGAAGGGACTCCGCGGAATCCCACAAGCTGGAAGTGGCTCTGGCCAACACACAAAGCGTGTTGAGCGCCCGCAAGGCAGCACTGGAGGAAGCGAAGATGTTACGCCCCCATGAATCCAACCACCAGGCCTCCCATGACGGAGGAGACCACACCGATGGCAAGGAGGGAAAGGCAGTCTGCAGAAGAGGGCCCCTGGTAGAAGGGTGGAAGGAAAGGCAGACAGGATCATGCGGAGCAGGACGGTGGCGGTGCAGAAGCAGCTGGGTCCCCCGGTCCCCCGTGGCAGGACGCCCCCAGGCCCCCAAGAGAGAATTATGGAGCGAAGCTTCGGAGGGAAGAAGCAGCTCCAGTTCATCAGAGCCGTGATGGAGAACCTCAAGGAAATTATCCGCGGGGAAATGGACAGCCGGGTCGCCCTTGCGCAGAATCCCCGCGGTCGTGGAGACATCCTGGGTGAAGGCAGCACTCGCATCCGTAGGGCAACGCTGTGGTGAGAGCAATTCCTCCGTGGGCGACGGCTGTAAGCTAAGCCGGCCGTCTCCCAGCCCAACCGGAGGAAGAAAAGGCCAAGCTCGAAATGGGGGAAGGTTGACGGACGAGTGGGGAACCTGAGGCGCCTCTGGGAAAGACTGTGGGCGCGGGGACGGCGAACAGTCCTCCATGGAAAACGCCAGAGAAAAAGAGACAAAATGTTGCCGAACCTCTGGAGAAGAGGGGGGCCTCTGAAGACGAATCGACAACCCGACGCAGGCACGGCACCGTGGAGTCCGCCACTGGCGCCAGCGCGACATTGACCGGCGCCTAAGGGGACGCAGAGACGACCACCACCACCTGCGCAGCGGGAGAATGGGGCGGGGCGACTAAAGAATGGCACCGGAAAGGCGCCGACTCGACCTCCGACGAGGCAGCCGCCTGCGTGGAGAGATGAGGGGGACCCGGGGACGTGCCCCGGCCCTTAGCCAGCCCCTGCGGCGCAGCCAGGGCCGCCAGCCGCCTGAGCGGCATCAGCTTGGCCTCGGACAAGACCGCCGCCTGCCCAGAGGACCGAGCGGGACTCAAGGACGAGCCACGAGTCCCGGCAACCTCCCGCAGGCAACCGGCCGCAGGGGGGAACCCCGTAGGGCCGCGCCCCGACGACACCACATCTCCAAGACCTGAAACTGAACCTCTTGGCACTGGGGCTGGGGCTGGAGCTGCCGGCGACCCTGCAGAAAGCCCCGCACATGGCAAGGGTTCCGCGGACGTCCCAGGAAGAGGAGGAGGAGCCAAGGAGGCCTGCAGGGCCGCAGCATAGGCCTCCATTTGGACTCTTGTCGCCCACATGCCGGGAAACGGCGGGTAGGGTGGTGACACGCGAGGCCGAACGACCCGCGGAGAAGATGCGCCCCCCACAGGGGGGGACCGGGCCTCGGGAGAAGCTGCGACACTTCCAATGGTGACACCCTTGCGGCCTCGGAAAGGGACTATGTCGGAGACGAAAGCTGCGGTTCTTGAACCCTTCCGTGGGGGACGGGTGCGTTGACGCCGCCGACCTGGACATGCGGGCCGAAAGGAGTTTCATTCGGCGCTCCCGCCGGGACTTCGGCTTCATCCGCTGACAAGCCTCGCAGTCTGTGGAGTCATGGTGCTCACCCGAACACCACATACAAATGGGGCGAGGGTCCGTCGACTACATCTGGCGCGCGCAAGGCGAGCAAGTCTTGAAGCCCGAAGGCATTCACACACTGTTCCCAAAGGAAACGCAAAGCGTGAAAAGAACGCCTGAAAACAGGCCAGGGACACAATCCGGAAAAGAAGGAAACTGACGTCAGCGTGCCGGGGTGGGGATTTTGTGACCTCGCTGAGGTCATGCCCGCGGAGGACGTCGGGGCGGAGTCGCAGCGCGCATAGATGCTGGGACAAGAAAATTTTCCTGGTCCAGTCTCACGCCTGGGGATAATTGTACGTTAAGGAATCTGCGGCTAGTAGTCTCCATCAGATAAATGCTTTTTATAAAGTTCAATGGTCACCTAAAACAGATGGATGCACATGTAAAAGAGGTTTCTTGTTTTAAAAAAAGAAGTAGCCACACAGGTAAACTTTCATGCCTCTAGTTTTGACTCCTGATAGTTAGGGACCTCAATGGACAGTTAAAAAAGACCTGGAAGTAATGATTGGAACATTAGATATCTCTTTTCACTGGATCAGAGTGAGAATGCTTGAAGGACACACTCCTCATGCTACCTCAGTAGGGGAGAATACTCAAAACAACTGGATACCATGAGGTTTACTGATGTAGTGGATAAAGAAGAACATCTTTGTGATGAGAGGGAAGGGATGGGACAGGAGAGAAGTAGCACAATGTAGTGGATAGGTTCCTGAAGATAAACCCACAAGCACAGTGTAGAGCACTGTTGAAGTGCCCAATCTTTGCCAATGGGATAGCAACCCAGTGCGTGTCCAGTATACATTTCTCAACACAGTACTGTAGGGATTTATAGGTGGAAGGCAGTATTTCACTTCCACATGATCAATCGTTCAGGTTGAACGTAACTATGCTCTGATCACTTTCCCTGTGAATGCGGACTAGCAAGTTTAAAGATGGCATCGCCTTTTTCTAAGGAGGCTCCTCGCTTCTTCTGGGCATCATTCCCATTACCTTTTTCATGTAACCCCTTCTTCTCATACAGGATTATTAACTCGCTGTATTTGTGAGCCTTTTTCAAAACATGCTCACTCTCCTCAATGTGACAATGGTTGTTCTCCAGCCTTAAAAGTGGTGCCACCAAAGCCATATTGGTCTGTGAACAAAAAAATAGCATGAGTTACATTTTATTGTGTTTCACTACGATGATGCAGGTTTATGAGAACATTTACGTTGTTTAGCAAAATAATGGCTCGAACAGCAAGAGTCGAGGCATCCCAGCTATCAGAGATGGCATCTGTCACAACAAATATCAACAGAAAGAATATCAGGTTGCTTCACTATGATAGTTAATGGAAAGTAAACAACTAGCATCCGGGCAAACGCAGACTAAAGCAACTAATGGGAATTAATTATTTAAACTGTAAACACAAACTCACTTTGAAAGACCTTGGCCCAACAACGACACTAGAGCTGCTAACATAGTGTCCCACATTCTCACATACCGGAGACAGCTGCAGGGTTGCATGAACCTGCTGCTACCACCAGGGAATTACAGGCTGGCCCTATATTTTTCATCATGTCAATGCACGATATAAACTCAATTCAAGTAAACACTTTCTTAACTGAGAGGCACTGTGATCTGTGGTGGGCTAGTCAATATAGCAAGGAAACTCATCAGCATATAGAATAATCTAGTTAAGTAATAAAATAGCCCCAATTAAAACAGCAGGTGTGCGTGCCTTAACAGCCATAAGAAGGTAACACAGCAATGTGTGGTTGTCAGTCAAATACTCACATGAAGATAACACTTCAGAAGTGTGGTGTCAATTATCTGGAGCAGCTTCTTCCTAGATTTGATGGTGGGAGTTCCCTCCATTAAGGGTGATGTGCTCGAGTGGTGGTCAGTGTCATTCAGCTGCTTTACAAGGTGACTTCTCTTCTGCAAGGGTAACGTACCGATAAAGGACACTAACATTTTACCTCTTACACAGAAGATATATAATAATGTACAATTAAACGTTTTAAGAGGGCTTTGCACCAGGATAGCACAACAATGTACTACTTTAGGGGGGTTACAGCACACAGACACTATTTCCTGTTAAACACAGCAGTCCATGTACAATTTATACTGACATGTGTCTACAGTATCAGAGTGAGGGCTTCCCTCGCACCACAACTTGGTGGAGTACTAGCTGCAGTCGGTAAAAAGAGTTCTATTCCCCTTCTGCCCCTTATTACGCTCCGATTTCCACATTGGTTCTCTCTCTTTGAAGGCCTCATCCTCAACTATCTTCTCCCCATCCTCTTCTCTACATGCACCTCACATCCTTCTATTTGGCTTCTATCCCACTCCAGTGCTACATATCTTTGATCTGCTCTTACAGAGGATAGGCCAAAAGGTACAACATCATCTTACTCTACCACTCTACAATACATCCTCAACTATCTTCTCCACATCCTCTTCTCTACATGCACCTCACATACTTCTATTTGGCTTCTATCCCACTCCAGTGCTACATATCTTTGATCTGCTCTTACAAAGGATAGACCAAAAGGTACATCATCATCTTACTCTACCACTCTACAATACCTTAAATGATAACAGACCTATAAATAAAGGATCGTAGAGTCGTTTTCTTGGGTTCTTAGCTTTATTTGGTCATTCTTCTGCTGAATATGTTCATATTAATGAAACAATATTGCAAAGTACCTGGATTACGAACTCCATACATACAGGCACCATGAAACTGCCACGGACGGACTTACACCTTCAGTTAATTGTCTCAAGCATGCTTTGCTAAAACAATCAGCTCACGTTAAAGACAGCAGCTAGCATGGCGAAATAAGCAACAGTCCTAAATTGGCAGCCAATGCTAGATTATCGCCTAGCCATTGTGGTGTGGTATCCAATAGAGGTTATCGGGAGGCTAATGGGAACTTGCGCTGGTTCCAACTGCTCTGGGAAAGCCATTCCTGACCAGAGTGCAAAATGAGTCTTAAGAATCAGAGGTAAGGTACGCTTTAAAATTTACTTTTGATTATATTATTATCTGTGAAAAAAGGAAAGATAAAAGGCTTACAGAGTTTCTGGCATATGGTTTGCTCTTGGCAATTAGCGCTTGCTTGCTTCTTCAAGGCTTTGCAAAACTATTGCATGAAAAATAAAACTGCCTAGAATCAAACGTTTGTGCCGCAGCATTTTAGGTCTGCAAAGTGGTCCTATGTTTGTAAACATCTGTGATGTGGTCTATAAAGTAGCAAGAGGCAGAAAAAGCATGTCTTGGCAAACCTGAAGCCATTTCTATTTCTTTCCACATAACACCTCAATCATGAATTGCAATTCAGAGTAGGTTTCAAACACAGTGTATGAAAAGAAAATCATATTTCCAGTGTACCGGTTAGGAACAATAAGTACAATTACACAACTAATAAAGGAGAGAATTTCCTTTAGTTTCAACAAACAAATAAAATGGCAATAAACAAATATAAAGATGATATCATAACTTCGATTCCTCAAACTCATTTTACTAGTAGAAAGACACAGGAAGAGGAGAAAACAGCTTGGGTGTGTACCTGAGCGAGGTAGTCTATAAGTGCCAAGTGTGCCTTCTCCAGTTCTGCACCAGACAGTCCTGGCACTGGGTTGGGATATTGGATTTGCTTCTTGTATTCTGTGGGTAGCAAGTCAGGATACAGACCAATCACATGAGTAGGATCTAAAAAGAGAACAATTAGGTTACAAAATATTCTTACAGCAATGAAGAATTGAAAATCCCACTGCAGATGTATACTTTCGGGCAGAAATACTTCACTTAAAATCTCTTTTGCTTATAGTTTTTTTTCAAATGTTTGGCTAATATTCCAGTGGTCTCTTAGCATGTCCTAATGGTTGTCCACATTCCTAACACTATGAAAGCCAGTCTAACATTTTGATATATAGAAATATAGGTTTTCTATGATGTTACTTTATTATACCAATGTCGAATTAGCTTCTGAGCCATGGAAACAAGTTGACAGATTTCCAATACACATAAAATAAATTCCAACAGTTCCTGACACACATAGTGAGAACCATTCATTTCACAATATAGACTACAATTATCTACAAAAATCAACTTCCACTACTACTTTGTTCTAATGTATTAAATCTCTGCTTCACAATTCTTTACTGGGAAATCAAGCAAACAATTTAAAGGGGGGGATGGGAAACAGGAGATGCCATTCTTGAGACAATAATACAGCAGGAAAGAATACAATACAAAATGGAACAATATACTGACCATATGACATACTGAACCCTAGAAGGGCAAGGAATGGCAACACCAAGGAGGCCTTGTGGATCCACAATTGAATACAAAATAATCAATGGGATAAAAGGGGAGGTTGGGGCTGGGTGGACCATAAGAAAGATGAAAACATGGCAGAGGAGAATGACGGGGAAAAGAAAAAAAAAAAAGCAGGAGGTCCATGCTTGAATCCATACCACATGTCTGGGGGTGATGTGGAGGGGGGTGGCATGGTAAGAACTGGAGTGAAAGGGGAGGGAGAGAGGGGGGAAAGAAAAAGACGGAGATGTAAAAAAAAAAAAAAGAAAAACAAGAAGAGAGATAGAATTGGAGAAGGCGGGGAAGGAATATAGGCACTCATCTGCACAGGGTCAGGACCAGGTACGATTCTGAGGTAAATGTCAAAGTGGCACAATGTAGCAACCAGCCAACCCATTAGGGATGGGTGTGCACGCAGTTATGGACTAGTGGGCAGAATCCTGGAGGAAGGGCGCCCAGGTGTGAAGAAAGGCCTCTGTTCTGTCCTGGAGGCTGTTATTGACCCTGCTCATAGGAGGGCGTTTGGTACACTGCTGAGAGCATTCATTGTGGAAGTTTTTTTTGAGGGGGAGGTGACGCTGGTGGCGGAGAATGCAAATCTTAGCCATGGCGCGTCCCATATGCAAGAGACGGCCCTGTAGATGGGAGCAGTCTGGGGAGTCCGCAAGGTCATGTAAAAGGAACAGGGGAATCACAACCGAAAGAATCTCACTCATTGTAATGCCAACCCCCTCCCAAAACGAACGTATTGAGGGGCAGTCACTGAGGATGTGCAGTAGGTCACAGCGGTCAAGAAGTCAGCACCAGCAATTTGCGTGACGTAATAGGCCCAATGGTCGTAACTTCAAGAGGGATGCTTTGGCTAGAGTTGCCCCACAGTGGTGGGTGGTCATGGAGAAGGGGGTCTACTCCATTCCCATGATTTTACCATTGCTTGCAACATCAGGTTGGCGGAGCCCAACATGCGCAAGCCATCCTTGCAGAGTGGGTGCAATCCCTGTGCACAATCCAGCGGTTCACAATCCAGTGGTGTACGCTCCGCTAACACCCACTGTGGCGGGTCCGAAGTGCCGATGAGCATGAAAGCAAGCTGTGATAAGTGAAGGGCTAAGGCGTAATGTTCAACCGAGGGAAGACCCAGGCCCCCACATGAGTGGTGAGCCAGGAGTTTGGCCGAATGAGATCAGGACGACGCCTAGACAAAACACCATATACTCTGGTCCACGGAGCGCAGTAAGGAAAAAGTGACCAATAAGAGGAGAATACCAGGGGCGCAGGTATAGCGTGGCTGCGTCACCATTCTCACCGCCTATATCCTCCCCCATAATGAAAGTATAAGGTGTGCCCACTTCTCAAAATCTAGCTCTATACGTGCCAGCAGGGGATTGAGATTGTCTGCCACTATTCGGTCCAAGCCTCTGTTTCCATGGACTCCTTTTAGGTAGCTGGCTCTTTACATGGTTTATCACCTTATTGATATATCCCATAAACAGTCCAGGGGTCCCCTTATGAATGGACAGTGGTTTGCAATGCAATTTCAAAGTACGCTGATAGGGGATAGTGTGGTCTAGCAGCCTTAGGCTTAACACAGAGGACTACAAGACATTTGTAAAATACACACAATGATTAATAAATGACAACACAACTCCAGAAGGAGATGCACACCACTTTATAAAAATACAAAATACTTTTATATAAGATTTGGCAAAGAAAAATCGCTCAGTTAAGTACGTTTTTAAATAGAAATTCTTTTCTCTTTAAAAAAGTGGACACTGCCATTTCTGAGTTCTGCAATGTTATCCTATGGAAGGAAGGACAAGTTCTGTAAACAGGTTCAGTACATCGATTTACAGGACCAATCTCCAGGAATTAAGGTGAGTGGTGGCTAAGGTCCAAGGTAGAACCAACAGTACACCACCAGCAGTACGAGGGCGGCTGTGTGCAAATCAGCATCAGAAGCTCAAAGCATTTCACTGGTGATCAGTCCCTGTAAGAAGAGGCTGCATGCTCTGGCTAGGAAACCAGTTGGACTGAAGCAGCAAGTGGGCTCAGACCATGCGATGCTCAGAAACAGGGGGACACCTTTGGTCTTCTTCTCCAAGGTCCAGAGGCAACGGGTGCAGGGGCGTCTTTAGGTGCCGGCTTTTTCATTACCGGAGCAGCCACAGGTGAGGGGGCCTGCAAGCAACGCAGGGAGTCTAGGAGGGGTGAAACCACGATGGACCCTAGCTCTGGAGGGCTGGGGAACCTTGTTGGGACCGGTGGCCACTTCAACTCAGGTCGAAGGCGAAGGGTGCAGTGGTGGCTGCGGGTGTCAGGTTTTGGCGGTTCCAGAGGCCTCAGAGTCTTCTCTTTTGGAGATTCTTTAGAACAAGTCCACTGTTCATTGGAGGTCTTGAGTCTTTTTCGAAGGCAGGCAGCCCTCCCACATTTCTAGAGTCACATCTACAGGCTGAGTAGACTTTGGCATTTTTTTCGACGAGGGATGCAGATAGGCCGGCACGGTTGGTACCAGGTCAGCTGCTTCTTCTCAGCTTTTGCGGCTCTTTGGTGTCCTCTCTCTTCTAAGGCCGTCAGGATTTTTCTCTTGTGCCAGGGACTCCCCCTAAATATTTAATTTAGGGGTGCTAGCCAATGGGACTCTTGCAGGTCCCCATGCCCCCTATAAGACCTCTTCTTGTAAGAAGTGGGCATAACCCTGTCCCAGAATGCCTAAGTTTGCCATCACTAAGATGGTTACTTCTGAAACATTATGTTTCCCCAGGGGTAGTAATAGCCTGGAGGTGGCACGGTTACCTGACTAGCGGATTTTCCTGCCTGTCCAGGAGTCAAGGAGGCTCTGGACGGGGGAAGGGTGGCCTCCTCTCCTGTGAGGGGAACCAGATTTGCATTTCAAAGACGGCAGCTTATTTGAAGCTCGCCGCCCCAAGGAGGCTAATCAGCAAGTCATCCTGTGACAGGGTGCGTTACACCCTCTTCCCAGACAGGCTTTTGTTCTGGGTCGCCTGAGAGCAAAGGCTCTCCCCCTAGGAGGTCATCAAGTCTTGGGTGGCAGGGTGGCAGAAACCTGGCAGCAAGGACACCAGAGGCCTATAGGTTTTCAGGGGGCACCTCTAATGTGCCCCCTAGGTACATGTATTGGTAAATTCAACACAGGCATCAGTGAGAGTTTACCAATGCGAGATGTTTGATACCAAACACCCCTATTTTCAGTGAAGCCATTATGTAGCTGGGGAACTCATTTTAACCAGTGTCCGGCACATATTTTAAAATGGCTTCCCTGGTCACTTGTACTGGCAGTAATAGGACTGACCAGCACAGAGACATTTCTGCTCATGCAGGTATGCCCTCACATGTAATATTCAGCACCCTGCCTTAGGGCTGTCAGGCTTGCTTTAGGGGTGACTTACAAATATTACATGCAGTGTTAGGGCACATAGCACACAGGAATGAGTGACATGACCGGTTTCATTTTTGTCTGCGCCAAGACATGCAGCTTGCAATCGAAGTCTTGCATGTGCTTGTCCCTTAGGGTGACAATTTGTGCTGCAGCCCTTAAGGGCCCTCTTTAGTACCCCGTGGGAGAACAATTGTACAGTTTTGTGAAAGAGCTCTGGCACTGGGGAGTTGGTTAACAGGAACTCAGTGCACTTTCAGTTGAAATCATCATGTACCAGGCAAAAATTGGGGGTGACCATGTGGAAAAAGGGGCACTTCCCACACCCCCAGATACTTAAGGCGCGAGGACTTACATTGGAGTAGGCAGACAGTGCTGCGCTGCTGGTCACCCGTTACAGGGGCAGTGTCTCCCACTTGTCCCAGTTAATCTGGTAGCCCGAGAGCATCACAAAGCCAGAGAGGATGTCCAGGAGGGTCAGGCGGGAGCAAGGGAGATCCGAGAGGGTAACTAATATATAATCTGCATAAAGATGGACAGTGGACATCCCACCGGGGATGTGGAGGCTGGTAAAGTGCAGGGAATGGCGAAGAGAGGCCGCAAGGGGTTCCTTGTCAAGAAGTAACAAGGGTGATAGTGGGCGGCCCTGCCAGGTCCCCCTACGTATTGGGAATGTGTCAGAGAGAAACTCTCCAAAATTAACTTGGGCAGTAGGCAGGTCATAAAGCCAGCGGACTTTGGTTATGAATCCCTCCTCCAGGCAAAACCATCAGAAGGCCGCAAAAAGGTACCCCCACTGTGGTACTGTAAATTTCGGAACCATGTTGTTAGCATGGTCCTACCCTGCCGATTTTCAGCGAACCGCAAATGACTAATGCGGTATGTATGAGTGTTTTCGTCATGTTTCACCGATGAATTCACCGTGTATGCGATACAACATGGCGAACCCTCGGGTTCCATTTTAAAAGGGTAACCATTTTGTGGTTGCCCTCACATAGGCTGCGCATTGAGGTCATGCCTAGGCCTAAAGGACACGCAATCTTTCTTTGACTTCTTTGTGATCTATGCAAACTGACTCTGCTACCGAGGTCAGTCCTGCCCGGCCGATTCCTTTTACTGCGGCCTTATGGGATTAGCATCAGGGCCCAACACATCATAAAAGTCGTGTATCCCACACGACTCCTGACTAATCCCTTTCACACCTGACTCAGTTTCCTACTTTATGGCTTGTTTTACGAGGAGGAGGTGCCCGTTTTTATTGGGGTCTGCTGATATCTGATGAGGGTTCTGAGCCTTGCTGGGTAAATAATTGTGGGCTGACCGAACTGAAATGTGGGATCATCATCATGACTCTGTTGTTTTCGTTTGTAGTAAAATATGTGAATAACCACTTGTAAAATAGGGGCGGTGTTGCCCAGAGCGTAATACTCCGTATATAAGAGAAGACTGGGTTTAGGTTCGGGGCAGTCTCCTGAGAACATACACAGTGTTGTACTTCTCAGATACCTGTGATTGGTCTGCAGCCAATAAATATACGATCTTTGACTTCACCTAGAAGACTCTGTGTTTCTGTGGTCCGAAACAGGAAGAACTCGAAGTCTTTGGGTGTGTCCCCTGGCACCGCTGGGTTGGTTCTGAAAAACCCAGTACTTCACCACTCAATACTGTCAAACGCATTTTCGGCATCCAGTGAGAGGATGAGTTTCTCATCATGTAGGTCCTTGGCTGATGTATTGCTTCACCCTCCCCAAATAATAGAAAATAGCAACTTCCCACACGGAGGCACAAACACAACGAAGAAATAAAACATCACCTGGAAAGGGATTTCACTTTTATAAAAGGAGACACATCAAAACACTATTTTCAGAACGAGGCATGGGGTTTAATTTGCGCAACACTAACAAAAAGGCTTTCCCAGATGTCAAATAAACAACATTTAAATGTATATAGAGATACATATGTATATATTTGTGCAAGCAATAATATTGCACCTATAAGTAGGCAAATGCAACTGTTAAATGCATGGAATAAGAATATGAAATGAAATGCAAGAGGATAATACTGAACGTCCTGCAAGAAATCAGAAAGATATATACACTAAATACATCAGATGATTATAACCACTGAAGACTTGGATGTGCACACAGACTCACTCACACATCACAAAGTCAATAATCAAAAATAAAACATCTTGTCTGCCCCACAAGCGAAATCCCATCTGAGGAGAAGGTTCCAGAAACCTCACGCGCTTTCTTCTGTTATGTGCCAAGGTCAAGACAGAATCTGGCTAGGCACCTGTACTTTGACTCCGAGGCAGAGCTATACATTCCACACATTTCTCTGGCAATATCCCAGCGAAGCTTACAAAAGCCTAAAACAACCTTGAACGTGAATGGCCTAAACAACTTGAATAATCTTGAGCCTGCCTGTGTGCGTAAAAGCTAAAGTTAGCTGACAGAATTCAAGATGACATGAGGGCGTGTCGAAGCCAATAGTAAAAATGTCATAATACTTCCCAATGTACAACACAATGCACATTTGTGCACCACTGCCTACAGAATCACACACTTCATCTCCCAATGTACAACATAGTGCACATTTGAGCACCACTGCTTAGAACACTGTACTTTGAGATTAAGAAGTACATTCCACCGCGCTCTCTCTCTCTCTCTCTCTCTCTCTCTCTCTCTCTCATTCTTCCAAATACACATCCCACACATTCTGTTCCTGGCAAGGCTGTTCTGCTCTGTGAAAGCTCTCCCCCTTCTACAAGGAGACCCGAAAGAAATCTTCAAGGATACGAGCATGCAGGAAACAGAATGTCATACATTCAAGCAAGGATAAAGTAAAACACCGAAAGTCAATTAAAACAACGGTAGTCAAAGGTCATCATGTGGTTTCAATACATAGGAGTGCTTAAAGCACTACAGCTGACCACAGGGCATGGGTGAGACTGCAGAGGTGGTTCCTGGAGTAATGGCCAGGAACGAACCCCACCTGCGTATGGTGGATCAACAATGGGATCACCTTTCGGAGACGAGCTGCGCGGACACCAGCAAGTATCTTAATGTGCCTGTTGCGGACAGAAATGGGTCTATAGCTCCCACAGAGAAGGGGATCTTTCCCTGGCTTGGGAAGGACCGCAATTGCTGCCCTATTGGAGTTGGAGCCAAGGCAGCCTGTTTGATCGGGCTCACGGAAGGCTTCATTAAGGGAGTCCACCATGTCCTTGCCAGCCCACTTATAGAACTTTTCAGGGAAACGGTCTTCCCCTGGGGCCTTTTGGATGGGAATCCTGGAGATGGCCTACGCTCTCTCTATCTTGTTTATTTTCCCCTCAATCAGATCCCTGCCGGACTCATTGAGGCTGGGCAGCTGCACACCATCAAAGAAGGCCTCTAAGCGGATAGTGTCGTCCGTCACCTCTGGGATATACATGTCCCAGTACAATTCTGTGAATTCATGAACAATGTCCTGTGGGCAAATGAGAATAGTATCACCCACGGACTGAATGGCCGAGATGGCAAGTCCTGCCTCCAGTTGGCACAACTGGGCCGCCAATAGCCACCCTGCCTTCTTGCTTTGCTCATAGTGGCGACCCCTAAGCCGCATAAGAGCATATTGGGCCTTAGAGGTGAACAGGGTGTTGTGTACCATGTGGGCCTAATCCAAGCAGCGGAGTAGAGGGGACGAAGGATTTGCAGCGTAGCGGCATATGAGGGACACAATCTCACCATCCAGAACCCTCTGTTGGAACGCCATAGGAGCGTTGGCAAGGGCCGCGTCTTGCATGAGCTGACCGCGGATAGTCGTTTTAGCAGGCACCCACAAGACTCGTTGAGAAGAGACAGACCCCACCCACCCCACAATGTGACTGAATGTATTAAAGCTCAGCAACCTACCTGCCCCACACAACCTTGTTCACTTGTGAAACGTTAATAGCTTATGCACTGCAGAAGAGCCTCTATGTCTGGTGCTGAGAAAGGACTTACTTTGGATACGGTATTTGAGATTAGGACCTATGCTACATAAATAGGTGGGCAGAGTGCACCTCAGCTGGCGAAGTACAGGGAGGTTTCAGCAGCAGAAATCTCCTTGGCAATTATTTGTAGAGAAGCATTGTGTGCAAATAAGCACCAGCCCTTTCCCACTATTGGTTCCAAATTGACAGTAGAACGCTGTGCCCTGCTTCAAAATTGAAGTTTTACTGGTCTACTTTTTAACAATGTATTAAGTTGCACTGGTTTCTCTCCAAGGGACTCGCCTGAAGTAGATGTGCCCTGAGAGACGTTCACCCCTCCTTCACCTTTCCTGTGGCAACCGTCACTCTCTGGAGAGGAGCCACTACATAGTCCCCTAAACCAAACACAACAACATTCGCTAGGCCCTCATTCCTCATTGCTAATGCAGAGAGGGATCACATTGTAAATATAATTTCACTCTGTTCCACACTGGCTTCTCCATGCAGGGTTTTTACTGCAATTTGGCCCTTGACCTCAGCTTTCAGCCTACTCTAACACACACTGCATTACACTATGTAAATTAAACACTTCATCTAGCCTCCGAGATAACTAATGTTCTGCTTTAGCAACAAGTTGTAGCAAACAAATGATGGCTCAGTGCTGGGATTTTTGAAAAAAATGTAATTTATCTTCCTTTTGGTCCCAAAAATGACAAAATGATGCTACAATGAGGGTTGTGAAGGAGCAGTCACATGAAAAAAAGATTTTGACTGAAGTACACTGAGAAGGGGAGTCAAAAAAAGTTTACTAATTGCTTTCAAACTTGGCTACTATGGACTGCCTCACAAGGATTAAGTTACTCAACACTAGAAACAGTAATGCAGCCAGCGAGCTCACCTTCAGGTCCAAACCCTTCCTTTGCCCTCCTGCCACCTCCCTCTATACAATCTCTTTCTCACAAAGCCTTTTACTTTGAGCGCTTGTTGCACAACTCAGATAAAACCTTACGTCAAGGCCTGAAGCCTCCCCAGGCCCAAAGGCTGCCAACCATTCTCCAATATCAAAAAACTCAGCTGACGTACTGCCCAAACATAATCAGCAAATTGATTGATTAAATGGGCAGAGGTGGAATCTGTAGCACTGTGAAACGTGTGGACATTCTTCCACGTTGCCGCTCTGCAAATATCTGGAAGTGATACTCCCGCAAACTATGCAGCTGAAGTCGCCATTTTTCTGGTTGAGGGAGCTCGAACCTTCGAGCGTAAAGGACTTCCGGCATTCTTGTGACACAAAGTAATGGCTGAGGTTATCCATCTGGATATGCTTGACAAAGCCAAACCTTCCCTGGGACCAGCAAACACTATTAACAATTGACTTGTCTTCATTGCTAGCCTGGCTGGCCAATCCGGCCCGCAGGGGGACCCTGATAGTTGAACTGCGGGGGCAGGGTGCTGAGGTGTTTTGCACCCAAAAAGACATCAACGATCACTTCCTACAGTATTACGCGGAGTTGTATCGGAGCGGGGCGGGCCCTGGGTGCCCGGAGGATGCAGAATTCTTGCCAGGGGTGGGGCTACCAAAGCTTGTGGCTGCAGAGGCGCTAGGTCGGGATGTAGAAGCGGGCGAAGTACGTAATGCCATAAAGCGCATGGCTAGGAACAAAACCCCGGGCACCGATGGGCTCCCCATTGAGTTTTATGCAGCTTATGCAGATGTTTTAGTACCCTGCTTGGTGGCGCTGTATAATGGGGCGCGCCGAGAGGAGGCACTCCCTGCTACCACGCGAGAAGCCCTCATAGTTCCTGTTGGACCTAACGTCCTGGGGTAGCTTGGCCAAAGTGGAAAGGCCTATGCCAGAGAAACTTTTTGTGCCTGCATCACACTCATTCCGCACTTCAGCGTACCACCACTAAGAATGAGACTACACCAATTGATTAGTAAAGGTAGAAAAGCTTTATCTTTATCTTTCCTTAATTCATGTACTTCTTGTCTGTCAAGCAGATTCAACCATTGCTTAGATATTCACATCAGGTATAGAACATTTCACTGTGGCCTGAATTAGCAGTACCCTGTCAAATGACGTGAATCACTACGTTTATTTTTTACATCAGAAATAAGCATTTCATTGAGGCTTGAATTAGCAGTACTCTATTAAGCGACATCAGCCAATACTCTTATACTCTACACAGAAATAAGCATTTCATTGAGGCTTGAATTAGCAGTACTCTATTAAGCGACATCAGCCAATGCTCTTATACTTTACACAGAAATAAGCATTACATTGAGGCTTGAATTAGCAGTACTCTATTAAACGACATCAGCCAATGCTCTTATACTTTACACAGAAATAAGCATTACATTGAGGCTTGAATTAGCAGTACTCTATTAAGCGACATCAGCCAATGGTTCAAGTATGGCCTGTATGGCATTACCCTTAAGCCTGACACCTGGCTCCTTATGACTCGGCCAACTCCTACAATATCGTGAAGCTCTAAAGGGTTGTTTCGCTAGATCGTTAGGATTTGGGACTCCTAGGCGGGCTCCGTTACCCCTAGAGACTGGGCTGTGGGCACTCACTCTCAGTCAATGTTTTTAGGCTGACTGAAGCCGGGTTAGCCAGTTCACACTTTTCTTCATAAGAAAAAAAACCCTCTCCTACTCCAGTGCCTCCCCCGCAGTCCAGACGAAGGGTGTATTGATTCTGTTTTCCCCTCCCCAGGGGAGGGGCGTGCTCCGGACCTCACTCGGGTCTCCCGCCCTCCCCTGGGGTTACCTTATTCTTCGACCCTTCCTCAGCCGTCACGAGCGTTCTTTGGCCTCCCGGCGATGTCCGGGCCGAGGGCCTTGGCACACAGTCAGAGTTCAGCTGAAGGGGGTGCTAATGTGCGGAGCTCCGCTCCCTTCACTCTTCCAGGGTTCACGCCGCGGTCGCGTACAGCAGCTCGACCTGCGAAGACGCGACCCGCTCAGCGAATCGTGCGGCGGCGTTTCGCAGTTGCCCCCGTCACGTGATCTGAGTTCCGGAGCCTCAGGCCGGGCGCGGCCTTTGCGGAACTTCGGCGGCTCTCCCTCCTCACAACGGCTGCACTTCCAGAGCTACAACGACCACGATGGGGCCCCCAGTCCTCCTCACAAGCTCCCAGACAGGAGAGACGTTCCCACGGGCCTCGGGCTACAGCGGTGAGAGGTACCTTAGGGGGGGGGGGGGGTCTCCAACGGGGGCGGCCCAAGATAAGGGTGGTGACCTACAGCTTAGAGGCAGTCGACCCGGACAGCAAATGTCCCGGATCTGTGGCGCTGGTCACATTCCTCATTCCTCATCAGTAGAGAACAGCTGTCTGTTCTGGGTTTGACAGGACTCCGGGCAACCGCAGGAAGGTAGATGATTTGGCCAGCGAGGATGACTCTTCCCCCCCCTATTCCCTTCAGGGGTCCTGACCAGGCATGGAACTCATAAGATTGGTGTGGCCCCAGGGTCAGAGGCTACAGGCAGGGTTTGGTCACCAGGTAGAGGGCAGCGTCAACCAAAACAAGGGGGGAAAAGCAGGCCCGAAGTACAGTCAATTCCCCTCCTCTAGCGCTCCTACCTCCCCACTCAGGTGCCTGGCTCCTGACTACCTCACCTCACACCTACTACCTCTTCTAAAATGGCCGCCCTGCCCTCACCTCTATTTATCACCTGGGGCCTGACTGGCCAGAGTGACCCAGAAGGTTCTGGAACCTCTCATGGCAGTCTATGGCCCAGGTGCTGAGGTGACAGTTGGAACCACCATTTTGTGACAACACTAAATCCCCTCCTCCATTTTAGTGAGACACCTTGCGCCTCACCCTCAATTAGTGAGAATGGGGCGCCCAGAGCCTCTACGTCCACACCCAAAAAGTTAGGTAGACAGAAAAAATGAGAAGGGGGGAAAGGGACAAAAATAATAAAATGAGGAGGGAACTGCCAAAGGGCTGACAGGTCTAACACGCGTCCCCCCCAGCTGAAAGTGGGGAGAGCTACCCAACCCCTTGGGAGTCCTCTTCACTAAGGCGGAAATACCTGGAGAGACCGTCAGCATTGGCGTGGTCCACTCCTGGGCGATGTTCCACCCTAAAGTCCATCCCCTGTAGGGAAATGGACCACCTCAACAGCTTGGGATTCTCGCCCCTCATTTGCATCAGCCACCTGAGGGGCCGGTGGTCGGTCTGAACCAGGAAGTGCGAGCCAAACAGGTATGGCCGCAGCTTCTTCAGAGCCCACACCACCGCAAAAGCCTCCCTCTCAATTGCACTCCACCTCTGTTCCCGGGGGAGTAGTCTCCTAGATAGGAAAACCACCGGTTGGTCTAGACCCTCATCATTAAGTTGCGACAGCACTGCTCCAATACCGTGCTCCGACGCGTCCGTCTGGACAATGAACTCCTTGGCAAAGTCAGGGGCCCTGAGAACAGGTGCCGCACACATGGCCTTTTTCAAGGTGTCAAAAGCTTGTTGACATCCCTCGGTCCAGATCACCCGTCGAGGGTGCTTTTTGGAAGTGAGCTCAGTCAAGGGGGCTACGATGGTACCGTATCCCTTGACAAAGCGTCGGTAGTAACCAGTGAGGCCCAAGAAGGCCCGAACCTCTGTCTGTGTCTTGGGGGGTTCCCAGGCCATGATGGTTTCGATCTTGGCCTGGAGGGGTAGCACCTTGCCCCGACCCACCAAGTGACCGAGGTACACTACCGACCCCTGCCCGATCTGGCACTTACTGGCCTTGATCGTCAGACCTGCCTGCTGCAAAGCCTGAAGAACGGCCTGAAGGTGACTCAGATGGTCCTCCCAGCTGCGGCTGAAGACAGCAATGTCATCCAGGTACGCAACTGAGAAGGCTTCCATTCCAGAGAGGACCTGGTTCACCAATCGCTGGAACGTAGCAGGGGCGTTCTTGAGCCCAAAGGGCATCACACAGAACTGGTAGTGACCCTCGGGTGTGGAGAAGGCTGACCTTTCCTTCGCTCCATCCGTCAAGGAGATCTGCCAGTACCCGGATGTAAGGTCAAAGGTACTGAGATATTGGGCAGCTCCCAACCGGTCAATGAGCTCATCCGCTCTCGGGATAGGATGAGCATCTGTCTTTGTCACTGAATTCAGTCCCCTGTAATCCACACAGAACCGGAGTTCTGGGGTAGTGCCCGGTGGGGCAGCTTTGGGTACCAGTACCACCGGACTGGACCAGGGACTTCCTGAAGGCTCAATTACTCCTAGCTCTAGCATCTTGGTAACTTCCTCATGGATGCTAGCCTTCACCTTATCCGACAGTCGGTAGGACTTGGACTTCACAGGTGGGCTGTCCCATGTGTCCACATCATGGGTACACAGAAGAGTCCTTCCCGGAATAAGGGAGAACAAGGAAGCAAACTGCTCCAGTACCTGGCGACAGTCCTTCCGTTGTTCAGGAGTTAGTGACGGTGAAAGGATCACTCCCTCCACCGATCCATCCTTCTCTCGGGACGCAAACAGATCGGGAAGAGGTTCACTTTCCTCTTCCTCTGACCCATCAGTCACCATCATTAACGTGACCTCGGGTCTCTCTTGGTGAGGCTTGAGGCGGTTGACATGGAGCACCCGATGGGGCTGCCTGGGGGTCTTAAGATCTACCACGTAGGTAACCTTGCCCTTTTTCTCAACCACCTCAAAGGGGCCTGACCAGCGATCCTGGAGGGCGCTAAGCTCTCCAGGTTCCATCACCCACACCTTCTGGCCAGGCTCCAGCTCCACCGGGTGAGCGTTTCGGTCATACCATTCCTTCATGACCGTTTGGCTGGCTTCTAGGTTTTCAGAAGCTTGCTTCCACAACCTAGCCATTTGGCTACGAAAGGCCAGCATGTAGCTCACCACATCCGGGGGAAGTTTTCTGGGAGTCTTTTCCCATCCTTCCTTCACCAGGCTGAGGGGTCCACGCACAGGGTGCCCGTACAACAACTCGAAGGGGCTGAAGCCCACTCCCTTCTGTGGTACCTCCCTGTACGAAAACAGCAAACAAGGTAGGAGGACGTCCCATTTCCTCCGCAGGCTCTCGGGCAGACTCCGGATCATGCCCTTTAAGGTTTTGTTAAACCTTTCCACCAGACCATTAGTCTGGGGGTGATAAGGAGTGGAGAACCGGTAGGTAACTCCACACTCTTTCCACATAGCCCGCATGTATGCCGACATGAAGTTGGTACCTCTGTCCGACACCACTTCCTTGGGGAATCCCATCCGGGTAAAAATTCCCATAAGGGCCCGTGCCACCGCAGGTGCAGTAATGGTCCTCAGAGGGATAGCCTCTGGGTACCGTGTGGCATGATCCACCAGAACCAGGATAAACCTGTGACCGGCCGATGTTGGTGGATCCAATGGCCCAACAATGTCGATGCCCACCCTTTCAAAGGGGGTACCAACGACAGGCAGTGGTTCCAGGGGAGCTTTCAGCTTCACCCCTGTCTTCCCACTAGCTTGGCAGGTTACACACGTCCTACAAAAAGTATCGGACGTAATCCTCATCTGAGGCCAGTAAAAATGAGGGACAAGTCGAGCAAAGGTCTTGTCTTGTCCCAAGTGTCCTGCCAAGGGTATTTCGTGAGCCAGTCCTAATAGGAAGGCTCGGTAACGCTGGGGAACTACCAAGGCCCGGGAAGAACCATGCACCGGAGCCTTGGGTTCGCTATACAGGAGTCCATCTTCCCAGTATATGTGGAAGTTCCCTGAATCGTTACCCGCTGCCTGGGCTTCGGCCTGCCGCCGTAAACCCTCAAGGGTAGGGCACTCCTTCTGGGCCCAACAAAACTCTTCCCTAGTAGGTCCTCCCTCCACCTGCCAGTCTGCAGGGGTAGGCAAGCCCTCCAGGGACGTTACATCCCCCTCCGTAGACTCCGGGACCACCTTAGTTGCCCCATCCACCTTTGGAGGGTCAGATGCCGGGGCAGGCTTTCCCCGTCCCAGTCTACCCTTTCCGGCAGCTGGTTGGGCCTTTGTCCCAGGCTCCAACCTCTGTGAATCCCCTCTTCGGGTGGTCACGGACCGAGTGTGGGCACACGTCCACTCAGGGGTCCCCAACATTTCCATGTGGGCCCTGAACTCAACCTCCTTCCACGCCGAGTGTTCAAGGTCATTTCCCAACAGGCAGTCGACCGGCATGGCAGGGCTGATCGCAACTCGTAGAGGACCCGCAACCCCTCCCAACTCAAAGGGAACCTGGGCCACCGGATAGTGACCCTCTCGGTTGTCAGCCATCACAACCGGGTGGACTACATTGGGGACCACCTGCTCTGGGGACACCAGCTGACTCCTTACCATAGTCATGCTGGCTCCTGTATCCCTCAGAGCCTCCACCCTCTGGGCATTGATGGTGACCCATTGCCTGTACTTAGTAGTATTTGAGGGCATCTGGGTCTTAGGAACCATCTCACAATCCCCTAAGGACACTAAGGTTAGCCCTGCCCACTCACCTCCCTTATCTAGGGGCAACTCCTCCCCGAGCACTACACTCGCCACCCCAGGGGTCTTTCCTCCAATGGGAGGGTGTGGTCTCTTGGGACACTTGGCATCCCCCTTATAGTGCCCAACCTCACCACACTCGTAACATCGGACAACCCTAGGCTGCTGACCACGGTCAGGATAAGGGGGTTTGTGGGGACCAACCTTAGGAGGGAATCCTACTCCCTTCCCTGGTGAACTCTTTTGGGGGCCTTTAGAGAACTCCCTCTTTTTGTCTCCTCCCTCTTTCTTCTGGGGGGTGCCCTGTCCAGCCCCTTGGAAATTCCCTCCAGTCCCTTTTGAGGATACCCGGGTACTCGCCCAGATATCCGCCTCCTCTGCAAGCTTCCTGGGATTAGTTAGCTTGCTGTCTACCAGGTGCTGACGCAGCTCTGGAAAACTTTTCTCTAGGAGGTGCTCCTTTAAAATTAAGTTGTACAGTCCCTCATAGTCCTTGACATCACTGCCCTGTACCCAGCCCTCCAAGGCCTTCCTAGCATAGTCCAAGAAGTCCACCCAATTCTGAGTGGACAACTTCTGACTGCCCCGAAACCTCTGCCTGAATTTTTCAGGGGTCAGCCCAAATTTCCTCACTAGGGCTACCTTCATAACGGGGTACCTGGTCTGGTCTGGCTGTTCTAGCGCTAACAAGGCATCCCTCCCCACCGGAGGCATATACCTATACAGGCCACCCCCCCACTGGGCTTCGGGGACCCCATGGGCTCTTAGAGAAACCTCATAGGCAGCCAGCCATTTCACAATGTCATCCCCTATACCATAGCTAGCAACTACATCTTTGGGCAGGTAGGGCCTGGACTCTCTCGGGACTTCTCTCGGTATGCTGCCACCATTAGGACTGCTGGGGGTTCCAAGTTGAAGGGCTTTGAGCTCTAACTCTTTTAAGTGAAGCTCATGGAGGAACCTCCTCTCCTCCCTCTCCTTTTCCAACCGGGCCAGCTCCATTCTAAGCTGCCTCTCTTCCCTTCGGTCAACCAGGTCAGCAGAGGACAAGCTCCCCCCTGAGGCGCTACTTCCCACCCTTGATGGGGCCCTGGACCCAACGTCCATATTACCACTCCCAGGGGGAAGGAGGACTTCCGGTTCTTCCAGGGGGTCTAGTCCTGGTTCCTCCTCCCGTTTCCCGCTAGGGTGGGCCATAACCCAGGCTCTTAAGCTGGCTTGGAGCTCCATTTTCTTCGCCCCCTGCCTAAAGAATACCTCCCGCTCCTGGCAGAATTCCTTCAATTGGGCCACCGTATATTCCTCCAGCCTACCCAATTCGAATTCCATCCTACCAGATGGGACCCCAACACAGTCAAGAAGAACTTCACACTGAAAGACCTTCCCTAGAAAGGAAGTACAATACAGGACAATTTTGAAAAACTCCAATCAGGGAGCCAACTGTAATGCGCTGTATAATGGGGCGCGCCGAGAGGAGGCACTCCCTGCTACCACGCGAGAAGCCCTCATAGTTCCCCTTCTTAAACCGGGTAAACCTGCGTGGGAACGTTCCTCGTATAAACCTCTGGCGATGCTCAACCTTGACTACAAGATTTTGAGTCGTATTCTGGCTAGTCGGTTGATGCCCCATATGTTGCAACTGATCCATGAAGACCAGGCTGGGTTCATTCCAACCCGCAATACTGCAATGAATGTACACAGACGGATGCGTATCTTGGGGGTCCGACTCTTATGACAAGGAGGAGGCCTGCATATTTGCGGTCGACATCGAAAAGGCCTTCGATAGCCTGGAGTGGCCTTACCTTTTTGACGTCTTGAGGGCATTCGGGATGGGGGAACGTTTTGTCCAGTGGACGGCGCTTCTTTATAGTGCTTCCACTGCTAGGGTGCGGACGGGGGGCTTGATCTCTGGTGCCAGCGCGGTCGCTCGGGGAACGAGGCAGGGGTGCCCGCTGTCCCCCCTGTTATTTGCACTGACAATGGAGCCCATGGCCGCTCACGCTAGGTCAGGCCGGTATTTTCCAGGGTTATTAGTCGAGGGACGAGTGCAGCACATAGCGTTATATGCAGACGACCTACTTCTTTTTTTGCCGGATGCTGGGGAGGCCTTGCAGGGGGCACGGGCCTTGCTGGAGACCTTGGGGAGGGTGGCGGGCCTCCGGGTGAATTGGACCAAGTCTTGTCTGTTTCCCGCGGGACCGAGCGGGATGGTCCACCAGGGGGATGTCCAGTGGGAATCCCGGTGTTTGCCCTACTTGGGGACCAGGATTTATCACGCTCCCGCTGATTTGTTAGAGGGCAACGTGGGGAGAGCAGTACGAGGGGCGAAAGCCTGTTTTGAGTTCTGGAGGACTCTCCCGTTGTCGGTGGCCGGCAGGGTCGCCTTGGTGAAAATGGTCATTTTGCCCAGATTTCTTTATTACTTTGGGACTCTTCCAGTCTGGATCCCGGGAAAGCTCTTTGCACAGTTGAACACTTTGATTACAGGGTTCATCTGGGGTGCGGGGAGGCGGAGGGTAGCGCTACTTACTCTGCAGCGACCCAGGGGTGAGGGAGGCCTTGCGTTGCCGGACCTGGAGTCCTATTACCACGCTGCGCAGCTCCAGTGGTTCACAAAATGGGTGGCGGGTCACATCAGGCACCCAGAAGAACAAAGGGGGACGGACCCGAGCTGGTCTCAATTATCTTGTGTGCTGCTCCGGATACCGGTGAGAGATGCCTCACTACCCTCGGACTTGAGGGCGGTACGGCAGTGCTAGGCGCGGTTGGCTAGGAGGGCGCGTGTTGTAATTCCCTACACGCCTGAGATCCCTTTAAGAATGTGTGAGGCGTTACCCCACGGGGGAGACTGGAGCCGGTTGCTAGCCTGGGAGGAGGCGGGAGTTATGACACTGGGTGACCTATATGAGGATGGTAATCTACTCCCCTTTGACGACTTTAGGGAGCGGCATGATCTCCCGCGGGGGGACTTCCTCTTACATGCAGCCTTGACTGCGGCTATCAGGAAGCACTGGCGGAAGGGGCTGGTGGAGCCGGACACCTCTCTTGCCTGTCAGTATGTAGTGATGGCGGTGGGTACCTTTAACGAGGTGACTTGTCTCTACAGGCGGATTACTGGGGATATGCAGCAACCCCTGGCTGCGCTGCGCGTCAAGTGGGAGGCGGACCTGGGGGCGCCAATTGCGGACAAAACCTGGGAAGAAATCACGGAGCGCCCTTGGAAGTGTACACGAAATGCACGTTTCCAGCTCATTCAGTTTTATGTTTTCCATAGGGCATATCTTACACTTAGCAAAATAGCTGAGTACTTTGGGGGACCGGATGCTTGCCCCCGATGTGGCCATGTTGGGGCGACTTTTCTTCACATGTTCTGGGACTGTTCACAGGTGTCAGGATTTTGGCAGGAAGTGGCGACGGTACTCCTGACGGTGACAGAGAGGGATTTGGAGGTGGGCCCGGGGGTCTGCTTACTGCATGGGTTTCCGCACACTGCAAAGACTAAGGTCACCAGTAGGTTTATTGACCTGGGGCTGGTCCTGGCCAAGCGGGAGATTACTTCCCATTGGAAGGCGAGGCAGGGACCTAGTTTCTTGCGTTGGACTAGGGAAATGGAGAAATGGGCGGGAAGTGAGGGGACTTATAGATTATGTCTGGCTAGACGTAGTGGAAATGAGAGATGGCAAGAATGGGCCCGGGCATGGTTGGCACTTCTGGAATTGTTCAAGCGCTCGGCTGTGGGGGACGGGGGGGGATCCGGTGGAGGATGATGAGACCCCGGCCCCTTGAGAACCCTGTAACAGGCTTCCCCCTATGCTCGTGAGGCAATTTCTGCTGTGGTATGTGGGAGGCGGATCCGACAAGTGGCAGGGGAGGCTTTGATACGCATGTAATTATGATAGATACTGGCGACATGCTTGGGTGGGTGATTAGGGTGGGGGGGGTATGTTGGGGGGGTTGCTGGGGGATGGAGCTGGGGGCATATTGGTTATATCGCACACTCGCTGTGGATTAATCCTGTGGATGGACTACCTCGTAGCATAGCTGTTGATGGGGTGAATGCTGTACAGTTATGATCAGTTTGGTGGACTGGTCACTGCTCTACGCTCTGAATTGGCTGGAGGGCGGAGTAATGGGGAAGGGGATTGACTGTATTCTGTTTTGTGACCCAATAAAGTCTGTTTAGAAAAAAAAAAAAAAAATTGACTTGTCTTCCTAAAGGACTTTGTCTTATCAATATAAAATTTTAAACACCTCTTGACATCTTATGTGTGCAAAGATTTTTCTGCTGCAGTCGATGGGTCTTTAAAATATGTGAGTAGAACAATAGGCTAATTGAGGTGAAAATCGAAAGGGACTTGCGAAATGAATTTAGGATTCGTTCGTAATATCACCTTGTCTGTTCTGAATTGAAGGAAAGGCTCTGTGATGGAAAAAGCCTGAATCTCATTGACCTTTCTCGCTGACGTCAGAGCCAGGAGTAGAGCTACTTTCCAAGATACAAACTGTAGCTCAGCCTTGTGAATCGGTTTGAAAGGTGGTTTCATTAGTTGTGCCAAGACTGTGTTAAGCGGCCATGGAAGTGATGGATGTCTAATTGGTGGGAAAACTCTGAACAATCCTTTCAAGAATTTCTTTATCACTCTCTGTGACCAAAGAGATGGATGATTTAGTTTCCTGCAATATCTTGAAATGGCAGCAAGATGCACATTGATTGATGCATGTGAAAGTCCTGCCTTGGCTAGATGTAATAGATAAGGGAGGGGAGGAGCCTAGCGCTTGACCAAGATGGCCGCGTGAGCTTAGAGCTCCCGAGACCCTCGCGCCCTCCGTCGACTATCCTGTCTCTAATCCTGATGGTATGCATGGCACCGTGTTGCTGAGTTGTCAGGGAGGCGATTGATGCTACCCGCGGTCGGATCGCCCATCGGGAACCGGACTTACGACTGGCGGAAGATTGCGGCCTAACTCCCGGGGATGCCAGGGGCTAGAGTTGGCAGGATGCCCGACTCCTAGTTGATCAACAACGGCCTGGCGAGGTGTGAACTGTCGGACGGAGGTCCTCGCACTTTCACTTTCGATTTCGTTCCCTTTGTCTGCCCGGACACTGTAGAGCTCTGAGTGGTTTTATTACCCCAAGGATCGGCGGGCTGCTCACTCCTTATCCCTCTCGCTGAGAGGGAACAGTCTTAACTGCGCTGGACTGCCCGGAGTCCATTATGTCGGGCAAAGCAGAAGGGGATCGGCTGAAGACTAAGTCCACCAGGCGGGGAACGTATTCCCAAGTCAACAGTATGGACCGCTACGCCCTCCTGAAAGCATCGCCGAGTGGATCGAGCCAGGCGCCGGATGCCCAGAAGGAGGACTCGCCTGGGACACCGGAGCTCTCCCTACAGGATGTCATGGGCGCGCTCGACGGGATGCAGACCTCGATGGGGAGACAGTTCGAGGCCCTGGCGCATAAGGTGGATGCCATCCTGGTAGATGTCAATCTGATCCGCTCGGACCTGGGCAAGACGAACGAGCGAGTTAAGAACCTGGACCACAAGACCACGGGCCTCACTGATGATGTTGCGGATCTGCAGACCGAGGTTCGGAAGCTGAGGGCCGAGAGTGACCTCGCCGCCCGCCGGCTGGAGGACTTCGAGAGCCGGGCCAGGCGCAACAATGTGCGCGTCATCGGGGTCCCGGAGTCCTCGGATGAGGCTTCGGCGGACCTGCTTGTGGAGGATTTGGTCCTCAATCATCTGAAGCCTAAGGGCCTTGGAAAGTTTTTTGCGGTGGAAAGGGCCCATAGGGTGCCGGGCGGGCGGCCTAAGGCGGGTGCCCGGCCGCGGCCGATTGTCGCCCGGCTCTTTCATTTTCGAGATCGGGACGCTATCCTGCAAGCTTCGAGGGTGACGGGCCCAGTCCCCTTCCAGAATGCGTCGGTGAATTTTTATCCGGACTTCACCCAGCAGGTGCAGAGACAGAGACAGAGCTTCCTGGGGGTGAAGCGGAGACTTCGGGAACTGGATCTGAAGTATGCCATGCTTTTCCCTGCCAGACTACGGGTGGTGCATGAAGATCGGACATTCTTTTTTGACTCTCCTGTTATGGCCGACGAATGGCTGGACGCTTTGCCCCGGCGACGGACGGGGGATGACACAGCCGAGCATGGAGACAGTGGTCGGGATGGACAGGGCTGAGATCTCAGAGCCGGCCTGACTTGATTTGACCATAATTGAAGATTCGAACAGAGTGCAGTAACTGTGGAGGGTTGCGGGAGGACGAGGGGTGCTCTTTTCCTCCCTTAGGGTACTTTTTGTAGATTTTTTGTTTTTGTAGGGCGACAGGCACACTGCAAGTTGGGGGGGCTTTGTAAGCTGCAGCAGGGGTGCAGGGTGGGGGGAGTTTTGGGGATTTTGAGTTTGTTGTTGGGGGGTTTATTTCTGCAAGGCATGATGATTATCCTCAGGGCTGTTCCATGGTGGCTCCTCGGGTGTGGGGTGGGCCTCTTTCCGTTTGAGGATGGGGGGTAGGGGCTTAAGTGTTATAAGCTGGAATGTTAATGGTTTGGGGGATCGCATCAAGAGGGGGATTGTTTTGCAATTTTTGAAACGCTCAATGCCAGATGTTGTCCTGCTGCAGGAGACGTATCTCATAGGTAATATGTGCTATGCCTTGAATAGGAAGGGGTATAAATTCATTGCACACTCGGGATTCTCCTCTGGGTCCAGGGGTGCGGGCATCCTTGTTAGAGCATCGTTGCCTTTTGAGGTGGACTCCACCATTGTTGACGATAGGGGGAGGTTTGTGGCAGTGGCGGGGAGGTGGGAAGGAAGGATTTTGGTTTTGGTTTCGGTTTATGTCCCGCCGGCCCTGCAGGCCTCCACACTTGCCGACCTGGGCAGGGCTTTGCTGACTCTCCCGGGGGGAATGCTGGTAGTGGGAGGGGATTTCAACGCTGTGGGCTCCGGACTGTTGGATAGATACCCGCCCAGGGACACAGGGGGGGCTCAGAAATGGCTTCCAGATTTCCTGGATACGTTTGGTCTGATAGACTGCTGGAGGCTCCGGCACCCCACGCAGAGTCAATACACGTTTCACTCCGGGGCGCATGGTAGCCTCTCCAGGATTGATTACCTGCTCACTCTGGCCGCACATGCCTCGTTGATATCCGAGGCGAGGCACATGGCACGCGGTATCTCTGACCACTCGCCAGTGTGGATCCGGCTGGATCTAGGTCGGGAGGGAGGAGGGAGGGTGGCCCCTATCAACCCATGGTATTTCCGAGACCCCAAGATGCGCAGCGCCCTGGTAAAGAAAGTGGATAATTACTTTAAGGACAATCTGGGAACCGTGGACTCGGCGGTGTCGCTGTGAGAAGCCTTTAAGACCGTGCTTCGGGGGGAAGCCCTCTCCCTGGTGGTGGCTGCCAAGAATCGGAGGAATGGCGAGGTGCGGCAAGTGGAGGAGGAGATCGCGGCCCTTGAGGGGGCTATGGAGGAGGAGGTTACAGAGTCCTCACTGCATGAGCTTTGCTTGAAGCAGGCGGAGTATAGGGACCTGGTTACGAACGCCGCTAAGACCCTCAGTAGGGAACAACAGGGCCGCCTGTATGACGTTGGTGATAAGGCAGGGAAACTCCTGGCGTGGTTGGACAGGAAAGAACGGGTCAATAGAGTGGTGCCAGAGTTGACGGGAGAGGGGGGAGAGGCGATCGTGGAACCTGAGGGGATTGTGAAGTGTTTCGCCGAGTATTTTCGTAGGGTTTATTCCTCTGTGTCGGACAGGCCGCCCGAGGACTCGTCTGAGCTCCTCCGTGATATCGAGTTGCCCTGCCTCTCTGACGTAGATAGGGATGATTTGGATGGTGACATAACGGTTGACGAGGTGGCGGGGGCGATTCGCGCGTTAAACTCGGGTAAGGCCTCTGGACCGAATGGACTGCCGATCGACCTGTATAAACTGTTCCCGGATGGGGTCGCCCCTCACCTGCGCGCCATGTTTTTGGAGGCGCGGGGGGATGGGATCCTTCCGTTGGATCAGCGGCTCGCGTCGATCGTGGTAATACATAAAGAAGGTAAACCCCGAGATAGGTGCGCCTCCTATCGGCCCATTTCACTCCTCAACGCTGAGCCGAAAATTCTGGCCAAACTCCTGGCTACCCGTTTGAGTAGGGTGCTTGGCGACTTGGTCCACCCGGATCAATCTGGCTTCATCCCGCACCGAAACACAGCATTAAACCTTAGGCGTCTTCATGGCGTCATCGCCAGGGCGGGCACGCTGCGTGAACCGGCTATTGTGGCATCTCTTGATGCCACGATGGCCTTTGACACGGTGGAGTGGGCATACTTATGGGCCGTGCTGGCCAAGTTTGGTTTCGGTCGCGGTTTTGTGAGTTGGGTTCGGTTGCTGTACGAGGGGCCACTAGCGAATGTTGTGGTGAATGATCGGGCATCTACTCCGTTTCAGCTTGGTAGGGGTACTCGGCAGGGTTGCCCCCTGTCGCCTCTGTTGTTCGCCCTCGCCCTTGAACCGTTGGCTGCGTGGATACGTTGGCACCCGGATATACGGGGCCTTCGGTGGTCGCCTGATCACGAGGACCGTATTTCGCTTTATGCAGATGATATCCTACTGTATCTTGCCTCACCTAAGAAGTCACTTATAGTGGTCTGTGACGTACTCGCATCGTTCGGTAGGAACTCGGGGATTGTGATTAATTGGGGCAAATCGTACTTGTACGTTCTTAGTGGAGAGGTCCCACCGATCCCTAGAACATGTTCGATACAGGTTGCCCAGCAGGGTTTCGTGTATTTGGGGATTTTTATATCCATGGATCCTGCTGTGCGCTATGAGAGGAATCTGCTCCCCCCCTTGGCGCGCTTGAGGCGAGATGTTGAAGGTTGGCGGAGGCTGCCGCTCTCCCTTGTTGGGCGTGCGGCCCTGTTTAAAATGATGTCTCTTCCCCGCTTTCTCTATGCCCTCCAGAACACCTTGGACTGGGTACCGGCCAAATACTTTCGGGAGGTCGAAGGCCTCCAACGGACGTTGCTGTGGGATGGGCGGCCGCGAATAGCTATTTCAAAGTTGACGCTACCATGGTACGATGGGGGCATTGCGCTCCCAGACATCCGACGGTACTATTGGGCCACGCAGCTGAGCGCGATCAACCATGGGTTTTATGGCCCTGCCCTCAGCCCTGGGTATGCCCTGGATAGGTGGCTGCTTCGTGGCGGCAACTACTACAGGGCGTTGTATTCGCGGTCCTTAGACTCGTCCCTCACGGGGCCCACAGGTGTGGCGGTGCGTGTATGGAAGATGGCGACTGATTCGTTGGGCTGGAAGGATAGGCTCACCCTCGCTACCCCATTGTTTGAATCGGAGAGATTGGGAAGACTCTGGCATACGAAGGGCTTTGAAAAGTGGGACCTGATAGGTATATCCAAGGTGGGAGATGTGCTGCATAAGGGGAGGGTGAAGTCCTTCGAGGAGTTGCAGACTGAGTATGAGCTAGGGCCCTCAGAGTATTTCAGGTATATCCAGCTGCGTCACGCCCTCCGATCAGTCCTCGTGGAGGGTGAGAAGGTGCCGGAGTCCTCTCCCCTTGAGGACCGAGTCCTTGATGGTCATATGCCCGAGAGCACGATCTCGCTCATATATAAGAAGTTGATTAACGTCCGGGCAGATATGCTTTTGGGCCTGAGAGAACAGTGGACTAGGGATGGCCTTGAGTTGGATAATGAGGACTGGCAGTCAGCGGTTTCTTCTCCTAAGGAGGTTGCGATCCCGTCGCGTCTGAGGCTGGTGCAGCTTAAAATACTGCACCGGGTGTATGTGACGGGGCCAAGGCTGGTCCACATGGGATTCTCGGAGGACGGCCTGTGCAGAAGGGGATGTGGTATGGTGGGTACTTTCCTGCACATCATTTGGGAATGTGGTGTCATTGTGGAGTTCTGGAGGAGAGTCCATGCAGTTATGGGGGAGGTGACGGGCACTGCGGTACAGCCGGAGGCGCGGTGTTGCCTCCTTAACGTCTGGGGGCCCACTGACCTCGATGAGGTGCAGACCCAATGGGTGACTCTGGGTAACATGGTAGCTAAAAGGGATATCGCGCGATTGTGGGGCTCCTCGGGACCCCCTACACTGACCGCGTGGAAGGAGAACATGGACTGGAGCATGTTTAGGGAGAAGACGGTCTACTGCTCTAGAGGTCGCCCCCGGAAGTGGCACGCCATCTGGGGGCGGTGGAACCAATACAGGGGGGGAATATGTCTTGCCCCGGATCTGGAACCTCCCGAGGAACAGCTTTCCCCCTGACCTACTTTCCAGCACAGTTTGGTTTTAGGAACCGTTTTGGGCCTCTGCTGTCCCCCTTCTTCCTCCGTACACAGTCTTGTAACTAGTAGATGAGCGGGGTCCGGCCTCCCCTGGGGGCTTTCGCCATGGGCTTTCAATGTTCTGCCTTGCTGGGGTTTGTTGTGAGTTTTTTCTGTGTTTATTTAAAATTGGACCTATGCATTACTCTTTGAACTGTATTGGGGACACATCACTGTATCTAACTCTCAATGCTGCCGAACCTTCGGGCTGTCGGCTGAATAGCTGTGTCCTGAATTTTGAAATAAAGGTTTTCAAAAAAAAAAAAAAAAAAAAAAAAAATAGATAAGGGAGAACCTGCTCTGGAGAAGAATGCAAGGGGTGAAGAGATTGTGTCAAACAACATTGGCAAAACCTTTTCCACTACGCCACATAGGTTTCATTTGTGGAAATTGCACGAGAGTGGGAGAGGATATCTCGGCATTCTTCATTAGTGTTTGAGGACTAAAATTTGTGCTCATGAGGTTCCATGCCGACAAGTTTAGCGAGGCCAACTGGGGATGGAAATCAAATCTTGGATTAGAGGAAACTGCACTCTGGGAGTCACTGATAAGTGAAGAAGCTCTGAGAATCAGAATTGTCTCGGCCATGCCAGAGCTATCAGAATTAAGTGACACGGTTCCCATCTCATTTTCCTGAGCACCTTTGGGATCAGCGGGAATGGGGAAATGCATATGCGAACATCCCTGTCCAATGGAGCTGAAGAGCATTCCCCCAAGATCCTGGCGGAGGAAATCTGCTTGCAAACTGTTTGCAGTTTTTGTTGTTTCGATTGGCAAACCGGTCCAGAGCTGGAGTGCCCCATAAGCGAAATATTCGAATGAGTTGATCCCGATTCAGTTCCCATTTGTGACAAGCACTTGCTGATCTGCTTAGCGAATCTGCGCTTATGTTGTGTATTACGGGAACATGTTGAACTTGCAGAGATAGTGTATTAGAAGCCATTTCCAGATTTCTTGAGCTTGCGCCGATAGGGGCTTTGATCTTGTTCCCCTCTGTTTTATTAGATAAAACATCATTGTTGTACTGTCCACCCTGACTAGTACTGGAGAATTGTGAATTCTGGGGAGAAAAGCTTGGAGGCCCAAGAACACCGCTTTTAGCTCCAATAATTTGATGTGTAATTGAGCCTCTTGTTTGCTCCAGTGTCCTTAGATTTCTAGGTCTTCAAGGTGCGCTCCCCATCCCTGCAATAATGCATCTGTTGTCATTATATAACTGGGAGATTGAGGTTCAAAGATTAGCCCTTCTGATAAGTTGGGTCTTATTTCCCACCATGATAGCGCCTCCTTTATTTGAGGATTGATGAGGATCCGATCCTCGAAGGAGCCTTGATGTTGCACCCATTGAAGGTCTAGAAGTTCTTGTAGAGGCCGCATGTGAAGCAGACAATTCGGAACTAAGGGGATGCAGGATGACATCCCCAACAAGGATTTGAATAGCCTTACTGAAGTGGACTTTTTCTTTTGTTGTGAAGTTAGCTTCAGAAACTTTCGGATGCGTTCCTCTGAAGGGTACACTTTTGCTTCTCTGGTTTGCAATAAGGCTCCTAGAAATTGAAGAAACTGGGACGGAATTAGAGAGGATTTTTCCATGTTTATCTGTAACCCCAAAAACTGCAAGAGATTCATGCAACATTGCAAAGCCTCCAGAGTATCTCAGTACGATGCGCCCTTTATCAACCAATCGTCCAGATATGGATATATCTGATGACCTTGCTGCCTCAGATACGCTGCAACCGGCGCATGCATTTTGTGAACACTCTTGGTGCGGATCGGAGACCGAAGGGTAACACCGCGAATCTGAGATATCGTCTGTGTCATACGTGGATTGGAATATGGAGGTATGCATCTAATAGATCTAATGATGTCATATATTCCCCTCTTCTCAACATCATCATAATTTCTTGAAGAGATAGCATACAGAAAGATTGTTTCCTGATGAACTTGTTTAAGCCTCTGAGATCCATTACCGGTCTCCATTTGTTGGATTGCTTTTTCCATATGCGGAAAAAATGCGAGTAGAATACTTTCCCTCGCTGTTGAAGAGGGACCTCCTCGATTGCTCCTTTTACCAGAAGAGACAGAATTTCCGCATTGAGGGCTGAGAGAGGTTGCTGTTTTCTGTGAATGGAAGGACGATCTGGTGGTTTGTAGAGGAACTCTAGGGTGTGACCCTGACAAATTATGTCTAGCACCCATCTGTCCGATGTTATACACAGCCATTGGTGGTAATAGGAAGAAAGGTAATGGATCTGATGGAGGCTGTGGAATGACAAGGTGGTTGGCGCCTTGGAATTGTCACGGTCTTCGATTGGCATCCTGTAATTTTCCTCTTGCCGATGGCTTTCGTCTGGACTGTTGTCAGTAAGACGTATTTGAGGATCGAAATTGCTGTGTATTTGCATACTGACAATACCCTTGTTGATGGTACGGCTGGTACCTATTGGACTGATAGGACGATCTCTGGTGATAGTGTCTTCTTGATCCTCTGCCACGAAAGGACTGAAATGTGCCTTGTTGCAGTGAACCTAATGCCCTTGCCGTATCTGTATCTTTCTTAATACCCTGCAGGGCATCATCCATGTGGCTGCCAAATAAATTTTCTCAGTCGAAGGGCATGTCTACTATCTTAGTCTGCACTTCCGGTCTGAATGAGGTAGCCTTAAGCCATCCCTGCCTGCGAAGTGCTATGGCTCCTGCCATTTGTCTGAACGCCACCGCTGATATATCCATGGCTAGGTCTATGGATTCTGAAGCTGCTCTAGCTCCGTCCTGTAAAATTAGTGTAGCTTCTTCTTTCTTGTCTTCCGGTAGATGTCATAAAAGAGGAGCTATGTCACACCACATTTGCCTGTTGAAACAGCTAATTATGGTGAGCGCATTTGATGCTTTAATAGAAGCTGCTGCCATGACTGCAAAGCGTTTGCCTGTTCTGTCAAGTTTCCTGGAGGAGCTGAACATGTAGCCGATGGATTCTTTGATCATCTTTGTGCAGCTTGCATCACCACAGAGACTGGTCGGGGATGACCAATAAGACATGCCAGAGAGGATTCGGGAGCCCGGTACTTCTTCTCTATTCTGGGAACCGAGGCTGTGACGGAAGCTGGATTCTTCAAAATTGTCAATCCCTCCTCCAATATATGTTTTACTATGGGGATTGTCCTTATTGATTTCCTAGAAGACTGTTTGAAATCATATAGGAAACACTCTGTTCCCTTAACTGGAAGAGGAAGATCGAACCTCTCAGAAGCTTTTTCCATGAGTTTGTGCAATCCCAGGATGTCCTCTGGTGGAGATGTCGCCGGGGAAGGTGGCGGCGATGGAGAAGATGGGATAATGTATTGGTCCCATTCATCGCCCACAGTATCATCTTGGCTCAATTCTCCTTCCTCAGGTTGGTCTTCAACCTCGCTGTCAGCTAAGTCATCTCTGATGGTAATGACCCTTGGAGTTAGCACCTTCTGCACCAGAGGCGGAGGCTGCACAACCGGATGCTGCACGACTGGTTGCTGCTTACTTGAAACTTCCACCGAAGAGGCATTAGCTTCAGGGACGGTCGTAATCGTTGATCATGCTCCTGAGATCCGATACCAGTGATAGTAGCATGGACACAGACTCCTCTCTGACACTAGGGGCGTTAACCTCCTCCTCCTCCTCATAGTCGTAGGATTGTTGAAAAGACTCATATCTTTTTGAACCGGATGGAGGTCGAGTTTTAAAAGAGAAATCCTCCTGCACTTCTTGATATTCCTCCTCTACAGTGTCTTCTCAAGAAGATTTGACAGAGGCAACGGAGAAATGTTTGTACTAGAAGTAAATTCTGAATTGCCAGATTTCTCTGTCGACGAACCCGTCGATGGTGGCAACCTTTTAATAGAGATCGTCGTCAGTTATCTTTTCATTGGAGATTTAAAAGTTGTTGTCGACTGAGCAATAGTCGACCAAATCAACGACGGTGTCAAAAAAGTAGTCGTCGGCGGTGTCGTCTCCGTACCCCTCGACAACCCAACTGTCGACGGTGTTGTCTTGGTAATCGACATCGATGAGGTAGTCGTTGTTGTAACTTTCGTCGTTGAAGCTATCGTCAACGCCTTCGTCGATGGAATGGTCATAGAAACTCTTTGCTTCGTCTTTTTGACAAGAGTATGAGGCAGAGAGGAGGAAGAGGACTCCTTTTCCTTTGATTTACTGATTTTTTGCTTTTTTGAATCAGATTTCACCTCAGAAGCTCCTCCTTAGCGTTTTGAAGAGGAGTGAGCATTAGAATCATCCTCAGAGTCAGATTCTGAAGTGGCCTTTTTCTTTTGGAGCCACAATAACAAACGTGCCTCTCTATCCTTAAGTGTCTTTGCTGAAAATGTATTACAATCTTTGCTCGCTTTAGGGACGTGCTTTGGATAGAGGCCGTATAAACAATCCTTGTGTGGGTCCTCAGGGAACCACCTGGCCTTCCCACAAGATCTACAGGGTCTTAACAGCCTCTTTTTAGAGCTTTCAGACATTTTGAAGTAAACTTGAAGAAAATACAATACCTCAGTTCCAAAAGGAAATGCTGTAAAATACAGGTCAAAAGTTCACCAAAGGGAACAAACTGATCAGAGCTCAGGGAGACTCCTTCTCACACGACGGCGGTTGGAAATCTGAGGTATGATGGCTCTGCTGGGGAGTGTGATCTCAGGGCTGGCGTCTCATTGGCTGAAATTTGGTCCACATAATGATGATACTGGGATACCAAAGTCTATAGTCATCTATGGTACCTATGCAGTTTTTTCTTTAACTGCTATCGATTTCCTTTACCGTGAGACTACCACCATAACGACGTGGAAGACACAAGCATGTGAATCTATGAAAGATTCAATACTGGAGAATCACTAACGCTGGATGAGGGATCCCCCTGTGTTTCCCCCTCCCCGTACTTTTTAGGTCTCTCCTAGGCAGTGCTTGCACTGTCTCTCCGGGCCATGTTGTATCAGAATATGGGTTTTAAGCTCCACCCACTTCCTCGCCCATGTTTTTAATTGGTTCTTTGAACTGTGGTTTGGGAATGCTTTTTTCTTTGATGAATAATCACACAGGCCAATACACGACTCAACCAGAAGCCCATAACCAAAAGTAACTAGTACCAGGAACACTTGCAGTAACGGAGTGTAAATAGCAGAGATGGTGATGAGCTCAAGCTAAAGCAGGGCAGATAAGAGTACAAGTGACAAGAGATTGTTCTAAGAAGCACAAATACTGTCACGTTTAGGCATAGATTGTAAGGTAGGGTACAAACGTTAGCACACAGTGTGTGTTTGAATGTGTTTGGACTGCATCACCCATAATCCCGTGTGTCTGGTCATGTGGAGTTCTATATAAGCTCCGCCTCCCCTAACACTGGTGCTTGTCAATCAAGTTCAAACAACCTTGGACCGTTGGTGTGTGGACGTTCTGTGTTTATCTTCCTTAGGAAAGAGGCTTCCTAATCTTTGCTGTCCTGCATTTACTTGCCGACCTGTGCTGCTAGATACTCTCACTCGTATCAGGAGAGCAGTGAGGAGCCTGCTTTGTTGATCTGAACACGCTGAAGCGCATCTTTGATCCGCTCGCGGGCTCGCCTTGAACTCTGTCAGCAACGCGTTACTGAACCTTCCTCGGCTCAAGTTGACTTCCTCTCTTCCCCGCACCTGGGTTCGAAGAGAAAAGGATTACAAACGCGCTGAAGCGCGTCTTAGATCCAGTCCGTGGCTCGGAAAGGTCATTTGCATTTGGCTGGAAGGCAATCGGAAAGATTGCTGTGATTGCGCTGTAGCGCGCTGGAGAGCCATAGCTTAGCTCGGATGTTTTGAATCCCTTTTGTTTCGGTGGAATTTTTGTGCAGTACATTCCTTCACCGCGCTGGAGTGCCCAGAAAAGCCGACAAGAGGCTTGGAGAAACGTGTCGGTTTGGTTCACGATAGGCACACAGGAACAGCATGCCTTTACAGTTTAAGGATATTGCCAGTACTTTGGATCCCCCTGCAGCACACAGAGGGCTTCTATTCTATGGAGATCAAGTTCAGCTAAGTACAATATATTATTCTTGACTCCTGGGAAGCTGCAATACCTTTTTGGTGGAGAACTTGTGTGTTTAAGTTTTATTTTTCTGGACTTTGTATTTCGTATGTTAGAACGAGTGCGGCAAGCTTTAATCGTAAGTGCAAACACATAGCCCTATTGTGTCTTATTTATGCTACATGCGTTGGATGTTACATATGTGTTGTGCTTGTGTTTTGTTAAAGGGAACACGGGGCAAGACAGCAAGAGTGACAGGAAAAGGAGTGATGCCTAAAACTCTAAGTGCCTTCCCCATCGTGTGATTTCGCAGCCGCATCTTTTAGTTTCCTTTGTCCCTTTTTTCCCTTTCCCCTACCATGGTGTTGTCCGCTGAGTGATACGTACGTACTCACAGGTCTCTCCATATTGGGGATAGGGTTACACAGCATCATCCATCGCTCTTGCTGTATCCGGCTTTGAAGGTTAGTGGTTGCCTGTCTGTGACCTGACAAATACACACTAAGCAATTTTTTGGAAGAGCAGAAGCATGAATGAATGCCAAGGGTTGTGCGGAAGCACAATGACCACAGAGTGAGTCCTAACGAAAATAGATTTCAGACCACTGTTAAAAAGAAAAGAACATGATCATCTAAGTGAGCCTAAACCTGGTGATGACATACTGGAACGTCCACCCTCAACATCAACTAACAGCTCGCCCAGACCGCACAGCCAATCCTCAGTAACAGCGTTAAGAGTTCCTAGAAATGAGAATGATAAATGGTAGAACAACTGGAGCCACCCTTCCAAAATTCAACTATCATGGAGCACAGACACGATCTATGCTAGACTTCACAGCAATCACTCGATCACTAATGCCATTCCTATCACAATTTTCAATAGAATTTACCACGAGGCGTGACCATTCTTATCAACATTTTGACTTCAGTCTAAATGTCCCAAAGCACTGTGTAACCACTGAAGTGGTCGGCATCATAAACACAAATCGATCCAAAGGTATTTAAGTGCACAAATGACCCCTTCAGGCTCAACATGGCACAATAAAAGAACTGCTGAGCTGAGCACTTCGAAATGAGAAATCGAATAAAACAAACCCCCTGGATAAACTTCACAACAAAGTTGTCATCATTAATGCCGGATGTTCATAATCAAAATCAAAAGACAAAAGAGCCTGCAAGCAATCTCACGTCCATTGCAATACTCGAAACAAGAACTAAGGAAAGCAGTTTGGCAAACAAGATCGACCGACAACGACAAAACAGCATGGGAAAAAGTAGGTCTTCTGAGAAAAGATAGCAAAAAACCTATGGGAAGAAAAAAGAAACAGAAAAGAGACATTCAGGACCGAGCTACTGTTCAGCGTCAGGCAAACCAACTCTAGTACCTTCTGGGAAACAATAAATCAGCCCACAAATGTTTCAACATCAAACGTACAGGAACTAGACTGGGCTGTTTTCTTGCCAACAGGTTCATGGGGTAACCAACTCCAGAACTACTGTCTACCCAGCAACAATACAAGCCAAACCACAGGTAACCATGAAACAGGAATTAAAACAACAATAAAAACTAATCATCTACAGAGAAACAAACATCCTTCTCTCGGGATACGAAACAAGTTTTCAGAGAAGTTCAGCAGAAGAAGTAACTGATTTATTATGCAAGGGCAAAAGCGTAGGAGTACGGGCCCAAACGGCATTTGCCAGGCCATCTGGTCTTTCTGGAGCAACCATCTATCCACACTATACAAAGAAGTACAGCTATTAAGTCATACACCACCTAGCTTGCAAGGCTCAATTATTACACCAATCTATAAAGGTGGACAAAGATCAAACCCTGCAAATTATAGACTAATAGCACCACTAGATGTCGAAGCAAAGTACTAAGACCTCTTGATTCTAGCAGAGCTGGTCAATTGGTCAGACAAGAATAGTTTGATCAAGGCAACCCAGATTGGTTTTAGAAAAGGAATTGAAACAATTGCAAACATACTAGCGCTATCACTAATAGCAGAGAAGTGCAAATGAAAAAAGCAAAAACTACATCTATGCTTCGTTGACTTAAAGCGGCCTTTGACAGTGTGGATCGTAACAGCCTGTGGATACAATTTAAAAACTGGAACATCCCGTAAAGAATTCTGAAAGGAATAATGTTATTCTACTCAAACACTTGGATAAGAGTGAAGCTGGGAGGACGGCTCATAAATCTCAAAGTGGACCACAAACAAGGGCCTGAAACAGAAATGTGTGTTGGAGCCACACCTATTCAAACTGTACATGTCAGATTTAACACCCCGACTCAATCAGATCAATTCCTATCCGCTACACTTGGAGAATTCGCCGACAATGTGGTTTTAATAACCCTAACCAAAGTTGGCCTCTAGCGGTCACTTAACACAATGTACAAATAAGTTAACAAACATCAAATCAATACATCAAAAACCAGAGCCGGAGGAGCCAAGATGGCGACCGGGACGGCAGCGTAGATTCCCGGCTCCGTGAACCTCCGCATCCCGCACGGATATCCTGCACGAGATCCTCAGTCTGCGCTATGAGATCGTGTTTGTGAATGAGAGTGGCAACCGATCGTGTGACTCCGGGGTTTCTGGCTGCCGTACCGCCGGAGAAATCTGCAGTTGAACTTTGTGGCCCGTGCAGCCCCGGAGCCGGGACCTCGAGTGGACGCCTTGGCCGGGTGGCAGTTTAACAACAGCGGCCTTTGGTGACTGGGTGGAGTCGGTCCACCGGAGCGGTGCTGCCCTCGGCCTGCATTTTGACGTAGGCGCTCCCACTGCTAAGTGTAGCGGACCGAGGACATGCCCGGGGGTGCAGCTCTCAGATTCTTCGGTGCTTGCCCCTGCCTTTGACGGTGAGCTGCCCGGACGCCGCCCCTAGCTCGCCCTGATCCTTGCGGGCTGCTCCCGGCTTTTCGCGGGAGCTGGTCCGTGGCGGGGACGACTGTTGCCCGTGACCACGCAACGGCTGAATTAGTGCCTGCCCCCGGACCCCTGTCTTCAGCGACGTGGATCTCGAGGCGCTTGTCCCTGGGTCCCGGCCCCAATACGAGTCGGGCCTTCCCGGCGGCCATCTTGTTGCTATGCAGCCTACCATTCTGTCCACTGGGTCGCAGCAGGATTGGGAGTGTGTGACTCTTGGGAGTGTGGCGGAGCGATCGCAGAGAGCTGTGCTGGGGTACGGCGACCTCCTAGAGGCCCTTGGTGCCCTTCATTTCTCCTTGGCTCGTGGCGCCGGGGTCTTGGGGAGTAAGCTCGATGGTGTGGCATCAGCGTTGGGACAGTGGCGGCATGCTGGTCCACAGGTACACAGGGGCTTCCCACACTGCACACAGGAGGATAATGTCGCGGCCACCCCTGCGATTAGTGCACAGTCGGACACTCCGGACAGTATGCTACCGTGTGATCGGCTAACTGAGGGTTTGATCTGTTCCGGTGGTATTGGACCTGAGTGGAAGGTGGTGGCCTTGTCCCGTGCACGGCCTCCGGCGACCCAGGGACAACTCCAGCACCGTTTGTCTACTTTGGCTGATTCAGCCTTCCTGGACCTTGTGTGCAGTGCAGATCTTGGGGCAGCACTGGGAAAGACGTCCCTCCATGATGCGGACTGTGTTGGTACTCAGAGACTTCCATCCCACCTGTGTGCGTCGCTTCCCGGTTGTTTTTGGACACTCCTTTACCCTGGAACATCGGACATGGTGCTGGGTCGAGGGGTAGGCATGGGCAGAATTGCAAAGAGTGGTCAAGGATGAGGCTGATCCTTCGGGGGTGGTCATCCAGTAGACGGGCGGACTCATGGTTGCGTACTCTCATGGTTATTAGCATAGTTGGTGCATAATGCTCCCCATTCCCCTTTTTTGATATGGTCGATTTGGTGCTGCTTATTGTTTGCTGTGGGGAGACTTCACCGTGCGGGAGGGAGAAGCCGGGGGTATGTTTTGAAGGCCCTCCTCCAGTTTATTATACTTTCTCCACCCCCCCGTCTGGTGGGGTTCTTTCTTACTCCTTTTTCCCTGTTTCTTCTATATTTCGGGTCTAGTTCCAGGGCGACAGGCACACTGCTGGGGGGGGGGGGCCATACTCATTTGCAGAGGTGCAGGGTGGGGGGTTGAGGGAGGGGACTCTTTAGTCTTTATCTCTTTTTCCATGGCCTCCTTTTTCCTATCCGCTTCTTCTTGTTTTTTCTTTTCTGGGATCAGCGCGGTACACCTCATTTGGTGTGAATCGTCGCCTCTTCATGTGTGCCACAGTTTCCGGGGTGTTCTCTGGGCGTTAGGTACCGGGGCCTGCAGGCGCAACTGTTTTTGATATTCTTCCCCATCCGGAATTTCCCGTGTCTGCGCCATTGATCCAATAGATTGCTGCTTATTGCTTACGTCTATTATTCTTGCCCCTTATCGTTGTTGGGAAATTGTTTGGCACCTGATCCTACTGTCTTGTTTCATTATAAAATGAAAAACCCTTTTTCTCCTGGTGTCCTACCTGCGCGGCTCACTGGCCGGACTATATTGGAATGAAGATTCTGCTCTCCGAGGTGCCGCCTGTGTTTGCATTGGCTCTTATTGCTCTGATTGCTTAGCGGCCGGCCCCGGGGGGTTGTAGGCCCATACTTGTTAATGATTGAAATGTCAATAAAGGTTTTTCAAAAAAAAAAAACCAGAGCCATGCAGTTCAGCTATCACTAAAATCCCCCACTGAATAGCTAGTTAAACGTGAAATCGATAGAAGTAACCAGCTAGAAGAACTTGGGAGCATACATTGATAGTAAACGTAACCATTAAGAACAGAAAAACGATATTACACAAAGAAACAGAGCATTAGCCTTTGCTTTAAGTACACTGGCCCAAAACTGGAGGGTCCATCGTATAAACCACTGCTGTCAGTAATAGTAGACAAAATGATAATAACGATATCATACGCCAGTATTGTGTACATGGAAAAGACTAAGCTCTGCTTAACAAGTTGCAGGTCGCAACCTATAAACTGGTATTTCAACCAGCTCAGGTAAACTTAAAATTTGGGCTAATAATGAAACAGTTGGGAGAATGTAATCCACAATAAAATGCTGGTACAAAAGAAAACTAAACTCGGTACACACTAAACTCAATAATGCGCTATGGACTGAAGTTGAAAAAGATAAATCTACATACTGTCAATACCTTTAAGAAGCCCTAACAGCAACCAACACAGTGGAGCTATGAAACAAGAATTTACCATTCCGAACCTTCAAACAGATAAAGCTGAAACATTTCACTGCCTGCTGTTAGATAAAACCAGCTTTAGCCTTAGATCACACAGATATGGTGATTAATAGCTAGAAAATCGTTCAATCAGCTCCGTACTCGGGCCCAACATTCCCAGCACAACTAAAAAACAACTGATGGCAATCCACTTTGGCCAGTTACTGTCAACTGCTGACCAACTGACTTGGAAGCACAAAGGACTTATAGCATGCAGACTTTGTGGCAGTAAAAGAGTATTTTATTCACCTTATATGTGTATGCCCCGATCTACACACAGCACGTCTCACCTTACTGAGGGAAGCTTTTATGGCAAGAGTAACAAGGACATGCAGAGCAGCAAATATACAAGGCCTAGACCCAGCAGACCCACAAATGAACTGCAAACTAGTAAAATACTTAAAACACCACGAACTTCCTCTGAGAATTCTAGCTAAGCAGGAACATTGACTTTTTACAAAGACTAGAAAACCTCAACTTTACAAGGCAGAACTTTACAAAAAATAAAAATAAGAAACTTACACAGGACTTTAAGTACCACACAACGAAGAAAGCATACATTAGAAGAATAACTAACTGTTGCAAAAATGAAGGATGAGCATTTTAGGCTCATTTAGCACAAGAAACCTAATCTTCATGCAGTTTTTTAAGTGTCATTTAATAAGATGGCTGCCTGCGCTAAGTACTTTTGTTAGCGCCAAGTACTTTTGTTAGCACTAAGTAGTTTAAGCTATTATGAAGCTCAGTTTTGCACATGGGTTTCTAGACTAGACGCAGTACTGATTGATTCAACCTTACCTGGCTCATTTGTACACGGTACCCATTAGAAAACAAAGTATATCATGCCACTATGCAGGAATTCTTGGACACTTAAGTATTCCCTGAATTACACCGCAGTATAATCAAAAACAATAGAACCGTCATTAAGTATCCCTTTTAATTATCTGTGGCGTCAAGCTTGTTTATTTTACGTATGTGTGTATATTGTTGTGGTTTTAATTAACTACACAATAAAAAATTTTAAAAAAAACTTTACTTGCCTTACCTGGTGATGACCTGTGCGAACATGGATATACCCATAGTATTAGTTAGCTAGATTAATATTGAGATCTGTGCACTTGGTGGGTGTATTTGCGATGAGGGATGACTAATGCATATGCAGACAAATTACAGCGTCTGTGAACTAGACCGGAACTGTAAAACCTTCACATATTTACACAAGTCAATCACCAGCAGAGGTTGGGCTAAAATCCATGCATCCAACAAGTAAAAAGCTTCCAACAGCAAAACTGTGTGCTGCTTTGCTATAGTTTCATATTCCTGCTATGTATATATACTACACAAAAGCGGCCACAACAATTTTCCTCTCTTTATTTGTAAAAGCAGTCAGACACTTTACAAAACTAAATAACAAAACAGTCTCACCTGTTCCAAGCATGGCAAACACTTGCATAGAATCATCAAAACGCTTTTGGCAGAACAGGTTAAAGGCATAAAGATTCTGAATGTGGTTGATCTGATGATGCTTTTCGCTGTCGGAGTCATCTTTCATTCTCTACAAACAGAAAAATACATAGGTACCTCAGAACAAGCATTGTCCGACTGTCATTGGAAAGAATTGCAGTTTTTTTAAATCAGAAATTAATTATTGATTCTTTGAAAATACAACAGTTTTACACTCACACTTCACACGAGAGGCTGAATGATAGAGAGATAGTGGACCAAGATTCCAAACCAGTTCACGTTTCCCATTACTTTCACAAAAGGTCATTGTATTTTCCTGCTCCAGTCACGGACCCAGCCAAGCCCTGGCTGGAAAGCGAACTACCCGCAAGTATGGAGAAGTGGCCTTCAACTGGCTGGTGAAGAAGTCACAGAGGGGGATACTTCACCTGAAACTGCTTGACCCAGGTCATTAGTATCCATAAGTAGTTAGGGGGCCCCAATCCAGGCAGGTGAGAGTACTGTATGTTCAGCAAGTAGGCTGACCATACAGTATTCTCACCTTCCTGCCTTTTAGGTCCTCCACCAAGCTGGCAGTATGGCTTGAATAGTCCACTGTAGTTAGACCTGTGAGCTAGGTCTGTTGTGCTGCTTCTGCTATGGGTTAGTCTAGCACGACTAGTTCTGCGGCAGCACATCACAGGGGCCAGCGACCAGCCTCACCTCTAAGCCAGCTGAGTTTGAGCAGGAATGGCTTTCTTTGGCTTAGTCGGTTACAAACCACCGTTGAGCACTGCCATGCTCCAGGGCATACTCTGGCAGTAGCACAGTCTGGTAGACCTCTTCAACTGTGTATTGTTGGACTGTAGAAATTGTCAACGCTGGGTTGCTTGATATACTTAATTAGGGCGACAGGAAAATGTGGGAATGTCTCAATCCACCAAACTACATAATAGGATTGGCAAGGGCACACATTACTATTACTAAAATATTCTCAGAGTTTCTTTGCAGTCCGAGAACAAAAGAAAAGGGGGGGGGGGGTCCACTTCCACACAAAACGTGACAAAAGTCCCAACCCTCACCAATCAGGAGACTAGAAATTCTGAAGACCGACTGATGCAAAGGAAAGTTTACAAATTAACAGATAAGGAGGTTTACTGTCCAATCATTTTCTAGATGTGGGGGACACAATTTTTATATAGAAACAGTGCACAGACAGACGGACATAATGCTCACTGACATGTATAAACCATGTTAGGTATCAGTAAACATTCACAGATAGTGAGTACAAACTAGTCTCATCAGAACTTGTTACATTTTTGCATGAAACAATTTATACTGAAACACATAAGCCAGTATCACTTTCAGGTTATGTGCTATGCTTAGGCATACGTACTGCAAGCTGGAGAGCAAGTTCAAACTGCTTGTCCTGAAGAAGCTGCTGAATCTGTGTTGCTATAGAAACAGGAACTAGCCGCCACACAAAATGGTTGCTGGCCACGTACACAATGTTTGTGCTGAAAATCAGAAAATATTGGTTGCAGTTAATTGTTCTGTTCAACAATACCCAGCATGACATTTCAGGCATTACAGAAGCCTTTGTGCTCATGGATAGAATCCAACTACAATAACTAAAGATGAAGCTTACACGCATGTCTTATGTTAGTTACTCTTCTAACAAAAAATGACCCCAAAAAAACCTGAGGTCCAAACCATGGGTAAAGGCCAAGATTAAGGACTTCATTTCAAGTGACTCTGGAATACTGTATCAGTATACTTGCTCCCAAAAGGACTTCTATGGGTTATAAGTAATTGAGGTGCAGGAAAACTGCTATCTTTCAAGCGGCTTCTCAGGAGTGCTCTTAGAAACGTGAAAGTCCTGCCATTATTTCCCGTTTTCATTCTGTTTCCGATCCAGAGCACTTGCCAGATTTTAGCTAGTGAAATACCTGTTGGAGATGAGTGATCCTGTATGAGTTGCAAATCCTGATCTGGCTGGAAACTCATTCCTGCCCGAATCAGAAACTTTCCCCCTACCTGGAACAGAAACGTTAGTAGGAAACTGGAATGCAAAGATATGGAGAAACCGAATAGGCAATGTTGGGTCTCCAAATTCAGATATCAAATCATATTTCAGTCTACAGAAACAAACCATGCCTACATGCCATATAGGGTAATGACTTCTTAAAAGGGTTAATATAAACAATGCATTGTTTGTTTATAGCATACCAAAACTGTTTGGTCATAGCTTCAGCCAAAGAAATAACTAACCCTATTTCCTAATACTATATCACCAAAGGAATCTAGTGGTGCAAGATCGACCTCCTCTACTCTAGCTGGCTGTCCCGTAGACCATGATTAACATTATATTGTCAGATCTGTAACATTTTTCCAAAACATGAGAATTCCCTACAGTCTCCCTCGCATTGGAACACATCTCTGGCAAGGCTTGACCCCCAACCTTGTTCCTCTGGGTCTCTGGAGCAAGGCAGTATCAGACATTTCAGAGGTTTTAATGGATTTGAGTTGTCCACACATGATGAACTGACAGCAGTGCATTTTGGAAGTTAGGAATCAAGTGAAATTTTCATTTAAGCTACCTTTCTTGGTCACAGGTATTACCTCTGGGCTGTAGGGAAACATAAGAAACTCATACAATATTAATATCTACACAGTGTAAGGTTTCTATCGCTGGGTGCCAGACCTCACTCATCTAGAGTGGCTGGCTGGGAGCAGAATGTGGACAGCTACTGCAAATAAAATGCTGGCATTCTTCTTTTCCCTGGTTCAGTGTCCGCATACCAGACATATGAAAATGGGTTGGAGCCCTGGTTTCTGCACTTGATGAATATGTTGCTAAATTTAAAAAGCTATTTTAATGTCCAGCATTGTTTCATTGACATAAAAAGGACACTGGCTAGAGGCATGTGCTGTCCATGTCTCTATGCATGATCTTCAGGGGATCCATTTCATTTCTTGAAAAGGTCAAACTGGTCACTTTGGCACAGGGGTTATGCTATGGGACAATCTTATGTAGTCAGGGTGGGGAGAGAGTACCAATTTATTTCACTGTCTACCCCAGAGGTGGGATGAGCACACAGGTAGTGAGTGGTACTCTTATCCCCCATTGATCCTCACAGATTCTGAATTCTTACTTAGATACCTCCCGCACCTCTAGGATTAACGGTTAACATATGCAATGCTGCACGGTTCACATGTCATTCTAGACAGATTTATGCTAATTTTCACTTACTGGGTCCCTGGTTATCCACTGTAGTTGGCTTTTTATGTAGGAGCAAGTGCAGTATAATGTATCACCTTCCCAGATCTATTATGGAATAAAGCGGGTGAACTGGAGAAAAGCTCCTAAACAGAATCCATATAAACACCCCCTCCCTCCAAATGTGTACGATGAGTACACCCCTACAAACCGGTGTCAATCCATCTGGCCAGGAGTTTAGTATGAGTCCGTGTCATTCAGGTGTGTCTCTTGTATGAGGCACACATCTATATTATGTCTTTACTTGAAAACAGCACTTGTCTAATTTTCCTGGAGTCGTTAAGGTCGTAAATGTTTCCAGACAAAAATCTAATTGTCCTCACGGCGGCATGTTTGGGAGTAGTAGCGCATGCATGTAGGTGGCGGGATCCCATATGTGAAGTATGCGTCTCCGTGTTGGGCAGCTATGTATATATACGATTGATGATTTTGTCAAGGACAACAAAACCTCTCTTTTCTCCCTGTTGATTGCCATCTCCCTCCCACTCCCGCTTCCCCAGTGTGACAGAGGGATCATCACTGCCCGCTGCCATCCAACACTTCCACAGAAAAAACATTTGAAAGCATAACTGTGGGGATGCGAGGGAGCACCAACCAGGTCGATTTAAAGGACACTCTCTGCAGTTACTAACCAAACATTCACAATTCTGCCATTGCTGCGTTACAAACCTCCTTCAGGAAAAACTTAAAGACCTGGCTGTTTCCCTGCTAAGTACTCGTAGGCTCATTGCTGTAATAACAGAACCTTCCTAGCGCTGGGAAGCCTTCGGGCAGCCATGCACTCTACAAATTACAAACAAACATTGTGGGGGTTTCCAAATTTGCATGGGAGACGCTGAGCCTAGCTAACAACCGATCCTCTGGTGGAATTGGTAGGCGGGTATTGAAGGACGCAAGGCGATAAATGTATCTGGTGAAATAGGTCGCTCAATATTGTCCTCAGGTGTGACTGCAATCATCACTTAAACCAAATGGTTACTCCCTGTTCTTGCATTGTAGTCATTCTCTGGTGCTCAGAAGTATGTAGCCTGGCTACTAGTCATTTTCGTTCATCAGATCAGCAGCGTTATACTGAAGGCTGTCCGTGGGTGGTGTGTGACGGCTGAACTTCCGACAGATGAATTGATTGGGATTCAGGAAAAAGCGTGGCTTGCCATCCAAGATGATGGGTAGCTTAGCTGGGTAATGTAAGTTGTATTGAATGATGACCTGTAGCGTTTGTTTTACTGGCAGGAATTCTCTGTGAGCTTTTTGCATGCTACAGTGAAATCAGGAAAGAGGAACATGATTATGTTGTATTGTACTCCGTGTCGCTCTCTCGAATGAATAAAGAATGAATGAATAGGTTTGTATAGTGCACAGCTACTACTTGAGTGTCCCAGCGTTAGGCGCGTGGCTGATGTAGGGGTGAGGGCCAATCTATAAACAGGTGGGTTTTCATTTGCTTACGGAACAGTTTTAGGTCGGGCATACATCTGAGGGGGAAAGGAAGTTCATTCCAGTGTTTAGCCACCAGCATTGAGTAGGCTGAACCGCCCCATTTTTTCTTTTTTGTGCAGGGGATGGAAGACGAGCTGTCTGCGAGCGCAATGATCTTGCGGGCAGTAGCTGGTCAGTCTTCCTAGCAGGTAGGTGGGGCCCGTTTTGTAAAAGGCTGAATGTGCAACTGTTAAAGCTTTAAAGATTACCCTCAAATTTACCAGTAGTGTAACTGTTTACGATAATGAGTAATCAATGTGTGTTTTGGGAGATTAAAAAGTAATCGAATGGCCATATTCTGGATTTTTGTAGTCTATGTGTCAGGTAATATGGGAGTTGTATGTACAGAACATTTGCATAGTTCAGTCTGGATACAATCAGTGCTTGGACCACTATCTTTTGAGCATCACAGGGTAGAAGTTTGATGAAGTTCCTCAGAATCCATAAAATCCAGCACGTACTTTTGACCACAACCGTGATCTGGGATTTGAGGGATAGGCTAGTGTCAACTATGACCCTTTAAGTTTCTGGCCATTTCAGTGGCTCCGTCTTGTCTGGGTTGCCTTGTAATGTGTTGGATTTGAGGCAACTCATCACCACTGTCAACAGGTAGCGAAGTTTATTTTAGCCTCACAGTCATTACGGTTATATTTTAGCAGCGGTTGGGTATCATCCACATAGGAGACCACCTGAATGCTAAAGGATTCGATGAGGTAGGCCAGCGGGATCATATATATATTAAAAAGAGTAGGGCTCAAGACTGAGCCCTGAGTGACTCCATATTTAATTGCTTTTATTTCTAAGTGCAAAGGTTTAACCAGACCATTTGTTTCCTGTGTTTTAAGAAGGATCCTAGCCAGGCCAGGACCTTGCCTTACACCCCAATGGAGACAAGGTAGCAGAGCAGGATCTCATGTAAGATTGTGTTGTATGCCGCCGAGAGGCCCAGCAGGATCAGTGCGGTATTATGTCCAGCATCTACTGTGAATTTAATAGAGTCTGTGATCTCCATCAGTGCCGATTCTGTGCTGTGACTGGTTCTAAAACCGGACTGTGAAGGGTGAAGGAGATGGGAGGTTTCCAAAAATATAATTAGCTGGGTGTTTACTGCTTTTTCTATGATCTTAGAGACCCATGGAAGCAGGGTACTGGATTTAAATTTGACAGTATTTCCAGGTCTGCGATTTTGTAGTAGAGGAAGAACATTTGCATTTTTCCATGCAGGGGGTATATGCTAAATCACTGGTAATACTGCTGGAGAAGGTGTGAACACCTTCCTCTGGAGCAGGCTTTCTTTCTGGCCTCCGAGATCGTGGGCTCTCACCTGCAGGGAGTCAGAAACATGTCTGTGGCAGGCTGGATGATATTGATCAGCCAGCACACTGAGAGGCTGGTAAGTTTTCTGGGGCACCTCTAAGGTGCGCTCTGGGTGCAGGTTTTAATAAATCCACTACTGGCATCAGTAGGGATGTAATAAAACATGGTGTTTGATACCAAACACCATAGGTTTCAGTGAAGCCATCATGTAGATGGGGAACTCGTAATGACCAGTGCTTAGTACATATACTTAAGATGACTTCCCTTTTCACTTGTACTATCTACTAATTGAACTAGGCAGCACAGGGGCATATCTGCTCATGCAGATATGTGCTCACATGTAATATAATGCACCCTGCCCTAGGGTTATAAGGACTGCTGTAGGGGTGACTTACATATATTGCATGCAGTGTCTGTGGGCCTGGCACAAAGGTTGTGTGCCATGTCGTGTTTTCACACTTGTTTGCACCATTGCACGCAGCGTGCAATGGCAGTCTGCATGAGTTTGATGGTGGGTCCTTTAGGGTGGCACAATACATGCTGCAGCCCTAAGGCACCCTCTTTAGCACCCATGCCCTAGGTAATATGTGTACAATTTACTAGGCACTAACAGAGGTGCTAAAGGTCTTGCAGATTGAGGTACAACTGAAGGTACGCCTTGTTTTATGGAAAGAGCACTGGCACTGGGGACCTGGTTAGCAGGAACCCAGTGAACTTTAGTCAAAATTGCATCAACTGCCAGGCACAAAGTGGGGAAGACCATGTCAAAAAGGGGCACTTTCCGACAGGTGCGAAATGGTGTACTTTGAGTAGTTCTCCAGCAGCTACAGTGAAAGGCAGTACAATTATAAATGTTTGGAGCAGCCCACTGGTAGCCTACTAACGGTATGCCACATAGTGACAATGCAATATGAACATGGCTGTCAGTTTTAGGACTCCGGCTGTCTGTCCTGGGGAGCCTGGCTGACCTGAAAAAACGCCTGCAACCTGAAACGTGTGTGGGTTTCAGGGCACATTTGAGGAAAGTGTATACACAGACTGGCTGACTTGGGACATACTGTGAATGTATTCTTGCTCATTTGGTGCATCTTCATCACTACAGTTGATAGATTTGGCCCCGCTGGCACATACTCCGGGCCACAGTCTACAGGGCACTAGTCTCCAACAGCTGCTCATCATCACGGCTTTCTGAATGGGAGTCTTCGGTGTCTGCGGCTGTTAATATTTCTGCCACTCAACTTGATGTCATTGGGGCGTGGCCGAGCCGAGCCGCAAGATGGCCGCCGTGTAACGGGGCTCTGCCGGCCGAATGAAGAATCCGACGGCCCATCCGTACACACCTCCTAGTCTGGGCAGCTAAAGTGGCGGCGGGAGGAGCTGGCAATCCGAAGACCCGGTGAAAGCAATCGCGGCTAAAATCGGCTGCGTACTTCCTGAGATCCGGCCCTGCGCTGCGTCGGCGGCCCGCCCACATCGGGCCCGACGGCCTTTGCCGCTACGTGAGTCCCCGGTCGCGGGCCTGCGGCCTGGCATGTGGTTTGCAGCCGCAGTGGAGACCTCTGGGGGTGCAGCGGAGACATCCTGGGCAGCCTGATCGCGGCTGCGAGACACCAGTACAGCGGTGAGCGGACTTTCCCCTGTGGTTGGCGCTAAACGGGGAGAACCTGCGGGGGCGCACTGGAGGGACCTGGGCGACGAGGCTGCGCCCGTGACGGTGGTCTTTGCCGGCGCTCCCGCCGAAGCGTGGAGACAGGACGGTGGCACCCGCGGTGGCGGAGACTAACTGGCCGGTGTGGAGAGGTAATACTCGGCTGCCACCCTCCGCCGTACCCTCCCTGGAAGAGGTGCGCTGCTGGTTGCTGGGATTGAAGGGACGGGGGCCTGGTGGGGGAAGAGAACAAAACTCGGACTTACCCGGGGCGGCTGCCTGCATTAACGGCGGAACAGGTGCACGATTTTTTGGCGGTGGAGCCAACACGCACTAGCAGCTGGGCTACGCTGGTTGGCCTGCTGGGCCTGGCAGGTTGACGGCTGCTGCAACAGCGACGGGGGCTGCCTTGTGGAGGCGAAGCTGCAGAACCTGCGGGGACTGCCCGGGGTGAGTCGCTGGGGCTCCCCAGACCCCTCCGGGAGAGACTTCCCCTGCAGAACAATGGGGAAGCCAGATGCCCAACAGCCGAGGCTAAATTTCGAAAGGAGAACTACCCGGAATGTTGAAGTGGAACCGGCATCGCAAACGGTGGTACCGGAGACACAGATGGAACCCACGCAAGAGGATGATATAAAAAGTATGTTTCGCGAGCTCAAGGGCTGCCTAAGGGAGATTGACAGCAAATTAGACTCCATGGCACAGCGAATGGAGGGCATATCGCACACAGTCGACCAGCATGAGGAGAGATTAACGGCAGCGGAGACGCGGATTGCGGAATGCGAGGAGAGCCACAGCGACACCCAGGAAAGACTGCTCCGTATGGACAAGGTCCTGGAGGTGATACGTGGGCGTAACAAGGATTTGGAAGCTCGGTCCCGCAGAAATAACGTCCGTATTATTGGAATTGCGGAATCCACAAACATTGGTAATATGGAACAGTTTGTTGAGGGTATGTTCCGCGAACTGTTTGGGGCAGAGCTGTCGACAATGTTCCTGGTCGAGCGCGCGCACCGAACGCTGGGCCCACGCCCTGTGCCGGGGGCGCCACCGCGACCGATCCTTGCCCGAGTTCTGAATTACCGAGACCGCGACACCATACTGCGGCTATCCCGAGAAAAAGGCGAACTCACTTTTCAAAACATGGCTATTTCCCTATACCCTGACTTTACGCAAGCTGTGCAGGCCGCACGGCGCAAGTTCATTCCGGCAAAAAAGATCTTCCAACAAGCATTTACAATGCAACGGTCTCGGCATTGTTAAAGTTAGAGCTATTGGCAGTGCTCATGACAATGCAGTTTCTTTAAATGTTTTAAAAACAAAAACAAACAAAAATAATGTCATGAGCAATGCCAATAGCTCTAACTTTACCAATGCCGAGACCATTGCATTGTAAATGCTTGTTTTTAGCTTGCAGGGAAATATTAACAAAATGGATTTTAACAAAACAACGCATCTTCGCAGTGGTAAGTGGTAACATTCTAAACTCATCACTACCACATATGATAAATATATGTCTATATGTGTGTGTATTTGTGTGCATATTTACATAAGAAAGATGTGTTAATATTACAACATACATATTTGGAAAGGGATAAAGAACACACTGTGCGAGTAACACACGTCATTTAAATCAATGACTACATTTATGTCCTACATCAGTCCCTTTAACTCAAGAATTCACTGATATTTTTATGATGTTCAATTTTTTGGGACACAAAAAATAATCGCAATAAATCCCGATTTTGAATGAATGAAATGGCTGGATAGTGCCGTTTATGCATTTTTCAAATTAAAGAATCCATTGAATTCAGTTAAAGCGCGGGATTCAGTGAGACCTCCATGTAAAATGAGCCCAGAAGAAAGAAACTCACAGGTGCGGAATCAATTAACAGCCCTAATCCAAGAAGTCAACCCGGCGATGAGTAGCCTGGAAAAGACTCTTCATCTGTGAGGATACGGGCCATTATTTTAATGAAGCCAAAGTAATAATTTAAAGATTTGCTTGTCCCGGGGCAGGTTTCTTAGTGCAAACCCATTTACCTCTTGATTCAGAAAAGCAATTACTGCGGGATTACGTGTTTTAAAACCACAACCAAATAAACATTGTATCTCAGAGCGGCGCATCCTCCTCTGGGAGGTTTTATCCAATAATAGGGCAAACAGTGTGGTGTTTACAGAGGGGGCGGGAGAGCCCAGCCTGTGTTTAGCCAGGTACTTTGCATCACAATTTCACCTGTGGGTGGTTTGGGGATAAGCCTGAGTGGGAATGATAAGGGGACCCCGGGACTCATCCCTCTGCCTTGCCTCACGCTGGGAGCAGAAATGGGGCACTGGGTGTTTTAATCAGATATGCTAATGAAGGGATTCCGAACAGTAACCAGATCGCAGCAGCAGCAGGAACGCTTTCTTATGAAGGTACCTCTGCGGATTCCGTCCCTGCAGCCTGTTTGGCTGCCTCGCTATCAGAGACAGCGCCTCTTACTGCGAGCCTAGGACGCCCAGCCCCCTGCGCTCAGCAGGCACCCCACCACCCCAGGGTGCACACTGACCCGTTGTGAAGATACGACAGGCTGCTGACAGGCTCGCCACTCTCCTCCCAGAACACACTGCGCTCCCTATTTACCAACAACAACGCCAGCTGGTGCAAAACAAACCTCGAAAAACTCCTACAAGCAAAATGACGCACTCGATCGAGCCCATTTCATGAAGGGATCTGAGGGTATTTGGGGATTCTCTGTAGCTTCAGCCGGGACAAACTCGATGATATTAGCCCAGTTTCCAAAAAATTGAAAGTTGGCTTTCAAGGGGAAGGGAATGTGTTGTGACAACTTCTATTTAAACGCGTAGTCAGGAAACTCAGCTGCTTCTTTCGCTGACACAAAGTATCACGTAAATGCCAAACAAAGTAAGTATCTTTCATGTGGGAAAGCACACATGCAAAAATATAGATTGTGGCTCGAAGGAGATATTAAAACAATTAGCAATCTGTAACGTGGCATTCATTTACATAAAACAAAACTGAGGATTCAAAACAGGCCAGTGGAAAAACAAGTAAAGAGGAACAAGGGCACCGGAAGACACCACCGCCTTTCTCCGAGGCAGAAATGCCTCGGAGAAACGCAGCGTCCTTTTCGGATTCGGGGGCGTGTTTTGCTGTTGTCTCCTCCTTGAGACTTCTCGCTAAAAACACGCCCCCCGATCCGAAAAGGACGGGGCCTAATCGGAGTGACTGACCTCTTCTCCAGTGGCTGGCCAGCATTTACGAGGCCAGCCAATGGAGAACAGGGGAGAAGAGGGGCGGTTTCAAGCCCCTCTTCTCCAAGTCATAAAATCTCCGACTTCCGGTTCTGCCTTTCGGCAGACCGGTAGTCCTCGACCTAAAAAGTGGGGACCAGATACGCCATGCTATACCCTGCAAAGTTGAAAGTCCACCACAAAGGGAAGCCACTGATTTTCACGGAGGCGAAGGAGGCGTTGAAGTTTGCAAAAAAAGCAGAACGGTCGCACGGGGAGCTGCGGGATGGTCGTGTGGCCCCCCCGGCGGACCAGCTCAGTGATGTTGAATGAACCGCCGAACGTTTCTGGGTACTTTGAACTCCTGAACCACTATGAGAAGCCCTGGGCCTTTGCTTATAAGCCTATACTGCTCTCCTTGTTGACCATATCCTGTTCATTGAGATGGGCGGGGGATGGGGGTAGCATCCGACGAGTACAGGGAAGCGCGGGGCAGGGACAGCCTTGACCCGAGGAGATGCTCCACAGTTGCACTGGGAGATGCTGCAGAAACAGCTTGCTATGTTTGGTCTGCGCATGACTATGTGAGGTGGGAAAAGTTCGGCCACCCTATCGACTTTAGATGGGGTAGTGAGCCGGTAACCCCACGCCCTCGAAGGGATGATTCCCATGCTAATGTTACAGAAGGACTGTTTTTGGGTTAGTTCTGGGAGGGGGAATGTATCTCAACCTGATTGGGGGGTTGGAGTGGGAGGAGGGGGGGTGTGGTTTGTTTTGGTTTTCGTTAGTGAACTGCAGCATGTTCATGCTCAACTACATGACGACACGGTACTGTCCCCAGCCACGCACAATCAGCTGTCGAGTACGAGACGGTACACGCAAGGTCCCTTGCCCTGTGCCCCACCCCTTACACCTCGGATCGATACATCGCTGCATACGACCCATCACCACATATGTCACTGACTGCGCTGCGCTGCCTGACATGGAACATTCGTGGTCTTAATGACCATCGCAAGATCCGATTGACCCACGCGCACTTAACCAGGCACCACATAGATGTATGTCTCTTGCAGGAGACCCACCTACTGCAGAAAAATGGGGACAGACTACGCCATGTCCGATGGGGTGAGGTGCACACTTCCGGATACTCCAACTACTCACGGGGGGTGGCCATATTGATTCGTAGGGGCCTGCCCTGGCAAACATTTAAAGTGTGCGCTGATCCGGAGGGGCGGTATCTAATATTGCTGGGGAAACTATTTCACAAGCAGATAATACTCATCAACACTTATGGCCCTAACTCGGATGACCCAAGTTTTTTCAGGACCGTGTGGCTTAAAGCACAATCACTGGGCGAGGGAGAGTACATATGGGGAGGAGATTTCAATGCGGTGCTTTCACTGGAGCACGATCTGAAGGGGGCCGCGCGCACACATCACCCACATACGGCGGATTTTCTCCAAGGCCTAATGGAGGAATGCAACCTGCTAGACTCGTGGCGGGTGCTGCACCCCGAGGGGAGGGAGGGCACCTGCTTCACTCCACACAGACAAGCATGGTCCAGACTAGATTTTTGGCTCCTGACCCCGCATATACATGCTTGGACATCCGAGGTCCACCACAGAGCGCGCACACTATCTGACCACTCCCCGGTTGAACTGGTGCTCCAGGTCCCCAAACCCTATATCACACCATTCACGTGGAAATTGCCGGCGCAGGCCCTGCTGGATCAGGTATTTCGAGAGGAGATACACCAACACATACTTGACTATTTCGACCTAAACACGAATTCCGTGGCGTCTGTGGGCACCCTATGGGAGGCGTTCAAGGTGGTTATCAGAGGCCACTGCATAGCGGGGCAAGCCAGAGTGCTGAAGGACATTCGAAAAACGCTTGGGAGGCTGGAGGACCGCCTACACGCACTAGAGACACAGTACTGCGCTGACCCCTCGGTGGCGGTGCTGGCAGACACGCGCACCACCCTAACGGAGTACCAAACGGAGCCGGACAGGGAACTCAAATTTTTACATAAACATGTGGCGGCGCGCCGTTATGGAGAGGGGGATCGCTCGGGCAAAACGCTAGCCCATGTGCTGCGATCACAGAGAGCTTCCTCTTACATCCCCTCAATCGAAACATCGGGGGGAGATTACGCGTGCACACCTCCGGAGATCTTGGAGACCTTCCGGTCCTTTTACAAGGACCTGTACCGTTCCCGGGGAGTGCCCACAGCGGAGGAGCTCTCCAAGTACCTGGACACGATTCAGCTGATTTGGTTCAACGCGCACCAAAAAGGATACTTCGACCGCCCCTTCACAGTAGACGACGTCAGGGAAGCAATCGGGTCCCTGGCAGCCGGTAAAGCGCCGGGGCCGGACGGCCTGCCGGCGCAGTTCTACAAAGCTCTGCGGCTACAGCCGGTGTTGCCGCTCATGATCAGGCCGGATCAGTCGGGCTTTGTTCCTGGCCGCTCCACGGCCCACAATTTGCGAACCCTCTTTGGGGTACTACACTACTTGGCCCCTCACGTCCGGGCCGCGGTGGTGCTCCTGGACGCCACAAAAGCGTTCGATTCCCTGGAGTGGGGGTTCCTATTCCCTTTGCTACAGCGAATGGGGATAAGTGAAGCCTTCATCAGATACATTAGACTGCTCTACACCGCCATCACTGCCCGCATGCGGGTTAATGGGCTTGTCTCTGAACCTTTTGCCATTGGCAGAGGCACGCGACAAGGGTGCCCACTATCTCCCTTATTATTCGCGATTGCCACCGAGCCTTTGGCGGCCCGGATTAGACAGCACCATGCGGACAGGGGCATCGGGTTCTCATCCCGGGCGCTGACCGTCTCGATGTACGCAGATGATATTACACTCTATGTCATTGACCCGCAGGATAATCTGTCCCCCATGACGTGGGAATTGATAAAGTATGGCCTGCTGTCGGGAGTGACCATAAATTGGGAGAAATCGATCATTCTGCCCTTGACAACTGGTACGCCACGCTTCGCTCCAGATTGCCCACTGGAATGGGCAACCGGTCCGGTGCGCTACTTGGGGGTATGGATCAGCACGGACATGCAAACATTATGGACAGAGAACTATGGGCGGGCACTGCAGTGGATAGAGGAACGGGTCGGCCGCTGGAAGCACTTGCCCCTGTCACTGGCAGGTAGGATAGCTGTGGCCAAAATGGTCATCCTGCCCAAACTGCTATATTTATTTGTTAATGTCCCACTCCCCCCGACTACGCATTTTCTGAGCAAGATACGCACGCTGATGATCGAACTGGCGTGGGGGGGAAAGCAACCGAGGGTGTCCTGGGAGACCCTTACTCTACCACAGAGACAGGGTGGTATGGCGGCGCCGGATTTTGCGCTGTATGCTTATTGCGCACAGGCGCAATTCCTGCACTATTGGACGCATCCCACGCCGTTTCAGCCGCATGTGGCGGTGGAGGCGGATAGGGTGGCCCCGTTACCGCTCAACACTGCCCTATATGCGCCGCACAAGAGGAGGTGCAACGAAATTGACACAGTGCATGCCCTTAAATGGGCCTGGGACGGGCTGCGCCGCCGGGCCAAGCTGGTCCTCCTATACGCTGAATCGGTGCCTCTGCGCGGGAACCCCATGTGGCCCCCGCTGCAACACATGAAAACCGGAGAACGCACGGCATTGCGCGGCCTTCACATGGCCGGGGACATTTTCCCTGACATATTCATCACGATGGAACAAATGTGCGCGACAGAGGCCCCGACGATGCTCGATACCCTGCTTTACTATCAGCTTCGACATACATGTCAAAAACAATTTCCTACATTTCCGGCGCCGCCGCCGAGCTTACTGGCCCTAGAGAATGTACTGAAGGTGGAATCGGGGCGCAAACTAATTTCCCGACTATATGGGCGCATGCAAAGTGACCATCCAATAACGATCCCAGCGGCGCGTAGTATGTGGATCACTGAACTGGGTACTGAAATCACTGATGATCACTGATACATTTGCTGTAAAATGCTTGAGGCCCTGTCCCCTAACTATCGGCTCCGGTTGATACATTTCAAATACATACACATGACATATCGCACTCCTAGCAGGCTCCATCGTATTGGCTTGAGAGACACGGACAACTGCTGGAGATGTAATGCACGCGGAGCCACTTTCTTGCATATGGCATGGGAATGTCCCATGCTGGCCTCCTTTTGGGCCAAGGTAATGGAACTGGTATGCACAATCACTGGATTACAGATTCCACGCACTCCGCAGACTGCACTATTGGGGATCTTGCACATGGTGAAGCCTAAACACCGTAGATTGCCAGCCATGCTCATTCTGCTTGCCAAAAGACAAGTCGCGATGCACTGGGGGGCTACCACATCACCCACCATTAGAGAATGGATCAAAAGTGCGGTGTATTGCCAGACACAACTCACCTTATATTGGGAGCTTATGCCGGCACGCTCACGACCGAGGGATATATGGGAACCATTCACACAGTGGTTAGCTCAAACAACGCTTCAAACACTGTAGCACAATGCTCCCTACTGCATATGGCTGGGAGGAGCTGGACGCCAAGTGGAACATGGGGTGCTGTGATCGATGCAGGTGGTGAGGGAGATGATTGAGGTGGAGGTGGGGGCTAAGATGAAGTACTTGTATGACTATTGCCGGGCGCTGACGGGTAGATACCGTTCGGACCTATGGATAGATTTGAGAGGTTGGGGAAATGTGTCGCCAAGAACGTATCCTACGTACACTGCAGTTCATTGTGGTTGTTTCGTTGATAAAAATGCAAATAAAAAGAAATTAAAAAAAAAAAAATATATATATATATATATATATATATATATATTTCTGCCACTCTTTTAGCTTTGTATTGATTAGCCATTACTGAATAACCGGTTTAGCATGGTGTTCAAAAGGTGTTATTTTGGTGGATTTTTGGTAAAAAGTTTGTTACAATACACAAGACATGAAATGTGTTGCTGGACATTTATTTTTTTATGAAGTGCAAATTAAAATTATTTACTATCCAAACGGTTACAAATGAAAAAATAAAATTTTATTTATATATATATATATATATATATATATATATATATATATATATCTTTCCAAACGACCAAGTTTCCAAAGTCTGTGGCCCGTAGACAGGTGGCGAGTCAAACCGGGCAGGTCTCCCGGTATAATTATCACACGCTGCAGACTTCTTCAAAGAAGGACTCGCACTCAGGGAAAACCAAGATTTATTCACCACGGTAACGCGTTTCGACAGCGTGAGCAAGACAGCTTGTCTGTCGAAACGCGTTACCGTGGTGAATAAATCTTGGTTTTCCCTGAGTGCGAGTCCTTCTTTGAAGAAGTCTGCAGCGTGTGATATATATATATATATATATATATATATATATATATATATATATATATATCTATATCTATATCTCCATACTCAGTTTCAAAATTGCAGGAATGTTCTCAAAGAACGGAAGCAGACCCAAAATGCGGTGAAGAATCCAATAATTTATTTAAATATAAGAAACACCATCGCCGCCATTACGCGTTTCAGCCCGTCACAGGCCTTGGTCACATGATATATATATATATATATATATATATATATATAATCTACTGGCGGTCGCCAGTAGATAGTTATAGTTAGGACCGTGTTTCCATAGGAAATCTGAAAATTCTATTTTGAATAACTTTGGCGCCGGTTGACGAATCCTCGCGAAATTTTCAAAACTAATGGGGCGCTCCGCTCAGCTCCTACCCTGAAAATCTCGGGGCGATTCGTCAAGTGGGGGCCGAGAAAAAAGGGGGGGTCCCAAAATGCGTTTTCCCCATGCATTTTCCCATAAGACCTTTAGTCGAAGGTACAGGAGGGTGCATCGTGCTCCCAGCCTGATTCCAGTCTCCAATGAGTTCCACCTGACTGGAGACAAAAAGCCAAGCACGCACAAGCCATGGTCTCGGTGACAGAGTTCCACTTCACCGGATCCCCAGGTCTTGGGTGCATTCCACACCAAGCAGGTGTTGGGCTGTCACTGATCCAAGCTGACAGGCACAATTACTAGAATAATGAAACAATGTACCTTGTGACAACGGATGGAAAATGAGCAGTCCGTTCTCTCTTGCCACGTTTCATTGCCCAATGGGAATGTGGCAGGAAATGTTTAAATATGTGGCAAGTGGCACTTAACAAACCGGCATTGGGGAAGGCATAATTGCTGAAACGCGTCTGCCAGGTCAGAATAAATTACAGCTCTGAAACAATGCCAGCACGGAGAGAGCGAAAAACAAGACCTCGTCTGGAAAGCTTTTTCTTCAGGTCACCCACTGCAATTTTGGAAGGGCTGGTGCGGAGTGTGTAACTCTCATACCATACTTCTTTGTCTCCCCTACAGAGAAGATCGCAAGATGTCTGCGCTTTTGGGGGCTTAGCAAAAACGTACATTTGGCTTTTGCTTACCACTGGCCGGCTTTGTCGTCACTCTTGATTGCTTCATATTCAATAGCTTGCCTTGGTCTTCTAGTGTTTGTCTGAACCGAGGAGCATATCCTCCTTACCATCCTTTAGATTGGCTTGCTTGTTTCCTTTCCCTGGTCACTTTTAAGAAACTACTTTTTCATTTTGGTTAAACACTTCATGAGGGTGCATACGTTCTCCAGTTCTCTCCCTTATGTGCTTCTACCTCATACAAAATACCTGCCCCGCGCTGCTTATTGCTCTCTAGCGCGTGTGCTGGTCGCTCTCTTCCTGGTGTGCTTTTCCCCAGCCACTATGACAGTCATGTGTAGAATTACATTGATCACCAACTACTAGGAGAGGTGCTGAGAACACAAAGGCTTGGATAAGTGGACAAGATTAGCTGGCCATGCCCAATATGGCTGTAGTGAGATAAACTCCTTTCACTCTCTGGCCTACCTCTTCCGAATGACATTTGACACAGTAAATAGGCAAAATGCCATCCTTGTCAATATCTGACATTTCAACCACCAAATGGCTACTCTGTGGGGTGATTCAAAATATAACTGATACTTCAAACAAAGCAATGCTGCTTGTGTGGGCTCACCTAAAACATGAATGTCACTCCAACAGACCAATGGCTTAAGGTATCTGATCAAATGGCCCTTTCTATTAGTAATACAATTACAATCACATGCTGCAATGTGAACCTTTTTTAGATGCTCACCCCTAGTTTTTGTTTTTTTCTTTAGGACTCCTCTTTTAGTAATCTTAAACTCTAACACTGGGGCACTACTGGTCAAGTCTCAGCATGAGTGATCCGACGTATAAAACATGCCAAAACTGGCTTAAAACCTGATGCCTCTTGTGGACTGTAGCACCTATTGTGTCATCCACTAGAGTGGCACGGTAAACATGACTTCATGCCTATCCTATGTGGCCTGACAGCAGCAGCAGCAGCATGGACCCTACTGCAAAACCAGATTTTACACATTAAATAAGTCACCCCCAAGCGAACCTTGCTGCTCACCAGATAGGGTGCATAACATTGAGATTGGAAAAGGTGCGATATTAGAGATGGCAAGTTCCCCCAGTGACTAGGCCCAAAACGACACTGCTGATTGCCAGGATGTAGCTAGCAAATAGGAAAAGTCAAAGTGTGGATTATACACTTTAATCTCTAAATTCGATCTGTGCTAGTCAAATATTGCATTTTATATGTAATAAAAATCCAATATAATGGTAAAGTTGGATTTTTATTAAGTATATTGGAAAGTAACTTTTAGAACGGTACCTTTATTCTGACTGAAGCTGCTGGGAGGCTAATTTGCATTTGCCCTCCAGCAACCAGGTAGCCGGTGCTTAGCCTGAATTAGGTTTTAAAACTGCTCCCATGGTTGTGATAATGGCGTGGGAGTGGAGAGGAGATTTCCTCACCCAACAGGAAGTTCAGTTTGGGTGGGCCCAAGAACTTAATTTGCTTCCCTGTCACAAGTAAGCATTAAGTAACACCTGTAAAGCCCCAGCTTTCTCTACACCCTAGTCAGGCTCGCACCAAATACAGTGGGAGGAAAACTACCGCAGATTTGGCTTTGAATTTCCAAACAGGAAAAGACTTCTCATTAATTTGGTCATATCTCTGGGTAGGCACACAGACTCTGCACAAGGAGAGAAGGGTTTCCACATCTTGGATTTTGTGGGTGAGGGGCACTGTAGGACTGTTTGCAGTAGGGCAAACAGGAACTGCTGAAAAGGTCAGTATGGGTGAGCTCAGGATCTTTCACCCCATTTGTTAAGGAGTGCCAAGGAGTCATCCCCACTCACCCTACAAAGCTGGACCCTCACAAAGTTTTCCTCAGAATCTTTTCTGGAGCTGAGGAAGAACAGAAGAGGACTGCAGCTTTTGTCAGTGACTTGTGAGGAACTTTGACTGGATCTTCTCCCCATTGTCTCTACGACAAAGAAGTAGACTCCAATGGTGAGCTGGCTGACCTCCTGTGTGGGTGCAGGGACACAAGCTGCCAGAGACCTTTCTCCAACAAATTCCAGCTGAACAGTGACAACTGGAACTTAGACTGAACTTTGCTGGTTGCCTCTGCCTGGCAACCTGAGAGTATCTAGGTCTCCCCGCCAACCCCACAGGGTTCTTTGGCTTAGAAGTGTGCTCTGTGGTTGCTTGGGTACCAAGAAAAAGTTTGTAAACTTTTGAAAGTGTTTGCTTCAGAGCCAAGGGGACCTACTCAGGCCTCAAAAATTCTACTAGCCCACTCGCTATTATGAGTCAGATTTTATCAGCTCACGCTATTTATAGGACCTACTCCTCCATTTTGGTGAGTGAACTTGACTGGAAAGTAACAGACATTCTGTTCATTCAGAAAAAGAATGATCAATAAAGACATCTTTAAATCTTGTTTTTATCTTGACACATTTGGCTGTCTGTTCAAGGAAAGAGGTCAAATTATTTGGCAGTTTGTCTTTTTACTAATTGCTGCTTATCTTATCCCGGAACATGTGTTCACTTTTCTTTCGCTTATTACGGTTATAGGTTTTTGTCAAATGATCTATCTGACAATCATTGTGAAACAAATCAGTCAAGTTTATTCGAGCAATTACATGATAATAGACAGAAATATAAAAATCACAACATACAAAATGTCAATAATAAAATACGTGAGGGGATTAAACAGCAGCATCTTCACAGTCCCATACAGCATTCAAGGATAGGATTACAAATTATGACTTGATCTAAAGTATTAAAATTATTTTAAAGAGATATAATAAGCATTAAAATCAGTTAGCAAGACAATCCTATGCCAATATTTACACTACAATCCCTCCGTCAATGTCCTTGATGCACATTTTCCATACGTGTGCCTAGAGTCCTGCATTAAGACATGTTTCTGCCAGCATAGCATAAAGGAGTTATCTATATAAAGTGAAAACAAGCCACCCTGTCGTGTCGGACTTAAATACACGCAGAGCATCTGATGGACGTGAGAATGACAACAGACAAGCAGGGATAATCCATGTTTCTCTCAGGTTGGCGTAAACCGGACAAAACAAAGATAAAGTGTGTAGTATCCTCAGGTCATGTTAATATGTTCTCTTTCATTCTGTACCTAGCTGCTCAGCCAGGGTGAGTGTTCCGCGTAGAATGTTAGTTTGAGTGGAATGCTTGGGTGCCTGTGTGTGTGTGTGGGACAGTTGGGAAGATGGGCTGAGCAGCTAGACGGCTGCTCCTGGTGGGGCTTGTTCTAGTTTGCTGTAACTTCTACTTATGGACTTAATAAACTACATATAATCATCTTGGCTACGTCTACTTCATCACCTGAACATGTGGTGCCAGCTCACTACAAAGTGTTTGATAGTTTCCGGGGTTGAACTACCGGACAGACACATAGGAGTTACAGTAGCATTCGCCCAACTGCTTTTCATAACATTCAAAGGGAAAGTCCCAAATCTAAATTGTATGTAAAGTGCACATGCTTGAGGTAGTTCAACATCATCCATATAGGTATCAAGCTTAACTTTTAACGTTTACAAATCTGGTAGTTAAAGTGCTAATTGACCTAGTATCAGTACCGGAAGAATCAATAAAATCCCAGTACTTTTTTTTGATCTGTGGTACCATCTTTTTTGTGATAAACTGCGGACTGTCCCACATATTCCCCAACCCCAATTTAAAAAAACACCCCATGACTTTTTCAAATCAGGCAAGACGACCTTATTTTCTTTGGAGAATTAGTAATTCCTCCACAGCATCCTTTACTGGAACCTGGGTATTACTAGTCCAGAGTCTTATCCAAAACATAAGCACCTTAAGAACAGCAAGTGGGTGATTTCAAGGCATAAAAGTAATATAGGCGTGTTCTGTGAGAGATTAAGAAGTGCTCTTAGAAATTTGTTTTCAGTGACTTCTAGCTGGTTTATGTGCTCCAACCCCCATAGTTCGGCCCCATAAAGTGCCACACCCAACCCTTTAGCCCGATGTATTTCTAGAGTGGGAGAGAATGGGCGAAAAGCTGAAAGTTTGACTCTCTCTATATAATTGCACAATCAAACATGCTGGAGAGTCATCCCGCTCTTCTGAATTTGGGGAGTCCATGCCAAGTTATCACTAATTCTAACACCCAAGTAATCAAAGGCCTTGACCGGTTCTAGTAGTTGATCACTCAACCTCACTTTCCCTGTAGGGTATTTATGGGGATTAAAAATCATGAACTTTGTTTTTTAAAACAATTGATTTCGAGGCCCCAAGCTTTACAAGATTCCGCAAATTTAGTTAATACGTTCTGAATGCCCATTGGGGTTTTAGAAATGAGCAACGTGTTGTCTGGCAATAACAGCGAGGGTATTAACTTGCCTCCCAATATAGGCGGGTCACCTCCGCAATCATAAAGGTCAGTTATAAGCCCGTTCATGTACAGGGTAAACATGGTTGGAGCTAGCACACAGCGGTGGCACACTCCCTTCAAAATCGGTATATTATCGTTCAGACTACCATTGGAGTTCCACCTTACTTTGGCATAATTATCTTGATGTAAACAAATTAAAAGTTGGAGCAAGCCAGAGGGGAGTCCCAAGTCCCTGATGACAGCCCAAAGTCTGAAGCGATCTATGGAATCAAAATCCATTTTAAGATCAACGAACACTACATATTGATGGCCCCTCTTAATCTTTACCTCCTTCTAAATAAGCAAAAGAAAGGGGAACACCTGATCTAGGGTGCTTGTGGAGGCTCTGAATCCAGCCTGCAGGTGTGATAGTATACTATTATCCTCTATCCAGTTGTGGAGATGTGATAAGATTATTTTGCCAAAAACTTTATGGGACACATCTATAAGGATAATAGGCCTATAATTTGCGGGGTTCCAGTTATCCCATTGTAGGATGCTGGCTCTGTATATACTATACCAAAGTGAGGTATAGTGTACACAGAGTCCAGTGGAACCCCGTAGGTAGGCAGAGGTAAAGTTAGATAGCACCTCACTCTCTATTTGTGGTAGTGTGGGCGAGCAGTTAGGCAGTATCAGAGGACAGTGTTAAGCATTTGTTGTACCCACTCAATCAGCAAATGATTTCACACACTCAAAGACTTAACTTCAGACCAAATGTTTTTGTATAAAAATATTCTTTTAATTGTTTTATTTTCTTGAACCAAGCAAGCCTGGCACAGGTAAGTTGATAAATACTTTGCAGTACATATACAGTTTGAAATGCAATTGTACATGTACATTTGAAATGGTTACAGTTTGAATTACTGGTAATGCAATACTGTGAAATGCTGTACATATACTTTGCATCGACTTTGCAATGAAAATTACAGATAAGTTACTTTAACGTTACTTTTGAGATTACTTTTTTTTTTTTTTTAATTGATATTTTACAAAACAAAACACACAAAAACAAAACCAAAACCAGGCATGAAAACTATATAGGCAGGAACTTGCTCTCCCATGGGGGGGAGGGGGGGGGGGGGGGGGACAGCCTCCTATCCGCAGCACTACATGCAGAAGCCAGTTTTGAGCTAGGCGGGAAGCGGGGCAGGGAAGCACACACGTGCCAATTCCAGGCGGGAACAGGAATGTCCGAGCTAGGGGGACAGGGCTACGTCAGGGGCAATCACCAGGGGGGGCGTGCATATGTCACCACGGTAGGAATTCCACGGACCCCACATCTTATTCCATTTTTTGGGTTTGCCTCTAGCAACATACACGGATTTCTCCCGGAACATGCACCAGTCCATGTTTTCTCTCCACTTCGACACCGTAGGAGACCTACCCGAGCCCCACAGCTGCGCAATGTCTCTTTTAGCTATCATATTACCCAGAGTCACCCAACGCTCCTGGGCCGCGTCACAATCAGTCGGCTCCCACACATTCAACACACAGCGCCGCGCCTCCGGGAGTAAGACCACACCAGTGACCTCCTCCATCACTGCATGCACCCTAGCCCAGAACCGGACAACCACTGGACATTCCCACAAAATATGCAGAAAAGTACCAAGCAGGCCACAGCCACGCCTACATAAACCATCGCTCGAATATCCCAGGCGAAGCAAGCGGGGACCGGTGACGTAGACCCTGTGTAGTATCTTTAACTCCACAAATCTGAGGCAGGCGGGAATGGCCACCTCTCTCGGCGAGGCTACAGCCGCAACCCAATCCTCGTCGTCCAACTCTAGGCCATCTGCGACCCATACTTCTCGCAGGCGGGTGAGGAGGTCAGCGCGAGCATTATTCATCTTTTTGTAAATCAGGGAAATGGTGCTATCGGGCAAGTAACCATCAAGTATACGGTCTTCCAGAGGGGAGGCCTCAGGGATAGCAGCCGGGTCCGGAAAGGCAGAGAGCAGGGCGTGGCGAATCTGCGCGTAGCGAAAAAATTCCCTGTCGCTCAGGCTATATTCGGCCCGAAGGACATCGAACGTTTTGAAGGCGCCCTTCGCCCAAAGATCCCCGACTCGGCTAATACCAATCGTGTCCCACTTCTCGAACCCCTTTGTGCGCCACAGCCCGCCCAAATCCTCAGAGGCATACAGCGGAGTCGCCCGAGTCAGGCGACCCTTCCAGCCCATAGCGGCAGTGGCGCCGTGCCACGCACGGACAGCGTTGTTCGTGGGGCCCGTGAGTTGAGCACGTCCCTTTTTGGAGTAAAGCATTCGATTGAAATCCCCACCCGGCAACAGTAGCTTATCCATCTCATACGCGGGGTTCAAAGCCGGGCCATACGTCCCATGGTTCAATGCCACCAGCTGGGACGCCCAGTAATACCGTCTGATATCAGGAAGAGCTATGCCACCATCGTACCATGGAAGAGTCAGCTTAGGAAGGGCGATGCGTGGTCTCCCATCCCACACCAGCTGTCGCTGCAGGCTTTCCACCTCCCGAAAATATCGTGCAGGCACCACGTCCATCGTGTTCTGTAGAGCATACAAAACCCGTGGCAGAGACATCATTTTAAATAATGCCGCTCTGCCCAGCGACGATAACGGAAGCCTCCGCCACCGGACTACGTCCGCCCGAAGCCGCTGAAGCAGCGGCAGCAGTTTCAGAGAATAACGATCCGCTGAACTCGGGGAGACGTGGATGCCCAAATATTTAAATCCAGCCTGAGAGATTTGAATCGGACAGCCGCGAGGGAGAAGAGGGGGGTCGCCTACCAACACATACACACAGGACTTAGCCCAATTAATAACAAGCCCAGAATTGCGGACGAAGGAGGTCAAGACATCAAACATCACCGTCAGTGATTTCCGCGGCGAGGTGAGGTAGAGCAAAATGTCATCCGCGTAGAGTGATACGCGATCTTCGAACGTCGGGGTCCACCGGATACCCGACATAGAAGGCTCCCACCTCAGCCATGCCACTAGGGGTTCTAGCGCAGGAGCGAAAAGAAGTGGGGACAAGGGACAACCCTGGCGGGTGCCCCTCCCGAGCACAAAGGGGGCAGACACCCTACCATTCACCACCACCTGCGCCAACGGCTCCACATACAATAATTTCACCCATTTAATGAATCCGGGTCCAAAACCAAACTTGGCCAGTGCTGCCCAAAGATACGACCACTCCAGCGTGTCGAACGCCATCGTGGCGTCCAAGGACGCCAAGACGGTGGGCTCCTGGATACAGTCGACCCTTGCGAGGACTCCATGCAGGCGCCGCAGGTTCAACGCGGTGTTGCGATGCGGAATAAAGCCAGACTGATCCGGATGAACCAGGTCTCCAATGACAGTAATCAGGCGATTCGCCAGGACCTTCGCAAGAATTTTGGGTTCGGCATTCAGGAGTGAGATAGGCCTATACGATGCGCAGCTGTCCCGAGGCTTCCCCTCTTTGTGGAGAACCACAATAGTTGCAAGCCGTTGGTCCAGTGACAGGGAGCCCACCCTAAGCGATGCATTAAACATCGCCCGGAGATGAGGCGCCAGTGCCTCAGGGCGAAGCGGAGCGGAGTGCGCGAATTGCCAGTGCTATCTCATCATTCGTCAACGCCGCGTCCATCAAGTCTCTGTCGGAGACGGAGAGGCTTGGCAGCGTGATATCTCGTAACAATAGGCGAGAGTCGTCCTCCGGCCGATCCGAAACCGACGTATAGACGTCACGCAGATGGTCTGCAAAGCAAGTGACTATCTCCCCGGAATCTGTGACCCGCTCACCGTCAGCACGCACAATCACCGGAACCACACGATTCACTCTTTCGCTCCTTTCCAGCCACGCAATCAATTTACCAGCCTTGTCACCCACATCATACAAGCGCCCCTGCTGTTCCCGACTAGCGAGCTGCGCAGCATTCGTAACCAGTGCTCTGTAGTCCGACTGCTTAAGGCTAAGGGCATGAAGTTTCTCCCTCGTGATTCCCCGCCCAAGATCCCCTTCCATGTTAGTAATGTCTGACTCTAGGCGCGCTACCTCTTCGTTTTTTCGCTTTTTAGCAAGGGAGATCAGGGATAGCGCCTGCCCACGAATCACCACCTTAAAGGCCTCCCACAATGTCAGGGCTGACGCGACGGAACCCTGGTTTTCCGTGAAAAACCGGTCTAGGGACTTCACCAATTGGGCGCGAACTGTGGGGTCACGGAGATACCAGGGGTTAATCGGTGCCACCCTCCCCCCAGCCCCCGCGGCAATGTCCAAACGGAGCAGTACCGGGGAGTGATCTGAGATGCCACGAGCAAGATGTTTAACGTCTCCAATCAGTGGGGCTTGGGCGGCCGGCATCAGTACATAATCCAATCTAGACAGGGAGCCATGGGCCCCAGAGTGAAACGTAAACTGAGCCAACCCCGGGTGCATCGTTCGCCAACAGTCAACCAGTCCCATAGTGTCAATGAAGCCACTCAACCAAGAATGCGCCCCCGGGAGGTCTCTGGGCGGGTGACGATTCTCTCTACCGGACACAACAGAGTTAAAATCCCCACCAAGCAGCAACAGGCCCTCAGGGAGCCCAAGCAGTAGGCCTCCCAAATCTGCGTAGGTGGTAGTCTGCAACCCAGGGGGGATGTAAACTGAAACCAAAACTAAAGTTCTACCCTCCCACCGGCCAACCAGCACGACGTAACGCCCCCGGTCATCGTGTTTCACCTCATCAATTTCCAGCGGGAGAGAGGCTCGGACCAGAATGCCTACCCCTCTGGACCCAGTAGTAAAGCCAGAATGGGCCACCAACCGATACCCCGTCTATTCAAAGCCTGACAAGAGTTGCCCACCAAATGCGTCTCTTGCAAGAAGACGATATCAGGAGAGAGACGTTTAAAATATTGTAACACCACCCCTCGCTTGACACGATCCCCCAAACCATTGACATTCCACGTTGACTTGCAGCCCCCTACCCCCCATCCCAACCACAGCGATCCCCCCACCCCCCACGAGAGCAAAAAACAGAACATCGATCACCTGGTTTAAAACTAACCTGAAACAACGACAACCCCCCCACCACCACCCCCCCAACTCTCATAACACACCCCCCCCCACCCTGCACCCCTGCACTAGAACATCTAGCCACCCCAACTCGCAGTGTGCCTGTCGCCCCGACATAACCCTAGTCTACGAAAAGAAAGAAAACTCCCCCGGAGGAGGAAGAGTCTCACCAGGTACCCCGCAGCCCCCAAACACAGAAGGAAGGGCAATACAGTCCCATGTATTAGGGCACCCCCGACCAGAGTTAGAGTTCAACACAGGATTGACCAGGGACAATAGTTCAGTAGTTCACGGGTGCTCCGCCGAGCCACCCCTGTCATCCTCAGTCCGCTCATCTCCCCCGCGCCGACAGGGCAATGTATCAATCCATTCCTCCACCGCATCAGGCCGGTCCAAAAAGCGGGTTCGGTCCTCCCATTCAACCCGAAGCTTGGCCGGAAAAAGCATGGCGTACTTCAGGCCCATGTCCCTTAAACGCCGTTTCACAGTCAGAAACCCCATGCGCTGTTTTTGGACCATCTGAGTAAAGTCAGGATAAAAGCTAACGTCAACATTCTCATACTTCAGCGGGCCATTGACGCGGGAGGTCTGTAGGATGGAGTCACGGTCCCTAAAGTTGAAGATCCTGGCGATGATGGGACGTGGTGGGGCCCCCGGCTTCGGTCGACCCCCCGGAACTCTGTGGGCCCGCTCCACCATGAAGTATTTACTGAGACCCTTCGGCGCGAGGTGGTTCAGGATCAAGTCCTCCACAAACAGATCCACCGACCCATCCTCCGACCTCTCCGGCACCCCTACAATGCGCACGTTGTTTCGTCGTGCCCGACCCTCAAAATCCTCCAACCGTTTGACCGAGAGGTCTGTGAGGGCCCGCAGACTGTGTAGCTCCGTCTGCATATCAGTAACATCTTTTGTGAGGCCCGAGGTCGTGAGAGCAAGTGAATTGACCCTGTCGCTGGTTTTCGAAAGGTCTGTTCTGAGTAGGTTGACATCTATTGCGACAGTGTCCAGCTTGTGGGCCAGAGAGTCAAACCGCTGGCCAACCGATTCCTTCATGGCGTCGATGGCACCCATGACATCGTGAAGTGTCAGCTCCGCCGAGGATGAAGGTCCCGCTCGAGCTACCTCTGTGGGCCCACTCGGACCGGGAGACCCCTTCTGATGGGCATACCGATCCATGTTATTCGTTTGCACATAGCCACCTCTCCGGGTAGCCTTGGGCCTCAGCTTGTCCCCGTCTATTCGGGCCGCCATTCCACGTCAGGGGAAACCCGCCACCGGGTGCCCGTATATTGCAGTGGTTCTCTGGGGGGGGGCACTCCGCACTCAGTGGTAGACAGCTCCCACCACAGATCGCGCCCACCGGCCCCTGGGCTGCTCAGATGTGTAGCTTCCACCGGCACCCGCCCTCCGCGGCACTGAGGAGAGACAAAAGTGAAAGTGAAACCCGGGGTGCACGGGTCAGCACGAAGCTCCGGATCCGTTGTTGTTCAATTGGGGCACGGGGAAGATGCCAACCCGAGCCCGGGGCAGCGCCGCGGAGCAGGCCCCTCTCCCAAAAGTCGAAAAAGTAGACTTCCCAAAGTCCGATTTGGATTTTGAAAACCGGGGTGTCTTCAGCGTAGGTTCGCCCGTAGTATTCCTTCAAAAGGTCAGGATGAAATCCAGGATAATCGTGGGAGGCTGCGTGAGTCTCGGGAGCTCTGTGCCTACGCGTCCATCATGGTTGCGCGCTAGGCTCCTCGAGATTACTTTTTTGATTACTTTTTCTACTCAGAGTGATATGCCTAGATATCACAACGGGACATTTCTTAGAGAAAAGGTAAGCAAAATCAGTTTTGCACAATGGTTATTTTTCTGGTTTCCATACAAATCAACTCCACATTTAGAACATTTTTCAGAGAAAAACAGTCAATGGATTCCTATGGAGAGAAATGAAGTTAACGGTTACCAGGTAAGTAATCGGTCTTTGGAGTTGAGCTTCTGGGGTTCGAACAAGGGTTCCCCCAGGGTCGAGGATGCACTCTTGTTACACCCTCAGTTGCACTAGGGCGGCCAGGTGCAGAGTGTTGAGGCCCAATGTTATCCAATGAGAGATAGGGAGCCTCAGGTTGGTGGCTGCTGGCGAGTAGGCCACAAGGTTGTGGGAGCCAAGCTCCTGGTGTTAGGCTCAGGGCAAAGGAGGATCCGATTTAGCACACAAAGTGCACCCGCACCGGCGCAGGGGCGGCTGGGTGCAGGGTGCTGTTTTGGCATCGGGTGCCCTGTTGCTTTCAATGGGGATTTTCAGTTTTGGTTTTTAGCAGGCTCGGTCCAGGAAGACTTACGGGAGGAACCAACAGCTGGGCAGGTAAGTTGGAGGGCTCGGGGACGTAGGTGCACCTCGGGTTCCTTTCTCCAGGGCGCAGGCCGGCTGGATGAAGGAGTGTCTTTTGAGGTCGGATGTCACCTTACCGGGCCACTAACGGTTGAGGGGGTCTCCATGCAGAGGCTGCAGGCGACGTCGGGGAGTCCTGGAGGGGTCAATCCACAGTGGACTCGGACTCTGGAGTGCTGGGGGACCTCGCTGGGACCGGTGGGCCACTTGAACTCGGGCTGCAGGCGATGGGTGCAGTGGTGGTTCCAGGCGTCAGGTTTCTTTTTCCTCAGCAGGCTCGGAGTCTTTGTTTAGTGTGTCTTTTGAACAGAGCTGCTGTTCACAGGAGATCCGGTCTTTGTTGAAGGCAGTCAGTCCTCCTCAGGGTTCTGGAGGTCGCTGGCTGCAGGACAAGACTATTTTTGGAGCAGGATCTCCGGAAACTGCAGATGGCCGGTAGGGCTGGGGCCAAGTGAGTTGATCTCTGCAGTCTCCTCTGCTGGGCGTCTTCTTTCATCCTTTTTCTTCTTAGGCTGCGGGAATCTGTTTTCTTGGTTAAGGGCTGCCTCCTAAATACTGTATTTAGGGGGTGTTTTAGGGGTCTCGAGGTCAGTAGCCAATGGGCTACTGACCTTAGGGTGCCTACACCCTTGGTGTGCACACCCCACGTGGGGGAGTGAGCACAAGCCCTAATCCCGACTGGGAAGTGCCTGCCATTTGCAAGATGGCAAGCACTGAAGAGTGGGCTTAACCTCGCCTCCCCCACCTGAGGGGGTGGAGTTGGCAGAGGTGGCACACCTTCTGGGCTGGTTAGTGGTTAGTTTTTCCTGCCGAAAAGGAGGGGAGACAGGAAGGGGGCCTGCTCCTGATAGCAGGAGAGGCTGGGGGTCGCATTACAAAGGCTGCCAGGCCTTTGAAGTTCCCTTGCCACAGATGGCTCTTCCTGGCCTGGGGGAGGTGTGAACACCTCCGCCCAGGAAAGGCTTTGTTTCTGGGCTCAGGGAGTGAAGGCTCCCACCCTGGGGGTCCAGAAACATGTCTCTAAGATGTCCTCTGTGTGCATTTTTCTTTAAATTCTACACTGGCATCAATGTGGGTTTAATGTGCTGAGAAGTTTGATACCAAACTTCACAGTTTTCAGTAAAGCCATTATGGTGCTGTGGAGTTCGCAATGACAGGCTCCCAGCACCATATACTCTTAATGGCAGCACTGCACTTACAATGTCGAAGAATGGACTTAGACACTGTAGGGGTACAGGGCTCATGCACCTGTACCCTCACCACTGGCATAGGGCACCCAGCTGGAGAAGTGACTGATCTATGCCAGGGCAGTGGGTTGTAAGCATGGCACACAGAGATGTGTGCCATGTCGACTCTTCACTTCGTTCTGCACCACAACACTCAGCCTGCAAAAGGGGTGTGTGGTGTGTGGTGTGTAGTGTGTGGTGTGTGTCTGTCTGTCTGTCTGTCTCTCTCCTCTAAGGGTGGCACAATAAGTGCTGCAGCCCTTAGAGGTCTTCCCTGGTCACAGTGCGCTGGGTACCTGTGGTACCATTTACCAGGGGTTGATCTGTGGCCAGAGATGCCAATTGGGTTAGTTTTGGGGAAAGAACACGGGCCCTGGCAACCTGATTGGCAGGGAACATCAAGTGAAAGTGCATCAGTAGTCTGGCAAAAAGTAGGGGGGTTACTGCAACAGAAACCCACTTTCCTACACCCCTTTTTTGAATATTGGGATTATTTTGGAAACCCTTCGAGGTTGCTGGGATATCCCCCCCTCTTATGATGGCGTTAGACTGTATGGAGCAAGGGGCCCCATATTTTGGGCTAAGATTTATAAAGATCTCCTGCGAAGTCTATCTAGCCCGGGAGCTTTCTCAGTCTGAAGTGAGCTAATTGCGTTCATAGTTTCAATTAAGGAAAAACTGACTTCCTCATTCACATCAAGCTCTCGTTTACAGTCCCTGGAAAGTTCCACTGCCTCACCCTCAGGATCACAGTCCATTCCAGAATATAATGCCCGAAAGTGTCTTCCCAGAGGTGTGGCTGTATATGGAAATCATCTTCACTGACCGGTTGGATTACCCCTTTCATAAGAAGGTGCCAGAATAACAGACAGTCCTTCAGTCTAGATGCCTCAACAAGTGAACGCCAGTTCTGTTCCTCCCAACTCCGTTTTGCCCCCTCCTGTGTTCTCTTATATAGCCTTTGTTTGTTAATTATATCAGGCCTTGACCCTTCTTTTACTGCCACGGTTAACTCTATTCTCGCTTGTCTGCATTCCTCGCTATACCATGGAGCAGTATTGCGCTTAGTCGAGATTGAACTTCCCTGCCTGCTAAAGTATGGCATTATGTTGTTCGTTAGGTCTTGGTAACTAGACATAATGGTGTCATCATTTATGTTAGATAGAACAAGTCAGAATCGTCACTCTTTTTTTAGGACAAATTCCAATTTATTATATGCCAACTGATCCAGACTATAAGTCAGCAGACGGACGTTTCTTTTTCCAAATATTCACACTTACGCAGCGTCAGATAAAGGATTCTATCCTGCTATTAGAACACATCATGCCCTGAGGAAGCCCCATGCCAGACGGCCATTGTGAGGGGGTGAAACACGTGTTGGCTGTTAATTTGTTTTTTCGTCTCAAGGATCCACGATCCATTTCTGCTGTAATAAATTGGAATTTCTCCTAAAAAAGAGTGACGATTCTGACTTGTTCTGGCACATCCTAAAGCTCAGTACCAATAATGGGGAAGGAGTCTCCCATTGTCAAGAACAAGAGAACCACAGCATATTGGCTCTAATAACACAGGATTGCTAAGGTTCTACACCCATTACACCCCCCCCCCCCAATCTCTAGACTCATTTTCGCGAGTGTCTAGACCACCTCATTATAAATATTAGGGGGGAGCTTGGGTCAGTAGCTACCTGTGTCCACTCGATTCTCCTGTTGTTAGTTGTGACCACAGGCTCCATCGCCAGATTTAGCTGGGGATGTAAAACAGGAAGGCCAGAGAGCTTCAGAAACAATGCATTATAGTCACTATCCTCACAATGTAGAATAATAATCATATCATTAACTTGTGGCCAAAGATCAAGATCTACCAAGATAAAGTCAACCCTGCTTTTAACATTCCCCCAGTTGAATGTAAAATTTGCATTGACATCTCAGGCTGTCCGCCCATTACATGCGTGCACCCCATAAGCAAGGGTGAATGACAGAACTTGTTGCCCAACACAAGTACATCTTTTAAGAGAACGTATCTGAAGCCTTTTACCACCTCTGGCTTGTTCTTCCTCCTGGACTATTTCTTGTACATAACCTACTGGCTCATAGGCTGTATTAAAATCGCCGGCTACAATGAGGTAATACTCTTTCTTGGAAGTTTCAAGAAAGTTTGTCAGCATTGCTATGGTATCAGAGAGCTTGTGGTGGTCTTAAACCGGTTGTATATGTAAATTAATCTGACATGGCTATCCCCTTTAAGCAATAACAAATCTATACCAATGATCTTCTGTGATCCTATGTCTAGACTGTTGATTTTACATGCCAATGTGGTCTTAACCCAAATCAATAATCCTCCTGCAGGTCGGCCAGATGTTGACTGTCTGGCTTCTAAACTAAACGTTGTATAGCCCCACCCTAAGAATCTGTTCATATATGGCAGCTGTCCACTTGCTTACCCCACTACACAAATAGGGCTTCCTCTTATTGAGCCTTGGGCGGGAGCATGGTAATCGATCAGGCCATACGGGGTTGAGTTCACTATTCCATTTGAAGTGTTGTTTGTGATGTTCCCCACAGGATGACTAACCTGTGCCAAGCCCTGAGCCGCCATCAAATTAGCATAACTAGACTTTAGTCCGTCTGGCTTATCCAACTCTGTGAGTACTTGGTTTCTATTGCTAGTTACAAGAGAAAATTGCTCCTTGCTCTTCTGTAGATTCTGCGCTAATTGGGCGTTTGGTGAGTTGACTGGGCCACAGGATTTAAGATGTCTATAAAAAAATCCCAGCAGCATTATGCCCATCCAGTGCTCAAAACCCCACCAAGTTGGTTTCCTCCCGCTCCTGTGTAGTGACCCTGCAAGGTCTGGGTTTCGGCAATTTACCACTATGCAGCAATGTTCCCTCTAATTTATTTCCTCTGTGTGCAGCAGTGTAGGGTCTCTGCGCGCTGCAGCCATGGCTATGTGCGCCAGGAACCAGATTGTGTGTATGTGCAGCGCCAAGTATCACTCCAAGCGTTTGCTTAAAAAAACTCAAAAGATGGTGCATTTCCCCCTGCAGTTTATAAGTTTAAATCCTAATATAGAACAGTGAGCTATTAACTATCAAAGATCTGCATGCAAACTGTAAGGTATAGGTTAGAACATTATGAATTTTTCCCCAGTCATTCATTATCCTAATGTTGCATAAAGGTTTCACTTGGGTAGAAATAAATTCTTATCAGTAAAGTCATGGTGTTAGGTTTTAAATTCTCAGTGTGCTTCTTCCGACCAAGAACATCTAAAATATACTGTCTACCAGTATGGATGACTTGTGCTTCCTACAAATTGTATTCCTCTGTCTGGTGTAACATTTCCTATACATGGATTTACACACTATGATTCAGTGTCTCTGTGTAATGTGTATGCGATGTAAAGTGCTTAACACCTTACACTGGCATGAGTGGCGCTATAAAACAAAATAAATATGAAAGAGCGGGGTTATGGAATTGAGGGGCACTGTTAAAGGTTGGTGATGACAGTATCCGTGGCGGAGGTGGTCATTGGGGTGCCAATAAACATTGTCACACCAGGACCACCACCACTGTTCAAATAGCACTAATAAATACACTGAAATTATGAAAACGTCCCACATTGCAATTTGAAACCCTCTCAGCTATGTTGCTGCATTTCTTTTCTTAATAGGGCTGGACTGCAGGGTGATTGGGTTCAATTGTTAAGGTTTTCATGTTAATTGCAGCTCATGACGGGTGCTGCGATGAACATGAAAACTTTAACAAATGCACAGGGGCAGCTTAAGGATTTTGAGGGCCCTGGGCCAAACTTGTTTCTGGGGCCCCTGATCAGAACAGCTTTGGATTTATGATCCAATTTCAGCTTTTTCATGCCCTTTTTGGACAGGTCACCGACACATCAGAGGCACACTGGTCCAAATTCTAAATGTGCTTCCATCTAATATTCAGGGATAGTGGTATGCGTTTTCAAAAAAGTAACATGGCAGCCAGAAGGAAAAGGAGAGGAGACTAGTGAGAAATAGGATTTAGTGGTGGAGAAAGGGGGAGAGAGGAACAAAGGAGAAAAAAAGTCAGGGCGCAAAGACGAGAAATGGAGAAGGAGGTAATGGTGAAATTGTTAAGAGAGGGACAGAAAGAGAAAGGCAGCCAGAGGGTTTGGAGAACTGGGAGGGAGAAAGGAGAATGGAAAACCGTTAAGAGAGAAAGCAAAGAACAGGCTGCGAGAGGGAAATGGAGACAAGAACAGGATAGGGGAGAAAGGGAAAGTGGGTAAACATGGAGCGGGACAGATATGAGGAAGATGAAAAAGAAGAGAAGGAGACTGCGAGAGCAGCTGGGGAGTGGAAGAAAAAAGGACAAAGTATATGTCAGAGAAGACCGCGAGTGTGGTCTGGCAATGCTTCAGAAGTAGCGTCTCTGCATATCGACACTGGGGTTCTAGAAGGAGCCTTTTTTGCCATCTTGTCTCTATGTAACCGTGCTCACCTGAACTAACTAAGAAGGGTGGAAGGCTGGTTAGGCCTTGCCAAGATTTTTAATCTTGCCAAGATGCAGGTCTGAGCAGATGGCAGCTGCAAGTGTGTAAATGACTGATCCATCTGTCAGGAGTATTCTCTTCACTTACACTTGCTTCCCTTCTCTTCTCTTTTTGAAACTCAGGGGCAGCAACATTGTTGTGGGGTCATCAGGACTTTAAGTTGAAGCTTTGTCAATATTATATTCAAGCCATAGTTGCCGATGATTTATCTTAAGCAACTAGCAACCCCTTACAGAGCCATTCGTCCGACTTGTTGCAGGTATGATGTTACTTGTTGTATCATACATTTGAATGCCACGACAGAAACAAGAAAAATACAAAATCGGGCGGCACACCATGCCAATCACAGAAAAGTTTCAAAAGCGTCACTCACCCCACAGCTGTGCTCTAACAAGAAGAGAAATTCAGCAAGTCTACAAACACCGCGTGTGCCTTACACGCCATGTTTATAGAGTTGCTGCATTTCTTTTCCTAATAGAGTGCAGCTGAGGGGTGATTGTGGGCATTTGTTAAAGTTTTCAGGTTAATCGCAGCACCCGTCTGGAGCTGCAATTAACAAGAAAACTTTAACAAAGTCACACAATCACCCCGCAGCCCAGCTCTATTAAGAAGAGAAATTCAGCAACTCTACAAACACAGCGTGTGCTTTACATTTTTACTTATGATTGTTATATCCTGCTCCACTTGCTGGATTTTTGTAATTTTGGTCCTATTTTACTCAACACATTCTTCTCTTTATTGTAAAGTTGGTTGAGTTTTGTGTGACTTTTCCTACTGTGTATGCATTGTTTAAATTCTCTGCACACTGCCTTTGATTTAAGTCTGACTACTTTATGCCACGTTACAAGGAGTAAAGCACTTCATCTTGCTGCATTCCCGCTGCACACATCACCTGGTGGGACTACCTGTCCCAGGCACCATCGCTCACTGGAGAGAGGAGCCAGCACCGTCTTAAACGTCCATTGTCAACCGCGGCGCGGGTCGTGCCCGGGCCAAGCCTGGGCCAAGGGTGGGCCCATCATTGCCCGTCATTGCCAGGGCAGGGCCATCCCTCTTTCATCGGTCCCTCAGATTGTGTTGCAGACTGACACTTGTTCTTTGAGGTACTGTGCTTACTTTCTTGTTTTTGCATGAGCAGGCCCCGCGTAGAGACAAGTTGAAATCCTATTGACTAGAACTATCTTGGAACTGTAAACAAACGCTTCACCACTGCAGCTCGGAGATTGCTTTTGACTATTGCCAGAGATCCAAGCATTAGCTATTTGGTTGTTTATTGGCACTTTTTTGTTAGAAGTCAAAACTCTGTATGGGTTAAAAATATGGGAACGAGGAAAATGATGGAGGGAATCGGAGGAGGAGGTGGTGGTAGAAATGGACGGGTTAATAAGGGGAAAAAGGCAAGGAAGTCACTCAAACACGCAGGAAGCAACTGCGCCCTGGATCGAATAGACACCCTTATTAGTGAGTGCGAAGGTATCTTAGAGGTTGAACCAACTACGCACCACACTCCCAGCCAATCCCCTTCTAAACCCATCAGCCCATCCCGCATAACCACCATTCCAGCAATGTTAAAAAAAAAAAAAAAACAGAAAGGCGGCCCCCGCACCCAACATGGAGGCACCATTAGACTCCGCGAGGGCCTGTTATTCCCGCACCTCCCGTACTGGCATTAACAACTACCATCCTGGACTGCCATCCCCTGTGCAAATAGGTTCTTACCACTGTCAGATTTGCCTGATAACTACAGGGAAGACATGTCCCAGTTACCCCCTGTACCTACTGTAGGGCTCAATACAGAGCCACACTCCGAATCCTAGGACACACACCAGCTTATTAATATGCTTAGATCTGAGATAGGAACTATGAGATCCATGATCGAAGGCCTCACCACTCTGGTCAAATTGATAATACAAAAGGATCCACCTTGCTTGCAGCGTGCCAACCTCTTGACAGAACATCACCCACAACCTCATACGACGCATGAGGCAGTCACTCATGATAGGGGTACCATAGGCCATGGACCCATCTTGCACCCCTCTGTTGCATCAACTTATAAGTACGCTTCACTTCATTCCATGGCTAAGCGTCCAAATAATCTCAAAATTAATGCCCATGATGATTTCTATAGCACAGTAGCCCCAGATGCACGTTTCCAGCCCAACCATTAGATTGCATCGAGCTTACCATGAATAGGGCTGATCTGCCTGAAAACCTTCTTGCCCTTGAATTTCGCACCTGTTCCCCTGAAACCTCTTCTATACAGTTTAGACTATTTTTATCCCTCAACCAGAGTAGACGATCTGCCACGCAACCACCTATTCTCTTAGCCCGATGCACATCATTGGAGGCTATCGACTGACTACAGTCTGAGCGCCAATTGCACCCCAGACCATAACCATCCCTTTACGTTTTGAGGCTGGTCCCCACAACATCCCGGTCCCACACATTGTATCTGATTTAATGGAAGACAGACCTTGGGTGGACATGGGACAAAGTAGTTCCTCTATCAACACCCAGAGGGTGCAGGGTGCAGAATATTTTACACTCTTAGATCCTCAGGTATCATCCCAAGCTCTAGCTTTGCCCAGCCAATGCATTCCAAGTAGAAACATCTTACCTGGCTCAGCTTCACATTACCAGCTGAAGATCTTATCGTGGAACATGGCTGAGCTATGCAGCAAATTGTCAATCCCGAATTGGAATGAACGAATTGAGGGTTTTGACATGTGCATTTTCCAAGAGACCTGGAGTATGGCCCCCCCAGTATAGATCAGGTTATGCTTGTTTTCACTCTCCAAAAAGAACTATTGATGGACAGAATGCAGAACAATGTCATACATTCACCCCTGTACAGAGATCTGGGGCTAAATCCATCGTTTTTTTTGCTCAACATGCCATTCCAGTTTGGACCCAGCCATATTAATATCAGTCTTGACCCTGTGCCCAATGGGAACATTCCAGCCCGAACTGCCAGGACAGGTCCTCCCTGGACTGGAAGCAAGCATCCTAGGACTGGTTTCAGGGTTTCACCCCTCTTCAGCCAGGATAGCTTGATTCCAGTGGCATGGAGAGCACGGGACTCACGTCTGAGCATACCCGTCCCACTCAGGGTGCCTCTATCCTGGCTGAACCGGCCCTAGGATGCTTGTTTCCAGTCCAGGGAGGACCTGGCTTGGCAGTTCGGGCTGGACTGTTCCCATGAGGCACAGGGTAAAGACTGATTTGCATATCAGAAAATGGACATGGTTAACTCTCCAACTTAACACCCTCACCACAGAGTTCGGTCTGAGGGCAGCTAATGGAAGAAATCCATCGGATAGCCAGGGTGTAAACACCTATAATAGAGCTAGCTGCCAGTCACATATTGGTTAAATTTTACTAGACGTAAAGCTCTGGGGAGATTTGGTAGATATGAATGATGGCACCACCACCGACAGCTACCACAATCCCCTTTGCTTAACTATGAAGTATCTGTGGGATGTTCCTTACCAGCTTGAGAGCACCCCCAATCTTAACCATCACTAGAGAGATTGTTCCTGCCAATTGCAATAGATTCTTAAAATGACGCAAGGTTGTACTGCAAGAATATAAAATTGCTGGCATACGGCAAGCTCTGGCCCAGAGCACTTTAGATCTTCAGGCTGTAGCCTCCGAACCACAGGGACTGGCTGATGTACTTACTGTCCATTCTCGCACAGTGGAACTACTGAGTGCATATTTCCTAGTCCCCAACAAGAGCAGCAAGTCTAGTTTGCCTTCCAAAGGCCCCTATTCGTGGTATACGAAAGACTGCAGGCGCAAACGATCGCTCCTAACCACAGCAATCAGAGATAAGAATAGCCCACGGATTAAAGTTGCTAGGAAGAACTATAGAGCAGCTTTGCTTGAAGCAAAGGTAACATGGGACAAGTCACGCTGGCAGCAATTGAAGGAAGCAAGCTTAGCCAAGGATACCAACTTATTTTGGACCCTAGTTACCAGGGGCCACAAGACAGATGTACGTCCACCCCCTAATCATATCCCAGGCCACGAATGGCATGACCATTTTTGGAAGCTTTATTCTGCACCAGAGGGCACGCCACTCGAGGAGCCATGTGACCCTCATGACCTTTCCAATGCTGCTAGTGACAATTAGGTTTTTGACCAGGCTGAGATTGAGGCTGCGAGAAGGAAAATAGTCCCTGCCAAAGCAGCCGGACCAGATGGTCTGCCTGGTGATTTATTCCTCGCAGACATTCCAAACTGGGCACGTTACATTCATCGCCTCGTTAATGCCATTGCCAGTGGCAGCCCAGTACCGGGGTCCTGGAAGGGCACTGAGGTGGTCCCAATTTACAAAAAGGGCGCCAGAGAAGACCCCCTCAAACTATAGACCAATTAGTTTGATAGATGCATTGCAGAAGGTCTTCGGTACAGTTGTTACAGGGGATACAACTATGGGCAGAAGACAAAGCTATCCTCTCTCAATATCAGGGTGGCTTTAGGGCCAGCACTGGAATGATCGACCAGGTGTTTAGGCTGCTCCTTATATACTGGAAAATAGTGGTAATCGGCAAGGGCAGTCTATATCTAGCATTCATCGATCTAAAGACTGCCTTTGACCTGTTTCTCAGGAGCAAGCTGTAGCACACACTTAGAGATATGGGTACTCCCACTTTCATCCTTAACCTGCTGGTCTGGCTCCAGGAGGGTAATTATGCTCAAGTGAGATGGGGACACAAGGCCAGCTGACAGAGCGAATCCCAGTTAACAGGGGAGTCCGCCAGAGTTGCGTCATGGCACCAACCCTGTTCTCTTTATATATGAACAGGGTGGTTAGTTTACTGCAAGAAGTTCCAGCAGACGCACCAACCCTGGTGGGCGGCAAGGTACCGACCCTCTTGTTTGCGGACTATACCAAAGATTACTTAATAGATTTCAACTCTTCTGTGACTCCCGGGGATTGGTCACCTCAAAACCTACATTCATGACATTTAACCCCCACAAATCGTTTAGAAACAACCTTTTCCTGGGTGTAGCACCCCTGGCGAGAGTCGGTACCTTTGATTATCTTGGTGTCCGACTCTGATAAAATGTCATGGAGGCTCCACCTAGACAAGATGCTCATGGGGCATAAACATGTGGCTAGAGCACTAGGGAAAGAACATCGCTCCTCACAAAGTAGGCCAGTTGCACCAGCCCTTACGGTTTATGATGCCAAAGCAGTTAGCACAGCTCTTTACGGAGCGGAGATATGGGGGTTTGACAACGTCGATGACATCCATAGATCTGAACATAAGTTCCTAAGGGACTTGGTGATGCTGCCCCATAATATTCTACTCACACCTTTAATGCTCGACATGGGCAGGCCGTCGATAGGTGACACAGCAAGGTTGCGACCACTGCTCTTCTGGGCTCGCATCAGGCAGACCCCCGAACTCTCCAAGTATGCCGACGCTCTCACTGAGGTCATACAAATAGATGCTGGCCGCAGAATTGGATGGATTTCAAATGTTAGGAAAACATTGTCAGCCCTAGGTTTTCAAGGACACTGGGACAGGCAGGAACCACCAAGCAAAGAGGAGCTCAAACTGTCATATTGGGAATGGGTGGATAGCCAGGAAATCAGCAAATCCAATGTGGGCAGACTGACGGAAGAATTTTATCCTCATAAGCAGACTAGATGCCTTGAGCCCTATTTAGATATAATCCAGGTCCCGAGGGACAGGATGCTGTACATTAATTATAGGTTTGGCATGCTCTGTGTCATTAACCGCAACATGGCACCCAACCAAACAGACACTTGAGGACTGTCCTTGCTGCAGAGCCCCGTTGGAATGTGTTGCCCATGTCATGTTTCCTTGTCCAGCGTATAATGCACCAAGGTCTAAATGGCTACAACCAATTTGCCGACAATTGGGCAAACAGGACCATTGGGTTGCTCTGCGCATTCTTATGTCTGATCCAAGACCCCTTTGTGTGTGGTGTGGCCAAGTTTCTCAGCCATGCTTGGCTAATTAGACGAAAAGCCTTGTCAGGAGTGGCCAAACATTGTACCCCTGAAGTTGCGACGAAATTGTACCAGCGCTTGATGGCTGCTCAACCTTCCATTGAGATTACATTTTATGCACTCGCACTTTATATCAGACTGCCCCTGCTGTCAACCCAAAGAGGGCTCAATTTGTTTTTATTGGGCATGCATTGGGGGCCCCCACATTGTGTTTATTATGAGGCCCACATCATGAAGGATTTTTATGTTCTTACTTTTTAACCCCTTCGCTGCTAGGCCTTTTCCCCGAGTGTTTTGGCTATTTGGGATAGTTTGTGCTTAGGCCCCTGTAACTTTTTGACCACATAAGGTATCCACGCAAAATTTGCGCCCTTTTTTTCCCCAACATCATGGGGATTCTAAAGGTACCCAGGGTTTGTGGATTTCCCTGGATGGGACCCAGAAATTAGCCAAAATACAGCTACATTTTGATTTTTTTTGAAAAATGGGAAAAAGGGCTACAGATGAAAGAGTCTGGTTTTTTCCCTGCAAATGGTATCAAAAAAGGGCTTGTGGTGCTGAAATCATCATCTTCCCAGCTTTCAGGGACAAGCAGACCTTTCAGAAAAACCAACATTTTGTTTTTTACACAGTTTTGGCATTTGTCTGGGACATAGCCTATTTTTGCTAATGTTTTTTGCTTTCAACCTCCTTCCAGTTAATGGTAGAAATGGGTATGAAAGCAATAATGGATCCTGGAAAGCTATACATTTTAGAAAAGTAGACAAAATTCTGAATTCAGCAAGGGGTCATTTGTGTAGATCCTTCAAGGTTTCTTTATAGAAACTAACAGTTAAATATAGGAAAAATCAAAAATTAGTTGGAAAAAACTGCCATGTGTCAATGTTTTCACCTGTAACTTCATCTAACTATGAAAGCTGTTTGACAGCAATATACCGTTACATCCGCTGGACCTTTCTGGTTGTGGGGATATATAGGACTTGTAGGTTCACGAAGAACCCGATGAACCCAGAGCCAATAACTGAGCAGCGTCTTGCAATGTTTTTTTATTATGTACCGGGTAGATAGCGATTATTTTGGGAAAATGTATACGTGGGGAAAAAAACAAATCGGTATGAAAGACACCTATGTATTTCTGAAATGGGAACAAAATATAGAGTTTAGAAACAGTAGATATTTGCACATTTCCAAAATTGGGAGTACCCATACTAGCATGAGAATTATAGGTAATTTTTCAAAATTCATTTTTACACATTGTCTTTATTTGGAAGGCAGAAATGCATCGAAAGTCTATAGGTAGTAACAGTTGCTCTACAATTCTGTGTTACCCTAAGTCTCCCGATAAAAATGGTACCTCACTTGTGTGGGTAGGCCTAGTGCCCACGACAAGAAACGGCTCAAAACACAATGTGGACACACCACGTTTTCAAAGTGAAAAATTACCCTTTTTTTTGCAAAGTGCCTAGCTGTAGTTTTTGAACCCTAGCTCTGCTGTCACCTAGCAAACCTATATATTTTTGAAAACTAGACACCCAGGGGAGTCCAGGATGGGGTGACCGGACAGGCTCTCACCAGGTTCTGTTACCCAGAATCCCTTGCAAACCTAAAAATGTGTCCAAAAAAAAACAAACATATTTTTCTCACATTTCTGTGGTGGAAAGTTCTGGAATCTGCGTGGATCCACAAAATTCCACCCAGCCCGCGTTCACAAAAGTCTTTGCGAGAAAAATGGTACCTCACTTGTGTGGGTAGGCCTAGTGCCCGCGACAGGAAACGGCCCAAAACCCAACGTGGACACACCACAATTTCACAGTGAACAAGCATTGGCATAGCCAATAGGTCTCGCTTTTGGGACCTTATAAGTATTTAGTTATGCAGCACAATATCCTTGGTGCAACAACATTAACTGTTGCATGGTTAAACACTTATAAGGTCCAAAAGGTGAGACCTATTGGCTATGTCAATGCTTGTTCCCTTGGGAACAGATTATCTGCGTTTCTTTTCCTCCATCTTTTCGTTTTGTTTGTTTTAACCGCTGTAGGCCTCTGGAAATGTCTGATGTGGCAAAATAAATGCTGGTCCCCAAAAATAAGTGCAGGTGTCCCCACCGGCAACCACCAGCTCAAATTATGCACTGCTAGGCATACCATCATTCCCAGGCCCTGAGCAAGCAGCCAACACACTGGTGTGTTGCCTGAACACTGACTCTGCCTAGGCCTAGGAATGCAAACCTAAACATGGATCTACACAGACCCTGCCGGGTACCTCACACCCTGACTTTGCCTTAGCCCAGAGAAAAAGGATGCCTGCACACTGGCCGAGTGCCTAATTCGTAGTAAAAAAAAAGTGGAGAGGGGCCAGACTTTTAATTACACACCCATCGCATGTGCTGCCACTGCACATACTAATGGAAGTTCATACTTGCCTCTCCCTAGAGCCTGGGTACCCTACACACTACCTCTGCCCAGGTCTAGAATGGGTAAACCATCAACCAACACTTACCAGCCCCTGCAGGCAGCCTTCACACATACTATGCTAGGCAGCACAAGTAAGGTAGCCTCTACACTGGCTCTCCCCAGACTCTGGGCAGCCTACAGGCTGCTTCTGGCTCGATCAGAGTACTAGCCAGCACAGCGCGCATCAGGGTCCAGCGCTATAACCAGGGCCACTGGAATTATTCAGCAGGGGAGGACCAAATTATGCTGCAGGGATGACTCAAATATGTGGCAAGAAAAGGTAAATTATGCGGCATAATATGGCACAATTTTTGATAGTATTTCATTTGTACACGTTAGCACTGTCTCGATAAAGGTTTCACCTCATTAACGCCCAACTACAGCAACAATCAACTGAAAGGTGGCAAGACAATGTTTGTGAGGGGCTTTGCACTGCGTGGCAACACGTGTCACCACGTTTAGTAACTGTTGACCCGTTTGACCTAGACATTATTGTTTGTTAAAATCTGCAGATTATGCAGTTGATGATGGATAATGTGACAAATGCATATATATTAATGCGGAAACCTATGCGGCCATAGAATCGCATAACTCCAGTGGCCTTCATAAATAACGGCAGCCACGAGCCCGGCTGGGCCTTAAGTCTTTTTGAGTGTGCAGCGCGTGCACCTGAAGGAAAAAACCTTGAGAAAAACTGAGGAGGAGGTCAAAGAAACCTCTGAAATAGCCTACAGATTGCTGTAGAAATTAAGAGAAAAACACAAGCGTGCGCCTGTGAAACAGCTGATCACGAATGCACCCTAACTGTCGGGAATCCCCGCTACATCACAGTGTCTCAAGCGATCAGCTGTCTCCTACTCCAAGAAAGCCATCTAAAATGGCAGCGGGTTACGCTCTGGGCTGGCAAAGCTGTTGCCCATTGTTTTTCTCTAATAACGTCTCCTGATGCGTTGTGTCCTTAAAGACGGGTCTGGTGAAATGTAGCCTGAATTTTAAACAGGTTGTTTTTTTATGTGCTGGATCGGTGAAACCACTACCTAGCACTAGTGTGGAAATGTATTTACCCGATGCATTGTGGGCCCTGAGACGCATCGGGGCTAAGCAGGCCAAAAGATGAAGAGAATGCCCCCGCGGGGCCCGCCCGCATTGGGAGAAGGTTCGGTCCCCGATCGGGAGATTTTGTAAGCGTCTACCGGGCCAAAAGAAAACCATCACTTGAAATAAACCTGCAGTAAGTGACTAATCCGCGAATACACATAAAAGGCCCTAGAATAACAAGCCCGGCTTCTAAAGTGGTCCGGACGCGAGCGAGCTCCCGGCGCGCGAAAATGAAAGCAAATTTGTCACGGCGAGACGCGGCAGAGAGTGGCGTGCGCGCTTGGCGGGGAAGCGCATTCCAGGCGGTGGAGCGGACCCTTTGAAGTAGGATGCCGAGGGCGCCAGTGGGCTGAAGCGCTTCCCCAAACGGATTGCATGGCGGCACGATGCACGTGATTGTGCACGTGCTCGCCCTGCAATCCACTTTTGGGAGCACTTTGAAATGCCCCTCTTACTAGAGTCTCGCATAGCGATTGCGTAAACGCAATAGCTAGGCGAGACCTAAAAAGGACCCTTTTTGGGCAAAGTGCCTAGCTGTAGATTTTGAACCCTAGCTCTGCCGGCACCTAGGGAAACCTAGCAAACCTATACATTTCTGATAACTAGACACCCAGGGGAATCTAGGATGGGGTGACTTGACTGGCTCTCACCAGGTTATGTTACCCAGAATCCCTTGCATACCTCAAAATTATAAAAACAATTAAAAAAAACATTTTCCTCACATTTCTGTGGTGGAAAGTTGTGGAATCTGCCTGGATCCAAAAATGTCCTACCACCCAGCGTTCCCCCAGTTCTCCCGATAAAAATGATACCTCACTCGCGTGGGTGGGTCAAGTACCCGCAACAGGCATGGGTCCAAAGTGTATTGAGGACACATCAAAATGACCTATCATAAAACAACCTGGTTTTGCAAGAGGGTACACCTGGGTTTTTGGCCCCGGGGTCGGCGGCCATCATGGAAAACTACCAAACCAACACATTTCCGAAAACTAGGCACCCAGGGAAGCCCAGTGAGGTATGGCTTGCGTGGATCCCTCAACGTTTCCTACCCAGAATGCCCTGCAAACCTCAAATTTAGCTGGAAAAGAACCCCACATTTTCCACATATTTTTGGGTGGAATCACCGTGCCGGCACAAATGTCCTACCCCACAGCGTCTCCCGAGTAAAATGATACCTCACTTGTGTGAGTGGGGCAAGGGCCTCTGACTGGGAAGAGCCCAAAACATAGGGAATAAGGGTATTACACCGAGAATTCAAAGCGCTACATTTAAAAAAAAATATGTTTTTAGCCCAGGGATGTGGAATGCCTATAGCTCGACGCCCCGGCATATTGTTTGGGGTCAAGGGCAACAAGTTTTAATGTGTATTTTGTCCTTTGGACAAGTAGGCCCAACCCCTACAGCTCACACCCTTTGGCTGCTAGTTTACAGTAACACATTAAGGAAAGGGCATTGTCTGCAGTTAAGGTAATATTTGTGTCCAAGTGTTAATGGTGTTCAAACTTGTATTTATAGTTCATTATTGCAAAGCCTTTATTATTAGGGTGAGAGCTCCAAATAAATGTTGAAAGCTCGGACTGCACCACTGACAGTGGTTCCAGTATAAAAATATGTGCACACGTTTTCAAAGTTTAGCAATATGAGGCTATGTATAATGCTCCCAGAATGCTTTCTGATTAGATGCAAACATTTGCAATAGCTCAAAAGCAAGATTGATGAGTCTTTGCTTTCAAAATAAAATGCTCACAAAAAAACGCAAGTAGCTAAACAACTGTAAAATATTCGGGACCATTTCTGCACAGCACCATTTGCTAAAATGTGTTGATGCTTGCTAGTATTTCCCAAAGATATTCATAATGGAAAATCAGTGTAAGTAGTTCCAATAAGATTATGAGAAACATAAAAATAAACAAGCATATGCAAGGTCAGCAGGTCTGAAATCGGTGGTCAACCTTTTAAATTTGTCCATGTGCGACTTGTTTTGGAATGGTTTTTGTAAAACCTTATTGGTGTGGGAGCTGCCGGGTCCTCATAATTATAACATGGTCGAAAGCAAAAATAGTTTTTGTTCTCAAAAAGCACACATTACCGCTGTATTTCCTGGCACTGAACAAAACTACTCTGTGTACAGATATGCTCCTTGTGAAAGAGCAGAATGCGGTCACTCACAGTGAAGCCAGCTGATAGACCGAGAGAGACAAGTTTAGTAAACACAAAAGGTCGTGGTTAACACCAGACCTAATTGGGGGCCCAATTATTAAAGAATGTCTTAAAAGTGCATCCATGGTATATGTCTTTACATTAAGAGCAGATATACAATTTGTGAATTCACAAAAGTAGGCCAAGAAATAGTATTCATAGAAATTATTTGCGAACTGCTTTTTAGCATGAGCAAATATGCATGTGTAGATTTGCTCATGCAAAAATCTGAGTGTTTGAAAGGAAAACTCACTTTTCCTCCACTTTTTGCCCAACCCTGAAGAAGTTTCACATCTGCCCTTGTCAGGAGTAAAGTTCCAACCTTTCTCAGTATGGGAAAAGATTAGAAAAGAGTTGGTGAAAACCCTTAAAACATGCAAGTTAGTAGATTTGCACAGACTCAAAGGGGTATTCCAACTCTGGAACTATTGCTTACCACTACCTTCAGCTCCAGCATTTAGATCTGCGGAAACGTGGCAGCATAAGGGAAGGGATGGTATTCAAACCCTACTAAGGTAGGAGTCCTGGCATAATCAGAGAGGCTATATCAGAGCTCTTATATAACAAGATTGCTGACAATCTCTCGCCTCATTACATGGAACAAAAGGGACAAGCGGATTTTGTTACAGGACAAGTAGATTTATGAAGCTACCTGTCCCATGGACAAGTAGATATTTTAGTAAATTCTACACCCCTGTTTGCCAATTCTGCATTTGACACCCACACAAGTGAGGTATCATTTTACTCGGGACACTAAGGAGAACGCTGTGGGGTAAGATATTTGTGCCGCCACGGTGATTCCACACAAACATAGGTGGAAAATGTATTTTTTTCAGCTAAATGAGGTTTGCAGGGGATTCTGGGTAGGGAAACGTTGGGGGTCCACGCAAGCCATACCTCATTGGACTCCCCAGGGTGTCTAGTTACAGAAATGTGTGGGTTTGGTAGGTTTCCCTGGATGGCGGCGTGCCCGGGGCCAAAACCCCAGGTGCCCCCTCCCCAAAACCAGGTAGTTTTGTTATAGGTAATTTTGAAGTCTCCACAGTATGATTTGGGCCAGTTCCTGTTGCAGCCACTATGCCTACCCACACAAGTGAGGTACCATTTTTATCGGGAGCCCTGGGGGGAAGCTAGGTGGTAGGAAATTTGTGTCAGCCCAGTGATCCTACAACTTTCCCACACAGAAATGTGAGAAAAATAGATTCTTTTCAACGAAAAATAAGGTTTGCAGGGGATTCTGGGTAGGGAAATGTTGGGGGACCCACACAAGCCATACCTTGCTGGACTACCCTGGGTGTCTAGTTTTCAGAAATGTGTTGGTTTGGTAGATTTCCCTAGGTGGCCACCGAGCCCGGGGTCAAAAACTCATGGGACCCCCCCTTGCAAAACCAGGTTGTTTTGTGATAGGTAATTGTGATATTGCCTCAACAGGTTTTGGGCCCTGGCCTGTCGCAGGTACTTGACCCACCCACACAAGTGAGGTACAATTTTTATCGGGAGACCTGGGGGAATGCTGTGTAGAAGGAAATTTGTGGATCCACGCAGATTCCAAAACTTTCCCACACAGAAATTTGAGAAAAAAGTGATTTTTTTTCATCTAAATTTGAGGTTTGCAGGGGATTCTCGGTAGGGAAATGTTGGGGGACCCACGCAAGCCATACTTTGCTGTACTCCCCCGGGTGTCTAGTTTTCAGAAAAGTGTGGGTTTGGTAGGTTTCCCTAGATGGCCGCTGAGCCCGGGGCCAAAAACTCATGGGACCCCCACTTGCAAAACCAGGTTGTTTTGTGATGGGTCATTTTGAAGGCAGCTTAATAGGTTTTGGGCCCTTGCCTGTCGCGGGGACTAGGCCTATCCACACAAGTGAGGTACCACTTTTCTCGGAAGACTTTGGGGAATGCGGGGTGGGTGGAATTTTGTGGATCCACACAGATTCCAGAACTTTCCACCACAGAAATGTGAGGAAAATGTGGTTTTTTGGACAATTTTTGAGGTTTGCAAGGGATTCTGGGTAACAGAACCTGGTGAGAGCCAGACAAGTCATCCCACCCTGGATTCCCCTGGATGTCTAGTCTTCAAAAATGTATTGGTTTGCTAGGTTTCGGCAGATATAGGGTTCACAATATACAGCTAGGCACTTTGCAAAAAAAGGGTCAGTTTTCACTGTGAAAATGTGGTGTGTTCACGTTGCGTTTTGGGCCGTTTCCTGTCACAGGCACTAGGCCTACCCACACACGTGAGGTACCATTTTTCTCTGAAGACTTTGGTGAAAGCGGGGTGGGTGGAATTTTGTGGATCCACAACAAATGTGTTTTTTATTTTATTTATTTTTTACAAAGTTTGCAAGGGATTCTGGGTAGCAGAACCTGGTGAGAGCCAGATAGGTCACCCCATCCTGGATTCCCCTTGGTGTCTAGTTTTCAAAAATGTACAGGTTTGATAGGTTTCCCTATGAGCCAGCTGCGCTTGGGCCCAAAATCCACAGGTAGGCACACTGCTAAAAAAAAAAAAAAAAAAAGTATGTGCCTAGTAGGCTTTCTGTCACCCTGGGGGGGAATCGGGGGGTTTGCCCCGATATGTCCCCAAGGTGGGCAGAAAGACTGTGGCTACTTTTTGGAGGGTGGGGGCATTGGTATGCCCATTCTGGGCAGCCCCCACCCTCACGCATAAATAAAGCCAGCATAAATCGCTGGTGCCTAGTGGGCTTTCTGCCCCCCCCCCGGGGGCAGATCAGGGGCCACTGCCCCCTATCTGCCCCCCCCGGGGAGGCAGAAAGAATGGAATTTCTCAGGGGGGTATTGTCATGCCCATTTTGGGCAGCCCCCATCCCTACAGGAATAGAAAAAAAAATCCCTGGTTTCTAGTAGGCTTTCTGCCTCCTGGGGGTGGGCAAATTGGAGGCTACTGCCCCCATAGACCCCCCAGTGGGGGCATAAAGACTGGAATTTTTGCGGGCAGGGAGTGGGGGCATTGGCCTGTCCGTTTTAGGCAGCCCCCACCCTGATTCAAATTGGCAAAAAAAATCCTTGGTGTCTAGTGGGCTTTCTGCCCCCAGAGCAGCAGAAAGACTAACTGTTGCATGGGTGGGGGTATTGGCTTGCCCGTTTTGGGCAGGCCCCACCCTAATTCAAATTGCCCCCCCAACAAATCCCTGGCTTCTAATTGGCTTTTTGCCCCCCGGGGGGAAGATAGGGGGCTACTGCCCCCATCTGCCTCCCAAGGGGTGCAGAAAGGCTGTAATTGTGGCGGGGGTGGGGGCATTGGCATGCCCGTTTTGGGCAGGCCCCACCCCAATTAGAAATGCCCCCAAAAAAATCCCTGGCGTCCAGTGGACTTTCTGCCCCCCCTGGGGAGCAGTTGGGGGGTACTGCCCCATCTACCCCCCAGGAGGGGCAGAAAGACTGAATTTGGCCAATATTTATTGGGGGAGCAAAGGCCCTTGCCCAAGGGGCCGATTCCCCCTCCCTGGTGTCTAGTGGTGGATCCCTGCTTGGGGATCGCCCTCCTGGTTCAAATTGGCAAAGAAATTCCCTGGCGTCTAGCGGGCTTTTTGCCCCCAGGGGAGCAGATTGGGGTCTACTGCCCCCATCTGCCTCCCAGGGGGGCAAAAAGGCTGTAATTGTGACAGGGGTGTGGGGCCATTGGCTTGCCTGGTATGGGCAGCCCCCACCCTAATTAGAATTGCCCCCAAAAAAATCCCTGGCGGCTAGGGGGCTTTCGGTGCCCCCGGGGAGGGGGGGGGGGCAGATTGGGGGCTACTGCCCCCATCTGTCCCCCAGGGGGTGGCAGACAGGCTGTAATTGTGGCGGGGTGGGGGAACGGGCTTGCCCGTTGTGGGCAGCCCCCACCCTAATTAAAATTACCCCCCAAAAAATCCCTGGTGTCTAGTGGGCTTTCTACCCCCCCCCCCGGGGGCAGATTAGGGGCTACTTCCCCCATCTGCCCCCCCGCAGAAAGGCTGTAGTTGTGGCAGGGGTGGCCGTTTTGGGCAGCCCTCACCCTCATTGAAATTGCCCCCCAAAAAATCCTTGGCATCCAGTGGGCTTTCAAAGTGGGGGGAGCAAAGGACCTTGCCCAAGTGGCCACTCCCCCCTCCTTGGTGTCTAGTGGTGGATCCCTGCTTGGGGATCCACTGGGGAGGGGTACCATTGGAAAGAGGAGATTATACCCTTTCTAATGATACCTCTCCCGTCTTTCTACGTGCTTGGGGGCTGAGATAGCCCCCTGAGCACATAGAAAGTGAAACTGATATGAGCCTAAAGGCTCATTTCAGTTTCGGTTTCTATGAAATGACATCAGTGCGACGTGCGCGCGGATTGTCATTTCATAGAAAGCAGGGGTGGGGGGGGCTCTAGAGCTGGGGAAGCTCTTCCCCAGCTCCCGAGGCTTCGGGGAAGAAAAAGAAATCCCTCTGGTGCCTGCACCAGAGGGATTTCCAGTGCCATGTGCCAGGACGGCCGGCAGCCGTCCTGCACACACGAGCACCGTTGCGCACGACGGCTCCCGGCCATCGTGCGCACCTCAAGTGATAACTGTTTTTAACATGAATTATTTATGTTTTTAATAATAAATTGTATAATAGTTTTCATTGTGTAGTTCGACAACTGCATTATGTATTTTATCGTGTAATAGCGTACTTTCATGGACTACCGGTGTATACTATTTTGATTATGTTGCTGTATTATACGTCATTTTTTACTTTTTCCATAAATGTTTTTCGAAGCATTTATGACACAAGTTGTCGAAATAAAGCATATACATACAAATACATACATTTAGTTTGTGTGACATCTAGCAGCTGGTGGCCTTATTCTCCAAAACGGGACATTTGTCCACCCCAAATAATAAGCCACTTTCCTACATCACTATTATTATTATGTATCATTTCTAATCGCTACAAGAGCCTGGCACAGCTTAAGCCGTCTAAAGTCGTACAAAGGACCAGATAAGCTACTCCTGGCCAACAAGAGACAAATTGAAATCTTTGCTCATTCTAAATTGTTTGTTTGCTAAGGAAGCATAATATTGCTACCTCTTTGCAATGATAACACACAATCATAAGTCATTACAAATCAGCATATAGTTTAACAGACAGTAAGGAGCTTTTGCCCCAGCATAAATGGGTGAACTATTATTTGTGAAAGTTGTCAAATCTAGAATACACTCTCTGCATAGTGAATTAACTGGGGGTAGAAGGCATGGTAAAGTGTGATGGGATAATCTTTTAACAATAATGTCCTACTGCAACCGAGAAGTTATGACAAAGAAAGAAAAACAAAAAAGCATCTGCCACAGAGAAGCTAGGAATGAAGATTCTATCATACCCTCCAGAGGAGATGAAACGAGGCCTTTGAAGCTCAATGCTCTGTACAAGTAGCCGTGGTTCAAATGTGCGAATTTCCACATATCTTGGCAGCACAGCAACAATGTAGGGAGGCTGATGTTCTACAGGCAAAGAAAGATATGGAGTCAAATTATCAACCAGTAGCGGTGTGGGACCTTACTGTCAATTTAACTACACGTTAGCGTCGCCCTACTATGCTTCTCAGTTGGCCTACTATATCAGATTAAAAAATGTAAACATGTAAACTGCTAAGACAACTGGTTATTAGAGTCTGCACTGTCAGACATGCAAGAATGTAATATTTATGAAAATATGGCTAGTTTTTTACTTCCCAAATGTGTATGCATTCCTGGTCTTAAAAACCCAGAATAAGAATGCATCAAATGCCCAGACCCTACATTAGTAGCCCTCAGAAGTCTTAGAAAGTGGCAAAAAGTTCCTTCAAATGAGAACCAGGCAAAGCGATCCAATGAACAATGAAACCACCATGATGATGCATTTAATTGCTCACCATCTTGCAAAAGGATGCCAGTATCACAACGACAAACAATGCAGTGGAAATACATGATCTGACCTATGTCGGTGGAGCCCTTCAATATAAATGAGGCATGCTTGGGATACTGCGATCTTTTCCACCTCCGAACATTACGCAAGCCTCAAAACATACACACTACTGCTGTGAGTGATCTGCAATTGAAAGACTTGCAAAGCAAACTAAAATAAATGTTAACAGCAATGACAATGGCGCATGTGTCACATTCTCATGAATATACCAATATACATGGGGAGCATTCTGTGTGCTTTGAGAAATAGTACTGCCACTTACCCATGGCCATGGGAATATCAGTCCAGTTTAAGGCACATTTCTGGGTACACGTCCCCTCTTCGTTCAGCACCACAGTAAGGTCATCTTGGCCAACTGCTACCTTTCTGTCTGCCAAAGGAGCCACCAGAGGTTCCAGCTGTTTCCCAGTTGGGAACAGTTCTTTGATGGAGCCTTTTCCATCGACCTGTAAAGTTGTGAAACAGAATGAATGAGGACTGCTGATACATATACATATTTAAAAAAAACAGTACTGTGTACTCTGTGTGATGCACCACAATTCTTTCAAACGCAAGTTGTAAAAACTAACCAGTGTGGCTGCTGCTTAGCATGGCTAAAAGTTAGTGGCAAAAAGAGGAGTAGAGGGAATTGTGAGGAGTGTTGGGGGCGCAGAGTGGTTAAAGTGTCAGAGTGGAGTATAGTAGAGTGGCGTAGTGTAGAGTGCAGTGCAGTGTCAGAGTGTAGTGGCATACCGTGGAGTGGAGTAAAGTGGCATGGACTGTCAGAGTGGAGTGGTGTAGATTGGCCTAGAGTGCAGTAGATGGGAGTGGAGTGGCTAAGAGTAGTGTGGCTTAGAGTAGAGGGGATCAGAGAGGAGGGGCGCAGAGTGGAAGGGAGGCAGAGTGGAGTAAAGTGTAGAAGATTGGAGTCGCACAGAGTGGTGTAAAGTAGCATGGAGTGTTGTAGAGTGGAGTGGCCTAGAGTGTAGTAGAGTAAAGTAGAATGGAGAGGCCTAGAGAGGAGTAGCCTAGAATGGAGTGGCCTAGAGTTGTTGTGAGTAGATTTAGATTCCTTATATAGGTTTCCCGATTTATGCCCTTATATAGGTACAATTCATATTGCCCTTATTTAGGCATAGAAAATCTAGCCCTTATTTAGGCATTGTCCATGCTAACCAAATACAGGCATGGTCTCCTACATCCGTCCATCCACGTCACAACGAGTTCTTGGAAAACCAGACACTTAAGCCTTTAGGAATTTCCCTTGCTTGGATATTGATTTCTCCGAGAACTCATTTAGTATGCATGAACATCTATTCCTTAGGGGTTCATTCATGACGTTCCGATGCCCTACTTTTACGTCAATACAGGCATTCCTAAACACCTTCAAGGTATAAATATACCTGCACTTGCCCTGGCAAACCACAGTTCCGGCACGATCTAGCTCAACTGCCTACTTGCGGTTCGCCACGGCAAGTTCAGAAGGAAATCGAGTTCCAGCCTGACGCACTGACCAGACGCTGTCATCCTCTTCGCAGAGAATCCAGCTCATCCAGCTCCAGTGTTTCTGACTCCCTGTTGCGGGGTGTTAGATATCAAGTCCCGGAAAATAGATTCCAACCTCGCACACTCTAAGGTATGGAGCAGATAAGAACTTTTGGCAACTCTTGGCAAAACTAAAACTATAGCTATAGTTAGCTATACTTTAGAAAACAGCACCTACTTCTTACCTCGTACTACACTTAGGTTAGGTACACTGGGGTAGAACTATTTAGAAGAATCAGATGAGTATTCACCTTTTAGCCTGTGTTATTTATGTATGTATTTTAATTAATATATGTCATAGTTACAAACCATGCTATTGCAGTATTATTTTATCTTACTGCTAACTCTGTACATATTGTACTTCGCAGCCTGTCTTACGTTTGTAGCAGTTCATATCTCTTGCATGAGAAATAAGATTGTTCGATAAACCCTTTTTTATTGAAACGCCCGTCTCTCTATTTCTGTGCAACTCAGTAGAAACGAAGCATGCACGATTGACTGAGTGAAACTTATCTATTGTTTCCACGGTTCTGAGATTGTTCCGACTTTAAGGGAAACAAAGTTGTAATTATTATGCGGTTGTCAGAAACTAATCCCTTCTTGTGTATTCGAGAAGTTTCTAGTGACCTCTGAGTTAGCTGGCACACACAAGTAATTAAGTTTAATGTACTCGATAGAGACATACTGAGCTCAGTCCTATGTCAAATCTATAGTGTATATTATTCCAATGCGCAGAGCCTATCAGGGATATAGGAACTACACTACAGAGTGGAGTGGAGCAGCCTAGAGCGGAGTGGAGCAGCCTAGAGCGGAGTGGAGCAGCCTAGAGTGACGTGACTTCGAGTAGTGTCATGGAGTGGCATAGTGTCGTGTTGCGGCATGGAGTGGCACTTGATGGGTCTCTCTGCTAGAGCCTGGGGGCCCCCTGTGATTACTCCACCCCCAAGTTTGAAGACCTCTGCCATAGAAACTCTTCTAAGATTTTGTGATAAATATGTGATGTGATTATGTGTGGTTATATCAGCTCCTCGACGCTCACCTGTACTCTGGCAGATTTACTATGCAAGTCTGAAGTGATTACAGAAGTCACTTAGCCTACGATATTCAAAGATGTGAACAATATAACACATGCCAATGAGAAAAGCATGTAGTCTGATGCAGAATGTTTTTTGTAAGTCTAATGCAATAGAGCAAGCTCAAAATAAGCACTGCACATGCAATTTTAATAGTTGTTTCAGGTGTACTAAAGCCACAGCAGAAAAGTAAAATGGAACTTTACAACAACAACTTCAGCTTCACTTCAATGACAGGACAGGTTTGATAGTGTCACTTTGTTTTTCAAAATAAAAGTGCACCTGTTAGTGCGAAAGGGAGGGGGGGGGGGGGGGAGGGTGTTATTTGACGTATTTCATGTGTATTGCTCTCATTTTCTCCTTGATATCATTAGTGAAAAGTCAGTCGTAATACTGAATCTTGATTGTGCAGCTGTCTCTGGGTTATAGAGCTCTGCTCCATATGTGTCATTTGATAAATAAAATTTGTTTAAAAAAAAAAGAAAAAGTGTACTTTAAAAACAGGAAAAGTATGAAAAGGCAACCAGAAAATGTTTAGACCTCACCATGGTGCCTAAAACTGCTATGTAATCCAATGTCAACATATAGCACAACAGTAGGTCCCTTTGAGTTATCGCAATCACTGGGTACCCTTCCAGGTGCTTTGTGCAAACAGCTAAGATCACAAAAATTGCCAGGGCCCTACACACAAACAAGTGATCATACACCACAATGCTATGTGTGGAATGTGCCACATAAAATAACTGTTCGCATGAGAACATTTTATACAAAAAAAATATGCAATTTTGTACACACATTCAAGATTCCATTTACTTTTGAGAACCAATTAGATGATGCACACAGACAATAATATGTACTGGTCCAGTAGAAAATATTTAATTTGTAGATGTCTACCAAACTGCAACATTAACAACTCTTGATGCACTTTGAGTGTGAATATCTACAAACAACAAGGATTGACAAAGCCAATAGGTCTCGCCCATGCATGTGCAGCATGTCTGAAAGGTTGAAAAAAAGTGCTACAATGCGCCCATAGAGCTTATTTTTCTGGCAGGAGGGGGAAAGGCCAGCAACAATGTTGGAGAGGCCGGATAAAGCAAGAACGCAGGAACAGGGTCAAGGAATGCGGAACGGGACAAGCAAGAACGGTGGGGATGAGGCAAGCAACAACAACAAGGCTACACACGATGGGGCAAGCAACAACAATGGTCCAAGAAAAATCAACAGGGAGAGCAAAAGCAACGGGGGAACACATAACAGAACATATTATGTGTATTTGTAAAGCGCACGTTCACCAAGAAGGGTATGTTGGAGCTAAATAGCAAATGTTTATTGTTACCCAACTCAATAGTACAAATTTTATCGACCTCAGAAGGATGAAAGGCCAAGTGGACCCGCCGGGATTTGAACCGGAGACTGAGTTCTAACACAGGACCCTACAATGGACACATTAATCCTTTTAGCCATCAGACCAAGAAACGGGACAAGCAACAACACGCAGCGGAATAGGGATGGGAGAGGACTGTCTGCACAAATATGTACTATTATTATGAAGTGCTGCAACTAAAATTAAAATAAAAAACCTCTTAAAGTGCAAGTAGAGGAAGAACCCCGGGTGCTGCAAGGAAGCAGGACTTGGGCCATGTTCCATGGTAATTTTAAGTTTATTTAGACAATTGCAAGGTTACTTAAAACCAATACAATAAAAGTATACAAGATAATACATATTTACATAGTAAGATAATTAATAATTCCAATAATAGTCTTACGATTCAGTTTCTAAATTATGTCAGATAAGAAGACAGATAGTCACAGCTTTAAAATTGGGAATGCTATTGCACAAGAACATTTCAATTCATTTATCTGCCATCATTCGGCAAATCTGCCCCTGACTAAAGCTTAAAAGAAACGCTATATTATTCCTAAAACATAGTATGACCATTGGATAAAAACTTATACATTTACATAATAAAACAGAATTCCATGATTAGACACAGTTAAATTCCAATGGTAAAATCTTTAGTTTTAATGTAAAATATTTCTAATAATAAGAGGCAAGTAAAAGGTCACTATTTCAAGGCTGGAAGAACACTCAAGGGAAATATTTCAGTTCGTTAATCATCCTTAGGGGGATTTAAAGTCAACAAGACTGCCTCATATAGTGCCTTGGGGAACGCTATGTTGTTCCTAGAGGATGATATGACCCTTTAATTGTTACTTGTATCAGCTGCACTGAACAATTTAAGTGTTCTGTACGTGTTTCAAGGCGAGGGAAAACACACGTGGCGTGAAACCTGCCCGTACTGACCAAAGAGAAAGAGGGAAATAAGAGGGACGAGGGAGCCAACCAATGGTAAGCAATCAGCTTGATCTAAGCTACCTGTAAGTAAACAAAATGTCTCCCAAACAACAGCGCAAGCACTGCCGTAGGGAATACCTAAAAACCACTATGCATGCCATAGGATCTTCATGCCAAACTATAAGAGCTCTTTGTTAATGCATTTGTGACCTTTTTTGAGACAGATTCGCCAAAAACGTTAAGACTGCTTCAGATTATGCTTAAATGTGTTACTTTTTCTCCATCTTTTGGTATTACCAAACCCACACACAGGACAAATCATAGTTGTCCTAGTTTTCAAGCACTAGCCCATCGTTAGGTGTAACTTTAGAATATAATCAGTGAGGGAAAAGGCATTAAAAATGTTATCACATATGCATAAATATACTATTTTAAGAGTATTAAACACAAATGAAGTGCCTATTCTAATACCACTATGTAGTAAGGCATCACGGAGGACACCTGAAAGTCCAAGTTCCATGGAGGGTAAAGGATGCACCACCAGTAGCAACACAAAGTTTGTGATCAGATTCCTTCTGTGACGGTCACATTTTCAAAATTGGTTCAAAGAATCTGTTATGTCAGTATGCAGATAACAGAAAAAAAGATGCAAACTTATCACCCCCAAAAATGTAAGTAATCAGGAGGTACATTTCAATATTTGTCAAATGGTGTAATGACTATATATAATGAGCAGTGACAAGAAGATCTGAAAGAAGAGCGAGCAGAAGACTCACAGCTAGGGAAAATAAATTACATTTGATCAATGATCTGTGCAACCAAATGGACATTTTAAGCACATTTCCAAATTAAAGAATATGTAAATAAAAAAAAAAAAGGGAATACTCCAAATTCAGGTTATCTCATGTTAAATTTCAAACTCCTCTCTTTACAACTGCTGTTCTTGTTCAAAAGCTTAGAAATGCATGGCAACCTAGAAGAGCGTCTAACATCTCTCACGAACATACACGACATTAGGTTTAAAAAGGTGTTCTCGATAAGCAAGTCATGCCTTTAATTGTATCTACAATTGGAGATAGAGGTGATAGCTAAATTTTCTGTACAGATTTATTGTGCTTTAATGCACTTGTCCATTAATTGTGCACTTCTCCATTCATTGAGGCACACAACAACCTCTCTACTCAATTGTGTGAGAGATTTAACTGAAGAAGAATATATCTGCCTCAGAAAAGGAAGGAGATTATGAAAGTAGTCAGCCCTTCTCTGTAATGAAGTCACTGGAGACACTCAGGAAATGTGCTGTACACTCTCACCAACCACAGTTGATGCAATCTGTGTCAGTTCCTTTACTTGCAGTTCTTCTGCCTTGCAGTTCAAGCTCTATTACCAGATCTTATTAAGTATCCACAAACTACAGGGTTCAGCCTGAATCACTTTTGAAAAACACCTATATAATTACTGTTGGAAGTGGGGGTCCTTATCGCTTGCCGCCGCCACCAAATGCTGGAGGCGGGAGTCCCCGACCCCTCCCTTCAACGTTAGGCTAAGTAAGGACACCGTCTGAGATAGCCCTGCACACCCCCTTAATAGCTTGGCACGAGCAGCCAGGCTTATCTCCAAGGCACGAGTGTACAGTATGTGCAACCACACTCAGAGCAACCCAAAGATGTCACCACACATAGACTCCAAACGAGTTTTGATAAAATGAGTATAATCTTTATAAAAGTAATTATACGATACGAGCACACAATACAAAATCAACATAGAAGAATGGGTAGTATTCTTTCCAGTGGGTTGGAAGGTTCTAATCTCAACCACCGCTTCTAACCAACAGGGGAGCTCACTTCTAACCGTTTGTAAAAGGTTTGGCAAGTGGTATTGCTAGAATAACACACGTCGCAAAAGGAAACAAATACTGCAATGCGTAACGATATTCTCTTATACTGTGCAACAGAGAAACAATGCCATTTGTAGCGCCACAGTCATGTACTTTGCAATTGAAGGAATAATGCAATGCGTTTCACCACCAGCATGCCCTGTACCAGGAAGAAACAAAGCAATGCGTCACGCTACAATCATGTACTGTGCAATGAAGGACTAATACACTGCGCCACGTTATAATCAACGCAGTGTGTAGAGCACCAAGCATGTAGATTGTCAGGCACAAATGAGGTCAGGCATCATACGACAGTTTGATAGCAGCAATAATGCAAAGTGCAATACGACAGCTTTAGGTGCTCCGTTAACAGTGCCCCCGTTATGGATCAAATGATGACACAAATGTACTGCTTCCCACTCCGGCCCCAGTACTGCCCCTCCTTGCGTCAGCACAGGCCAAGATTCAAGCCGAAGCAACGGCTCACGCAGCTGACAGAAGCGGGAGGCCGAGAGAGTGTCCCTCTGGGCCCACACCCCATCCCAGGTGTTGATCCAAGTTACCTGGGGTGGGAGGGGAGAGGGAGGGGGAGGGGTTGCGTGATCCCACTCTCCTCTCTGACATTAGCGACTTGGGCCTTGATCCAGAACTCCATCACAGGGTGCGGCGGACTCGGGCCTGCGGCTCAGCTCTTCCGGGGCTGCTGGTCCGGGCCACTGCTGGTTTACTCTGAGGGCCCAAAGACTTGGCCCTCCTTCCGGTGGTCTCGGTCCACACCGAGATCCGCCCTCAGCACTGTGGAGACTTTACTTCCAATTCGGTGCACACCCTACCCAGGCACTCCTCACCAGCACCTCAGGTTGCACACACACACTGCGTCCGAGACTCGCCTCTTCTCTGGTGCTCAAGACCCGGCGCTCTTCACCAATACCCCGCTTGCATCTCAACACACACCCTGCGCGTCAGAGTCTCTCCTCTTCTCCCGGTGCACACGATGTCCAGGCGCTCTTCACCAACGCCCTGGCTGCACCACGACATGGACTCTGCACGTCCGAATCTCACCTCTTCTCCCAGAGCACACGATGTCCAGGTGCTCTTCACCAATGCCCTGGATGCACAACGACATGCACTCTGCTTGTCTGAGACTCGCTTCTTCTTTTGGTGCACACGATGCCCAGGCGCTCTTCACCAATGCCCTGACTGCACCACGACACGCAATCTGCGCGGCCGAGTCTCACTTCGTCTCCCCGTGCACACCACAACCAGGTGCTCCTCACCAATGCCTTGGCCTGCACCATGACACACACCCAGCGCTTCCGAGACTTCGCTTACTCCTGCGTGCCCACGATCACAAGGCACAACTTCTGAGGGTCTCAAGCTGCAAAAGCACGCGCACACCACGTTGCTTGGGACTTCTCCGGAAACTTTTATGATCCTGTATTTCCAAACAGGGAGCCAGCTCACCTTGGACCCTTGGGGTTACAAAACACAGCACATTCTTCTTCAAGCAGTGGGACCCAGCGCCTCCAAGCACAGTCCCAAAAGCCTCTCCCCTAGTTAGAACAGCAAACTGCAGACCAGTCCCAGATCACAAAGCAAGGATTGGTCTTTCCCTCACAGTCTCTTCAGTTGCTCCTTCTTTAGCAGAGGTTCCTCTAGACCACAGAATGGGTCCAAGCCTTTTCAGTCTCAATCCATATCTGTTTCATTCCAACGTTCAGGGGCTTCAGCTCTCATAGTTATACCCCTTAATGTCTTTCAAGCTCGTTTGTGCTCAGGGGTCCCTGACCCCTTCCTAAATCAGTTCGGGTGTCTCCCTCGCAGTGTCACCTCTCTCCCTTTGATACTGGGGGTCTGAATCCTTAATCACTCAGCAGAAGATGGGTCAGTTGGTTTATAGCACCAGCCCAGGCCTTTTCACCTCCCGGGCATCTCCTTCCCCCTACTCTCCAGATGCAGGGCTGCCTGGTGCCATCTCAACCCCTCCCTGGGTCAAGACCTCTCCCAGCTCCTCTCACCTTTCAGTTCCAGACAGACAATCTACATTTCAACAAAGACACACAGAAATGCCTAGAGCACAAAACTCAGCCACTTTCTAAAAGAGTGGTTTCTGAACACACATTGACAAAACCATCTTCACAGAAAGTTCATACATACTAAACTTCACCTCTCCATTATAAACTGACAGGAAACTAGGCCAACAAACACAACACCCAGCCTCCCCCATTCGGTCCTATGGGCAGGATGACCTTTCAGCAGTCAAAAAAAGGAAATAGAGTGTTTTTCACTGTCAGAACATAGCACACACCTCAGTATATGTTCTGCCTTTTACCTACACTGCACCCTGCCCAGTGGCACCTGGGACCTACCACAGGGGTGCCCAATGTGTATTTAAAAGGGAAAGTCAGGCCTGACAAGTGGTTGTACTTGTCAGGACATGCTAACTTAGCACTCTGCGCGCAGGCCCTACACTGAAGGCCTGAGTTCCCTTCTCTGCACGCCTTTGCATTACTAGCCCTGGCACACACAGTGCACATCACTAGGGACTTTACTAGCAAGGCAAACACACCAATCATTACTACATTTTTCATAGGGAACCCTTGTACTTTGACACTGATGAGCAGTGGCAAAGTACCCCAAGTATCTAAATTGGCATCTCTGTGTCAGGAAAACGGTCTAGGGGGAAATTAAAAAGTTTAGGGAACTTTAGCCAAAAAGGCCAAGTCCTAAAATTAAATAGATCATACCAATATGCAGAGAATTCTAAGTGATTTTATTCAACCAGTCAGGCAATATCACAGTGGAAAACAAGTTTTGGATTCCAATACATAGAAGTCAGTACACTTCCCATATCCAGAGGTTCCAAGTGGTTAAACTTCCTACAACTCTCTCCAACTCAGCTATGTTCTAAGATGGTGTAAAAAATAGATCCTATCCTTGTAGTTCAGCCAGTAAGCATACAGGCAGAGGTGAACTTACAAACTTAATGGAATGAAAGACCTATTACACAGCAATGAATCACACACAGAGGGACTACCCGATCCATACTGTAATAAAATCGAAGGTACATTTCATGAAAACAAAACAGATGTTAGTTACATCAATTCACAAAAAACCCAGACCTCACCCTTATTAGGTAATAGTCCCTTTTGAAGCCAACACAGATGGAGCTCTCACACCATGCCATGGACTTGGGCACATCCGGCACACTGAAGTCACCCTAGTGAAAGAAGAGAGAAGTTATTATGCGACATTAAGAAGTTCAAACTGCAGCAGCCTCTTTCATGATTCTCGGCTATTCATACTTGCTCTAGTGTATTCAGGCCAATGGTCTGGACACGTCTCCATGCATGGACTTAGCAGTCTGTTATTTTTGTGTCCCTGCGGCCTCAAATACATTGGTATAAATTCTCGAAAAATATGGGTTTCGGATATGTGAACAATATAAAAACATAAGAAGCCATTGTAACACGACCAAAATGACTGCTAATTTCTTGGACAAGGGCCACTCTGATGATTACCTTAGTTTGTTAATTGTTGATTAATTGGCTCTGTATAATTATAACTAACATACTGCTTGAAAGGGCACAGATATGGGTAAATCCACTCAAAACAAAGGGCTTACTGATGAAAGTCCCTGGACATGATCTTAATTCATTAGATGCAATATGATCCAACTTGACAAATGATACAGATGCCCTGTTCTCTATGAAGAGCTGACTAAATTATTACAGGGTTACAAATTTGTGCCATTTTTCAGGCTACGGGGATAATATTCACTGTCCTGCTTTCTTTAAACACACACAAAAAATGGGGACTTCATTTATTTTATTCCTGCTTTGTACGATTCTTAGTACACAAAATAACCGTTTGATTACAAGTTCCTTTATCATCAGAGACCTATAGGCAATCCAGAGTGATCCTGAGATGCCTTCATTAATTTCCTTAAGTTGAAAATGCATACAAATATATGATCTCAACAAGGATGCTTCTGTCACATATGAGGACACAGAGCAGCACATCTAATGCAATGTGGGACTACTTTTCCCATAAACCAAAGGACACACATGTATGCATCACATGGCTACCGAACTAGCTTGATGAATCAATGATTTTGATCACTTCTTGTTTGCAGTATTGTGTGTTGCATGTTTTATATATTGCATGCAATATATAAAACATGTAACCATTTTTTTTATATGCGTTTTGCATTACCACATATCATAGAGTGTCTGTTACTGTACATGCAAGTGTAGAGAGTTGTGGAGGTTTGAAAAGCATCACTTAACTTTCATTTTTGGCCGAGTTATTAGAGTATTTCAAGCCCAGGCATGTTGTTTCCTTTCGTGACGGCGTTGTATTCTGGTCATTTATTTGAAATAGTGGTGTTAAGTGCTGTACTCGGACCTAGCTTCAATCTGACGGGGGCTTCCAGTGAAGCAGTAAATATAATTCCACTTCTAAAACACCTCTTTATCAGTAAGCTCAGGGTCAGCACAGCTGAATTTGTTTCCAATAACAGTTGCTGGAGTATTGTTACAAATGAATGGAATTTACACTAATACATCGATGCCAGATGGCAGAAAGGTCATTTCTCAAAACCGTATATGCACCAGACTATATTTGTTAATAATTCATCCTTTCCGGACACCTCGGAGTCCACTGATGGCTTGATATGGCAAAGCAGCAATAACTAACGAAATTAAGCGCACGCCTTCATTTTCTTTCCTCTGCTGTGCTATCCTGCCCTCTTGTTCACTTATTCAGTCTCTTTTTCACTCATTCCATCTTTACCTCGTTTATTTAGTTGTATTCCCTCCTTTTGCTTTCCTGTTCCTTTCTTCGCATCTCCTGCCTCATAATTCCCTCGTGTCGTTTTATATGGCGTCCTATCTTTTCCTCTCCTTTTTCCCTTATTTTCTCTCGCCTGTCTACTTATACACTCCACTGTTAATCTTGCACTCTCATATTTCCTTGTTCCTATCATTTGTCCCCTCATTTCCTCTCATTACTTTCCTTACACTCCTGCCGCCCTTCTCCATCTCCCTGCTCCTGTTTTCTGTTCCCCTGTACGCTTCCCTTTCTCTTAATTTTTTTATTTCTCTTTTTTTTCCTGTTCGCTTCATCCCTTTTGGCTTCATCTTCATCTCCTCTCTATTAACTCCTTTCCTGTTAACAACCTACCCTTCCCTTTTCATTATTCCCTTCTTTTATCTCTTTTATTTTCATCTCTAACAAAGGACACATTTGTAAAACAACAAATAAAACAACGAAGTCCTGCAATCATTCATGTTGAGGAAGGCAAATGCCTCTGATAAATCATTCATTAAGAAGTTAAGTAGAAGGCTCTCTAGGCAAATCAGTAAGGTCAATGTAAAGCAAAATACACAGATGTAGTAATTCATATTTTATGACCAGGAAAGATAGAAGGTATCATCACAGCAACAAGGATTTTGTGCAAACAAGGGTTTTAATCTGTATCAGCATGGAAGACTTTAACAGGGAAAGTGCCAATAATAGTGGTCATAAAGATTTAACATGTTATGTTAGACTTATAAATGTAGTACTTAATCGGCCATTGGCATATCTCCACAGTGCGATGGGGTCTGATACGGCACTCCATTCTACGTCCTCTAGACAGTGCTGCAACCGGGTCTCTGTTCCCAGTGGTAATTCCTCATTCTTAGTCCTCTCGACAGTGCTGCAGCTGCCTCACCGGTCCCATCAGTAATTCCTCCTTCTAAGTCTTCCAGGCACTGCTGCAGCTAAGTCTCTGTTCCCTGTGGTAATTACTCATTCTCAGTCCTCTATGCAATGATGTTAGCTGCTTCTCTGGTCCGATCAGTAACGCCCCCATTCTTAATCCTTCAGGCAGTGCGGCAGCTGTGTTTCTAGTCACAGTCGTAATTCCTCATTCCTAGTTCTTTAGTCAGTGCTGCTAGCTGCTTTTCTGGCCCCGTAGGAAATTACTCATTCTAAGTCCTCTACACAGTACTGCTACCTGCGTCTCTGTTCTCATTGGTAATTCCTAATTCTAAGTCCTCTAGATATTGCTGCAACTGCTTCTCTGGTCCCAGTAGTAATTCCTCATTCTAAGTCCTCTAGGCAATGCTGCAGCTCTGTCTCTGTTCCACTAAACTCCAAAGCAAAACGTAGATAAAAGACATTAACATTTGAATGCCAAATGCTCTAACTCTGACAAATGCAAGACCTATTGCATTAAAAATGCTGGTTTAGAGATGGGTACAATTATTGCACCCTTCCAGGATTCGGGAAAGAGGCCCTGCCGCAACGGCATTGGGAATGGCTAAAATATAATGGGCCAAGTTTCCATGTCAAATAAGAATATATCAACTGGCACACCGTCATGGCCCTCAGCACAGCAGGTGAAACGGCATTTAAAGACTGAACCATGTCTGTAATGTCAAACATTGGCATGGCACATGACTGGGGCGGGAGGACAACAGTAATAGTTTGATTTAAGATGGTAGGGTGAGCAGAATATAATTTTTTTTGAATAATTAACCCAATCAGATGGAAAAGCACTATTTAATGGCTGCAGTGTGGCTGACGAGGCTCCATGTGCGGCCAAGAGGCAAAATGTTGTCAGGTCGCTGGCTGAAAATGCATCCAAAGGGCCCTCCACCTCTGCTCATCCCAATTTCTTATGGCATTGGTAACGGCCATCTTGTGGGCCTTTCTAAGAGGAGAGATACCAACCAAACCCTTAGATTTAACAGCTTTAACTAAGAAGGGATTACGGTCTCGACATTCCTTATTGAACCAGGAACGGTTCTTGCCAGGGCCTTTCCTATGGGATACATTTGGGATGGTGAAATGACCTAGTATACGCTCAAAGAAGGCCCGGTGGGTAGACGTTGGTTGGTCTGCAGTGAAAAATGTCCACCCTCAACTTAGTCAAGGACATATTTACGATCTTTAACAGCAGATAGTATATCATGACGGGCAGCCACCTGGTTCCATCTTAGGTGGCATATTGCAGCTGTCATAGCAATGTCCCTTGTATAAGAGGGTAAACTAGGGTCAAGGGAAATACTTTCATAGAATGCCTTAGAAGTCCTAGAAAGAGGGTGTTGGTCACTTGCTGACCTATCTAGAACAATTGGATCAATAACTGATGACCACAGCCTTAGGTTAACTAATATATAATATAATCAATTTGGCTTGTAGGATATGGTTTATTAGAAGTGTGGGATCCTTTTGGGTCAGATTTAGTTCTACCATTCAGGGTCCTGAGCCCATACTCTGCTGTTAGTGCCTTTAGTTGAGGAGTGGCTTGTGTCCATCGATTAATTGGAGGAATATCTAAAAGGAGGACAGCCCATGCAGCATCCCAATCCCTGGTTAAGCAAACATCATTCTTATCAAGAGGCTCAAATGTTAATTTAAAATCACCCTCCACAATCAGGTAATATTTGTTGGAACTCTGTTCAAGGATGTTTTCATGAGACTATAGACTTTGTGATACCATGCCATCCTTGACCCCTCTTGCATAAACACTGAAAATGGTTATATTAGAATTACCTCCATTCTTCACCTGAATACCCAGAATATTGGGAGTTACAGTTACTCTCCGTGTCAGGTCCATCACCTGTTTTATCAGCTTCCTGTGAAGGGAACACCTAGGGTGTGGAATTTAATAAATATCTACTGGTCCATGGGACAGGTTGCTTCATAAATGTACTTGTTCTGTAACAAAATCCGCTTGTCCGTTTTGTTCCATGTAATGAGGCGACAGATTATGTCAGCAATCTTGTTATATAAGAGCTCTGATATAGCCTCTCTGATTATGCCAGGACTTCTACCTTAGTAGGGTTTGAATACCATCCATTCCCTTATGTTGCCACGTTTCCGCAGATCTAAATACTGGAGCTGAAGGTAGTGGTAAGCAATAGTTCCAGGGTTGTAATGCCCCTTTGAGTCTGTGCAAATCTACTAACTTGCAGGTTTTAAGGGTTTTCACCAACTCTTTTCTTTTCTTTTCCCATACTGTGAAAGATTGGAACTTTACTCCGGACAAGGGCAGATGTGAAACTTCTTCAGGGTTGGGCAAAAGGTGGAGGAAAGGTGAGTTTTCATTTCAAACACTCCGATTTTTGCATGAGCAAATATACACATGCATATTTGCTCATGCTAAAAAGCAGTTCACAAATAATTTCTATGAGTACTATTTCTTGGCCTACTTTTGTGAATTCACGAAAGTTGTATATCTGCTCTTAATGCAAAGACATATACCATGGGTGTACTTTTGAGACATGCTTTAATAATTGGGCCCCCAATTAGGTCTGGTGTTAACCATGACCTTTTGTGTTTACTAAACTTGTCTCTCTCGGTCTATCAGCTGGCATCACTGTGAGTGACCGCATTCTGCTCTTTCACAAGGAGCATATCTGTACACAGAGTAGTTTTGTTCAGTGCCAGGAAATACAGCGGTAATGTGTGGTTTTTGAGACCAAAAACTATTTTTGCTTTTGACAAGGTTTGTTATAATTAGGAGGACCCGGCAGCTCCCACACCAATAATGTTTTACAAAAACCATTCCAAAACAAGTCGCACATGGACAAATTTAAAAGGCTGACCACCAATTTCAGACCTGCTGGCTTTGCATATGCTTGTTTATTTTTATGTTTCTCATAATCTTATTGGAACTACTTACACTGATTTTCCATTATGAATATCTTTGGGAAATACTAGCAAGCATCAACACATTTTAGCAAATGGTGCTGCGCAGAAATGGTACCTAATATTTTACAGTAGTTTAGCTACTTGCGTTTTTTTTTTAGCATTTTATTTTGAAAGCAAAGACTCATCAATCTTGCTTTCGAGCTATTGCAAATGTTTGCATCTAATCAGAAAGCATTCTGGGAGCATTATACCTAGCCTCATATTGCTAAACTTTGAAAACGTGTGCACATATTTTTGTACTGGAACCACTGTCAGTGGTGCAGTCCGAGCTTTCAACATTTATTTGGAGCTCTCACCCTAATAATAAAGGCTTTGCAATAATGAACTATAAATACAAGTTTGAACACCATTAACACTTGGACACAAATATTACCTTAACTGCAGACAATGCCCTTTCCTTAATGTGTTACTGTAAACTAGCAGCCAAAGGGTTTGTGCTGTCGGGGTTGGGCCTACTTGTCCCAAGGACAAAATACACATTAAAACTTGTTGCCCTTGACCCCAAACAATATGCCCGAGGTGTCGAGCTATAGGAATTCCACATCCCTGGAAGAACATCCTCTGTCCTTTTTATTCTCGCTCCTAGAAACCCCAAATCTGGTCTTGGCTCCATATTTGACTTTTGTATTTAATTTAATTCCTTAGTTAGCTCTGTTATCTTTCTGCCCTTTTGCAATGTGCTTGCCTTTGAAAGCCAATCTTCCAGGTCTGGATACACAATATTCCCCTTTCTCCTTATGAACGCTGCTATTGGAGCCATAGATTGGGTTTGGACTCAAGGAGCAGACATTAGCCCAAAAGGCAGGGCTTTGAACTGATAGTGTTGACCAGGCACCATAAAATGTAGATCTTTTCCATGTTTTCAGTGAATGTGTATATTGAGATATGAATCTTTAAGTCTATTAGACTTAGAAAATCCCCTATTTTTATAAATGGATGGCTTTCCTGTAATGTGACCACGCAGAAACTCTGTCTTTTTTTAAATTTGGCCAGTGCCCTTAAATCTGGCATTGGATGCCATTCTCCAGATTTCTTTAAAATTATAAAGAAGCTGGAGTGGAATCCCTCATTATACTTCTTTTAATAGCACACTTTCGATGGCTTTCTTCTTTAGTAATTTCACTATTTCTGTTCTCATTTCTCTCAAATGTCTGTGCTTTTCTTTTATTGGCGGAACCACTGGCTGTTCCTCTACAAACTCCAGACCATGACCTTGCTCTACAACATCCAATACCCATTTATCTGTTGCGATGTGCGGGTAACTTTTGAAAATAAACAGCATCCCTCCTCCGACGGGCACCTGAATGTCGAAGGCACCAGGAAGTCAGGACCTTCCTCCTTTGCCCTCAAACCTTGAGGGCTGGCTCCCTTTCCGGACTCTTCCTTGACTCGGTCTGAAGCCTTGTCCTCTCTACCTCTGCTGCCTGCCTGCCTGCTGTCCATACGAACCCTGCTTGCCCTGTGATGCATTTTGTTTGTAGGGTCGAAAATACGCCCCTTCTTGTCCTTGAGCAGGCCGAATATATGGTCCTTTAAATCCTCTGTATGGCTCCCTCCTCTGTAGTATACCCATGGAGTGTGCCGTCTTTGTGTCCGCTTTAATCGCTTGAGGGCCTCATCAACTTACTTTCGAACATTATTGCCATCAAATTGCATGTCCATCATGCGTGCCTGGAGGTCCAGTCTAGAAGATGTGCTCTTCAACCGGCCATCTCTCAGCAGGAATGCTGCATCCCAACACTGCCCAAATGCGCAAGTTGGAGCTTCTATGGCAGCATCTAATTAAGCGGATGCTAGTTTGCCAGCTCTCAAAATTGCCTTTGCTTTGCAGATGAATTAGCAATATTATTTCCATCTCCGTTTACTCTTTTCCCCATAGAATCTAGTTTTCTACCTTCCTTGTCTGTTGGTGCTGTACAGGGGGAGAAATGATTTCTTCATCTCGGTTGTGCAGCTGCTGATATTATGGGATCAGTACACAATGGATTTAAAGTATATCCTGCTGTGTCATCTGTTGCTTTATATTTCTTTTCAATTCTTGATAGATGTACGGATGCACTTGCTGGATTTTGCATCATCGTTCCCATAAATGTTCTCGGATAGGACTCAATCATGTGCCCCTGTACGTTTTTCCTTAAAATCATACCGTTTTTCTGAAACAGAGACTGAAAGACTGAGCATTTCTGAAGCTTTCTCTATTAGAGAATGAAACCTTTCAATGTCATCTGGAGGCGAGCTCCCTCGTCTCGGTTCCGGACATGCATCCTTCTGCAATATAAACAATTCCGTTCTGAATCTTCTGCTGGAGAGCCAGGATGACTGTGTGTACTATCTCTGTCATCATCTACATCATTACTATCGTTATATTTACCACTAAATGATAAATCTACTCCGGCGCCTAGACACCCTCAGGTATTAGTGCATGTTACAAATTAATATTTCATTTTGTTACAAATTAAAATTTCAACATCTTGCTTTCCTTCATCAGCTCTGAATTTATAGCATCTGATAACGTATGCTTCTGCTATCTTTCCTGTGTTTGTGCATGCACCGGTTGCAAAATTGGAGAGAGGTGTCTCTGTTAGCTCTAATTTCTGACCCAACTCTGTTTACTAAGGTGGAAGTCTTTCATAAATATCTGCAATAATGTCTTGCAATAATGTCTTACAATTACGTCAACATGCACATTGGTACCGGTTCCAACTTTTCTGTCACACACATCCCCTGAACTATTATCTTTTTAAACGATCCTCGTACTCTAGCTTATCCTCTTCATCATCAATGTATTGGATATTTAATTCCCCTTTCCCCTTCCTCTGACTGAGAACTTCACAATAAAATGCCTCAATCTGATCCAGATCATGCTCCGAGCCTTCCTGATTAAATAGTAATGGACCTTGACCCTCAGGGGAAGTGTCCTGTAGTAAACGACGTGGATGTTGTAGACACCGGCATTGTCTCCAATATTGGTACCACTTCACCAACACTCATTTCCATTAATAGACTTTGATGTAGTGGGTGTTACCAATGATCGTTTCTTTTCAATCATCACTTTTCTACTTGTCGACTGCAATATCCTCATCGACGATATATTCCCCGTCAACGGCAAACTTCTCAATGGTACTTCCTTCTGTGACAATACCTCCCTCATCAATGGCTTTTCACCCGTCCACGATGTCTCTGCACCAAAGAGGTCTCTTTCAAGGATGGTGAATCTAACCTGGTCCCCTCTATCATTAATTTCGCCTTAACACTGGTAGCTGCTGTCATCGGTGTGCTCATCGGCGACTTCCGATCTTTTCCCATCGTTGACAACTTCTCATCACCTTTCTTCAATGCTGCTTTGGCATTTGATACTGGTTACCTTACAATTTTTACAAGGCATCTCTCCTGCAGGATCACCACTCTTTACCTTGTGTTTTTTGTCTCTCACCAGAGTACTTTTGACCAGATTTCTGACTCTTAACAGCAGAGTCAGAGGGTCCTTTATCCTGCTTTCCTAATGTATTTCCTTTTTCCAAAATAGCCAGATGCCTCTCAAGATCATTTAGGCTTTGTGGAAAATATCTTGCAAATACTGCAATCCACTGGCGTATGCTCAGGGTGAAGGCAGTTTTTGCACTTCGTATGTGAACCCTCCACATACATCTTTTTTCCACATGATTTATATACCCTGAATAAACAGTGTTTAAGTGCTGCCTCAGCCATAACATCATAAACTGCTTTCCTCTCTCCACGGAGCTGTCAGATCGGATTCCTCACACCTGAATGTGTTGTTTAAAATCTGACACTTTAAGCATCAGTAAGGGAACAGTTGGCTGGTGTAGTACATTCTGATTGGCTGGAGGTTGGATGATTATAATAATGTGGAAAGGTTAGATAAGGTTGCATTAAGTGTCGATGTAAAGGAATGCTTATATGCATACCGCGGATTATAATGTTGCCAAGTATTTCCCAGTCTGATGTCTGGGAAGGATTCAGGCATGTGAATCAATGAAAGATCCCATACTGGAGAAGGCCAGACATTTCTAGGCAGTAGTTAGGCTGCAAAAATATTTGTCAAATTATTGCACAATGACTGTGTGACACAGAGTGTTCTTCGTTTGAACAGTATTGAGCTGTAAATACCGACAAGAAGACCACAGATGCCAGAATGCCTAAGGAGGCTCACAGGTGTAGCTAGTAAAGAACAAGAGCTGGAGTTCTCAGGGAGTGTCCAGCCATAAAATGTTATGTCTTGGGTTCTTGAAAAGCGTTTTCCACATATCTTTATTCTATCAACTTAAGCCTTTTCAGCTACAGGTGTAATCTGTGATACTTCACCCTCATTTAGTATACCAGTAGTTGGTAGCTCCCAGACCTCATCGGTAACTGGTCTCCTTGGTCACCTTCGCTGACCACTTTCTTGCAAACCCCCCAAGTTGATAGGCTGTGCCTCTGTCCTCTTTCCTTATAGTGTGTCTACACTGCTAACACAACCGACATGACAGAGGTCTTTATTTCATCCCATGTCACATGAGACTCCTCAGGGTTCAGGATCTGTGGTCCACTTGCTCTTGGTCCCGTTATTATTGTTCTCATTAATGTTACTACTAGAGGAAAGTGGGAAGTATGTCCCTACATCTTGGCTATTACTCGCGCCCGAGGTACTCATGCAGCCCCCAGATAGGTTCATCGTCCAACCTATTACTTACTTCACTTTATGATCACAGCCACAACTGAAGGATGGAGGGGGCAAGGTGGGGGTCTTCCTATGTCTGTTCCCAAAGGACTGATGAGCAACATTCATTTCTTTTTTTTATTTAAATGTGTTTATTGGTTTTAATCAAAGCCATACATACATTATTGGATGACATACCTGAGACAGTTAACAGATCAACATTCATTTCTTCTTTTTTATGTCACATCCTGCCTTGGCAACCCTACTCTACTTTTCTGATGGTGATTAGTATCCTATACATGGCAATGACCTTGATTGCACAGAAACATTTACAATGTGAACTTGCTACTTCTAGTGATGCAGATCTATATATTATACCACTTAAAAAAGTGTACTTGATAGTTAAACGTCATAACACAATCTGGTTTGGTTTTCTCTGTAATTTGATGCAGGATGTGGCCAACTCACTTGCAGTTCAAGAAAATCCCGGTCCTTCCAGAAGTAAAGCTGCAACTTTTTTTTCACTGCGACACACATCCGTAAAACTTCCTCGCCAGTGTGAGTATGCTGCAGGGAGGAAAAACAATAAAAATATGTAAAAAAAACCCACACAAACAAGCAAGCACTGGCAAATCCAATAGGTCTGGGATAATGTATATGTAGATTATCTTTGCTGCAAAGGCTGTACATGGAGATGTGTGAGATAGCGGCAGTGTGCGTAGACCACGATTTAAAAGTAAGGGCTGTGCGACAGAGGGCAGACAAATAAGTAGAGCAGGCATCAACTGACAAGAGTTATGATGTTGGGAAGACAGGCACAGAATGGCTTATACATCCAGTATTAGGGACTGGTGATATATGGAACAGCTGAGTGCACTAGGAGACATGGGAGGGCATGAAAATATAGTTACCTTCTCTTGATAAAGCTACAAGTAATTGGAACCTCTAACAGCACACTGTTAAAAAATTCTATTAAGAATTGCTTTGCCAATAATAATTTTCAATTGCTTGAAAAAATTAAGAAACTTGTGATGTGCTTAAAAAGGTGACTTACAAAAGCACGTGAACTCGTTGGTATTAAATTAAACAACTCTTCTGATAGAGACATAGTGTAATTTGGTTATTAGAGAAGGACATTTTCTTCCATCTTACGAACAAGTAATACTCGTTATGTTAAGCCCCAAGGCCCATTTTCTGCGAAGCAACAACGCTTTCTGTTCCTCTTTGGCTAAACATTGCACTATTGTTTTAAAAATGCAAAAGAGAATGGGTTTAATTCATCCCTTTATGGCTGAGTATTTGTATTGCTATTGACTACTTGCCCATCAGCTGACATTCAGTCAAAACCTCTAAAATCAACTCCTCTATTAACAAGCTAAATCCAATAGGTGATCTGAAATTAAATGGATTGTACTGATAATTGGGACAAATTAGCAAAAGCCGGAAAGGGCCATAAGGACACTTACACAATGGGCGAAAAGTTGCATGTATACATTGAAGAGCTTTCCTGTTTGCTGAAGACATCCCCAAGACAGAGAACATCCTAACTCACAGATATAATGTGACAGTGAAGAAACCACTGCCAAAGCCAATAAGTCTGGTTTCTTTTTGCTGCTTATATTTCTTTCCTACAATATCTGTCATATTATATGTTTTGATGGGCAAACAGAACACACACCTAGAGGCCCCCATATGCATACAGAAATTACATATTTGTATACACAATACATATATATACACACACACACACACACACACACACACGTGGCTGTTAGATGGATGTATGGATAGATGGATTAATGGCGGAGTTATAAAATGAGGGCTAGTTGGTTTGATGGCATGTATACATACGCCAGCCAAGTAGGTGGATGGGTGTGGTGGCATAGCTAGACTGCTGCATGAGATGAATGACACGGTCTGAAATCAGTAGCTGAAGAGATCTAAATCCACCAATGGCTTAAGAGCATTTACCCTAAGCTCACTCTCTTTTTAAGGTCTCCGCTGCACCAGGTCACTACAGAATACATGTGGCCTAACGGCTAGGGCGGTCAACCTCAAATATGGGGAACCGGATTAGAGTCTTGGCAACGACTGCATGACTTTGCAGAGGTGACGGGCCTCAGGGTGAACTGGGCCAAGTCCACTGTCTACCCCTTGACACAGGCTGTGCCCCAGGGACCGATACGAATGGGAGACGTTGAAGTCTCGTGGAGTCCCCAGGCGGTCCGCTACCTCGGAGTTAAGCTGTACCACACACCGCAGGATATATATGAGGGGAATTACCGCGCGCTGATGGGCACCATCCGCTCCCAGGTCCATTTCTGGAAGGGTCTCCACCTGGCAGTGCCGGGAAGGATAGCCGTGGCAAAAATGATCCTGGTCCCGCGCCTGCTGTACCTCTTCTCCAATCTTCCGGTGGTTCCTCCGCGATCCCTGTTCCGGGAGCTGGATACTCTGCTCGGGACCCTTATTTGGGGCAGCGGTCGCCGGCGGATAGCCCTGGCGAAACTGCAACTGCCCCTGGATCAGGGCGGGTTAGCGGCTCCCTCATTCGAGGCGTATTTCCTTGCCGCCCAATTGCAGTGGGTGTCGCGTTGGACGGCGGGCCGAGCTCAGGAGGAGTTGATCACGGAAGCGGGGCGGATCCCGACCCCGGCCGTCCACCGCATGCTGCTGCCGGGTGCAGCACCGCCAGTATCCCGGCCCCTTCAGGTCATGACGGCGCGCGCCTGCTTGGCACGAGTTCATCGCCTTCACCGGGACACCCCCCTGTACTCCCCGCTGCTGCCGTTGGTGGGGCTCCCTAGGGGCCGGGCATACTACACGGAACAAATGTTGCGGGCGTGGACGGCACATGGGATAACGGAGGTGGGAATGCTGTTCTCCGGTGACAGTTTGCAATCCTTCGAGGCGCTGGCGGGAGACTTCAAGCTGCCCAGGGGACAGTTCCTCCGGCACCGGCAGCTTCTCACAGACTGCCACAGGCAGTGGGGAAGGATGGAGGCGGAGCCCCCCCCACACACCCGGTCATTCACGCGATACTGCAGATGGGTCCCGGCCGCCATCTCGTCACGTGGATATACAAAGCGGTGAGAGCCCTGCGGAGTCCTACGTTAGCGACCCTCCGGGACCACTGGGAGGATGATTTCCAGCGGCCCCTACACGACAGGGAGTGGGCTAGGGCCCTCGAATACACCAAAAAAGTGTCCCGCAATTACCGGTTTAAAAACATACAGCTGCATGTTCTGCACCGGGCGTACCTAACACCTGAAAAGCTGCAGAAATATTACCCTGACGGGGCGTTCTGCTGCCCTAGATGTCTGGAGCCCGCGGCCTCGTTCAAGCACATGTTCTGGGACTGTCCGACACTACACAGTTACTGGCACACAATTCACACTGCCCAACAAGCGGTCACGGGGTTCCGAGACCTGGACACATGGGAGGCGTGTGCGCTGGGGATTCATGACCGCCACAAGTCGCAGAAAGTGGAACGGAGGTTCGCTTTCTTAATGTTGCTCCTTGCTAAGCGATGCATCGGTATGCACTGGAAGTCGCCGGGGGGGCCCCCGGCGGCGGCGTGGGTGGGGGCGGTCAAGAAATGGGGCAAGGCGGAGGAAACCGCACTTAGAACGGAGGAGGCCCGAGGGATGCGCAAACACCCGATCTCCATGCCCTGGGCCATGTTATTGCACTCCTTCACGCAGGAAACAGCGGCTGCAGCGAGTACTCAACCGATAGATCCCCTGGGGGCGCCAGCGACCGCAGAGCCCTCCCGGGGAGCGGCGCGGGCAGTCCAAACGCCCGGTGCCTCGCAGTGGCAGGTGCCGCATGCTCTGCCGCCGGACCCCTCATAGGCTGCGGCTGATGCCCCGGCCCCCCCGGCGCGCTCCCCCCTCCCGGCGTCCGCGCCCCCCTGGCTTCCCCCCCCCCCCCCTTTTCTGTCCTTGCTCTCTCACGCTGGTCCAGCTCTCGAGCGCATAGCTACAAGCATTCCTGATAGCCGACAAAGTGCACCCTTCCCAACCCCATGGTTCCTTGCCCCCAGTTCGTTCATAGTTATCCACTGGCTGCATTTCTCTCGCCTTCGCGACACTACGCACAAGGGTCCAAACACACTGCGCGGCGCCCCTGCGGCGCAGAGATCAGGCCGCGCTCCGGCAGGACACGCACAATGGCTGCTCCCGGGAACACACACCGGTGGCCCTACTCAGGATAGGGCTGGGTGGCCTGGGTGCCCACAAGACTGAGGTCCAGAAGGCTACGACTGAACGCGCTTGCTATGTAAATCTCTGTGCTGATGGCGTTACCACCTGTGCCTGTGTATGTCTTTCCATATAAATGCCAATAAAAAACGTTTTTCAAAAAAAAGAGTCTTGGCAACGACGCTCAACATCCTGCGATTCTGGCAAATCACTTAAACGCCCTGTGCCTAACAAAAATGAATGTGTCCTTGTGTAAAGCAACTGGTGCTCCTGTAAAGCGCTCCGATACCTTTGGGTCAAGTTTGCGCTATATGAAACTCCGAGAATAAAATGAATTGTGTAATAAGCGCAACTCAAATGAGCCAAACAAATCTCACTTTGCTCCAGAGATAGCAGATCTAGCATCAGGGAACTCCAAAGGACCAACGGAAGTCACTTCTTCTGTAACTAGATGGCAGCCAAGCCTTATCTGAAAGGCTAAACCCAAACTGTCACAATTTATTCTGGCCACGTTTGAGATCATCCTCACTTTAAGCTCGCAGTGCGTTGTGGGGTATCTTTGTTTTCAGCTTTGCCTCCCTGGTTGTTCGGGATTCCTGCTTTATGAAAGTGACTTCATGATACAGGATGACAGTATGTACCGGAGCCTTTCAATCACGCACTGTGGAAGTAGAAGAACCCAAGGGATATTGCTGACGCCAATTCCGGCCATTCCTGTGGGAGCACCAGACCTCGCCTTTACCTGCCCATAATTGCTATCCATTTTCCTCAGCATGTTCATTCCTGTACAGTTCAGTCTTCCTTTATGTGCAGGAGGTGATCCCTAGAAAACCTGAAGTTGCTTTACTTTGCATTCCTGCCACAATCCCTTCCGTTACCTACCTTGTACCAGTCTCATTTCCCAAGGTCTGGAAAAAAGACCTCAAGCACTAATCACTGCCACTGCTCCAAGTGTCACTGATGCCACCAGAACTGACCACCGACTGTTCCAGCATTGCCACGCTGTCCAGAGGCAAAGTGGGCACACTTTTTGGTATTGCAGACAATGAGATAGTGTGATCGTATGCCTTACAATCTCGGTTACTGGACATGGTTAGCTGGGAAATTGACAATATATCAACAACTGCCCATTACAGTACCATCTAAGCCTATATCCTGGATGTTTCCCAGAGCACATTTTGGCCACAGATTCTTTTCAGGGAACCAGTAGCAGACCAGAGGCATCCCAAGGAGCAGCCAGTCTGCATGTTATAGCCACATTAATTTTCTTTGTGCAGCGGAGTATTCATGATTTGAAAGAGAATAGGTGTTCCGTATGCATGCTGTTAGCACCTAAAAAGCACTTCTTAAAACTGGGACAACCACAGTTCTCCTTTCCCTTATACAAGCACTTTATTGTAAACCAATATCTGACGTTGCATTTATGCATATTTAGGGACTCACTCCCAGTACGGAGCTAATTCTGTAATATGACGCAGAGAGTAATTGAAACCCATTCCAGATTTGAGCCGGGTGCAAATTGTGAAGGTCATTGGGGTTTGGCTTGAATATACGGCAATGTGTAACTTGGAGTCATTTATATGGCCAAAACACTGTAGAACCAACACTGTGTGGTAATACCAGCCACAAAGACTAAGGACACACATCACTCCTCATTCACCCTGGGTGCATTCAAAAAGACTAGGTACATGAGATTTCTGCTCAAGTTAAATTGTTATTTGAGCTCAAGCAGCCTCAAAATTGCTTCAGTACCATATGGAACCAACACACATAGTATTGTTCATACAAATGTGGAAACAAACGTTTTATGAAATGTTAAAGCTACCGTAAGTCGCATATCTCTTGCACACTTAAAAGAAGAAGTGAGCTTAGAAATCACCCCTGGCGTGAACATTCTAAAGTAAACAGCAAGTTTCTTTGGTTAGCACATTTAAAATTCCCCATTCTGCACTGCATCAAATCAGGGCAACAATAAAATAAAATACCATTTCACAAAATACAAACCTGACCCCGAATTCACACACACGAAATGCGCCCCTATATGTAATGCTTTTGGTCTCTCACCACCTGCATAAAAAAAAAAAAAAAGATGGGCACTGATCTTAGTTTGCAAGTTCATCTGTAGTTTTGTTTTCGGGCAGCCTTCAGCCCGCAGACGACTTACTCCATTATTCCGTGGTGGAAGGATCGTGCCACACCACCATCCGAAAACACGCCATGAAAAAGGTTAGCTTGAATACGATCACATCAAGAGTGCATGTTCAGAGGTGGGAGCACCACTATCTGGTTAGTCGCAGCTCACCCTCCATTTTCCAATGTCTCCAGCACACTGTCCACCGACATGAAGGAACACTGCATTTTGTTTACATGTTGTCATCTCCCTCCGTGAATATTAGACAAGCCACTTTCAAGCACTTGAACTTGTCCCTCTACAGTTTCTACAGTGGTCACGCTCTTCAGCTTCACATTCTCCAGATGCTCCTTTCCAGCAGCGACCATCTTTACAACTCCCTCCACTTGCGTTGCATTTACTGCCAGACACTTTATCACCTCCTTCATGCCTCACAATACATCCAGGATAGACCGCCTCTTCTGCACCCGAGGATCAAATAAATCAGCTTGCTAGAATGCCTTACCGCCAATCTGGAGCACTCCATGTGAAAACTACTTGAGGCCAGAAACTGGCATGATAAACATGTTCTTTTCCCTATCACCAAGTAAAAATAAATGCTACCTCCATTTTTTTTTTTTTAACAAGGCAAGATCGACCGCTTAGTCGGGCAAATGGTATCCGAAAGAACTACAGGTTGCAGTTTTGAATGACTGCTCAATTAACTAAACCTTAAAGCCACCCCAAGGTATAAAACCTTAACAATTTTTCTTCTATTTGCTGTTTTCTCAGACAGGCATTATCTTGTTTCAGATAATACCCTATTAAGAGGTTACCTACTGCCCTTGTTGCTGTCATTCAGCCATTCAGCCATTCAGCACCAGGCCTACAGGAAACATCCCCTCAACATATGCAGAGATTTGCCTTTGATACCAGTGCTCATCTTCTAACTTTCTCCTTTGGAATGAAATCTGCTACTGACTCAGGGTGTCATGCAATGGTTTGAACTGTATGTTGAAACGGAGTACTTACTGGGATTTTTTAAAGGTGGTCTCGGAGAACATTGCAGAACTCAAAATGGGTAAAGATCTTCCATCCAAGAAGTGACAGTGTTTTGAGAAGGAGCAATTTATCTCCTTTCCAAGTCTGAAAAACACCTAGCTGTGTGATAACGGTATTATGCAGGAAGGTTGTGAGTATGTTCAAAAATGGAGATGGCGACAAGTGCTGGTAATGGAATTCTCCACTGACCTTTAGATATACTACAAGAGTTCAATTTGGTAGCAGGGTGCGCAGAGAATGCAGCACAGTTGACTCAGAAACTAAATGGCCCAATAAAAAGTTTGGCTGCCAAACCAGCACATCTGATAAAAGTTTGATCCTTATTCAAGCAATATTTGTATTCTGTGCAAGCCATTGTGGCCAATAAAAAGAATAAAGTATGGACTAGTGTAGGAACCTGGCTCTGTATAGGATATTACCACTAGGTGGTAATATCATGCACAGAGTCCAGGAGGTTCCCCAAAAGTATATAGGGCTCAATTTAAATCCCAAAGTGCTCTGTATTGGTAGTGTGAACGAGAGCTGTAGACCCAACACAGAGGAGTGTAATACATTTATTGCACAACAGTGATCAATAACGGACACACTGCTCAAGGAGGAGATCCAGGCCAATTTTAGAGAAATATACTTTGTTTGTACTTTAGTTTAAGACCAAGATCTTTGCAATAAGGTAAGTTAATTTGTAATTACAAATACTGTGCACTTTGAAAAATCTACACTTAGAATATTGTTAGAACAGTTCAACGTTATCTTATTGGGAAAACAGTTTTGTGGTTAATTAGGTAAGTACGCAACTTGCAGTTTCACTTTTTGGGACCAAATGTCAGCAGTGGACAAGGGTCAGGTGAGTACCAATACTGCACCACCAGCAGCTCAGGGGTGGGCTGGTACAGAGGTCAAAATCGGAGTTTGGCCCAATGTGTTTCAATGGTGCCTGGGGGACCCTGGAGCCACGCTGCTTGCAGGGAAATGGAACGGTTGCAAGGGACAAGCTTTGGATGTTAGGGCCAGCATAGGGGGTATAGGGAGGAGGGGACAAAACAGCACCAAAAATACACCACCAGCAGCAAAGGGGTGGCTGGGTGCAGAGTGAAACACAGCGTCAGGCACCCAATGCAATCCAATGGAGTTTCTTCTTTTTGGAAACAGGCTGCAGGCGTCGGACCAGAGGGTCTAGTCAGAACACCGGCAACAGTACAGATAAGTTGAGGTGTTGGGATCTCAGGGCTTGGGAGGGGGTCACAGTGGCACCCTTGTGGAGCTCATCAAAGCCCGGGGGCTGCAGGTGCAGGGAGCCTTCGGAAATCTTAACGGCCGGTCGCAGAGGGGGTGGGAGAACCTTCAGATTCACTCTGCAGGTGCCATTGTGGGGGTCAGGAGAGGTCAGCCAATGATGAATTCGGAGTCCTGTTCGCTGGGGAGACTTCACTAGCAGTTAAGCCACTCAGGCCGTGGGCGTCGGGTGCACAGAGGGCACGAGTCGCGGATCTGCCTGGATCCGAAGTTTTTGTTGTTGATTTCTACTGGACAGGTCCACTGTCCACGGGTGATTGGGGTCTTTGTTGAAGGCAGCACTCCTCCCTGGGGTTTTAGAGGTCGCTGGCTGCAAGACAGGTCGCAGGTTGGTCGAAAATGGAGACAGGCCGGAAGGGCTGAGGCCAAGGCAGTCCCCGTCTTCAGGCTTATCCAGGAGGGTTTCTTCTTTCTTTGTAGGTCATTGCAGATCTAGTTTCCAGGTCTGGGGGAGCTACCTAAATACTAGCTTTAGGTCAGTTTTAGGGGAGTAGCAGTTAGGGCCAATGGGCACCTTACCTGGGGTGACTACGCCCCCTTTTAAGCCACCCTCGTGTGGGAGGGGGCATAGACCTAGCCCTGATTGGAGGGGGTCTCCCCATCTTCAAGATGGCGGGGACTGAAAGATGTGCTTCTCCTCGCCTCCCCCACCTTAGATGTGGAGTTGGCAAAGGTGGGCACACCTCCTATTCTTAAGAGTTTTCCCACCCAAAGTGGTGGTGTAAACCAGGGACTGCCATCTGCTGCTAGCAGCAGACGCTGGGGGTGGCATTGCAAAGGTGGCAGGCCTTTGAAGCTTCCCTCTTCGAGCACTGGCCCATCCGGGGGAGGAGGTGCGACAACTCTGCCTAGGATGTGCATTGTTTCTGGTCCCAGAGAGCAGGAGCACTCTACCCAGGAGTCCAGAAACATGTCTGGTGGTGGGTGGCTGCCCACAGCCAGACAGAGATACCACCAGGGTTAGTAGTTTTTCAGGGGGCACCTCACATGGTACAATGAATCACACACTGGCATCAGAGTGGATTTATTATGATAATTATTTGGGTAGCAAACAATACTGAGTTCAGTGAAGCCATCATGGTGCTGTAGAACTCGCGTTGTCAAGTTCTCATCCCATGTACTCTCCATTGCTTCCCTGGCACTTACAAGATTAGGAAGTAGACCCCAATGCTGTAGGGGAATATCTGCTCATACAGATATGCCCACTGCTGGGATATAGTGCACCATGCCTTAGTGCTGGTAATGCCTGCTAGAGGGGTGACTTACCTATATCTTAGGCAGTGCTCGCTGGCATTGCTCACAGGCAGTGTGCCATGTTGACTTGGTCATTTTCCCCCCACAGGGGAATGGCAGGGGCAGTGGCAGGGTCCTAGTGATGGGTTCCAGGGGACCCTCTTTCACCTCCAGGCCCTAGGTACCTAGGGTCCCACTTACTAGGGACTTTTTGCAAAAACAATTTTTATTGCATAATTCAAGTACAATAGCCATCTGCAATGACCAGCATATCATTGGTCTTCTCCTAGTAATATACTCCAGTGCATAGTACAGTGCGGACCACTTCCAACTATCAATGCTTTGCCCCCCAACACTCCCCAAGCACAAATATTCCCTCCCCCCACCCGCATGTCAGTGTGCCATAGTCGTAGGTACCGTGAGAAGTCCATCTCGTGATTGGCCGTGGGAGCGGCCGCGAGCCACTCTCCACCCCCATGATCAGGCGCCAAGCAGCAAGGAGAGGAGGAGCCCTCCCGCCCCCACGTGTGACCCGTCAGTAGCCGTTCCACCGCTACTCTGCTGCATGCTGCTCCTGTGCGTCAGTGCCCTCCTCTGCTTCTGCGCCCCACCCTCGGAGGTCCACCACTAATGCTTCCCATGCATGTGCCATGGCTAATGCTTTTTCATCATTTCCCCGCAACGCTAGCTGCAGCCTAAGTGTACTCTCGCTACCCGCCCATTTTGTGAAGGTGGTTCTCCACCTCTCAAAGCTGGGGCCAGTTCTTGATTTCCAGTGCAGGGTAATTTCTCTTTTAGCCATCACCAGCCCTAGGTCGCAAAACTTGCTCGTGACTTTCGTGCGTGGAGTGTGGGGGAACCACAGCAGCAGGCAAACTCCCATGTCCACCCCCAATTCCCGCCCCGTTACGCGGGTCAAGCAATCAATGACATCCCCCCAATAACCGCAGAGGACGCCACAGGACCAAAACATGTGCTTAAAGTCGGCCCCCTCCTCCCCACAGCGAGGGCACCGCGGAGCGGGACCCCCAAAGTATTGAAATAATTTAGCTGGCGTCAAATAAGCCCTATGCAAGATAAAGTACTGCACCAATTGAAACCTGGCATTACGTGTGCTCTTCCAGGCCCGTCTCTGTAACCTGGGCCACGTCAAGTCCGGAATGGGCTTCCCGATGTCCAATTCCCATTTATCCTTCAGCGCACTCAACGGGGCTAGGTGTTCCATCGCCATTCTCTGATAGAGGCATGTAACGGCCTTGACCGTGCCCGCCGCCATGACCACATACTGACAGCCGGCAGCCGTCTGCGGTTCAGAAAGTCCCGTCTTCCAGTGCTTTTGTAGGGCTGCCACCAGGGCTGCGTGGAGTAGGTAGTCTCCCCTCGGGATCCCGAAGGAATCCTGCAGTCCCTGGAATGGCTGGAGCGCTCCATTGAGGTACAGGTCCCCCACCATCTGTAGCCCTAGGTCTTCCCACTGAGCCAGCCCCGACCAGTCCCCTCCGTGGGGGAGGGCCGTGCACATGCCCAATGGGATCTCCGGGGCGTAGGGGTGAACAGTGCCGACCCTCCGCAAGCTGCGGTTCCAACACAACCGGAGTGTCCGCTCCTCAAGCGTCAGTTGCGACAACTCTAGTCGCTGCTGGAAGACAATAAAAGAAAGGACATGCCGCGGGATCACCCTGCCCTGCGGGTCTTCGGGATCTCTAAACTCCCTTGCCACCGCCTGCGTTAGCCATTGCAGCTGGGCCGCCAGATAATACCACTCGAAGTCGGGCACAGCAAGCCCTCCCTCTGCTCTGGGCCATCGTAGCGTGGCCAGCAGCACCCGCCGCCTGCCAGATCCCCAGATAAAACCCGTGATCATGGCTGTGAGCCTGCGGAAGAACGAAACCGGCACCCAAATAGGGAGCGTACGGAAAAAATACAACAATCGCGGGAGCGCCACCATCTTTAGTAGCGCTACCCTCCCGGCTACCGAAAGAGGTAGGGTGCTCCAGAATCTAATACTGCCCGCTAGATCTCTAACCGCCCTCCCAACATTCCCCTCCAACAGATCTTGCTGGGTGCGGTAGATATGCACTCCCAGGTACGGCAGGCAGCGAGCTTCACAGCGGATAGCCCCGAGGGCGGGGGGGGTCTCCTCCCACTGTGTAACAGGGTATACACAAGTCTTGCCCCAGTTGACCTTCAAGCCCGACAAGTGACCGAAGTCCCTCAGTAACGCTTTGGCACCCTGTAAGGCCCCCTCCGCATCAGCCAGCAAGAGCAGTAGATCGTCTGCATAGAGGGAAATATAATGGGTTTCCCCCCGCAGTAACAGCCCAGCATATGCGCGTCCCAGTCGGGCATGGGCCGCCAGGGGCTCAACCGCCAGGGCGAACAGCAAAGGTGACAACGAGCAACCCTGCCTCGTACCCCTTCTCACCGGGTAGGAGGCCGATATCGTAGTCCCCGTTCGCACCCTGGCCACCGAGTTAGCGTAAAGCAACCTCGTCCAGCGCACGAACCCATCCCCCAAGCCGAACTCCTGCAAGACCCTAAACAGGTAAGGCCACTCCACGCTATCGAAGGCTTTCTCCATGTCTACTGACAGCGTCAGAGCGGCCGGGTAATCTAGACAATCTACTTCCATAACCCGCAATAGTCTCCGGATACACGTCGACGTGTTCCGTCGGGGGATGAACCCAGCCTGATCAGGGTGTATCAAGGAGGGCATATGTGCCAACAATCGCGTGGCCAGGATTTTGCTCAGGATCTTATAGTCCACGGTGAGCATGGAGAGTGGGCGATACGCTGTCCTGGCACTCGGGTCCCCTCCCTTCTTCAGGAGCGGTATAATCAGCGCCTCACGTGTTGAGGCAGGCAACTGACCCTCTTTCCAGGCCTCCCGGTAGACCGACTGTAACTGTGGGGCAAGTTGGTCCGTATAGGCCGCATAAAACTCCACTGGGAGCCCATCTGTGCCCGGGGTCTTCTTGTGCGCCATGTGCTTGATCGCCACACGGATCTCGCCTAGCGAGATATCCCCCCCCCAGCACCTCCTTGAGAGTGGGTTCCAGTTTTGGCAAGTGGGCCGCCGTCAGAAAGTCCTCCAGTTCCCCAGGGGCGTTGTGTAGGGTATTAGTATAAAGGGCGGCATAATACGCCAAGAACTGACCATTAATCTCCCTCTGAGAGTGCACCGTCACCCCCTCCCCAGTGGTCAGCGAAAGTATGGGAGAGCCGCGCGCATCTGGATTCGCCAACCAGGCCAAAAGCGACCCGACTTTGTCCCTCTCCGCATGCGCCCTGGCAAGGTATGCCTTATAGTCGAAACAGCGGAGCCGCTCTACCTGCACTGCCACCTGTTCACGCGCCACAACCACCTCATCCTGGGATTGCTCCCCCAAGTGCTGTGCTCTCTCCGTGCCGCGCAGCGCGGCCTCCGCCTTCTCTATATCTCCTAATAACGTTTTCCGGACCCCGGCCGTGGAGGAGATACATATCCCTCTAATAACCGCCTTGAACGAGTCCCATTCCCACGCCCTCTTGGACGCTGTCCCCGAGTTCTCTGTAAAATAATTTGTGATGCCATCCCGGACCTCCGCATGGAAGACAGAGTCCTCCAGCATCCGCGGGTTCAGGCGCCAGGTGGGTATCGTCTGACGCAGCCTACTCCAGTGCACTATAATCAGACATGGGTTGTGGTCCGATATGGTTCTCGCCAAGTATTCACTATGGCGAGTCAGAGCCTGTATGCCCGGAGAGCATAATATGCCATCCAGACGCACTTGCAGCTCATGCGGGGCAGAGTAAAAAGAGTAGTCCCTCTCCAGTGGGTGGTGCTCCCTCCATGTGTCCACCAGCCCCCACGCAGTCTGCCAGTCCCGCCTACTTCTGGCCATCCTATGTATTGCGGATTGAGTCAGGGGCGGGTGAGAACGATCTAAGTGGACATCAGTGATGGAGTTAAAGTCACCCCCAAGTATGGTCGGCCCCTTTAAATACTCCGCTAAGGCGCCCGAAACACGCGTGAAGAACCCACTTACTAGGGACTTATAGGGGTTGGCAGAATTATCAATTGTGGACATGTTTTAGGGAAAGGACACTGGTCAGCAGGGACCCAGTACTCTACCGTCAAAGATGCATTAAAAGCCAGGGAAAAAGTGGGGGTACTGCAACAGAACCCCATATCTCACAACTAGTTATTTATTTGCTTGTACAACATGATCAAGCAAGGGAAGTTAATGGAGCACTTTGCATTTTTGAAAGGTGTAAGAGCTTAACAACTAAAGCAGAGCATGCAGCGCATTAAAAATGAAGAGAGTTACAACTCTGAACAAAAACAGAATATATAGAACAAGGAAAAAAATGAAGATGCTCAGAGAAGTAGTTACATTTTATAAGGTAGAGAATAAATCATATTTAACCGCAAACATGTAATTGGCATTCCTGAAAGAAGGGCAAAGTATCTTAGAGTCCATAAATATGTGCTCACCATCCTCTGCACTGTCAATTTTATCGCTTATCCAGTTTCGTGATTCAATTTTTCCATGATTAATTCTGTTGAAAGACTGATTACATAATCTCTGTGACAATAAAGCCAATTGTCAATCAGGAATTTGGGTCCATGTGACCATTTCTCTCATTTAAACCAATTTTGAGTTCTCAGAAGAGACAAAAGGGCACTTTTTTCCACAGGAAGTGGATGATCCATGCCATGATTAAAAAATTAGCAATGAAAATTGAAGCCGTAGGGTACAAACAATCCATGCTTACACATAACTTCAAACTGTATAATTCACCTCAGGTGAATTTCAGAGGACAATCACAATACACCATTTTTGTATTGAACCAATGGTGTACAACCATAGCTGTTGGCTACACATTTATTTTCTGAAGCAAAGTAATCTATACAGAATGTAACAAACATTGAACTGTGGCATTCCAAAATTCATCATAATTACAAGAATTGCCTAACAAGGTTTCCAGACTGTGTGGTGGCCATTAATTCTGCATGTTTTGTCATTTGTGCCCCGAACGTAAGCAGCTGCCACTGCAGCTGTAGTATTTAGTTCAAGCTAGTTAGCGCAGCTGTCTGCGGATATATTGTTACCAGTTCTTTAAAAAAACTACATAGTGTGGCCTTTGGCCCCACCCAGAACACTATTTCTTTGTCATTTATTCATTAAGTATACCATTCTGCCGCCTGCGGAGTGCTTACATTGCAATTCCGGGGGCGGAGGCTATTTTACACCTCAAAAGTACATTGAATCATTATACATTCAATGCTCATTTTATACTAATCACAACTACAATTTAGTCGGGTTAAAAAGAGGACTATATTTTTTGCTTTCAGTCAAGAAAAGTGACAAAGTGACACTAGTAGGTGGAAAGACGTCTGCTTGAGACAGTTATTGTGGCTCCCGCTGTTTATCACATTTCAAAGCCCTTCAATCAATTTTCTGTATCCACTCAACAAACTCTCACTTTATTTTGCATCAAAGCACATTAGTACTTGAATGTGTTGTGCCTCTCAAGACCAAGGACACACAAAGCATATCTGGGACTGTGGATGCAGAAGCACTGGCGAGGCAGGCTACAGTTCATGATACACAATCACGCAAAGATTGACTGATGCCCAATTACGGGCAGCACAGCGAAGCATCCGAGATCTCGCACCTCGTACTGCAGGAGAGTTCTTCATGCACAAACCTAACCTCTGTGCACATTCATGTTTACGGGCCCTTCAGATCGGCAGGGCCCTCCGGTAAGCACAGTAGTGGCCATGGGAGCCAATCAGGCTGCAGCAAACTTTTGGCTGACCTCCTCAGTCTCTTTTCAGGTCATAAACTCCTGTAGTAACCAAGAGGTGGGCATTAAACACAGCTAGTCGCACACATGTGTCATTGGTATGCAGTCTGCTGGATCGGAAATACCAGAGTCAAGCAACTACAATGGATTGAAAAGGGAAATCCAGGTTAACCAAGTTACTAACTCTGCAGTCACTGCTGGCCACTCAAACTAACTCTTAAAGGAAAATTAATTTATACCACTGAGACGTGAACACTTATCAGGACCCTGGCTTCCTTGTCTGTGTGAGCTCTGCTTATACATCAGAGCTAAATAAGACAAAGTTCGGTTTAGATTAAATTTCCTTTGATGGATTCATAAATCTACTAAAATGACACCGCTCCTTCTTTCTGATAAATGCGTATTAGTGCATGTCTTGCTATGAAATAATTTACTCTTAGTCATGTGATAGAAAAGTATCCATAACTGAAAAGCTCTCTAATTTGTATTAAGGAAACAAAAGCTGAAGCAGAGAGAGGATAGTGACCCGCCAAGAGTCCTGTGAATATATCAGAGCCAAACATAGCCTTTGATGGGTGCCAGTACAAATTGTGCATGGGTACATAACCATTCATCTTTCTAAAACTCATCTGCCGGGTCGGATACAGGAATTGGTGCAATACTCATTCCGTTAATGTGCCTGTTGTGAAGGTATGTGTGCTCCTTAAAGGACAAGATTCAAATGTTAGTGGTCAGACTCATCTTCTAATCTGCCCAAGGAGGACAGCCTTACTAAACGAATACAGCCATTGGAGTTGAAGAATAGTAACATCTTTGTCGTGCTACGCTCGAAGGATCTGTTACATTTTCTTTCACGTTGCCACCAGAATATCAAAAACGGTTTCTTGCATATACTGGCAGAGTAAAAGACATTCCTTCTTCTGAAACATTTGTGAGACTTGTATATCGTGTAGATCAACTATCCGGCTAATGTAAATAGTTTAATGTTCCTCGCAAGCATACACTGTAAAAAAGTAAACCAAAAATCAGAGACCTTAATTATTAAGCAGTTGGGGCTTCTGTAACTTCTATTGGGACCTTATATTTAGTTCCAATACAATGCGTTTTGTAATCTTATGCTTACAGTTCTGTGGGTGCATAACAGTATGCACATGTTTTTGATGGTGTACGTTTGTGTGCATTTGTAGATCTGGCATTAGACAAAACATTTTTGGTTCACTAAAATTATATGTATAATACTCATTTGGGGCTTTCACCCAGCCCTATTAATCCCATAGTGTGCTAATGCATCATTCACATTTTCTTTCAACCACTACAGGGTTAACTCTCTTCAGTCATTGGCTAACATTACTGTGTGTGGATTTGCTCCTTGTGAAAGGGCCAAATGCTCTCACTCATAAAGGAGTTCCCTTCAGGGCTAGGGTTTACTATTCCAATGTGTACTTTTAGCGACCCAAAATCATTTTTTGCTTTTTTAGACTGATAAGGGCTCTGTGGCGTCCCCAAAAACAGAGCTCTGAAAACAAACTGACAAAACAAAAATATGCATTGATAAATCCAAAAGGCTAGCAGCGAATCCAGACCTACTGGCTTTGTCCATGGTTATAAGGATGTGTGTGTGTGTCATGTTTGGATCTTTGTATGTATGAACCAAAATGCGAAGAAGCCTAAGTACCTTTGCACTAGTCTGTTCTTATATTTGTTGTTAGACCTGTCAGCCCTTTGGGTGGTCCCTCCTCATCATTATTTATTTTGTCCCACTTTTGCCTCAAACCCTGTTAGTATTTTTTCCTTTTTGGGAACCACCAGACTTTTTCGTATTGATGCAGATTCAGGGAGCCATTTTATCTACCCCTGGAACTTCTGTCTGAGGGCCTGGAGCACAAAATGGTGGCCACCTGTGACATCATCAGAACCCACTGGAACCTACTAGAACCTTCTGCAACATTCTGGAACCCTGTGACAGTTGGAGGCGGTTTGGAATGTTGGGAAGCTAGGCCAGAGTTGACAGTTGGAGCTGGCAGTTGGCACCTGACTGGTGAAGAGAGAGGAGCAGAAACCTGAAGGAGGAAGGAGGGAGGCAGCAGGGGTGGAAACTTGTGCCTGGAGTGGGGTCCATAAACCCACCCTTGATACTAGTCCCTACTGACTGAGCCCAGCCTGGAGCCCTGTGTGGGACAAAGCAAGAAAAACCATCTTAAGGACCTGGACAGCAGGAACAGGCCTTAGAAGTAAAGAACAGCAAGAATCTGACCTGTTTATTGGTTTCCCTGGAGTCCGACGTCGAGAAGCCTGAGACCTGGAGCCCGAGGTGGAGAAGCGGCGCTGACTGGAAAGCAGACGTCGTTCCCGGAGCTGCCAGAGGTCGAGAGAGGGCACCAACGGAGGTCGTGAGGAGTACCAGAGGTCGAGGAGGAAGTCACCCGAGGTCGAGTGAGCGGCGTCGACGGGGGAGTGAAGTCCGCCCTCCGGAGTCGCCGGAGACCGAGGTGAAGCGTGCCGGAGGTCGGGAGTGGAGATCGCACTCCGGAGTCGCCGGAACCTGAAGAGAATCGTGCCGGAGGTCGGGAGTGGAGGTCGCACTCCGGAGCCGACGGAAGTCGACATCGAGCCAAGACAGCCCGACGTCATCGAATCGGAGATCGACATCGAGCCGAGGCCGCCGACATCGAACCGGAGCCGCCTATCGACGTCGTCAAGAACCGACATTGCGCCGAGGCCGCCGACATCGAACCGGAGCCGCCTCACGGCGTCGACACGACTCCAGCGGCGTCGGAACTTCATAAAAAGGGCAGTAAGTGGAGTAGAGGGCGCCTAAGGCCCTGTGGAGCTCTAAGAGACCATCCTCAGGGATAAAGAGGTGTTAGAACCAGCCTGGAAGTGCCAGGGGTGGACTGGGACTGATACAGTGACCTGTGTGAGGGGTGGTGTAGTTTGGGAGAGCCAGATTCCTAGATTACCCTTGATCTACCTCAGTTTTAGCCTCAGCCTTACCCAAGCTAGGTGAGACACCCTCAGGCCATCCACCTATCCACAAGCTGTGACTGGGCCAAATCAGCCCATAGTATTTAAAACGTGATCTGATTTTACAAATGTCACTGTTGGCTTTTATTATTTATTGAGAGCACTGTATTTATTGTATTTATCCTATTTATTGCCTCCCAGTATTTATTGTTTCACAATATTTATTGTCGTACAGTATTTATTGCCTCATAATATTTAATTGCCTGTAATGTAATGCACTTATATTTATGCCTTGATTATTTATGATCTACCTTATTTATTGAATCGTTAAGACAGTATTTATTTGACGTACCCTTCCACAGAAAAAGCCTTGTGTACTGTGATTGTATTATTATTTATTTAATCAGCAACTAAGAGAAAAGAAGATAAAGAGATATATTTTCAGTATAACTTTTAAGGTGTAGTGTCGTTTTTGGAACGGATGCACGCATGGTTATTGTGTGGGTATTGCGTATGCTTAACACGGTGCCTGACCCCTGACCACTCGAGCCAAGCTACCACTGTGTATGTCTGGAGAGACCCCGTTAACACCACCTCTTCCGGTGTGGGAGTGGGGTTTTTCTAACATAATTGGTGCTCAGCGGCGGGATTGAGCTGTGCCTACGCATACTCGACAATAACTGTGGGTAGTCCATAGGCCTACACCTGGAGTTTTCTCAAAGCGGCCTTCCTAATTGTGAGTTTTTGTTTTTTCCAAATTTACTCTGGTGGTGGGAGGAGGTATTATAAAAGGTACCCCCCTACATAGCTACTGCAAATAACTGTCCTCTGACCTGAGTGGGCAAGATGGAGTTTGTACTGGAGAATTTAGAAACGTACACTGTGGCCCAACTCAGGGAGTTTTGTCAGCGGGAAGGGGTGTATTGTCCCCCAGGAGCAAAGAAGGGTGCACTCCAAACCAGCTTAAGGGCTTGGGGGGAGGCACGACGAGAAAGCAAGGCTGAGGAGGAGGACAGGGATAGAGAGCCCGACAGCGAGGGGGCTGGGTTGTACCAACCTGAGGTGGGGAACCTAGTAGCGGGGCCCAGAACCATTTCCAGGAAGGGCAGCAGTGCCTCTAGCGGTGGCTTATCTGAAGTGGAGTTAACAGACCGGAGGGAGAAAAGACAGCTCACATGGGACTTAGCAAGGCTGGAGAAAGAGAAGGAGGAACAGAGGATGGCTCATGAGTTAAGGCTGAAAGAGATAGATCTTCAGATCCTGAGAATCGGGGCGCAAACTGTTCCTAATGGTGGCAGCAAAGACCAAGAAAGAGAGTTCACTAGGGAACCCAAACCCTACCTGCCAAAGGACATAGTAGCTAGCTATGGAGTGGGCGACGATATTGCCAAGTGGCTAGCGGCCTATGAGGTCTCGTTAAGGGCCCATGGGGTTCCAGAGAAGTACTGGGGAGCGGGATTGTACAAGTACATGCCTCCAGCTGGGAGGGATGCATTATTGGCCCACGAGGAGGATGAGCAGACCCACTACCCCACCATGAAACTGGCGCTCATAAGAAAGTTTGGACTAACACCCGAAAAGTACAGACAGAAGTTCCGGGGTAGTCACAAACTGGGCACACAGAATTGAGTGGACTTCCTGGACTATGCAAAGAAGGCACTAGAGCAGAGGTCTTCAAACTTTTGAATGCAGAGACCCCCCTGTCAACATTTTGAGGCGTAAGGACCCCCTCTTGACAAAAATGTCTAAACCTGTTGACTAAATTGCGTGGGATGAAAATGTAAATAGGGTTATGTGATGCCGCGTATTTTGGGATAGCATTGCTTCATTATTTTGATATTTGTTACACACAGTAACGCTGAGGAAAGATTTCACCCAATCAGTACCCATTTATAACCAAAATACAGCAATTATCATCAGAAAGATTTCAAGTCAACCTTTGTGAAGGGCCTTCCACTCTGCAGCAATACGTGCTGCCACATTAGAAGCTCACCTGGCCCTGACCGGAAGAAGCAGGGGTCCCTTAAAACCCTGGCGGTTTTGTGTAGAGTTAAGCCTTTTACCCATGCAGCTTTCCTCTCACCCCCTCCCTTCCATCCCTCTCTCCTCTCCTAACCCCGGATTCCTCTCTCACTTTGCAGGTCATTTTCTTTCACCCCTTTTTACAACTTCTGAACTCTCCCCATTCAACCTCTCACTTCACCTTTAATCACCTCTTGCCATTCTGTCCTTTCACTGCCCTCATCTCTAACAGTCTCTCACATTTATCTCATGGCCTCTCTGGCCCTGTCACCTCCCGTGCCCCTCAGCACTTCTCATTCACCTCGTCTCTTCATTCAAATTTTTGTCTATTTGTATCTTACACCTCTCCAGTCCCCCCATTCCTCTTTCACATCTCCCCTTTGTTCTAACAGAAGCCCTCACCTTTGGATCACACTCACTTCTTGCGTGTCCACACTTCTCTTCGGCAATTCACATTTCTCCTCATCCCTGACCTCTTCAATCAAATTCTCTCACTCCCTTGCTGTCCTCTCTCATTTTGGGTGCGGATGCAAGTTCAGAATGGGATGAATGAATGTATGATTACTGATGGGCTTGTTTGAGTGAGTTGCATATTGAGTAGTGAGGGGGACAGGTGAGTGAAGTGTCACATGAGTGCAGGATGAGTAGTGTACTCGTGTGACTGCAGGTTGAGGTATAGTGTGAGCAGGACAAGTGCATTTTGAGAGCAGAGTGATCACTGTGAGTGCAGGGTGAGCGGTTGAATGGTGCAAGTGCATGGTGATCAGTGTGAGTGCATTGTGATCGCTGTGAGTGCAAGGTGAGCGGGTGAATGGTGCAAGTGCATGGTGATCAGTGTGAGTGCATTGTGATCACTGAGTGCAGGGTGAGCGGGTGAATGGTGCAAGTGCATGGTGATCAGTGTGAGTGCATTGTGATCACTGTGAGTGCAAGGTGAGCGGGTGAATGGTGCAAGTGCATGGTGATCAGTGTGAGTGCATTGTGATCGCTGTGAGTGCAAGGTGAGCGGGTGAATGGTGCAAGTGCATGGTGATCAGTGTGAGTGCATTGTGATCACTGTGAGTGCAGGGTGAGCGTGACAATGAAGGGCGAGAATGAGGAATGAGTTGTCTGAATGCAGGGTGCATTCCCAGACCCATGAAGTAACTCAGCATGTTATTGACGGGGCGTAGACTTTAAGATCTAAGTTAAACTATTGCGGCATTAATCGGGGATCGAGGGTGAAGGAAATAAATAATGTGCTGATCCTGCAACAACCTTCCAGTCCTATGGTTAGGGTTGCCAGCAGATTATTTTGGTGGCCCAGTCGGTACAAAAAAAAAAACAGTCACCTAAAGCGGTATTTTCAGAGCTTATCTGTGCATACTTCCCAGGGCCGGCTTTAGTGCTGGTGGTGCCCTGTGCGACCATGTTTGTTGGTGCCCCCCACAATGACCACCCCCACCACGGATTCTCTCACTAGCACCCTTTAACAGTGACCAAGTCTCCATAACCCCACACTCTCAGATGCATTGAATTAGTTATATAGTGCCACTCATACCAGTGTAGGGTGTCCGAGCACTTTGCATCACACACACATTACACAGAGACAATCAATCATAAGTGTGTAAATCAGTGTATAGGAAATGTTACATAAGCCAAAGGACTAAAAGTATAGGAGTCACATGTCATCCATACTGGTAGGCAGTATAGTTCAAGAGTGCTTGGTGTGGAGAAGCACAAACTCAGAGTCGAAAAAGAAACAGCATAGTTGGGAGTTTCCTTTAATAATAAGAATTGATTTCTAGCCAAATTAACCCTTTTTGCAACATTAATCCATGGTCTAATAATGTATTCTTTGTAGTGTGCATGCTGTTCTAGGATGAAAGTTAATAGCTCACTATTCTCTATTAGAACTTTAAGTTATAAATTGCAAGTAACAAAAGGATGTCTCTTTTGAAAGCAGTAACCTGCTGATTTCTTCACATCATACGCACTCTGTAATCTACTTGGTACACGTTCTTTGCAGCAGGCATATTAACCCTCTGCACTAACATCACCCAAGTCAAAACCTCAACTATACAACATTCTGATCTCTCTCCAGGAAGATAATTAATCACACAAGTTATCTTGACATTTATGTGAGGCCTGGTAATTGCCGGGAAAGAAACGCTGCAGCAGGTGCTTCAAAAGCACAATAAACTTTCACTCAGGGCGCCCCCAGGAAGCCAACTTTGTATTCCTTTCCATGAAATGCATTCTCACACTACGGCAGTGAATGTAAAATCCAAATGTAAGGAATAGGCACAGTGGGGACCCAGGGGGTACTGGAACCAGCAAAAAAAACCTAATCCTCTGTAAACCGTTTACAAAGGCATGTTAAATGGTCTTTAAAGACATGTGAAAAAACACGGGGGTGCCGGAGATAGGAATCCAGACACTGCCCAGCTGAGCCCCCAGCAGCTCAAGTTTCACTGCAGCAGCCCGGGCTGAGACACAGGACGGGGGAAGGAGGGGGGGGGGGGGCTGATGCCCTTGGGCCTGGGCAGAAGTGTGACTGGGAAGGCGCGACCCCCTTTGCATCACTCCACGGCCCCCCTGGGGGTCGCGCCCCACAGTTTGAAGACCCCTGCACTAGAGGGTTGGATTCAGGGCAGTGAAGTGAGGAACTACGAGGGGTTGTTTGATTTAGTACTGAAGGAACACCTGCTCGAAAAATGTTTCCCTGAACTGCGTCAACACCTGGTGGATAGCAAGCTGACCAATCCCCGGAAGCTTGCTGAGGAGGCGGACATTTGGGCTAGTACCCGGGTGTCCACAAGGGGGACTGGAGGGGATACTCAAAAGGCCGGACAGGGCGCCCCCCAGAAGAAAGAGGGAGGGGAAAAGAAAAAGGAGTTCTCCAAAGGCCCCCAAAATAACTTCCAAGGTAAGGGAACAGGATTCACCCCTAGGGCTAACCCACCCAGAAACCCTAATCCTGGCCAGAGTCAGCAGCCAAGGGTTGTCCATTGCTACGAGTGCGGTGGCGTTGGACACTACAAGGGAGATGCGAAGTGCCCGAAACGACCACCCCCTCCCATTGGAGGAAAGACCCCCGGAGTAGCTAGTGTAGTGCTCGGGGAGGAGATGCCCTTAACTAAGGGAAGGGAGTGGGCGGGTGTCACTTTAGTGTCCCTGGGAGAACGGGAGATGGTTCCTAAGATCCAGGTGCCCGCAAATACCGTAAAGTATGGGCAGTGGGTCACCATCAACGGCCAAAGAGGGGAGGCTCTGAGAGACACAGGAGCCAGTATGACTATGGTGCGTAGCCAACTGGTGTCTCCAGAGCAGGTAATTCCCGATGTACTCCACCCAGCCGCGATGGCTTACGGCAGAACAGGCCACTATCCGGTGGCCGAGGTTCCCTTTGAATGGGGGGGGGTTGCAGGTTCACTTCGAGTTGCCGTAAGCCCTGCCGTGCCAGTCGATTGTCTACTGGGGAATGACATGGAGCACAATGCTTGGAAGGAGGTGGAATACCGGACTCATACTGAGATGCTGGGTACACCTGACTGGGCCTGTGTGAGCACAAGGTCCGCGACTACCCGGAGAGGGAGTTCGTTTCGGCTGGAGCCTGGAACAAAGGCCCAGCCAGCTGCCAGTCAAGGGAAGAACCGAGGACAGGAGGAGCCTGCCTCGGCGTCCCCACCCCGTAGGACGGATAGGCCACCGGAGGTGGTGGACCAGGAGTCTGCGGTGGGGGATGTCACCAAACTGGAGGACCTACCCATCCCGGCCGAGTGGCACGTGGAGGGAGGCCCGTCCAGGGAGGAATTCTGCCAGGGCCAGAGGGAGTGCCCTACCCTTGAGGGGCTGAGGCGACAGGCCGAAGCCCAGGCAGCAGGGAACGTTGAAGGGAACTACAGTGTTTACTGGGAGGATGGCCTCCTCTACAGTGAACCCAAGGCACCCCTACATGGATCGTCACGAGCCTTGGTAGTCCCTCAACGTTATCGAGCCTTCCTACTGGAGTTGGCTCACGAGATCCCCTTGGCAGGACACTTGGGGCAAGACAAGACCTTCGCCCGTCTTGTCCCACACTTTTATTGGCCTCAGATGAAAGTGTCGTCCGACACCTACTGCCGGACATGTGTGTCTTGCCAAGCCAGTGGGAAAACAGGGGTGAAGCTAAAAGCTCCCCTGGAACCACTTCCTGTCGTTAGCACCCCCTTTGAAAGGGTGGGCATCGACATTGTGGGTCCGTTAGATCCACCAACGTCAGCTGGTCACAGGTTTATCCTGGTTTTGGTGGATCATGCCACACGGTACCCAGAGGCAATACCTCTGAGGACCATAACAGCACCTGTTGTGGCTAGGGCCCTGATGGGAATCTTTACCCGAGTGGGTTTTCCCAAGGAAGTTGTGTCCGACAGGGGGACCAACTTCATGTCAGCGTACATGCGGGCCATGTGGAAGGAGTGTGGAGTGACCTACCAGTTCACCACTCCTTACCACCCCCAGACCAATGGTCTGGTGGAGAGGTTTAACAAAACCTTGAAAAGCATGATCAGAAGTCTGCCTGAAAGCCTGCGGAGGAAATGGGACGTCCTCCTACCCGGTCTACTCTTTTCTTACAGGGAAGTGCCACAGAAGGGAGTGGGCTTCAGCCCCTTCGAGCTTTTGTATGGGCACCCTGTACGTGGACCTCTCAACCTGGTGAGAGACGGATGGGAGAGAACTCCCAGGAAGCTTCCCCAGGACGTGGTGAGCTACATGCTGGCCTTCCGGAGCCAAATGGCTAAGTTGTGGAAGCAAGCTTCTGACAACTTGGAAGCCAGCCAAGCAGTAATGAAGGCGTGGTATGACCACAACGCTCACCCGGTGGAGTTGGAGCCTGGCCAGAAGGTGTGGGTGATCGAACCGGGAGAGCTTAGCGCCCTCCAGGATCGCTGGTCAGGACCCTTTGAGGTGTTGGAGAAGAAGGGTAAGGCTACCTACTTGGTGGATCTTAAAACCCCTCGTCAGCCCCTCCGGGTGCTGCACGCCAACCTCCTCAAACCCCACCACGAGAGGCCCGAAGTCATCTTGATGATGGTGACTGACGGAGCAGAGGACGTGGAAAGCAAACCTCTCCCCGATTTGTTTGCGTCTCAAGAGAGGGATGGGTCGGTGGAGGGAGTGATTCTCTCCCCATCTCTAACTCCTGAACAGCAGGAGGACTGCCGCCAGGTCCTGGGGCAGTACTCTTCGTTGTTCTCCCTTGTCCCGGGTAGGACTCACCTGTGCGTCCATGACGTGGACACAGGAGACAGCCCACCTGTGAAGTCCAAGATCTACCGGATGTCAGACAAGGTGAAGCCAGCATTCACAGTGAAGTCACTAAGATGCTGGAGCTAGGAGTGATCGAACCTTCCAGCAGCCCCTGGTCCAGTCCGGTGGTGCTAGTACCAAAAGCCGCACCACCGGGTGCCCAACCGGAACTGAGGTTCTGTGTGGACTACCGGGGACTGAATTCAGTAACCAAAACTGATGCTCATCCGATCCCTAGGGCGGATGAATTGATTGACCGGCTGGGAGCTGCCCAATATCTAAGTACCTTTGACCTTACTTCTGGGTACTGGCAGATCTCTTTGACTGATGGAGCAAGGGAAAGGGCAGCCTTCTCCACGCCCAATGGCCACTACCAGTTCTGTGTGATGCCCTTTGGGCTCAAGAACGCACCTGCCACGTTTCAGCGCCTGGTAAACCAGATCCTCACTGGAATGGAGAGTTTCTCTGCTGCTTATCTGGATGACATAGCCGTCTTCAGTAACAGCTGGGAGGATCACTTGCGTCACCTGCAAGCTGTTCTCCAGGCCCTGAGACAAGCTGGGTTAACGATCAAGGCCAGCAAGTGCCAGATCGGGCAGGGGTCGGTAGTGTACCTTGGACACTTGGTGGGTAGGGGAGCGGTGCAACCCCTCCAGGCGAAGATCGAGGCCATCATGGCCTGGGAACCCCCCAAGACAGACTGAGGTCCGAGCTTTTCTGGGCCTCACGGGATACTACCGCCGCTTCGTGAAGGGGTACGGTACCATTGTAGCCCCCCTCACGGAGCTCACGTCCAAGAAACAACCTCGACGGGTAGTCTGGACGGAGGCTTGTCAGCAGGCCTTTGTGAAGCTGAAGCAAGCCATGTGCGAGGCCCCGGTCTTAAGGGCCCCAGACTTTTCCAAGAAGTTCATTGTCCAGACAGATGCATCAGAACATGGCATTGGGGCAGTGTTATCGCAACTCAATGATGAGGGTCTGGATCAACCCGTGGTCTTCCTATCCCGGAGACTACTTCCCAGGGAACAGAAGTGGAGTGCAATAGAGCGTGAAGCCTTTGCAGTGGTATGGGCTCTGAAGAAGTTGCGGCCATACCTGTTTGGCTCGCACTTCCTGGTTCAGACCGACCACAGACCCCTTCGTTGGCTGATGCAGATGAAGGGGAGAATCCCAAGTTGTTGAGGTGGTCTATCTCCCTACAGGGAATGGACTTTCAGGTGGAACATCGGCCTGGAGTGGACCACGCCAATGCAGACGGTCTCTCAAGGTATTTCCGCCTTAGTGATGAGAACTCCCAAGGGGTTGGGTAGCTCTCCCCACTTTCAGCTGGGGGGGACGCGTGTTAGACCTGTCAGCCCTTTGGGTGGTCCCTCCTCATCATTATTTATTTTGTCCCACTTTTGCCTCAAACCCTGTTAGTATTTTTTCCTTTTTGGGAACCACCAGACTTTTTCGTATTGATGCAGATTCAGGGAGCCATTTTATCTACCCCTGGAACTTCTGTCTGAGGGCCTGGAGCACAAAATGGTGGCCACCTGTGACATCATCAGAACCCACTGGAACCTACTAGAACCTTCTGCAACATTCTGGAACCCTGTGACAGTTGGAGGCGGTTTGGAATGTTGGGAAGCTAGGCCAGAGTTGACAGTTGGAGCTGGCAGTTGGCACCTGACTGGTGAAGAGAGAGGAGCAGAAACCTGAAGGAGGAAGGAGGGAGGCAGCAGGGGTGGAAACTTGTGCCTGGAGTGGGGTCCATAAACCCACCCTTGATACTAGTCCCTACTGACTGAGCCCAGCCTGGAGCCCTGTGTGGGACAAAGCAAGAAAAACCATCTTAAGGACCTGGACAGCAGGAACAGGCCTTAGAAGTAAAGAACAGCAAGAATCTGACCTGTTTATTGGTTTCCCTGGAGTCCGACGTCGAGAAGCCTGAGACCTGGAGCCCGAGGTGGAGAAGCGGCGCTGACTGGAAAGCAGACGTCGTTCCCGGAGCTGCCAGAGGTCGAGAGAGGGCACCAACGGAGGTCGTGAGGAGTACCAGAGGTCGAGGAGGAAGTCACCCGAGGTCGAGTGAGCGGCGTCGACGGGGGAGTGAAGTCCGCCCTCCGGAGTCGCCGGAGACCGAGGTGAAGCGTGCCGGAGGTCGGGAGTGGAGATCGCACTCCGGAGTCGCCGGAACCTGAAGAGAATCGTGCCGGAGGTCGGGAGTGGAGGTCGCACTCCGGAGCCGACGGAAGTCGACATCGAGCCAAGACAGCCCGACGTCATCGAATCGGAGATCGACATCGAGCCGAGGCCGCCGACATCGAACCGGAGCCGCCTATCGACGTCGTCAAGAACCGACATTGCGCCGAGGCCGCCGACATCGAACCGGAGCCGCCTCACGGCGTCGACACGACTCCAGCGGCGTCGGAACTTCATAAAAAGGGCAGTAAGTGGAGTAGAGGGCGCCTAAGGCCCTGTGGAGCTCTAAGAGACCATCCTCAGGGATAAAGAGGTGTTAGAACCAGCCTGGAAGTGCCAGGGGTGGACTGGGACTGATACAGTGACCTGTGTGAGGGGTGGTGTAGTTTGGGAGAGCCAGATTCCTAGATTACCCTTGATCTACCTCAGTTTTAGCCTCAGCCTTACCCAAGCTAGGTGAGACACCCTCAGGCCATCCACCTATCCACAAGCTGTGACTGGGCCAAATCAGCCCATAGTATTTAAAACGTGATCTGATTTTACAAATGTCACTGTTGGCTTTTATTATTTATTGAGAGCACTGTATTTATTGTATTTATCCTATTTATTGCCTCCCAGTATTTATTGTTTCACAATATTTATTGTCGTACAGTATTTATTGCCTCATAATATTTAATTTCCTGTAATGTAATGCACTTATATTTATGCCTTGATTATTTATGATCTACCTTATTTATTGAATCGTTAAGACAGTATTTATTTGACGTACCCTTCCACAGAAAAAGCCTTGTGTACTGTGATTGTATTATTATTTATTTAATCAGCAACTAAGAGAAAAGAAGATAAAGAGATATATTTTCAGTATAACTTTTAAGGTGTAGTGTCGTTTTTGGAACGGATGCACGCATGGTTATTGTGTGGGTATTGCGTATGCTTAACACGGTGCCTGACCCCTGACCACTCGAGCCAAGCTACCACTGTGTATGTCTGGAGAGACCCCGTTACCACCACCTCTTCCGGTGTGGGAGTGGGGTTTTTCTAACATTTGTCTTTTGGGGAGTGTGAATATTTTTGCGTAGGTGCGTGCATGGATAGGTCTGTGTCTTTTTATACAACTGCAGTTTTATATTTTACTGTTCATGTTTAAAGAGTTTTAATACAAACTTGGTCATTAGTTTATCACTACATCAAAGAATGAATGGGTTTATGGAATGCTTCAGGCTAACCCTTATATGTTTTCCCACACTAAATCAGCAAATTCAATAGATCTGACTTTAATGTGCTAACACGTGCACATAGCGTTAGTGCATGCCTGAGTTTCCACGTGGTTGCCATTAAAGCGATGCTTATAAGCTTGGCCAACTCTGGTTTCAAATTACTAAAACTATCACTTCACTATTTATGCATTTCAATGCTCTACATAGCTCATATTTGAACCATCTTTGATGGTAATTATCTTCTTCCAAGATACTGAAAAAGCCTCAGATAGAGTACACTCGATTGGGCGGAAGAGGTTAAATGGATTGGTAAACAAAAGAAGTTTCTGTTGTACATGTCCAATGTAGTACAACAGCAGTGGCTCCAGGTTTTATATATACTGTCGAAACAAAGTGATCCACAAGATTTATTCATTATGCACAGGTTTCACTGCGAGACCTTAATTAATCTTTTAACCCGCCAATAGCTGCTTACTGCTATGGGGTGGACAGCAATGCAGCCCCAGGCCCGTTAGTCCGCTCTGAAGCAGCTCTATTGGAGATATCAATCTATGAAGCATAGGGTCTTGCATAGCGCCACGCTGCAACTGCAGGGTTTGCCTCAGAAACAATCAATCAAAAACCAAGAATAATTTAGAAAAAGTGCAGTACACAATCTCCTTCAAATGGATCAGCCAAAACCAATATATGGTCTTGAAACAACACATTAAAGCTGCATTCACATTGTGTCATGTCGCAAATGTTGCTATTGCAAGTCCGATACCTAATAAAAATGTTTTTTTTTTTTTTAAACTGCATTCACAAATCACAACATGCCTTCAAATACTATATTTGGGGAAAACGTATAATGATCACACTGGATTTACCATAAACTGCTTCACATTATAAAATCCCAAACAAATTACAGAGTGTAGACTGAACACTTTACTACATATATGAAAAGTACATTATTATAGTACCTGCACAGTTACAAGGGTCTTCAAACCTACTCAAGCGAAGGAGAAGCTAAAGAACATTGCAATCTTTCTCATACTTGCCTGTAGGTCACATGCCAGCAAAGATGCTCCCTTTGCTTTGGTCACTATGGTTATTTGTTGAAATGTCAGCAGGTCATGGACATGCACATTACTGTCTGAGGTAAAGAAACAAACAAAACACTGTATTTAGTAGGGGCGTTTGACAAAGTGGGGATGCACCTATGATTGGAAAAGTGTAGTTTAGGTTTCATCAGAAGGTTTTACTCAACAAAGCTACACACAATTACTGCTGAAGCGAGGTTCTGAATATTCAGTACCAAGACTGCAGAGGCAGAACTGCTGACTAAATGCATTGAAGCAAGTGTCACTGTGTATCCTATGTAAAACAAGGATGCTGTGTTGTCCATGAGTATCATAACCACTTTGGCCAGAACCCTGGCAGTGAGGCTTTTCCGGTCATGACAAATGTTTTAGCACCAGCTTATTCACGTGAAAATATAGATACTTTAACCAAAAGACCGATGTCTACATTAACCAGAAAACAGCTTTGAGACAATTATATGGCTTATAGTCAGAGGATTACTATAGAACAGTAGAAAATTATTAAAACAACAAATGAATGTTTACTGTCAACCTATGTGAGCTACCAGAATGTAAAATCACACCTGTATTTTTTAATTAGAACAGAACACTTTCATATTCAAACTTTGTAAGAGTGATAAGCAACATAACAGTGACAATATCGGACTATCCATTTAAAAAAAAATATATATATATATATATATATATATATATATATATATATATATATATATATATATATATATATATATATATATATATATATATATATATATATATATATATATATATATATATATATATATATATATATATATATATATATATATATATACTCCCTAGTACCTGCCAGATGACTTCAGCCAATCGCAGTGAGACAAGCTGGTTTAAAAGGTGGACAGTTGCGAGCATTCATGATTTGAAGGCATTTGAAAAAGTTTTATTACGAAACGCGTCATGCCCTGAATAGCCGAATAAAGCTGCTGGACCTGCTGTGCTTAGGCTCGTTCTTCTTCCCGCTGAAGAGAACTTGGTTTTGGAATATATATATATATATATATATATATATATATATTTTTTTTTTTTTTTAATATCTTTTAATACTTTTATATAGCACAAACTTGACCCGAAGGTATCAGAGCGCTTTACATAAGCACCATTTGCGTTACACAAGGACATTCATTTTTGTTAGACACAGGGAAATTAAGTGATTTGCACAGAATTACAGGATGTTGAGCGTCATTGCCAGGACACAAACCCGGTTCCCCAATTTAGTGATCGTCCGCCCGAGCCGTTAGGCTACATCCTCTACCCATCATTATGTATTTAATACATTTTTGCATGAATATATAAAACCTATTTAGTCTTTATTATCGGTGCACTGAAACATATTTTATGTTTGAGAGATTAAATGATCCATATAAACTGCATGAAGCACTCAGATCATCCTCTCATCTTAAGTATCAATCCTAAAAACATTAGGAGTGGTTGGCAGCCCCAACATCAAACTGAGATAAGTCCGCCATTGGGGGCAATCATCATCATCTGAAAGAGAGAAAGAAAAAGAGAGAAAGCGAGAGAGAAAGAAAAAGAGAGAAAGCGAGAGAGAAAGAAAAGGAGAGAAAGCGAGAGAGAAAGAAAAAGAGAGAAAGCGAGAGAGAAAGCGAGAGAGAAAGCGAGAGAGAAAGCGAGAGAGAAAGCGAGAGACAAAAGAAAGAGAAAGAAAAGAGAAAAGGAAGATTGAACCACTATCAATTTCAGTGTTCTGCCAGGTAAAGCTGAAGGAGTGAACGTGAAACCATTCAAGGGGAAATTACACAAGGCTTAGAACCAGTGGAACCACGAGGATGTCATGTAAGGTGTTCGCTTTTACATACATTATGCTCTGAACAAGAAAGGCCCTTGTAAGTCTGGAGTCTGCAATGGCTCTTATGAGCTAAATTTTGTTTGTATGAGAAATAATTTTGCATAATTCAAGGTTAGTATCTTGTTTATTCTGATATTATGCCAGAATGTATGTGCTAAGTTTCAAATTGGAACTTTACCAGCTAAAAAGGGCCTGGACAAGTATAGAAGTTAATTTTTTGGATCGTTAGGTAGGCCACCTCCAGGAAAACAAGTTTGAAGACTTATGAAACTGCATTCTGTGGATGTTTAATGCTGAAACAACTAATGAATTGGAGATATTGTCCTTGAACACAATTTACCAAGATGTGAACGTATGCATCCTGTAGGTCCACCGAGTCATAGTGTTCTACAATTAATAAAATCAGTAGCAAAAGTTATCCACACTCTTGTCATGAGCCCCTGGAGGGGTCTTTGCCAGCCCGTTTCTATTCAATGTCCATATTGGCCGAACGTGCTTTCAAGACTGTATGACTTTAAGTGGCAAGATGTATGGGTCAGAACTCCACAAGGTTAAACTTTAACAACTGAAGTTCTCATCCTAAGCTGCACCTCTTCTTTATAGTCTGTTTCCTGATGGCCCAACTCTATGGGTCGCACTGCATAACTTCTAAAGACAGTGAGGAAATTGGATTTAGCAGCGCACTCTCATGTAAGCTCAAACTCAGTAATCCAACCTCTTTTGCTTTTGTTGCCTCAAAAGTATGAAGAAAATACTTGTGCCCATTACATTTCTGCAAAACAGTAATTTAGGCAGTTGTGTCTTCCTTAATCATCACAAATGCTAGCCTTTTTTATTTCTGAAGGAAGAGAAACTAATTAAGATAATAGAGATCGCATGTGGTAAAAACCACTGATTTTTCCATTCTGAGATAAAAAGTAGGAGTGGAGGCCTTGACCTTTCAAAGGCAAAGATCTAGATCTGTTCTTCAAAGAAGAGACATCTGAACTTCAATTAGTAGTTTTAGATATGCGCAATGAGAGAAGCTAGTCTTTACAGAAGAGGCTGGGGCAGTTGCAAGTATAGCTACCTCAATCAAAGCCGTTCTACAATTAAAAGGGGAAGTTCCATTGGTCTCGTTGACAGGACTGATCAGTGGAGAGAACACATAATGAACCACTGACAAGGCCAAGTGGCGAGCTGCTGGAGCGGACTAGGCTGGAGTCAAAGTGTCATCTGCCTCCTCAATAAAATATCAAATTATTTTTCACTTATTGCAAGGCAGGAGTGAGAGGGAAATAGCAGTCTATAAGAGAATGTACCTTATCCACTTGCTAATAGTGTTTATGCTGTCCTTTAGAGACTATAACTACTCCTGGATTAAACCTCTCTGTCAGCAGATGGGGTGGAAGGCAGAGAACATGCCTGCGGTGGGAGAATCTTCCACAGCACGTCATCTAATGATAACATATAGAGACCAAAGAGCTTAAGTGGTCACATAGAGAGCAGCTTGTCAAAATGGAAAGCAGGGTTTTTGCCCGTGGACACTGTGCCTCATCCATTATGGGAACCTCCATCTATTCTTTAAACAAGAGGAACCAGGAGTTTTTTTTATCCAGGTCCTGCACACGTACTCCCAAATGTAAACTGATAAAGCAAACTGGTGTGCAGTTCCTAAGTGTGGGTGGCAATATTCAGGTCTTCAATTAAGTGCCCTCACACACCCCGGGGGATGCAGAGCAGGGGAAGGAACACGGCTAGTTACCACGCTGTTCTTTGACTGTGAGCAACGAGGCGCTCTGAAAAGCTCCCGTCAGCCTAGACCTACTAATCAAGGGGCCATAAAGCACTAGGTCAATCGGACCTGGTGTCCACAGACAAAGCTGGTCACTACTCCATTGTGTCAATACCAGAACCAGCATTGCAGTAGTGTCAGAATTGAAAAAGTCTCTATTTTTTACACTTTGTCCTGATGAATTGCCACCAGACCCGTTAGGGGCTATCCAAGGCAAGAAAAAAGTTGATCTTTCACACCACACATGCCCTTTAGAACCATTGCATCCAGTTAGGGATATCTATTGTTAGCTAGGTTAGTGCACCCCTGCAATAAAATTTAGACTATAGGGCAGCCCTAACCTATTTTAACACCACCTTGCACTCACTGCACTACCTAGGTCAAACAGCCACATGCACTTTACGGCTTCATGAACAAAAGAACTCCACTAAAGAGCCCCTTCACAAGTGCCCGTCGGGCATTGCAGCGCCGACCCACGGAGGAGCTAAGCCCAATAATGAAGCATGACATCCCTCGGGGTGTGTGAGGGCACTTTATCAAAGACCTGAATATTCCCATCTATTGCCACGTTTGCCAGCTTGTTGCTGACCATTGAAACAGGTGTGAAGAATATGCTGAACCTCCAACAGGGATTGATCAAAGCATAGGACAAGCTGGGTATCATAAGCATAGACGACTACACTCGTGCCAAAATCAAAATCTAACATTAGCCCTGGTGAATACCTACAGATGTTTCAAGTAAAATAATTTGCACAAAAACATTATCGAAGAATACTGTGACACTACAAGAGACTGGTATTCTTACCAGTGATTTTACCTTCCTTTGTAAGTTATTTAAACTAGCATTTGAAGTGTAATTGTTAAGTAGGAGAAGGGAGGTCCAAAGGTGGGTGTTGCCTCGGTAGCACATTAGACATTGAGAAGCAAGGGACGAGAGCAGGTTTACAAGACCTAAAGAACAAGTTACTTACCTTCGGTAATGCTTTTTCTGGTGGATACAGTATCTGCCTGTGGATTCCTCACCTTGTGAATATCCCCTGCGCCAGCATTCCACGGAACTTTTCTTCCCCAGCATTCCACGTCGACGTGGGCGACGTCATAATACACCGGCTCCGCTCGCGACTCCGATCGACGTCACCGGAGCCATAAGAAGCCCACGTCGGCGTGATGACGTCAGTTCCACCCATTTTTTCCCCGTGCCTTCGAGGCGAACAGGTGGACTAACGACAGACTCAAAGTATACACAGTATACAATACACCAACACATATGCATAGCATACAAAGGAAAAGAATGCTAAATAAACAAGCATTTCCTACAAAAGCACAACAGAGCATAAAAACATATCAACAAGACCCATTTCATGGTATACAAAGGTGGACAACGGGGAGGCGGGTGGGTCAGTGAGGAATCCACAGGCAGATACTGTATAGATATAGATTCCCACAGCAGTCCCCACTCCCGGAGGAGGGTGTCCACCTTCCTATACCAGAAAGTCTTGTAATACAGAGCGCGCGAAGTGGCCCTCCCTCCTCATCTCAGAGTCCAAGCAATAATGCTTTGCGAAAGTATGGAGGGAGGCCAAAGTCGCGGCCTTACAAATATCTGCCACAGGAACACCCCGGGCCAAAGCAGATGTAGATGACTTAGCTCTAGTTGAATGAGCTCGAATGCCCTCAGGAGGAGTCTTACCAGCCAGGGCGTAGCAGATCTTGATGGCAAGGATGATCCATCTTGACAGCGTGCGCTTGTGCACCGCCTTCCCCTTAGAACGACCAATGTAGCCAACAAAGAGCTGGTCATCAAGGCGAAAGTCCTTGGTTCTATCCAGATAAAAACTGACAGCCCTCTTCGGGTCCAAACGATGGAGTCTTTCCTCCTCTTTGGAAGGGTGAGGAGGAGGGTAGAAAACAGGGAGAGTAATGGACTGCCCCAAATGAAATGGAGTGACTACCTTTGGCAGGAAAGCAGCCCTGGTCCTGAGAACCATCCTTTCAGCATGTAAGGTAAGAAAAGGAGGTTTGGAACTAAGAGCTTGAAGCTCACTCACCCTCCTTGCCGAGGTTATGGCTACAAGAAAAACCACCTTAAATGATAACAGCCTCAAAGGACAAGTATGAAGAGGCTCAAAAGGGGACCCCATTAGAAAGGTTAAAACAAGATTAAGGACCCACTGAGGCATTACAAATGGAGTAGGAGAAAACATGTTTGTAAGGCCCTTGATGAACCTCAGAACAACCGGAGATTTAAAAAGTGAAGGTTGATCTGGGAGGCACAGAAAAGCCGATAAGGCCGAAAGGTAGCCCTTGACCGTGGCCACAGCAAAGCCCTGCTGAGCCAAGGAAAGAGCAAACTGGAGCACATTGGAAAGATGGGCTTTTAAAGGGTCAATGGATCTCTCTCCACACCACTTTACAAACTTACACCACCTGTAGGAGTAAATGGACTTGGTGGAGTGTCGCCTGGCCGATAAAATAACGTTCACCACATCAGGTGGGAGAGAGAATGAACTCAGGTTGCCCCGTTCAATCTCCAGGCATGAAGGTGTAAGCTCTGGAGGTGGGGGTGTAGAACCTGCCCCTCCGACTGCGAGAGGAGGTCTGCCCTCAGAGGGAGACGGAGCGGAGGGCACGAGGCGAGGTGGAGAAGATCTGTGTACCACACCCTTCTTGGCCAATCTGGGGCGATCAATATAACTTGGGCCCGGTCTTGGCGAATCTTCCTCAGAACCCGAGGAATCAAGGGTATGGGAGGAAACGCGTAAAGGAGTCGAGAGCCCCAACTCAACTGAAACGCGTCCCCCAACGCTCCCTGCATCGGATACTGGAGACTGCAGAATGACGGGCAGTGCGCGTTCTCGAAAGTGGCAAACAGATCCACCCGAGGAGTTCCCCACATCCGAAAGACGTGACGAACCACCTCCGGATGGAGCCTCCACTCGTGGTCGGCGGAGAACTGCCGACTGAGACTGTCCGCACGTACGTTCAGCACCCCGGCCAGATGATTTGCCATCAGACAAATCTGATGGTCCTGAGCCCAGGACCATAAACGCAGGGCCTCTCTGCACAGACAAAGAGACCCTACTCCTCCCTGTTTGTTGACATACCACATCGCGGTCGTGTTGTCTGTCAGGACTTGGATCGACTGACCGCGAAGGGAAGGGAGGAAGGCCTTGAGCGCCAAACGAATCGCCCGCAATTCCAAAAGGTTGATATGAAACAACCTTTCCTCTGGAGACCAAAGACCCTTGATCTCCAGATCCCCCAGATGAGCACCCCACCCTAGGGTGGATGCATCCGTTATCACTGTGGCCACCGATGGAGGCAGATGGCTTTCCTTGCGACAGATTGCCCTCTACGCTCCACCATGAAAGATCCGCTGCAGCTTCTCCGGAGATCCTGATCGACTCCCCGAGATCCCCGTTGTGCTGATACCACTGCCTGCGGAGGCACCACTGGAGCGCCCTCATGTGCCAGCGTGCATGGTTGACCAACATAATGCAGGAGGCAAACAGACCGAGCAGGCGAAGCACCTTCAGAACTGGAACAACCGCTCCATTGTGGAATAAAGGGACCATCTCCTGAATGTCGAGAATCCTTTGAGGAGGAGGGAATGCTCGACACACAGTAGTGTCCAGTACTGCCCCTATAAACAGGTTGCGTTGAGAGGGCACCAGGTGAGATTTGGGCACATTGATCGAAAAACCCAAGTCGAATAACAGCTGAGATGTCACCTGCAGATGACGCTGCACCATCTCTGGGGACTCTGCCTTCAGAAGCCAGTCGTCCAGGTAAGGGAAAACCGGGACACCTGACCTCCTGAGATGAGCAGCCACCACCGCCATCACCTTGGTGAAGACTCGAGGTGCGGTAGTAAGACCAAACGGGAGAACCGCAAATTGGTAGTGTTGCGACCCAACCGTAAACCGGAGATACTTCTTGTGCGACTTCAGGATTGGGACATGGAAGTACGCGTCCTGCAAGTCGAGCGACACCATCCAGTCTCCTTGCTGCAACGCTTGAAGAACCTGCGCAAGGGTCAGCATCTCGAACTTCTCCTGTTTCAGGTAAAAGTTCAAGATTATGAGGTCCAGTATCGGACGCAATCTGCCGTCCTTTTTGGGAATCAGGAAATACCGGGAGTAGCATCCCTGACCCCTTTCCTGCTCCGGAACCACCTCTATTGCACCCTTCTGAAGCAAGGCTAGAACTTCCTTCTGCAGGAGAAGCAGGTGGTCCTCCGAACAATAACCTTGGCAAGGAGGGTAAGGGGGAGGAAACTCCCGAAAGGGAAGGGCGTACCCAGTCTCCACGAGGTTCAAAACCCAAAAGGTCTGATGTAACCGATTTCCAACCCCGTAGAAAGTAGGACACCCGACCCCCCACAGGACTTACATGACCCAGGATGGGGGATCTAGGGCTGCTTCCCTGAGGCCTCATTGGGAGCAGAGGAGGAGGAGGAAGAAGAGGGGTTGCGACCAGAACCTCTCCGACCCCTTTATCTCCCTCTATAGGACATAGAGGGGATTCTGCTGCTGCTGCTGCTGGGGCTGCCGGAAAGAGCGAAAAGACGATCGCCCAAAACCCCTAAATTTCCGAAAGGTCGAACCCTTTGGCGGCACTTGCAGACCCAAGGATTTTGCAGTCAATCGGCTGTCCTTAAAACGCTGAAGGGCAGAGTCCGCCTTCTCCCCAAACAGCTTCTGACCATCAAATGGAAGATCGACCAGAGTAGCCTGAACATCCGTCGAGAAACCAGAGTTACGGAGCCAAGCCTGCCTTCTTACAGCAACAGACGACCCCATGATCCTTGCCACGGAGTCCGCAGTATCCAACCCTGACTGGATAACTTGCCTGGCAGCCGCCTGAGTGTCAGCTATAACCTCCATGAAGGATGACTTATCCCCTTCAGGCAACTTAGGGGCCAAGGACTTAATGGAATCCATAAGAGCGTGCACGTAACGCCCCAGCAGGCATGTAGCATTAGTGGATTTCAACGCCATGCTTCCTGTCGAAAAGGTCTTTTTGGCCGCCTGATCAGCTTTTTTGGATTCCCTGTCAGCTGGAGACTGAGGAAAGGCACCGGAAGCATGCTTGGAGCAAGAAGCCTGCACAACCAAACTGTCCGGGGACGGATGAGAGGATAAAAAGTCAGGGTCCCCTGGAGCAACCTTGTACCTCCTTGCCACCTGTCTACACACTGCAGGAGAAGAAAGGGGCTTCTTCCACACCTCTAAAACCGGCTCCAATATGGCCTCATTGAAAGGTAGCAAAGGCTCCGATGTCGCAGTTGGAGAATGTAACACTTCTGTGAGTAGGTTGGACTTATACTCCACAGAAGGCAGCTGTAAATCCAGAAGCTCTGCTGCTTTCTTTATCACCACGTGATAGGGAGCCAACTCATGAGGAGGAGAAGACCTGGCAGATGCATGTTCCCACTCTGGGGTCGTATCCAGCCCACTGGCTTCCTCAATGCCCTCGAATTCGTCCGAAGAAGAATCGACCTCGCCTTCTTCCACCTCTCGATATCTTCTTTCCTCCAACACCCTCTGGACTTCCCTCCTCGACCGGATTCGGGGAACCGACGTCGGCGACGTCGTACGAGGCGTCGGAGGAACCAGAGGAACCGGCATCGACGGCGCCAGACACGGCGCAGATGGAGTCAGCCTCGACGTCGATGGAGCCAGTCTCGGCGTCGAAGGAGGCTCCGAAGCTTGCCGAACCTTCCGAGGTCGAATCGGATCCCCAGAAGGCGCCGGAAACTGCCAAGAAGGCGCCATCGGCATAAAGGGCATAAAGGGGGCCTGAGCATACTGCTGTGGCACCCCCATTGTAAAGGCCATCGGACCCACGGGACCAGCTGGTGCTCCGGATGGGTAGGCCGCCCTATTAAAAATGCCATACATAGCATTCAAGAAATTAGCCGAATCCGTACCTGGGGCCGGGAACTGAGGCAAAGGAACCTCTTGTGGGGCCTCCGGCACCGGCTCCGCAATATCCTCCACTGGAGCCTCCGAATCTTCAGGTACTGGAACCGACTCTTCCTGCTCCTCATGCATAGAAGCATCCGACTCCACACGAACCGGAGTCGACGTCTTAGACGGAGCCGAAGACCTCGTCGGAGACTGAATCGGAGTCTGCTTCCTCGAAGGAGAACCTTCCAGTGACCTCGAAGGAGAAGGAGACAAACCTCTGCTCCGACGTCGATGAGACGACGCCGACCTCGATTTCTTGGACTTCGAGGATCGACGTCGAGAGTGTTTACTCTTCTTATGGTGTTTCTTCGACCTCGACGACTTGGAAGTCGATGACTCCCTCTTCGATCTCTCCTTCTTCCTCCCTCTTTTCTCTTCACCAATCTTCTTCATAAAGAGTTTGGTCTTCCTTTCCTTGAGTGCCTTCGGGTTCATGCTTTTACAGCATCCGCACTCCTCCATATCATGCTCCGAGGAAAGGCACCATAAACAATTCTGGTGTGGATCCGTTATCGACATCAGGCCTCCACACTCCCTACAGGGCTTAAAGCCCGACTTCCTAGTCGAAGACATAGCCGAATAAACCGATATACACGACCAAACTACAAAGTAGCACTGGAGAAAAACCGTTGCGCGTCGAAGGCGCGGAAAAAAGGGAACTGACGTCATCACGCCGACGTGGGCTTCTTATGGCTCCGGTGACGTCGATCGGAGTCGCGAGCGGAGCCGGTGTATTATGACGTCGCCCACGTCGACGTGGAATGCTGGGGAAGAAAAGTTCCGTGGAATGCTGGCGCAGGGGATATTCACAAGGTGAGGAATCCACTGGCAGATGTATCCATCAGAACATACATTATTTAAAAAGGACACAACACAATGGGCGCACACAAGGAGCACCCATGGACCAACTTTTCTTTCTTTAGACAGTCCACACTAGATTTTGTAATAAGCGTCTGGAAACAGATTGCCCCACAATCTACATTATTTTAATATGCAGCCTTGCATCATTGGTTGCCTAAGCGGGAGAGAAACAGTAAGAAATGTAAAAAGTGCACACAGTAGAAAATTGAGCAAGAGGGAAGCATGTGTCAGTCTTTACCAAACAGCAGAATAAAAGGTAACACATGAAAGTGCAACCCACATGGCAAAGGAGACTTGGATGCACATTTATGAGTGGCGCTGGGAACATTCCTAATTTTCACAGCATTGAAAAGATGTTTTGGGCCCTTCCGCAGGCAGTAGGGTATCCACAGATTTAAAGTTGACAGTCAACGCATGGAAGTATGCATGACCGAAGAATACTGGAGAGCAAGGGAGAGAGCAAAAGACATGCAGAAACAGAGAAAACCAATGAAAGCAGGGGTAAGTAAGGGAGGAGGAAACCTCCTAGCTACATTTCCAGTGCCTGAAATGACTTGCAATAACATTTTACAGATGTCTTTAGGACAAAGATCACTTAAACATACTCACCAAGTAAACTGACCAGAATTTTAAAATTTGGAACAACGTGAATCTGAAACAATAAAAAAAAATGGTACAGTTAATATAGAAACTTCCTGTTATGGAGAGAGATGGAGGGGAGGGGGGCGGGGAGAGGAAGAGGCACACAGAGAAGCACACGACACCTAGGTCAAGACAGGACAGGGCAAATGCATCAAACAGGCGCTAATGTACTTTATCCCCATCGCCTTTTGCTCTTTCTTTCAAATATTCTAGTTCCCTTGCCCATCTTTCTACTTTCTTTTCTTAGAAAGGGTGGCAGTGTTGTTCTCCTGAAACAGTCTTTTATAAAACTTACAACTACCCTCTCTTTCTCCAGCAGCTTCCCACTGCCCTTTTTCTACTTATCAGATCCCCTTTCACTGCTTTCTTCATAGCCTGCTTCCTTTTGTTTCAGACTCCCATTTATCACTAAATGATGTTCTTAACCATTTGATTCGGACTACATGTAAATGATTCACACTACTTAATCACAAAGACCTAAAGAAGGAACATGATGAGTGTATTGAGGAATAGATTCAAAACAGAGAAATGCATTATAATCAAAGAGCTGATTGCCGGTAACTTTATAAGTATATACACACCCACTATAAGAAATGTTTCTCTGATCAACAAAAACGTTTTTTTAAAGAATCGGTTTGAATTAGAAAATTTGGCAAAATGAGGCATAAGCAAGGTCACAAAGATGGAAATGATGCAGGCAAGTAGTATCCATTGAAAACCTTTTAGTTGAGTTTTTAAATCTGGATGAATATATTCAGGTGGATTTCAAGAGTTATGAAATAGGTATCAAACAGCAAGTAGAGATCCTAACTTTCAGGGCTGAAAGTTGACAAGCCTGGGGAATAGGTAAAGCAAGGTATGAGAGATAAGATTAGATTACAGTATCATAACTGGTGCATCAATGTAGTGCTTTTAGGAGAAGCGATGATTATTCAACTTTTGATTTACTCAGTGAGATATAGAAAAGTTATAAAGCATGTCCATTAACCATTTGAGAGGGAAGGTGCACTTCATGACAAGTTCTTTCGAGGCCAACTACAAGTTCCCACTTGTTTTGAGAATTCAAAATATTGCTGAGCAGGTCAGTTCAGAACATTTGGCTATGAGATGGTTCCAATCCTATGATGTCGCAAGCATCGAATTTAGGTTTTAGCCACTACACTGACATTAGATAAGTCCTAGATGTGACCTAGGTCGGTCAACATTTGGAAGAAAGATGTGCAAAGGTTAGCACACATGAGGAATTTGTAATGTAACTGGTGCTCATGTAAAGCACTCTGGTCTACTTTGCGCTATATAAAACAAAACAAAAAAAAAGTTCACATCGGACCATACTAATTTGCGTGGACTCAAATGCATCCAAACCCCAGTTAGTTACAAGGGTTGCGAATACCTGGCCCATCTATTAATGTCTGCAGAAGGATCTCTACAACACGACCTACATCGCATACAAGGTATTACATATGGGGACCAAAAAATCCCTGGTGAATTATATTACCATCTCTGGACAATGCAGTGTCATAGGCAGGAAGGTATCTTTATACCTCAAGATCTCAAAGTACAAGACAAGATTCAGCATGCAGGGCGCTGTCTCAGGTCATGTAACAAATATTTTTAACTCCTTTTATAATTTAAAAAAAAAAACCTGTACGCTTGGCTGCTCCTTTTCAACAATCAACACTAATCTTAGGAATTATCCACAGTCACCTGCGGTTTCAGTTGATGGTAAAAGGGAAATTGCTACCAATTGTAAATAGCTTTGCATGCATTCTACATGTAACTGTTATAATAACTTTCATTACCTCTGTGCAATTCGTAAATCTCCCCTTGTGCATGCGAATTCACTGACTGCTGTAACGTTTTTCTGTGAGATTGTTGGAAATACTCCACTCCCACACCGGTAAGGGTTGGTGGTAACGGGGTACTTCCAGGACATACAGTGGTAGCTTGGCTCGAGTGGTCAGGAATCAGGCACCGTGCTAAGCATACGACATACCCATACAATAACCATGCGTGCATCCGTTCCAAAAACGACTCTACACCGTAAAAATTATGAAAATATCTTTCTTTATCTTCTTTTTCTCTTAGTTGCTGATTAGATAAATAATAACACAATCACAATATACAAGCTTTTTAAATAGTGCAGGTCAAATAAATACTGGCTTAATGATTCAATAAATAGGGGTGATCATAAATAATAAAGGCATAAATATAAGTGCAATACATACAGGCAATTAAATATTCTGAGGCAATAAATACTGCAAACCAATAAATATTGTGCATCAATAAATACTGTGGACCAATAAATACAGTGAAGCAATAAATAGGTTAAATACAATAAATACAGTGCCCCCAATAAATAATTAAAAGCTGACAGTGACACTCATAGAATCAGATCACATTTGAGATTACTATGGGCTAATTTGGCCCAGGCACAGCTTGTGGGGATGTGGAAGGATTGAGGGTGTCTACTCCCTGGCTTGGACAAGGCTGAGGCCTAAACTGAGGTAGATCAAGGGGGGGAATACCAGAGACCTGGCTCTCTCACTCTACACAACCCCTCTAAATTAGTCTCAGCTCACCCCTGGCACAGTCCAGCTGGTTCCAGCACCTCTCTAACCCCTAGAGTAGTCTCTTAGGATTCCACAGGGCCTTTGGCGCCCTCTATTCCACTTACTGCCCTTTTTCTGAAGTTCCGACGCTGTTGGAGTCGTGTCGACGCCGTGAGGCGGTTCCGGTTCGATGTCGGCGGCCTCGGCACAATGTCAGTTCTTGACGACGCCGGTAGGCGGTTCCGGTTCGATGTCGGCGGCCTCGGCTCGATCTCGACCTCCGATTCGATGGCGTCGGGCAGTCTTGACTCGATGTCGACTTCGGGCGGCTCCGGTCCGATGGCGACCTCAGCTTCGATGACGTCGGCCGGCCTTGGCTCGATGTCGACTTCCGGCGACTCCGGAGTGCGATCCTCACTCCCGACCTCCGGTGCTCCTCTCCTCAGGTTTCCGGCGACTCCGGAGTGCGACCTCCACTCCCCCGTCGACGCCGCTCACTCGACCTCGGGTGACTTCCTCCTCGACCTCTGGTACTTCTCCGACCTCCGTCGGCGCCCTCTCTCGATCTCTGGCGGCTCCGGGTACGACGTCTGCTTTTCCAGTCAGCGCCGCTTCTCCACCTCGGGCTCCAGGTCTCCAGGCTACTCGACGTCAGACTCCAGGGAAACCAGTATCCAGGTCAGGATCTTGCTGTTCTTGGATTCTAAGGCCTGTTCCTGCTGTCCAGGTCCTTAAGATGGTTTTTCTTGCTTCTTCCCACACAGGGCTCCAGGCTGGGCTCAGTCAGTAGGGACTAGTATCAAGGGTGGGTTTATGGACCCCACTCCAGGCACAAGTTTCCACCCCTGCTGCCTCACTCCTTCCTCCTTCAGGTTTCTGCTGCTCACTCTTCACCAGTCAGGTGCCAACTGCCAGCTCCAACTGCCAACTCTCTGTCTTAGCTTCCCAACATTCTAAACCGCCTCCAACTGTCACAGGGTTCTGGAATGTTCTGGAAGGTGCTGGTAGGTTCCAGTGGATGCTGGTGATGTCACAGGTGGCCACCATTTTGTGCTCCAGGCCCTCAGACAGAAGTTCCAGGGGTAGATTAAATGGCTCCCTGAATCTGCAGCAACACTAAAAAGTCTGGTGGTTCCCAAAAAGGAAAAATTCTAACAGGGTTTGAGGCAAAAGTGGGACAAAATAAATAATGATGAGGAGGGACCACCCAAAGGGCTGACAGGTCTAACACGCGTCCCCCCCAGCTGAAAGTGGGGAGAGCTACCCAACCCCTTGGGAGTTCTCATCACTAAGGCGGAAATACCTTGAGAGACCGTCTGCATTGGCGTGGTCCACTCCAGGCCGATGTTCCACCTGAAAGTCCATTCCCTGTAGGGAAATAGACCACCTCAACAACTTGGGATTCTCCCCCTTCATCTGCATCAGCCAACGGAGGGGTCTGTGGTCGGTCTGAACCAGGAAGTGCGAGCCAAACAGGTATGGCCGCAACTTCTTCAGAGCCCATACCACTGCAAAGGCTTCACGCTCTATTGCACTCCACTTCTGTTCCCTGGGAAGTAGTCTCCGGGATAGGAAGACCACGGGTTGATCCAGACCCTCTTCATTGAGTTGCGATAACACTGCCCCAATGCCATGTTTTGATGCATCTGTCTGGACAATGAACTCCTTGGAAAAGTCTGGGGCCCTTAAGACTGGGGCCTCGCACATGGCTTTCTTCAATCTCACAAAGGCCTGCTGACAAGCCTCCGTCCAGACTACCCGTCGAGGTTGTTTCTTGGACGTGAGCTCCGTGAGGGGGGCTACGATGGTACCGTACCCCTTCACGAAGCGGCGGTAATATCCCGTGAGGCCCAGAAAAGCTCGGACCTCAGTCTGTGTCTTGGGGGGTTCCCAGGCCATGATGGCCTCGATCTTCGCCTGGAGGGTTTGCACCGCTCCCCTACCCACCAAGTGTCCAAGGTACACTACCGACCCCTGCCCGATCTGGCACTTGCTGGCCTTGATCGTTAACCCAGCTTGTCTCAGGGCCTGGAGAACAGCTTGCAGGTGACGCAAGTGATCCTCCCAGCTGTTACTGAAGACGGCTATGTCATCCAGATAAGCAGCAGAGAAACTCTCCATTCCGGTGAGGATCTGGTTTACCAGGCGCTGAAACGTGGCAGGTGCCTTCTTGAGCCCAAAGGGCATCACACAGAACTGGTAGTGGCCATTGGGCGTGGAGAAGGCTGACCTTTCCCTTGCTCCATCAGTCAAAGAGATCTGCCAGTACCCAGAAGTAAGGTCAAAGGTACTTAGATATTGGGCAGCTCCCAGCCGGTAAATCAATTCATCCGCCCTAGGGATCGGATGAGCATCAGTTTTGGTCACTGAATTCAGTCCCCGGTAGTCCACACAGAACCTCAGTTCCGGTTGGGCACCCGGTGGTGCAGCTTTTGGTACTAGTACCACCGGACTGGACCAGGGGCTGCTAGAAGGTTCGATCACTCCTAGCTCCAGCATCTTAGTGACTTCACTATGAATGCTGGCCTTCACCTTGTCTGACATCCGGTAGATCTTGAACTTCACAGGTGGGCTGTCTCCTGTGTCCACGTCATGGACGCACAGGTGAGTCCTACCCGGGACAAGGGAGAACAACGAAGAGTACTGCCCCAGGACCTGGCGACAGTCCTCCTGCTGTTCAGGAGTTAGAGATGGGGAGAGAATCACTCCCTCCACCGACCCATCCTTTTCTTGAGACGCAAACAGATCGGGGAGAGGCTCGCTTTCCACGTCCTCTCCTCCGTCAGTCACCATCATCAAGATGACTTCGGGCCTCTCGTGGTGGGGTTTGAGGCGGTTGGCATGCAGCACCCGCAGGGGCTGACGAGGGGTCTTCAGGTCCACCAAGTAGGTAGCCTTACCCTTCTTCTCCAACACCTCAAAGGGTCCTGACCAGCGATCCTGGAGGGCACTAAGCTCTCCTGGTTCGATCACCCACACCTTCTGGCCAGGCTCCAACTCCACCGGGTGAGCATTGTGGTCATACCACGCCTTCATCACTGCTTGGCTGGCTTCCAAGTTGTCAGAAGCTTGCTTCCACAACTTAGCCATTTGGCTCCGGAAGGCCAGCATGTAGCTCACCACATCCTGGGAAAGCTTTCTGGGAGTTCTTTCCCATCCGTCTCTCACCAGGTTGAGAGGTCCACGTACAGGGTGCCCATACAGAAGCTCGAAGGGGCTGAAGCCCACTCCCTTCTGTGGCACTTCCCTGTAGGAAAAGAGTAAACAGGGCAGGAGGACGTCCCATTTCCTCCGCAGGCTTTCAGGCAGACTTCTGATCATGCCCTTCAAGGTTTTGTTAAACCTCTCCACCAGACCATTGGTCTGGGGGTGGTAAGGAGTTGTGAACCGGTAGGTCACTCCACACTCCTTCCACATGGCCCGCATGTACGCTGACATGAAGTTGGTCCCCCTGTCGGACACAACTTCCTTGGGAAAACCCACTCGGGTAAAGATTCCCATCAGGGCCCTAGCCACAACAGGTGCTGTTATGGTCCTCAGAGGTATTGCCTCTGGGTACCGTGTGGCATGATCCACCAGGACCAGGATAAACCGGTGACCAGCTGACGTTGGCGGATCTAACGGACCCACAATGTCGATGCCCACCCTTTCAAAGGGGGTGCTAACGACAGGAAGTGGTTCCAGGGGAGCTTTCAGCTTCACCCCTGTTTTCCCACTGGCTTGGCAAGACACACATGTCCGGCAGTAGGTATCGGACGACACTTTCATCTGAGGCCAATAAAAGTGTGGGACAAGACGGGCGAAGGTCTTGTCTTGCCCCAGGTGTCCTGCCAATGGGATCTCGTGAGCCAACTCCAGAAGGAAGGCTCGATAACGTTGAGGGACTACCAAGGCTCGTGACGATCCGTGTAGGGGTGCCTTGGGTTCACTGTAGAGGAGCCCATCCTCCCAGTAAACACTGTAGTTCCCTTCAGCGTTCCCTGCTGCCTGGGCTTCGGCCTGTCGCCTCAGCCCCTCAAGGGTAGGGCACTCCCTCTGGCCCTGGCAGAATTCCTCCCTGGACGGGCCTCCCTCCACGTGCCACTCGGCCGGGATGGGTAGGTCCTCCAGTTTGGTAACATCCCCCACCGCAGACTCCTGGTCCACCACCTCCGGTGGCCTATCCGTCCTACGGGGTGCGGACGCCGAGGCAGGCTCCTCCTGTCCTCGGTTCTTCCCTTGACTGGCAGCTGGCTGGGCCATTGTTCCAGGCTCCAGCCGAAACGAACTCCCTCTTCGGGTAGTCGCGGACCTTGTGCTCACACAGGCCCAATCAGGTGTACCCAGCATCTCAGTGTGAGTCCGGTATTCCACCTCCTTCCAAGCGTTGTGCTCCATGTCATTCCCCAGCAGACAATCGACTGGCACGGCAGGGCTTACGGCAACTTGAAGTGAATCTGCAACTCCCCCCCATTCAAAGGGAACCTCGGCCACTGGATAGTGGCCTGTTCTGCCGTCAGCCATCGCGGCTGGGTGGAGTACATCGGGAATTACCTGCTCTGGAGACACCAGTTGGCTACGCACCATAGTCATACTGGCTCCTGTGTCTCTCAGAGCCTCCCCTCTTTGGCCGTTGATGGTGACCCACTGCCCATACTTTACGGTATTTGCGGGCACCTGGATCTTAGGAACCATCTCCCGTTCTCCCAGGGACACTAAAGTGACACCCGCCCACTCCCTTCCCTTAGTTAAGGGCATCTCCTCCCCGAGCACTGCACTAGCTACTCCGGGGGTCTTTCCTCCAATGGGAGGGGGTGGTCGTTTCAGGCACTTCGGATCTCCTTTATAGTGTCCAACGCCACCGCACTCGTAGCAATGGACAACCCTTGGCTGCTGACTCTGGCCAGGATTAGGGTTTCTGGGTGGGTTAGCCCTAGGGGTGAATCCTGTTCGCTTCCCTTGGAAGTTATTTTGGGGGCCTTTGGAGAAGTCCTTTTTCTTTTCCCCCCCTCTTTCTTCTGGGGGGCGCCCTGTCCGGCCTTTTGAGTATCCCCTCCAGTCCCCCTTGTGGACACCCGGGTACTAGCCCAAATGTCCGCTTCCTCAGCAAGCTTCCGGGGACTGGTCAGCTTGCTATCCACCAGGTGTTGACGCAGTTCAGGGAAACATTCTCAAGCAGGTGTTCCTTCAGTACTAGGTCAAACAACCCCTCGTAGTTCCTCACTTCACTGCCCTGAATCCAACCCTCTAGTGCCTTCTTTGCATAGTCCAGGAAGTCCACCCAATTCTGTGTGCCCAGTTTGTGACTACCCCTGAACTTCTGTCTGTACTTTTCGGGTGTTAGTACAAACTTTCTTATGAGCGCCAGTTTCATGGTGGGGTAGTGGGTCTGATCATCCTCTTCGAGGGCCAATAAAGCATCCCTACCAGCTGGAGGCATGTACTTGTACAATCCCCCTCCCCAGTACTTCTCTGGAACCCCATGGGCCCTTAACGAGACCTCATAGGCCGCTAGCCACTTGGCGATATCGTCACCCGCCCCATAGCTAGCTACTATGTCCTTTGGCAGGTAGGGTTTGGGTTCCCTGGTGTACTCTCGTTCTTCGCTGCCACCGTTAGGTACAGGGTGTGCCCCGATTCTCAGGATCTGAAGATCTATCTCTTTCAGCCTTATCTCATGAGCCATCCTCTGTTCCTCTTTCTCTTTCTCCAGCCTTGCTAAGTCCCATGTGAGCTGCCTTTTCTCCCTCCGGTCTGTTAACTCCACTTCAGACAAGCCACCGCTAGAGGCACTGCTGCCCTTCCTGGAAAGTGTCCTGGGCCCCGCTGACAGGTTCCCCACCTCCGGTTGGTACAAACCAGCTCCCTCACTGTCGGGCTCTCTATCCCTGTCCTCCTCCTCAGCCTTGCTTTCTCGGCGTGCCTCCCCCCAAGCCCTTAAGCTGGTTTGGAGTGCACCCTTCTTTGCTCCTGGGGGACAATACACCCCCTCCCGCTGGCAAAACTCCCTGAGTTGGGCCACAGTGTACGTTTGTAAATTCTCCAGTACAAACTCCATCTTGCCCACTCAGGTCAGAGGACAGTTATTTGCAGTAACAATGCAGGGGGGTACCTTTAATAATACCTCCTCCCATCACCAGAGTAAATTTGGAAAAAACAAAAACCCACAATTAGGAAGGCCGCTTTGAGAAAACTCCCGGTGTAGGCCTATGGACTACCCACAGTTATTGTTGAGTATACGTAGGCACAGCTCTATCCCACCACTGAACACCAATTAATGTTGGAAATACTCCACTCCCACACCGGTAAGGGTTGGTGGTAACGGGGTACTTCCAGGACATACAGTGGTAGCTTGGCTCGAGTGGTCAGGAATCAGGCACCGTGCTAAGCATACGACATACCCATACAATAACCATGCGTGCATCCGTTCCAAAAACGACTCTACACCGTAAAAATTATGAAAATATCTTTCTTTATCTTCTTTTTCTCTTAGTTGCTGATTAGATAAATAATAACACAATCACAATATACAAGCTTTTTAAATAGTGCAGGTCAAATAAATACTGGCTTAATGATTCAATAAATAGGGGTGATCATAAATAATAAAGGCATAAATATAAGTGCAATACATACAGGCAATTAAATATTCTGAGGCAATAAATACTGCAAACCAATAAATATTGTGCATCAATAAATACTGTGGACCAATAAATACAGTGAAGCAATAAATAGGTTAAATACAATAAATACAGTGCCCCTAATAAATAATTAAAAGCTGACAGTGACACTCCTAGAATCAGATCACATTTGAGATTACTATGGGCTAATTTGGCCCAGGCACAGCTTGTGGGGATGTGGAAGGCTTGAGGGTGTCTACTCCCTGGCTTGGACAAGGCTGAGGCCTAAACTGAGGTAGATCAAGGGGGGAATACCAGAGACCTGGATCTCTCACTCTACACAACCCCTCTAAATTAGTCTCAGCTCACCCCTGGCACAGTCCAGCTGGTTCCAGCACCTCTCTAACCCCTAGAGTAGTCTCTTAGGATTCCACAGGGCCTTTGGCGCCCTCTATTCCACTTACTGCCCTTTTTCTGAAGTTCTGACGCTGCTGGAGTCGTGTCGACGCCGTGAGGCGGTTCCGGTTCGATGTCGGCGGCCTCGGCACAATGTCAGTTCTTGACGACGCCGGTAGGCGGTTCCGGTTCGATGTCGGCGGCCTCGGCTCGATCTCGACCTCCGATTCGATGGCGTCGGGCAGTCTTGACTCGATGTCGACTTCGGGCGGCTCCGGTCCGATGGCGACCTCAGCTTCGATGACGTCGGCCGGCCTTGGCTCGATGTCGACTTCCGGCGACTCCGGAGTGCGATCCTCACTCCCGACCTCCGGTGCTCCTCTCCTCAGGTTTCCGGCGACTCCGGAGTGCGACCTCCACTCCCCCGTCGACGCCGCTCACTCGACCTCGGGTGACTTCCTCCTCGACCTCTGGTACTTCTCCGACCTCCGTCGGCGCCCTCTCTCGATCTCTGGGGGCTCCGGGTATGACGTCTGCTTTTCCAGTCAGCGCCGCTTCTCCACCTCGTGCTCCAGGTCTCCAGGCTACTCGACGTCAGACTCCAGGGAAACCAGTATCCAGGTCAGGATCTTGCTGTTCTTGGATTCTAAGGCCTGTTCCTGCTGTCCAGGTCCTTAAGATGGTTTTTCTTGCTTCTTCCCACACAGGGCTCCAGGCTGGGCTCAGTCAGTAGGGACTAGTATCAAGGGTGGGTTTATGGACCCCACTCCAGGCACAAGTTTCCACCCCTGCTGCCTCACTCCTTCCTCCTTCAGGTTTCTGCTGCTCACTCTTCACCAGTCAGGTGCCAACTGCCAGCTCCAACTGCCAACTCTCTGTCTTAGCTTCCCAACATTCTAAACCGCCTCCAACTGTCACAGGGTTCTGGAATGTTCTGGAAGGTGCTGGTAGGTTCCAGTGGATGCTGGTGATGTCACAGGTGGCCACCATTTTGTGCTCCAGGCCCTCAGACAGAAGTTCCAGGGGTAGATAAAATGGCTCCCTGAATCTGCAGCAACACTAAAAAGTCTGGTGGTTCCCAAAAAGGAAAAATTCTAACAGGGTTTGAGGCAAAAGTGGGACAAAATAAATAATGATGAGGAGGGACCACCCAAAGGGCTGACAGGTCTAACAGAGATGTTAAGCGCTCTGCCACCCTTTTGAGGGTCAGGAATATACTATACAAAAATAAATAAGGAACCCACCATTCTACAAGCTTCTTAAGAATGCAGACCATGATTAAGTCATGGGCAACAGTTCTAGTAATGCAACCCAAATGACCCCAAACCAACTCCCGTTCCCCCCCCCCCCCAAAAAGAAACACACACAAAAATCCCACAAATAACATGAAAACTAATTTAAACATTCGCTCTACTTTAAGGATGTAATGAAACTCCTAGTTTGCTAGTGTGTAATTATATGAAACATTCTGAACAATTTGCTTTAACCAAAAGTTTGCATTCTCTGACTTCCTTTAAAATTGAATAACTAACGCAAGGGCATAATAAGCATTTCAGGAGTTGGGTGAATCACTTGTTTACTAAATTGATGCCACAAAGGTAGCTTAGACGAAAGATAAACATTGTTTTTGCCGGACTGTGGGATGAACATCCTCCCAAAATATTGATTACTGTTTTACTGCACGATCCCACAGCAACTAATAGACAGTTTTTTCCTTATGACTGAAAGGAACAAACATAGCTTTTGGGTCAGTTGGTTTGTTCTGAAAAATGGGTACTAGGCACCAATATGTACTGTGGAAATTGAGGCCAACTGTGTGAGAATAGTTAAAAATCAATTGGATCTAGGTCCTGAACAGATGTCACTTAGGAACTAGCTAGTACTGTAGTGAAAACAGGGTTCTGCCTGCACACATTGCTATGTTAGCATAAGCGTTTTAGAAGTTAAACTCCATCTTGTCACTTTCCCGCTTTTGCACACGATACTAAAGGTAAGGCAAATGCTACTTACCAGTATGCATCTGTTCTTGGCATGTAGAGCTGCAGATCTATACACTGTGCATAGATCGCCATCTGGTGTTGGGCCCGGATGTTTGCAGTTGTTTTTCCTCTTGGAAAGTCTTTGGAAGTCACGAGGTATGTGACTCCTCCTTTGGATCGTATTGCGCATGGGCTTCGGCTCCATCCTCAGATTGTTTTTCGCCAGCAGGGAAATGATGGAGCGTAGTAATAAACAGTGAAGATGCCCATGTGTGTTGTATCTAAATAAGATAAACTGGAACAGATAAGGTAGCCGGGGAGGCGGGTGGGCGTGTGTAGATCTGCAGCTCTACATGCCAAGAACAGATGCATACTGGTAAGTAGCATTTGCCGTTCGAGGCATATGAGCTGCAGATTACACACTGTGCATAGATTGTATAGCAGTACCCATCGCTAGCGGCGACCACCAGTATCTGTTGCAGTGGTTTGAAACAATGTTTTGAGTACAGCCTGGCCCACACTATCTTGTTGCTTAGTTTGCACATCTACACAATAGTGTTTAGTGAAAGTGTGCGGTGTTGACCATGTAGCTGCTTTGCAGATATCATCTAAGGGGATGTTCCCTAAGAATGCCATGGAAGCCCCTATCTTACGTGTAGAGTGGGCTTTAGGGGGAACAGATAGCGTTTGTTTTGCTTTGTGGTAGCAAATCTGAATGCATTTGACAATCCACCTAGCTATCCCAGATTTGGAGATGGGATTGCCTTTATGTGGTGGTGAGAAGGAAACGCACAGTTGTTTGGCCTTTACGAAAGGGTTGTGTTCTTTCGATGCAGTAGAGTAAGGCTCATTTGACATCTAATGTGTGGAGAGCTCTTTCTGCAACAGTCTGTGGTTGCGAGAAGAATACGGGTAGTTCCACAGACTGGTTTAGGTGAAAGGGAGAAATGACTTTAGGGAGGAATTTTGGATTAGTACGGAGAACAACCTTGTTATGGTGCAATTGCAGAAAAGGTTCTTGAATGGTGAGTGCTTGTATCTCACTGACCCTTCTGAGGGAAGTGATGGCTACAAGAAAAGCAGTGTTCAATGTTAGGAATTGAAGTTCTCATGTGTGTAGAGGTTCAAAGGGAGGCCCCATTAGTCTAGTGAGAACGATGTTTAGGTTCCACACAGGTGAGGGTGGCACTCTGGGGGGAATTATTCTTTTGAGGCCTTCCATGAAGGCTTTTATGGCAGGTACTCTAAAGAGTGATAGATGTTGCCTGTGATAGATGTTGCCTGTTTTGTAGATAAGCTTCTGGCTGCAAGGTGCAGTCTAATAGACGTGTAGGCTAGATTGCATCTTTGTAGGTATAGTAAATCGCCTATGATGTGTTGAATGGACACATCTAGGGGATTGAAGTTATTGTTGTGACAATAGACCACAAAACGTTTCCATTTGGCTGCGTAGCAAGCTCTAGTGGTAGGTCGCCTAGCCTCTCTGACGTTCATACAGCCAGGAGGAAGATTCAGATCTCCGAATTCTAGGATTTCAGGAGCCAGATCGCAAGGTTGAGCTGAGCTGGGTCCGGGTGCCTGATCTCTCCATGGTTCTGGGTTAAGAGGTGTGGAGAGAGGTGTAACTTTTGGTGCGGTACTACAGATAGTTCCAGCAGTGTGGTGTACCATGGTTATCTGGCCCAAGTTGGAGCTACTAGGATGAGAGTGAGGGAGTGTTGTAGTTTGCGCACCATTAAGGGAATGAGTGGGAGAGGCGGAAAAGCGTACGCAAATCTGCCTGACCAGTTCATCCATATCGCATTGCCTTTGGACAATGGGTGTGGATATCTGGCGGCGAAGCTTGGGCATTTGGCGTTTGTGGGTGGCGAAGAGGTCTATCTGTGGATGCCCCCACATTTGAAAGTACGGGTGAAGAACTTGTGGATGGTGTTCCCACTCGTGAATTTGTTGGGTTTGTCTGCTCAGCAGATCTGCCATAGTGTTTTGGACTCCTGGGACATGTTGGGCTAGGAGGAAGATTTGTTGGGGTATGGCCCATCACCATATGCTCTGTGCTAGCTGAGAGAGCTGCAGAGAGTGTAGGCCGCCTTGTTTTTGTATATAGTACATGGCTGTCATGTTGTTGGTGCGGACTAAGACGGCCTTGCCTGAGACATGCGTTTGAAAAGCCTTTAGGGCTAAGAATATGGCTAGTAACTCCAGATGGTTGATGTGGAGTAACTTTTGTTGAGGTGTCCACCTGCCCTGCATGGTGTGATGTAGTAGGTGAGCTCCCCAGCCGGAGAGCGATGCGTCCGCTGTTAGTACTATCTGAGGAACTGGATCCAGGAACGGTCGCCCTTTGGAAAAGTTTTTGGTGGTCCACCACTACAGAGAGCGATAGGCACGAACGTTTACCAACACCAGATCTGTCAATTGACCCTGGGCCTGGTTCCATTGGCACGTTAAGCACTCTTGGAGAGGACGCATCTGGAGTCTTGCGTGAGGTACTATGAATATGCAAGAGACCATCATTCCTATAAGTTGCATGAACACTCGAGCTGGAAGAGAGTGTTCTGGCTGAAATTTGGCACGGAGAGCCTGAATGCTTGCTATCCTGGCAGGACTGGGGTAGGCTAGCGCTTTTGCGGTGTCTATGGTGGCACCGAGGTATTGCTTTACGTGGGTTGGTTGCAGATGGGACTTCATGTGATTTACTGTGAAGCCCAGGTCGTGAAGTAGTTGGATAGTGGCGTGAGTGTGTTGTACACACTGGTTGTAGGAGTTGGCTTTTATGAGCCAGTCGTCTAGGTATGGGAAGACATGAATGTGTTGTCTTCGCAGGTGTGCTGCCACTACTGCTAGGCACTTGGTAAACACCCGTGGTGCTGTGGTGACTCCGAAGGGGAGCACCTTGAATTGATAGTGCTGACAGTCCACTACAAATCTGAGAAACTTCCTGTGAGCGTTGTGAACAGGAATGTGGAAATAAGCGTCCTTGAGGTCTAAGGTGGCCATGAAGTAGTTTTGGGAGAGCAGTGGAAGTACCTGCTGGAGTGTGACCATGTGGAAATGGTCTGAGTGTATATAGTGATTTAGGAGTCTGAGGTCTAAGATGGGCCTTGGAGTTTCGTCCCTTTTTGGTATGAGAAAATATAGGGAGCAAACTCCCATATTTTTTTTGGTTGGTAGGAACTAGCTCTATCGCACTCTTTTGTAGGGCCTCTTGTTTTAGTAGTGCTAAACGTTCCTGTGACATTGGGCGTTGTTTGGGTGGAATGTTTGGGTGGGTAGATGTTAGTTCGAGGCAGTAGCCTGACCGAATTATTGCGTTACCCATTTGTCTGATGTGATGGTAGTCCAGACAAGAAGGAAATTGTGAAGTCTGCCCCCGACCGGAGTGGGATGATCTTGGGGGAGTGGAGGGAAGTCATTGGGCAGGGGTGGAGGCAGAGCGGAAGGTGTTTGTCTTGCCTCTGCCTTTATTATTGTTGCCCCTGTAGCCGCCTCTTTGGTAACCCCTTGTAGAGGTGGATTAGGTAGGAGCTTTATAGGAAGTAGAAGCGGTGCCAGAGGAGTAGCCACTGGAGGTGCTTCGAAAGGAAGAGCGGCGAAAGGAGCGCCTGGGAGGGTGCGATTGTAAGGCTCCCATAGACTTCGCCGTATCTGTATCTTTCATTTTTTCTATGGTCTCATCAACCTTTGGGCCGAACAGATGTTCCTGGTGAAAGGGGTGATTCAGGATGGAAGCTTGCACCTCTGGTTTGAAACCTGAAATCCGTAGCCAGGTATGCCGACGGAGGAGGACGCTGGTGTTAATTGCCCTGGAGGCGGTGTCAGCTGCATCTAGGGCACAGCGGATGGAGGTGTTGGTGATGGTTTTACCGTCCTGGATTAGCTCATTGGCTCTATTTTTATATTTATCAGGGAGGTGTTGCATTATTGCGTCTAATTCATCATAATGTGCCCTGTCGTATCTTGCCAAAAGCGCTTGTGTGTTTGCGATGCGACATATGTTGGCAGCCTGGGATGCAGTGCGCTTGCCCGATGCGTCCAAGAGTTTGGACTCCTTATCAGGTGGTGGTGCCTCGCCTGATGCCTGGGAGTTTGCACGCTTTCTTGCAGTGGACACTACTAGGGAATCTAGTGGTGCTGGCCCTCTGATGTAGGTGGGGTCTGTGGGGCAGCCTATATTTTTTGTCGATGCGAGGGTTGATGACCCGTGCTTGATGACGCCTTCAAGCATGGGCAGGATGGAAGTGAACCTGTGTGTTGTGTCAAAGGTATCTAAGAGGAAGTCCTCCTCCACGGGGTCAGTATAGAGATCCACACCGTGGTAGTGTGTAGCCCTCTGGAGTAGGTGGTTAAACCCCATTAAGTCTTCAGGTGGGGATGGTCTTGAAGGGTAGAGATCATCCTGCAGGACATTAGGGATGTCTGGAATGTTATAGTCGTCCCATGGGTCTGGGGAGCCTGTAGGAGTGGGGTCCCCTGTAGGTTGGTCATGGGGCTCGTCCCCTGTGTCATCATAGACATCATCATCATCATCCGGAGAGGGTGTGGGGGAATGATGAGGTGGGGGAGAAGGAGGAGGAGCCGGTGGAGGAGGGGGTGAAGGTATTCTCAAAGGGGAGGTAGCAAAGTCTTTCCTCTTTGGAGGTGGAGCAGGCTTGTCCAGAGGTCTCTTTTTGATGCGGAGCATCAAATGTCCAGCCTTAGGGTCCTTGACCAGTGTTTTTTGTAATGGATCAGGCCTAAATAGTTCTTCAGTGAGTGTCCGGTCCATCGGCGCCGAAGGCATCGGGCCATAGGCCTTATTGTCCTTGAGTCTGCATCAGTTCGTTGTCATGATCTGTGCGGCTTCGGAATGGCTGGTTGTTTACTCGTCTCAGAGATGACTTTTGGCTTTGAGGTGTGGGTGTCGATGGTTTTATGGTTTTGGGCGGCTCCGGTGTCGGTACCGAGGAGCTGGTGTTTGTTTTCGGCGCCGAGTGTTTCGGTGTGGAGCTCAGTGCCGAGGAGGAAGCCATTTTCTTTTTCGGCGTCAGTGCAGAGGAGTGTTTCTCGGCACCGACGGTAGGCTGGCTCGAGCCAGAGCCTAGTGTCCTTGGTCGTGCCTAGGCTCCAGGGCGAAGGCGTGACCGAAGCCTTTTTCAATGCCGTCGAGGGTGTGGGGTGGGGGTGGATGTTGGTACTCACGACCCTCTGTGCCGGGGGATGTCCTCGACATCTGAATCGTCTGCCTCGGAGGAGCTGACGAGGCCCTCCTCGGTGCGCTGTCCTTCGGGAGCGTCGACGCCTTCTCCGAAGATGTCGTCTGGGATCGCTGTTGACGAGTGTGCCATGGTTCTTCTCGCCCTTTGGTCTCGAATGGTTTTCTTGGACCGGATGGACTTGCACGCCGGACAGTCTCGAGCCTCGTGTTCAGGGGAGAGGCAGAGGTTGTATACCTCATGGAGATCGGTGTGGGAAATTTGGACCCACATCGAGGACACTTTTTGAATGGAGTCCTTTCCATCAGCCAGGACCGGAGCTTGGGTAGGCCCGAAGGCCCTAGTCGACGACCGGAATCGAAGACTTGGATCGATGAGAGCCGCGTTGAGTGTGGAGATCGCGATCGAAAACAATACCGCGAAAGGGGGAAAGGATTGCGCGTCGATAGAAGAACTGGAAACTGTTCGGAACCGGAGCGCGAAGATCACATCTGAGCCCGATGGCGGATAAAAAAAACAGTCTGAGGATTGAACCGAAGCCCATGCGCAATACGATCCAAAGGAGGAGTCACATACCTTGTGACTTCCAAAGACTTTCCAAGAGGAAAAACAACTGCAAACATCCGGGCCCAACACCAGATGGCGATCTATGCACAGTGTGTAATCTGCAGCTCATATGCCTCGAACCTGTTATTATAAGTAAAACTGCTTGGTTGCTTTTTCTTCACATGAGAACGGTCGGTTTTTCACATCCCTAGATTTACACCGCGACCTTAGTCTGAACACTGTGTGCAGGAGCCTTCAAGGTCAAATAACAATGTATGCTGTTGAATTCAGGTTGATCGGCCCACGCTCTAGACACAACAAGCACACAGCTGCAAATATCTGAAACTCGGGTGCCTTTAATATTGCATTGCATGCATGATGCTGGCACTTGGAGAAAAACTTTTCAAGACACAGAGAGCGTTGCTGATCCTGTGATGTGATTCACCTAAGCTGATCTTGGAGGTATGGGGTTTCCCATTCAAACCTAGAGACCTTCTATTATTATAAAACTAGCTTCAAGCCAGGAGAGGGTGGTATCCAAGGTGCTATAAGACCTGTTTCCACTATCATTATAGGATTTCTCCCTTTGTGTTTTATGGAATTGTAACAATGCTGATGGTATTATCTCTGATCATTTGTCTGTTTATGTTAGCCAAAATACTGCATCTCAGAGCACGTAGTTAAAATAAACATTTTAAACTTCTCTGTGTTTTGGATCACTCACGTTGTGGACTGATATGAGAATAAAGGATTAAGAGTGTTCTTGATTCCCACCATTCCTGAGAGTATCCTAAGTCGCTTGTTCTGGGTTGTCTAATCATTGGTAGCGTCGCTGTAGTACGGAGAACGAATGAGACACGGATGCTAGTCGGATAGGGGTTCTGGGTACTGAGGTGAGTTTTTTGGTACACCACAATTCACTGAGGTCCTGGTTTCCTGCGCATAGTTCTGTGCATGAGCAGAATCCCTGCAACAGTACCCTCCTTGTTCTCAACTGAAGGTCAACCCTATTCAGATTTTCAAAGCATGTCTCATTCTAAAAAGTGGTGGTTTATTTCACACAGCTTTACCTTCGAACACAGGTTAAAAAAAACGAACAAAAAAAAACAACGAATGAGTGGCCAGGTCATGACAGATACATTCTCAAAACATGCAATGACTTTTTATTTCAATCATTACAGATAGATTAAAAATTGCACAATACCGGACAGATCAGCCCACTAAATGTACATTATTATGCACTTCAATTGATATTCTTTCTCAGATTTGGCCCGGTTTCTAGAACATGGCATCTCAAGCCACTAAGATCACCACCTCTTACAAGCAATTCAGAACCCTGCTAAAAACATAGCTTTTCAGAGAAGCCTACACTTGATTGCAGCTCCGCCCTACTGCTAGTGCTCCCAGGGCTATGAAGCCTTTCAGTGAACAAGCGCTTTAGAAATTCCTAATAATGTAACATAAAGCTGCACTGAACAGAGTATTTTAAATCAGTGCAATTTCACAACTACTGTCCTTACTAGATTTTAGGAGGCTACTCCGGCGTTAGGGTCTTACAAAATAGAAGGGTCTTCCTCACCAGAATATTTGAAAAAATGCAGCAAACCAAGTGAATCACCGGGGTCTAGGGACACCCAGACACTTTTTGTATGTTACAGATAGTTTAACCCTATTTGATATAAGCAGTATATACACATAAGCAAACTGTGTACTTTATGCACTTCAAATCCCCTCATATGAAACTTCTCTTCAATTAATATGGTTTGGCCTACTTTTACAGGAGCCGGTACACTTCCTGGTCTATTTGTTATACATACCAAAGGAACATGGCATACTTAAAAGTACATTCAAGTGTCTCCATTTTAAAATGCAGGCCCAGAAAAAACCTTCAATCATCACCTCAACAAACACATTCAACAGATGGTTTCACATCATACTTAAATGTTTATTTATAGTATTCAGATGCAGCACAGCAGAATTATAGAGAGCACAACACTCCTGAACACCTAGTGCATACACTCATATGGGGTAAAATATATACATGAAGACATACATGCATGCACAAGGTTGCTCGCTGTCTTCCCTGTTGTTTGCCTTAGCGATGGAACCTTTGGCGGCACGGGCGAGGACAGGGAGGGTGTACAGTGGGATTAGCTGTGGTGAAGCGACCCATCATATATCATTGTACGCTGATGACCTCTTACTGTACCTGGAAAACACCGAAGAGGCCCTGGTGGGGGCTGTGGGGATGCTGTCGGGCTTTGGTAGGCTGTCGGGCCTCCGGGTAAATTGGACGAAAACTTGTGTTTTCCCGCTGCGGGCAGATACGCCGTATCCCCCTCCAACGGTGGATATGATCTGGGAGGCTACATGCTTCACTTATCTGGGGGTCCGAATCTATCATGACATCGCGAACTTGTTAGACGGTTATATAGGGCGTTGCATAAGGGCCCTGAAGGGGTGCATGACCTTTTGGGCCTCCCTTTCGTTATCAGTGCAGGGCCGGGTCGCATTGTTAAAGATGGTGGCTCTGCCTCGACTGCTCTATTATTTCCGCACCCTGCCAATCTGGGTCCCGCAGCGGATCTTCAAAGATCTGAGGACGTTGGTCATCGGTTTCCTATGGGGGACCAGACGTCGTAGGGTGGCCCTGACGACTCTGATGCGCCCCAAAAATCGAAGGAGGGTTGGCGGTCCCAGATTTCGAATTATATTACCTGGCGGCGCAGCTCCAAGTTTTGACACAGAACATTGCTAGAGCGTTTAGAGGCCCGGAACAAGGGAGGGGGACCGGCATCCAGAGACATATTTTATCTTATATAGTAATGCAACAGAAATTGGACCGGAGAGGCTTGTCTATAGAGGAGAGAACTGTTCAGCTGTGCTGGCGCAGGAGTATGAAGAGAGCGAAAGCAGTGTGTCCGTATGCTCCGGAGATCCCTCTGGGGATGCTGACGGCGTTACCGCATGGAGGCGACTGGTCCCCGTTGGCAGAGTGGGAGGAGTTGGGGCTGCAGATGGTGGGGGACCTCTATGTCGACAGGGTGCTTGCTCCCTTCGGGGAGTTGCAGGCGCAGTTTGGCTTCCCGGATGGGAGTTACCTCCTGCATGCGGCGGTGATTGCAGCGATACAAAAGCATTGGAGGGGAGGGCTGGTGGAACCTACCGCAAACGCGGCCTGCCAGTACGTGGTGATGGCGGCGGGAACGCTTAAGGCGGTGACCTGCCTCCACTCTAGAATGCTACAGGAGGGGTTAGAGCCGCTCACAGCGTTGAAGGAGACGTGGGATGAAAGCATAGGCAAACCCATTCCGGACACGGTCTGGAGCCATATTCTGCGAAGAACGTGGAAGGGTAGCAGGAATGCCCGTTTTCAGCAGGTCCATTTCTTCTTCCTACATAGGGCCTACATGACGCCGGGAAGGATTAGACGATACTTTCAGGTGCAGGAGGCGGCGTGCCCGAGATGCCTAGCGCTTGGGGCCGAGCTGGACCACCTACTATGGGGGTGCCCGAAGCTGGGGACATATTGGGCTGAGGTGGGAGAGCTTTTGAACACGGTCACGGACCGGGAGGTAGAATTCGACATGGCGGCGTGTCTCCTGCTCTGGTTCCCTCACACGGCAAAGACGAAGGTGACGAGCAAGTTCATTGACCTAGGTCTCATGTTGGCCCAGAGAGAAATCACATGGCACTGGAAGTCCCGGGAGGGCCCCTCAGTTAGGAGATGGACGGCTGAGCTGTTGAAATGGTCTGGATGTGAGAGTGTGCTCAGAAGGCGACAGGCTGTCAAGACAGGTAATGAAAAGGGATTGGAGTGGGCGAGGGCTTGGGAGATGATAGTACAGGCTCTGCAAGACTACCTACTGGAGGGTGCGGAGCACGACCATTCGGAAGGCGGGGTTCCCGGAGGCTTGAGAGACCACATGCAAAACCCGATCAATGGCGAACCATAGCGTCAGAACCCACAAGTATAACCCACAGCAGCAGCAGTTGGGGGGTGGGAGGGGTGGGGGGGGGGGGGGGGGGGGAGTTCATGGGGTGTAGTTGTAGGGATATTACGAGCGCTGGCAGACCGGCTCTCTGACCAAGGCCTAGAAGGGAGAGGGGTTTTGGAGCAGCTTTCCTTAGGTACCGCTAATGTGATGTTGGGTAGGCTGCAGGCGCTGCTAAGGTGGACCGGTGCGGTGGACAAGGATAATCCTGGTGCAGCCGACTCTGAGTGGCTGACCGTATTTGGCGGCGATTGTGGGGAGGGAGTTGGTTGGGTGTAAAAGCAGATACTACATTACGCTGTTCACCTGACGTCTCTGTGAGCTGATCGCCTGGACTCTCTGAGTCACTGTGCTGGTACGCCGCCCGGCCCCCGGGATGTGGGCTGAATGGCTGTGTGCATTGTTATAACGGCAGCTGAGCTTTGTGATGTCGAGCGTGTACAGGTTGACTTACTGGATGCCTTGTTTACAACTCTGCAATAAAAATATGTTTAAAAAAAAAAAGAAATGAAGACATACATGCATTCCTGTGTTGCACGTGCCCTACTGAGCCACTCACCTCTCCCACTCCATATCAGGCCAAGGCACTTAGACCCCACCCTGAGTATTAGTCTGTCACAGACATGCCCTACATCTCTACTCTGGCTACTACCAACGCCTTCTGGCTAGGAAGTCAAAGTTGTACAGCAATAGCTGGGGGAAATGCCTGCGGAAGATACCCCATATTTAAAAGTATGTGCTTGCCCTAGAACAAAAGGTTGCCCTCAGGGGTGTTGGTAGGCCTTAGAAGTTATTCATTGAAGAATACAAAAAATTGATGGATGGAATGCTTGAATTAATCTCACCCACTGATAATTATTTGGGCAGCATCCCTGCCCATTATTATTTTGCAAACCATGCCACCTCATGGGCTCAGCTATATGCAAATCACTCCTACTCCAATAGAACAGTCCCGTCCAAACTGCTAGGCCTGGTACTCCTTGAAATGAAACACTTTTTCTCTGACAGAGAGGTGTTATTTAGTCAGACAGACTTAAAATGTTTTACTTCAGGGTTTAATTACTTTGCACGATAGTGGAATGAGGATTTGAAGTGCTGCACATTTGATGATGACAAAGTTTCGGTTTCCCATCACTTTCATTTCCTTTTCAAAAATACACTTATTTATGCTTTTTTGGTTGAAATTTTACGCTATGCATCACAAAACCAGGAACAAAAGAGCAGTGATGTTCACACATCTGCAGAACAATGTAATTAATTGAGAAGGACAAGGCCAACAAAATGCAGGAAGATAGAGTAGTGTACATGATACACCAAACAGTAAATTGACAAACCGTTATATAAAAGACAGATTTTTTTTTTTATTAAGTAGGAAAAATTCGCAAATTAGGGCAGGATAGAGCCTTATGCAGAGAACACAAAGTATGAACACGAGCCCCTACATAACGGTCAACTAAAGTATATATATATATATATATATATATATATATATATATATATATTATTTTTTTTTTAAATCACACCGTTTTTTGGTGAAATGCGACGTTTTCAGAACCGTTTTACACCAAAAAAAACAAAATTACCATCAATTTCTTTATTGTTGACTTTACGAACAACATCTTAGGGTTGATTAAGAACCTATATGCCGTTTACTAACCAACATTCGTATGGCCCAAGTCAAACAACTGAGACTTTCAACTATGCCAGCCTTTTCGGTTACTAACCACTAGCTACAAATAGTATCCTCTTCCTGCCCGCGGAACCGGGGCACAGAAGACGGAGTCAGCACAAGTTGCAGACAGCACTTTGCTAAGGTAGGAGTTTAACTAAAGACTTGGATCCTCTTCACAGGCTCACTAGCCTAACGCTGGTCCTTTTTAGGTCTCGCCTAGCCAGCGTGCATGCGCTGCCCTAGGAGAGGGCTCTTGGAATCACTTCAGAGTTCCAAGAGCCTTCTCCATGTGGGTGTGCCCCCTCCCACAAATTCCATTGGCCTTTGCGTGTGGCTTTCAATAATTGAAGCAAAAGCAGTTGATGGACAGAATGCAGTACAATGTCATACCTTCACCCCAGTACAGAGATCTGGGCATAAATCCATCTTTTTTTGCTCACCATGCCATACCAGTTTGAACCCAGCCATATGCAAATCAGTCTTGACCCTGTGCCCAATGGGAACAGTCCAGCCCGAACTGCCAGGCCAGGTCCTCCCTGGACTGGAAACAAGCATCCTAGGACCGGTTTCGGGGTTTCACCCCTCTTCAGCCAAGATAGCTTGATTCCAGTGGCATGGAGAGCACGGGACCACCGACTGAGCATACCCGTCCCACTCGGGGTGACAAATGCAAAAACAACAGTTGATGGACAGAATGCAGAACAATGTCATACCTTCACCCCAGTACAGAGATCTGGGCCTAAGTCCATCGTTTTTTTGCTCACCATGCCATACCAGTTTGAACCCAGCCATATGCAAATCAGTCTTGACCATGCTCCCCATGGTGACAGTCCAACCCCAACTCCTAGGCCAGGTCTTCCCTGGACCAGAAACAAGCATCCTGGGATCGGTTTCAGGCTTTCACCCCTCATCAGCCAGGCTTGCTTGACTCCAGTGGCATGGAGAGCACAGGACCCACGTCCATAATTCGTTGCTGGCCTGGACGTTCGGTCTGGACTGTTCCCATGGGGCACAGGGTCAAGACTGATTTGCATATGGCAAAAGAACGATGTATTTAACCCAGATCTTTTGACTGGGGGAGAATGTTTGCATGGTCAGCATTCCGCCCATCATTTGTTTGCTGTAACACTTTTCAATAATTGAAAGCACGCAAATGGCCAAAACGGCTGCATGTCCCGCCTTCCCTCAAAACTTTCACTCCCATGGTCTAGGTGTCTCGGGAATGCGCAGGGACGCGTAAGACTGGCAGCTGGTCATGGATCAGGTTACTAGCGCGGTCGCTTGCACTTTCGCGGCCGCGCTTATTATTAGTTATCTATAGTTGCCAGTCAATCCCTTTTCATTTGTGCGATAAATATCCTTTCAATTGTCATACTCGTAAATGTGTCACAGTTATAAGCGTCTTTGGTGTTCTGGTGCCACCATGTGGAAATTCATTTTTGTACAATTGGAAATAATCCACACGTGCGGCAGAGATGGCTTGTACCTACGTTATAGGCAGGTCACTTCCCAAGAATGCAGTACAGCAGGCTTCGAGACCCCGCTCTTCTCAGGGTATGCCAGCCCTCCCTTCAGTGCAGCCACCACACGGTCATCTAGCCAACCAAGCGGTATGGGCCCACACTCCCGGTGGCAGCTCGAGCAATGGTGCCAACGTGTTGGGGCCACCTATAACGGGCAGTAGTGAAGAGCATTTTACTGTAAGAACCAATAGTACTGCTTTCAACTCACGCTGCCCCTGAATGTCTTGATTCATTATGGGAGGGAGTATAGTAAGATTTCCTTTATGTATATATATGCTCAGCTCCTCCCCGTCCATCCTCGCCCTGTCATTGGAGTACATTGAGACACATAGATATTGGTGGTAAAGGACTCCTCTCTTGTGTACATCTTCTTGCCACCTGTAGCTCACAGGCTCAACTCTGGGCCAGATCACAGGCTTGCATTTTACAGAGATGAGTAACACCGGACCCGGTGTCACCCCCGCTGTGGGGTGCTAGCGTGACCCTGACATGCCATTATTTGATAAATGTGCGCCCCGTCTCCACAGGATTGATAGAGCAGTGACTTGCAACTGGAAGCACATCACGACATGTTGTCCTGTGTTGATAACACTCCCTGAGTCTGTAATTCCCCACACCGCACCTTTAAGAGCTGAACACACATTCCTGGCAAACCCAGGAGACAGCTTCGGAAATACAGCCATCTTCTGGGGTTGGTACAAAGGGAAGCTTTGCAATCTATCAGTGCCCAGGCCATACGATCACCCCAAAGCAATTCCATAGCCTATTGGATACAAAACGTGTTTTCAGAATTTGAACTTCTGGCAGCAGAAGTTGTCCAAGATGCGTCAGGAATTATGGGACACCTCACGCCAAAGGACGGGTCCTAAGAGCTGGGCCAGGACATGGCAGGAAATCATGGACAACGTCAATGCTGTGACCTCCAGTGTGAATGATGCGGACTGCTGCAAACAAACCTATAATGACCTAGAGTGGAGAGTGAGGTGCCTGGCCTGCATCGGACCGCCTCCTGGAACCCTGGGGGAGGGGAGGTCGTTCTTCAACCATGCCAATCTGGAGATATTCCACAAATAGTGACCACCACAATACTTCAAAGTGTATTTGATATAAATTCAGTTTACTAAGCTTCACAAATGTCATCATTTATTGATGACATAATTCATATTGATCAAATTCCCTACCGGCCCAAGTGTTCCACGATTTTTCACTCGCTTCTTCAAACGGTTTGAAATGTTTTATCCGTACAGATATCATACACAGAGTCTGTAAGACACTCTGACAGACTCTGTGTAACGTCATTCAACAAACTACAGTTTTCTTCAGGCTCTATTTCAATCAAGTTTCCGGGAAGCACTGACTTTTAAGGGAGATTTGTTCTTAGAGATATCTGGAGTCCTGTGACATGGCAACCCGCCTTGGTCCATAATAAGCCCTCTTGCATAGCGCCTACTGCTATCACCTCCATGGACCCTGGAAGCACTCCACACCATGACACAATTTCACAAAGCATAATTTCACTCAACACCACAGTTCCAGGCCACACAATTCAACTCCACACATTTTCAATACACACCACATAATTACACACCAAACAACATATTTCAACTCCACAATCCACAACGTACCTCCAATCCACACCATATAGTGGCACCACCTGAGCACCAAACATCACTCACCACCACCATTTTGTATCAGCGCACCACCTAAGCATCACCTAAACATCACATCATCTGCCCTCGGAATCTGGCATCTGTTGATTCTCCCCTAGTGACCGTCCACTGCTCGTGTTCTAATTAAATTACTGTTTTACAACCTCCAATCCCCCGTTATTTATGTCTCGCTCCCCCATAACAAACAGAATTATAACAAACAAGCATGACAACAAGCAGGAAGAAGTTTCCAGCAGTGCAAGTACAAAAACACTAGAAGACATTTTTTATGTTAAAATCAATTTTTAATCAGGTTGTTCAGTTGTATATAATGTCGTCTTGGTTTGTATAAAGGTAACAAAAATGCTTAACACTTTTTATTATAACTTTTCAACATGATGCACAACAGCCACAATGCTGTACAACATAGCCAAAGGTTCTGGCTAAACACATAAGGTCCCAAGGCGAGACCTATTGGCTATGCCAATGCTTGTTCGACCTTCGCTCTCCTCAAACAGAGAGAGTCCCGCCACCCGTCCCTGAGGGAGAACAATCATCTCCATCATAAGGTATTCTCTCCCCTTTCTGTTTATTACAAAGGGCACCCTTTTCAGAACCTCTGACCGCACGATGCGTACAGCTAAAATCAGATGTAAATGCTAGCTAGACACTATTAACTTATCTCGTACCAGCGCACGCAGTGTGAAAATTACCATCACGCGTCTGTACACGTTTAAGCAATAAGCGCCGCGCACTACGTGACTACCAGAGTAGCCCCAATAACAAAGAATAAAGAGCAAGAAACCACCGCCCTTCCTTGTGGGACAATAATCACCTCCATGCCAAGGTACTCTCTCTCCTTTCTTTTCAGAACTTACGACCGCACGATATGTACAGCAAAGATCTAATGTAAATGCTATCTCGGCATTTATTGAACCCATGCCTGCGCATGTAGTGTAAATATTACTATCACGCGTCTGTACATGGTTTTTAAGCCATAAGCACTGCGCACATACGCGACTACCAGAGTAGCCCTAATAGTTTAAAGAATGAAAAGTAAGCCACTTCTACAAGATTGTTATGTCCCTTACTCCTATTCACACCGATAGAGGTAAGATAGCCATTTAAACTCTGGAACATCTCAGTTCCCGTTTTTAAGAAATAAGAAATTCTTTTAATACCTACATCCGCAGCACATATGAGACACTGTCGCTAGCACTGCGCATGGTACGTGCTCCGAGCACTTGCTTCTACACTAAATATTAACTACATATCACAAATAGCTTATTAGGTTCCCAACAACTGACTAGGAACATTTATATAATATCTGAATTCCAGCCTCCCTGTTTTTAATGTAAAGTTGTCCAATGTCCAGTAGCACCCAGAGATTTATATGAGTAAACAGCATTTTTCCAAATTCTGTAAGGCATCATTATATAGATTGTAATGCATCTGTTGTTGTTTCTAGAACTCACATAAGAAGATGAGCGAGTGGGCTCATCGATGAAGAAGGGTAAGTGAACTACTTACTCTCAACTCGCTACTGCGAGGTAGCCTGTTACAACAATCAAGGAGTTGTGAAGCACGCTACTCACCCGTAAGTGTCTAAAGGCGCGGGGGGTGTTACAACTTGGTTGTGAAGTAGGCCAGCAGGCCAGTAGGGGCACCAAAGGGCCGAAACATGTCAACCAGTCACGACCTTCACTAGTAACTCTTCCACCTAGCACCACCTACGCTTTTAACCTTACACCATCCTTGGGAATTAAAGACCACACTGAGGATCGGAGGTCAATTTAATCACACTCCAAACACACCCTCGCACTTTCCAATGACAACTGTTGAAAAACCCAGATAGTCTCCCTACAGGTGGAGGAAAGCATATCACTTGGAGAACTGAACACTCTAGTGAATGAAAAAGACCCAGTGATGATGCTTTTCATGTCACCAACAGGGCGGAGAACCAAAATATACCGCACCGTATGTTCAATGTGAATGAGGGTCTTTAAACGATGAGATCCCAAGACCCTGGCAATACAAAGGACATGCGAGTCATTCTCCTTTGATATCTAGTATTGTGTGTGGTCAGTTAAAATAGATTTGGTAATTAGGGATTGTTGGTAGTACTCGTGACTGAAGAGGTAGTCAAAGGCCTAGAGGTATCGCTATTGTATTAGGAGGGCTTGATCTACACCTATAAATGCTTGGGAGTATTCTTATTACCGATACCGCATGCATTTTTGTACCAGGTTTATTAAACCAAATGCCACCTACCCTTCACAGTCACTCCAAGGTCTTGAAATGCAAAGCCTTCTGCAAAAAGTATAAGACAGGTCCTGGTCCCAACTTTCACTACAAAATGTAGGAGCTAGAACAATTTCTATACTAGTGATAACCATCCACGTAGAGACGGTTGCAGTAAAAGAGCTATTCACACAGACCAAGGGTGGCATTGGTCTGAAGGTGGCCATGAGGAAACTGTCTAAGAAACTGAAAAGTCTCCTTATTAGTGCAGTCCTCTGGGCATTATTGGTTCACTCCAGTTTAGTTTTAACACCACCCACTGCCATCCTAATGGTTACAACAAAAGCAGCTGAACTGACGAACTGTAATTTTTTGCTTAGGCGATGGCACAAAAGATCTAGAAAAGTATGGCCATGATCCACTAATATGAATTTTATCCTAGATGAATGCCCGTACTTTTTATTATGAAAGTTGTTCTCTCGAGACGTTTTAGCCCTGCTGTTGGTTGATCCATCCAGATTATTGTCCATAATGGTACTGAAGTCTCCAGCCATAATACCAGGAACAGAGAATGCCAGTAATTTTTGAAAGACCACTTTGAGGGGCTCAATATCCTCCACGGTAGGTCCATAATATCCCACCAGGCATATCTTTTACTTTAGAACTGTAAGTTAGCAATAACCCATCTGCCCATCTGGTCAGTCTCATTTTCCTCTAGGGTTGCCTCGAGCTGTTTTACTAAAATAGCTACCACTTTCACATGAAAATTTTGATCAGTGCAGACAACTTGTCGGACCCACTTCTGTTTACTGAATAAATCTAGACACTCCTTCCTGGTTAAATGAGTTTCTTGCAAAACTATAATTCGAGCAGTTGAATCCCCTAGATACTGAATTAGTCTAGCACATCTATCTGTCCTTAGACCATCAACATTCCATGATAAAATTGAGCCCACCATCACGATCCAAGTCCTAGAGTACCCCTATCAATATCTTTATTGTAGTGCTGGGCTGTATTTTGAAAAAAATAGCATGAGATTGGAGGATTTTTTTCTCTCTTTTCCACTATATGCCCCCCACCTAGTGCACCCCACCGCTCACTTCTGAAGCCATGAGAACTCTCATGGCCTATAAAAAGCCCTTGGAGTGCTCATTATTGGGTGTACATATACACATTTAAGTAAATACCTAATAAAAAGGAAAGACTTCTAAAAGCATGACTCCTGGTAATTTCAACAGTACCCATGTGTGCTAATCTTATCCTAAAATTATAATCAGTCAATTGATGGACGCAAGGACTTTATAAAATGTGCTCGTGTTACAATACCACACCATGCAAATTTGGGGGGGGGGGGGTGGGGGGATAAAATATTTCTGTTTTTTAGGTGATCAAGGACAGAAATCGTGATTTAAGTAAACCCACATGGTCTACATTACTAAATAAAGGCGTAGCATAGATGGAGCTCATCTCAAATGAAAGAATCCATATGCAGGGTATTGTTGCAGCGTAAATCAAAGCTGTGCCCTGCTCTACAATGTTTCAGACATAAATAGAGCCATCTTTGTAGGCAGTCTCACAAACAATTCTTCCAAGTAAACACACAATAATCATGACTTCTGAAAAGACTACTGGGGAAAATAAGCATGACTCATTGTCACTTTGCTTTCACTCCCCAGGAACAAATGTCTTGCTTGGTTAACTATCTTTGAATGGAGATTTTCTACCCACCTGTTGTATTTTCTTGGAAAAGTTCTTGTTGGATTTTTCCAGTGTCACTTCAAACTTGTTGCACCCTAATGAGCAAAGTAAAATGCATTTAGGAACTGCAACACAGCAAAACAAATTAAGCATTTATTTTAAAGAGTATTTTAGGTAAAAAAAAATATTAGAACCATAAACAATACATTACAGTAATAAAATGTTGTATGATTAAGTCCATTTAAAGGAATTATTACGTACTGAAACAGAAAGCCAAATTTTTCAAGTAACCAAAATGCATTGATGTTGCCCATTGGGTTGTCAGAAAAATGCTGTTTTAGCAGGACATGAGTCAATAGAGGGACTTGTAATTCTTACCTCAGGACTGTGGGCTTAACAGACATTGCAAGCATCAGGAGAAGATGGTGCATTCCTCATGTAGTCTTGCAGCATGGGCACTGCATCAGTGTGTGCTTAGGCATACTCGCTGTCAAGACAGCAACAGTGTTTTCGTGATCGCAGCCACCTGGGGGTCTCTAGGAGCTGTGCAGAGCATTGGGCGAGAAGGGCAGGGATGAGGCTGCAAAGTTCAGCGCTGGGCGAAGGAAGTCAAACTTGGGCTTTTTCTTTCCTGTGCTAAACAGATATCACGCGGAACAAGTAACAGGCATGGATGAGCATTATAAACGTCCCTTTGCAGGATGAAGGTAGGTTCAGAGAAGTCTATCTGAAGTTATCAATTCAAGATGAAGTTAATTTTCGGTTAAAGTCATATATTAGGAGGCATCTACAAGTGATGGGTGTGTCACAATTGTTCCCTTGCTTTTCATTACGTTCAACGCCTTGCTGCTTTTTTTTGCCCCTGGTTTTGCTTTTCGATTTTTGCTTCTTGCATTTGGAACTTCTGCTGGATCTACTACTACTTGGCTCATTCCTCCTCCCTGTGGTCAGGGGGAGTTTAGTGCCTGGCTATTAACTTCAGCATTAATCTTCATCTTCAAGATTTCCAAGGAGTCATTTTTAACCTCTGTGTTCTTTCCTCCTAACTGGGACCCTCTTCAGGAGACACTTGAAACCTTTCTTATGTACTGTTCCGTGCAGGGTGGTATGTGGCTAGAGAGAATTCACCCCTTCCTCTGGCAGTCAAGACCGATACACAATAGTTCCTTATCAGCATCCAATCCTTGACAGTAATAACAGTGGAAGACTAAGGACAACTACCATCAAGCGTTCTCACTGACATGCCATTGAGCAAATCACTGAATTTCATATAGACATGTGTAAGGAGAATCAATTTATCCATGTTATACCACCGTATGACAGCATACTGACCCATCACATTTCATTACCAAAAGTGTAAACTTAGCATCTGGCAGTTAAATTACCCTTCTGATAATACGCACAGCCTCATTTCCACAGCATACCTGGTCTGCCCTGATGTTGCTTTCAGGGTTACGTGCTCTGCTGTTTACTAAGAGATAGGAGTTACAATATTTAACAAAGGTAAAACAGGCAAGCACACCTTTGCCATTCAGGTAGCCCAAATGTGGAAAGCGAATAGATATAATGAAACAATCACGGACCACAATGCTTTTAGGCACAACTTGAAAACGTAACACTTTCTGTATTAGATATGGGGTTATAGTACAGTGTGATGTTAAGAGGTTCTGCGATTATCACCAGAAGGGCATTCTGCTGGCAACCGTCACGCTCTAAAAGTCTTACCAGGACTGACTGTGACAGAATGAACCATTTGCAAAGAAACATCAATTCCCGGCCTCTATATAAAGTGTTTTAATCTGGTTCACTGTTCATACATTTTTACACTGAAAACAGTTACAAACGGCATATGTGAGTAATCCAAATTTAATGATGCGAGTCCCTTGAAGTCAAATACCCCAGATCATCAGTGGTTCTTAACCTTTTGCAGACCACTACTAAAATGCTTCATCGCCAAGCTACACTAAGATGATTACATTGGGACAAACTCAAACAGTAAAAAGCTTTGCCTAGGACCAATGCACTACGATACTTTTAATGGAACCAATTTAAGGACTAAACTCATCCAGTCATAACCAATCAAGCACTTACCTTGACAAAGCTTTGTCTAAAACCAATTTAAGCACTAGAATGAATCGATTAGGACTACATTTGGAACTAAAATGGTCTCTCTAGGACCCACTATAGCAAAGCAAGAATTGGTCTATGAATAATTCAAACACTTAAAAGCTTCATCTATATTCAACTCAGCACTACAATGCTTTCATCTTCAACACATTTAATGAACGATGTGCTTTTAAACCCTAAGAGTGGATGATGGGGTCGGTCAACATAAGATTTAGGTAAGGGAATTCTAGGTTATTACATGCCTTGATTCTTCCAGAATTCACTTTTGAGAATATTATTTTCTACTCTAACCAAACGTCTAATATGAACTTTTTCAGATACTGGAAGGGGGCCCTGGACTTCATGAATCAGCCCTGTAAAATCCCTTTTATGAACGAACGCACACAGACGTTTTAATCAGGTGAAATGAGAAAGACTTATTAAAAAGGTACAAACAATTGTATGACCAAGACAGCCAGTCATATAACAGTCCTAGACTCAATTATAATCTAGTAAAGAAGACAGTCATTGTTTTAAAGGCATATCCGATATAACCTGGGGCCAAAAATGCACACCAATTTTCATAAAATGCAGAGTATGGGGGAAAGAACACTCTCGAATTACACAAAAGAACCCAAAAATTGCTACTGAGGTGATTTGTATTTATTTCTCAAATGTTTTGGTCATAAATCACCATATATTGACGCTTCATAGAAGATAGATGAAGGTTGCTCCAGAAGGAGTGAGAGGGAGAGATTGTGATCATGAGTGGGACAGATATAAAGGGGGGACCCAGATATGGAAGAAAAATTACCACGGGCAGTACGTTTTAAACACATGTTAATCCTTAGCGAAGTGGCTACAGTTTTCCAATGACACTAGTTCACAACTGTGCCTGTCCTTCGCAAGTAGTTTAACATTTTCTTTAAAATGTTCTTGTTAGATGCCTAGAGATATAATTTGTGAGATGGGCAGGGTTGTGGTGATGTTAGGTACAGGACCACTTTGGGGGGGGGGGGGGGGGGAGGAAGGGAGGGGGGGGGGCTGGGGAAGAGAGGTAAGTTGACGTTTCGACCCTGGTGCATAGAGGGTAAATTACATCCTCAGCGGGTGGGTCTTCCTCAGGACAGGGAAGCAACCTGTAATGATGTGGAGTCATGATACAGCCCCGTAAATTAAGGTCCGCACTGTATTTGCGGCGTAATTAGAATTTAATTCAAAGGGTTGTGGCTGCAGTTTCTCTGAAATAATCCAGGGTGAGTGTATCGCCTAGTGAGTCTGATTTGAAAGGTTCAGGCGCAGCCCGGGGGATCCATGCTGCTCTGCTTCGTGTAAGAGACAGCCAGTCAAGCATCAAGTGCAAGTTTTACCAGTACCAAAGGTTAGCGCATTTGATGGCCATTTACCTATTCTACATAACAGCACACATCCTTTGAGGACCAGAAAGGCTGGATTGCTTTATTCATTCTCTGACTTGAAGATGTGGCACAAGTATCACAATATATGTGCATCTGAAATGCATACAAGTTTAGGTTAGAAGTCTAATAAGGGGTGGGGGTCAGGTTGGCGTCTGAGGCTTTCTGGTCATAATGGAGAACTAGCCAAACTGTCCCAGGCAAAAGATAAAGTTGTAGCAGTAAAATGTAATGGGGGTTATAACTCACCGGTCTCTTTCTTGATCCTATACAGAAGGAGATGACCTTGCTTGGTACCAATAAGAAGCCATTCCTCTGCAAGGAAAAATAACCAATATTACTTAGATCATAATTCTTTAATTCTACTTTCTTCACTTTGAAGTACATTAATGTGTTCCTAATCCCATCTAGCCAGAGGTGAGGAGTCAAAAGATAGAATAAAATTTAAAAAGCTACATCCGTCAACGACCAGCAGGTCACAATTTGTTCAAGATATGTAAAGAAACCACATACATGCACAGAGAACCTCTCCAAGATTGCAGGAGCTATTTGCGGTATTGTTCACATAAACACATCACTTCAGAGGTTAGTTCCGACATGGCCCAAACACCTTTGTCTCCTTATCACTGACTCGTCTTAGACAATGCTTCCCTAGTACTTTGTGACCCAAAAAGAGTTCAATAACATTTCAGGAGTTGCTAGCCTTTCTTACCCATTCTGTTACAAAAGGCTTCATATGCCAGAGTGTAGCCTCCCTTACTGTCTGCTTCCCATCACTGGCAGTTGTGTCTAGCCTCCATTTCATCAAGCTCCCCATCCTTCTTAACCACTGTTCACTCATTTAACAATGCATCTTAAGTACCTCTGATACAAAAATGATCTTGGTATCTTTTTACTAATGCCTTGGCTCTGGTAGGCTGTCAAATCGTGGAACTCGTAGTCAGTGATGACCTATGACTATGTCATGGTGGCAATGCTCCTGCAATGTGCGATGCACTAGGGTTCTTGCTGACCCCGCTCTTAGGCGCCACAGGGCACACAAGGGCTACTTGACCTCAACTATAGTGGTTGTTTTCCCTTAGCACATTAAGGTCTGTCGTCCTACATGGCTTTGCAAACTTGGCTACATACACCACCTCCGCACTTGCCTCTCAGGGTAGAAAAGGTCAGCAGGCAAAGTCTTCTCAAGGGGTATTGTAAATGTATAGACGCCAAGTACTTAAACAATATGCAGAATAACTTGCTGTCCAATCTAATGCTGGTCATAATAAAAAGATAAGTATTTTTTTAATATCACAGTAAAACAAACAATTACTACACCGAGTAATGTAGAGTTCAGGTAGAATGTTTGACTTACTACAACCAAAGGGCTCTAGTCAGTTTCTATAGCGTGTACACCAACTACAGTGTTATAACAGTTGTTACAGTTCCCACACCAATACAGTGATCTAGCAGCAACGAGACAATAATAGGCAGGAATCAGGCACATGTACAAGTTCATGAATAGGCTGTGTGAGCAAATACTATGTTCAATAATCCATGGGTCAGGTTGCGTCATAGCTTGAATAACAAGCATAGGCATAGCCAATAGGTCTCGCCTTTGGGACCTTGTAAGTGTTTAGCTAGACCTATTGGCTTTGCTAATATGTTTAAGCTATGTTGTAGATAAGCGAAGCTTGTGTGTAGCAAAGTTATAGTAAAAAGTGTTGTAAGCATTTTGTTATCTTTGCTATAATTAAGATGATATGTATAATCGAACAACCTTATTTAAAAAAAGAATATAAAAAGGTTTATTTTTTTATTTTTTGGGGGGGGAATGTTGGCAACTATTTCCTGCCTGTTCTATTGGTTTGTCTATCTCGACACATCATGACTGCTCAGTCGAGTCCCTGCCAGTTCTGGCTGCTCGTGGCAGCTTTAGTGACAGCAAAACCACACCAAAGCCTTGTATCCTGTAGCAGTCCCCTGCACCCACGACAGGTCAAGCCCCAGATCACGAAACCCCATTAGAGCGACGGAGCGCATTCATAATACTGAAAGGATTCGCGGCTTTCATTGGTGCAGCAGGTGCTGTGGCCCTGGGGCACCCCAATCAGGCCTGTTTTACGACCAAAACAGTTGCAGTGGGAGAAATTTTCCTTGCTGTGCCGCCGTTTACTGGTAACGCTGAAATACAGGTATATGTGTAGATATCAGCGCTCAGAAGGTACCGGAAGGAGCCATTAGGCGCTTTGGAACACACCTAAAATATGTATGACTGACAGGAGCTATTACACTGACTTTTCTATTTTTGCCAATGTTAGACTGCAATAGGCGAGTGTGTGGAAGGGCGGGGCTGAGTGAGATAAGATTAGGTAGTTTATATTACGAGAAAGAGCCATTGCATCATACTTGAGGTACTTTTGAGGTATTAGAAAAAAAGAGAGGAATAGATGGGAGTGAAGGGGGAGGAGGGGGGAAAGCGGAGTAGGGGGTAGAGAAAGGATGGTGGTGGGAGGCGGACCTCCTGGGTAGGACATGCAAGAAGTTAAAGTTTAAATGAGAGAGAGGGTCGGTAGAGAGGCAAAGGTGAAAGAAGTGTATAAGAGGGAGAAGCGAAGAGAGAGAAGGAGAGGAGGGGAAGCGTCGGTGGAGGAGAGGGGTTAAACAAGAGAATGGGAGATAAGAAAGGGGAAAATAGAAGGAAGGTTAAAGAGGCAACACTGAAGGAAGTTGGAGGAGAAGTGTAGAAAATAGTGATGAGGAGGGGCAGAGAAAATGAAGCTCGGGAAGAGTTATAGAGGAGAGGTAAGAGTATATGCAGGATTTGAGGGGAAAGGAAATGATCAGGTGAGAGGTGGGCAGCAAAAGACAAGAAGAGGTGGACTAAAGGGTTGACATAAGAACAAAAGGAGTGGTGGGGTGGGGGGGATGAGAGATGGCGGAGAGAGGTCAAATGAAGGGCGGGTGGAAGAGGGATGAAGGCAGTGCAAGAAACTAGGGAAGAAAACGGACATGGGTGGGAACGGGAGGGAGGCGGTTTGAGGGCTGAATACGAGAAGCAGACCTAAAAAGGTGAAAGCACCATTAGAAGTCGATATTAAGAAACATATATATCACCCATTCAAGCACATAGAAGCCACGCACTATATGTAGTTAGGGTGACCACAGTGCCCAGCAGTTGAATTAAAGGCTATCCCCAGTAGTGAGGATCGAAGTCAGTGCTCAATCACAAACGGCATATTGTGCACGTAACCGTAGTAAAGGCTCCTCATTAAGAGATGCGGCATGATGGAAAGAAGACCCCGCATCCGAATACTTGAAAAAATAGTACCCATTAATGGCAATCGTTATGAGGCGTACTGCGCACACAAACATAATGGAGGCTAAACCTCAAGAAATGCGGCATGCTATTAAGTGTTGCACGATCCCAAATATGAAGCCACTTTATTCGGCGTGACCATAGGTAACCATATGTTAAATAACATACATTACGTACTACGTATAAACACATACACTGCAGAGTGCCAAAATACCGTAGATCTAATGACCAGAAGTAGCATCCATATAAGGCCAATACTTAACTTAGTCAGATGCGTCCGTGAGTATTTCCAAACAAGTCCAATATGGAGATTTAAACCGCGCGCCATGTTGAAACACATTTAAAAAGAATAAGCAGCGTGAAAGGGAAACACGTCACCAACAAAAACAAGCACGCGAGTGGGGCGCGCGCCACAGCGAGTCATCTGTTTTGAATTATCGCGCACAATCATTCAAAACAGATGGTGCCTGTGCGGGTGATCGCAAGCAATAGGCCGTGGGCGGAGCAAGGCGGGTCATGCACCCGCCTTTGCCCAATTGCGTGCTGTCTTTCTTAGAAAGACACACACAAAGGCGAATAGCCTCTGACCAAAAACAAACCACACGAATGAGCGTGTGGTCAGATTTTGAAGCCCCCTTACAAAAAGTCTCGCAGAGCATATGCGCTGGCTCAGGCGAGACCTAAAAAACAGTACAGGCTATCAATCATTTATCCCTCTAAAATGCAGATGTATTCAAGATAGTCTCTCAGACTTCCAATACAGACCTTGTGTTACCTGTCCACTGGGATGCAGTCCTACACAAGGATGGTTGTGCATTCTTCAGAGTCAGCACCTCATCCAGCAGGCATGGGATTGCAGGCTGTGTGGCCCCAGCTCTCTATCCAGCCACTGGGAAAACAACAACATGCCAGCCCTCAGCAGCGTCATTTGTCTGTGCCAGTTTTGGCCTCCAGGTTGCGGGAGGGCCTCTGCTACAGTGGTCTGAAGGCAGAGGGCAGAAAAGGCCCTTCTACTCATATTGTTGTGATGCCAGACAACATGCAGTCGTTTGGGCAAGGGAGGGGATAGTTGCTGATACTTCATTCATTTTGAGGCGTGGTGACCTTTTCACAGCTCAGGTCAGAGCAAGTTACCTCCTGGTAACAAGCACACGCTCACTCTCCTGGGTGCTGGGAAGATGGCTGGGCTTTTCATCCTGGACAGTTTCTCTTCTTGGAGGGCTAGACACACTTTATAATTATTATTATGCATATTTTGTATAGCGCATGACTACCTAAAAGAAGGTTTAACGCTAAGCTCAATACGGCAAGTGGGTCAAGCCAAAACCAAACTCAAATACAATACATGCTTTAGAAAGGATCAGAAGAAGAGAACAGCCCTGTCTTTAGCAATCTACGAAACAGAGAGTGTGAGCTGCATTCTATCAGTGTCAAAGGTGGATCAATTCAAAGTTTCGGTGCCAGATTCAGGCAACCACACGATCAGCACAACAAGGAGTCTTATTACCATAGATAAAGGCATACTGTATGTCAGCACAAGGATCTATCAGGGTGTCACATATAAATGGAACCCGCCACAAAGTGGGACAGGTAGGCACTGCATTCAATTTGAACAAGGAAAAAGACATGTTCAGTACTTTTAGCCCCCCAAAAAATTGTAAGAATTACTAAAGACTTACTATACATCAAGGGTCATTGACTAATTGACCACCACTGTCACAATAACGAGCAGTGCACCACTCCACCAATCTCATTCTCTCAGTTTTCTGCACAGCAGTTGGCACTCAACGACGGCGACTGCTGGAGTTGGTTTGTGGACACTCACCTCACATTTGACTACCGGTTTACAATAAGGGAACAACACAGGGTAGTGCGGTCATTGTGTCCGCCGTCGTCTGGAACCACAATTTTGCATTTGTTGGACCGACCAGCACACCTGACCATCCCACAAAGAAATGTCTAAACTAATCGACCGACGAGAAGAAATAGCGCAAGACCTCTTTGGGAAGGGGTTTAGTGCAGTGACCTCTGCACAACCTATAGAACAACCAAACACTGGACTTAAATCATGCTTTATGTGTCTGGAAAAGATCAAAAAACAAGAACTGGCCCGCTGGTGGGACGGAAGGACCCTCCAGCAATACATGGACAACGACAAAATCCCCAGAGGCCTCAGAATCCTCATTTTTCCAACGTTCGAGGACCTCAGTGGAGGCCTCTTGGAAGAATGGAAACACAACCTAAAAGAATCATCCTTCACTATGATGAGAATCCTCGTGAAACATGCTAACAAGAAAGGCCTGAAATTACAGGCAGAAATTGAGGAGATTGAGAAACAAATAGCTTCCATGAACTGTCACGACTTAGTTGAGAAAAACTATGCTATACTTAATAAAGTCATTGATGAACACCAGCAATATCTCAGGGACAAAAAAATGGGAAAAATCAGGAGGGACGACCGTGACTACTGGGACGGCAGAATTTACACTTTTGCCAAAAAATATGACAACCCCACAAATAGCGATAACAGGAAAAGAATCAGGGAAGAAAGCCTAGAAATTAAATCTGTCAGCAGCAGCTCACTGGCCTCTAATGATAGCACCACATCCAGTACAGGACAGCAACCCATCCCTTTAGAGGAGGGCACATCCAACTTCCAAAGGGAATTGGAAAGATTACGCATAGGCGAGAGACAGTCCAAAAGGAATACAAGAAAACCAGAAGAGGCGGGAGGACAGGGAGGAAGAACAGACAATCACACAATGTCCCTCCGCTCCAAAAAGACCAAGTAATCATTCACACCACTGAGCAACCTGAGGCTCCCACCACGGGGGGAACCATCGGGCCAGCACCCTTCAACCTACCCAATTCTGAGTTACAGATCATCAACCTCTCAAACAGACCTCTCGACAAACATGAATGTAATGTTTTAAAAATGGGCTTAGGTTTCTGTCCCACACAATAGGGTGACCTTGTCGATGTGCAGATTGATCTGTACAAGTTTATTAGAACACTTAAATTAAAAGAATTCAAATCAGACCTGTTGTCAATATTGTACCCACCACACCAACTGACCGCACGATTGGAGACATACGGGGGGGGGGTACAAACACTTATGGCCATCGAACTAGATGAAACACCCAACATACAGAACATCCTGGATGACTTGAACATCCAAGAGGATTATAACAGGGACACAGGCCTCAGGTGCAAATCCAAGTTCATCCCTCCAGGGGGATTCCATGCCAATATCGAAATATTTGGTGACCTAATCACACAGGAACTCAGGAAGTTAGAAACCCTTGACAAATATGCACCACATTCATCCCCAAACCTGCCACGAGAGGAGAGAGAGGCACTTCAGAGACTACAAGATGACACCAATATCGCCATCAGAGAGGCCCCAAAGGGGGCAACGTGGTTGTCATGAACGTACAAGATTACATGGGGGAAATTTCTAGACAGCTGAATGACCCCCATTGCTATGAATCCATCTCACACAACCCCACCGACACTACAAACCATCATTAACACCAGACTTTCTGAATGGAAAGAAGAGTGCTTACTGACAGATTGGGAATATAGATATCAGTATGTCAACAATGCACGCTTCCCGTGCATCTATATTCTGCCCAAGGTACATAAAGGGGGTCCCTTCCCACCAGGCCGACCCATCATTTCGGGCGTGGGCTCCCCCACATAGAGACTGTCCCAGTTTGTGGACCTCACACTCCAGAAACACGTCATCAACCCTGCTTCATACTTAAAAGACAGCAAGGACATCCTGGTGAAGCTGGATGGTTTTACTTGGTCAGAGGAACTCAGATTTGTTACACTGGATGTGGTTGGACTATACACATGCATTGACAAGCAGTACGGCATGCTCACCACACGTCATTACCTAGACACTGAAGGGGCAGAACACTTTTCCTACAACAATATCATCATGGACATGATTGAGTTAATTCTTACCAACAATTTTTTCAAACCTAATGAGAGGTGGTACCACCAATTGCAAGGGACCGCCATGGGTTCTAGATTTGCGCCTTCGTACGCCGGGCTCTTTATGGGCTGGTACGAGAAAGAACATGCATGGGTCAGACGTGCCTCCCCCTGGACCCAATACATCGTGTACTGGGGGAGGTACATAGACGACATCATCTGCATTTGGTATGGGTCCGAGACACTATAGCATGACTATCTGCATTACCTGAACGACAACCCCTTCAATGTCCAACTCACCAAGCAAAACCACCCCACGCACATCGAATTCCTTGACATCCATTTCTTCATAAAAGAAGGAGTAGTACACAGCTCACTGTACCGCAAACCCACCTCCTGCAATAGCATATTACACGCAGACAGTGCCCATGCCAATCAGTTATTGCCAACATTCCTTATGGGGAAATGGTACGGGCACGTCGTACATGCAGTGAGGAAGGGAGCTTCAGGAGGAACATTGCTGACATCAAGGCACGTTTTACGTCCAGGGGCAATGACCAAAAGGCTGTAGACAAGGCAGAACAGAGAGTACTTGCATTACCCAGGGCAGAAACACTCACCAGCAACCACCCACATAGGGCAACTGCCCGCGGTAACAAATTGATGAAAGAAAGGGTATCCTTTTTCACCAACTACACAACCCACAGTGACAAAATATTCAAGGCGTTTAGGAAACACTGGCACTTTCTGGTTGAAATTCCTACACTACGCCCTCTCATTAGCAGACATCCATCCTTGATCTTCAGGAGAGGGCACACCCCAAGAAGTTCCCTATGCCCGAGCTACGTCACAACAAGGAAAGCCAGCACCAACACTTGGCTACCACACCCACCAGAGGGATTCTTTACATGTACCAATTGCAATGTCTGCTGTCTGGGAGTTAACAAATGCAAAAACTTCAAGTACAACTCAAATCGCACACACAAAATCAGGCATCACATCACCTGCAATACACAATATGTTGTATACATTCTGGAATGCCCTTGTGTTATCATCTATGTAGGAAGCACTGTTCGCAACCTCAAGACCAGAATCCAAGAACACCGTAGAGCACTCATCAACAATGATGACAGGTACCCCATGACAGAGCATTACCGCACCACACATACAGGACCCGTCAAATTTGGCTTCCTGGGGATAGACCACATCCCACCAAGTAACAGGGGTGGTAACAGAGAACTGTCACTTAGGAGAGCAGAATGCAAATGAATATATAGACTTGATGCGGTGAAGAGGGGACACAACTCTGATTATGAGTTTCAGTATTTCCTCTGACCTACCTTCACTGTTTCATAGCTCCCCTTCACCATTTGCCTTTCCACCTTGGAGCCCTGACCCACTTTGATCTTTCCACGACCCATGCCCATTTCCTTCTCCTCTGCAAGATATACTTCGTTGTAGTTGGACTTTCCGTGGGGTACTTTATATTTATTTTTATATTCTTCTTTATTTTCATTTTTATTTGGAATTCTTTTCATTTTATTTCACTCTACTTCCACCCCATTTTACTCTCTGCCCGCTTGCACTGAGTTCTCCGATTTACACTTCGCACTTATTCCCTTATTTCACACGTTCTTTCGGTCTCGCCATGGCCTGTGCTGACCCTGCCACCAGGTTTTCAGCACAACGGACCTCTTGCCCAAATCCCCCTTTTTCTATTTCTGCTGCCAACATTCATTGTACTCACACATTTTCCACCAGTGCTGACTCTGCCCCCCAGGGCCTTCCCACACCCAGAGCATCGGATTCATCCCGTTTTCGCAGCGCCACTACACCACCTAGTGGACCTCCCCTGCCACCCATCTAGCGATGTGCACCCTTGCACGTTTCGCTTCCACCACCTCCACCCCAGGTACCTATATCTCCAGACTAACAGAGGCACCACACTCTCAATAGAAGCGGACGGCTCGACTTTCAGCCCGCCATACAGGTACGTCTCCATCCCAGGCCACTGTGGCCGGCGCACCCGCACACCCCTTTTTCCAGCTTTCTCCCTCCAGACCCTGGCCCAGGGTTCTTTACCCGCCACCTCCGTCGCCCCGCTGCCATGAACTCTGTCATTCGATAGTCGCACACGCACAACCCTTTTCCCGCTTTCTTCCTCTCGACCCTGGCCCAGGCCGTTTCCCCGCCACCTCCGTTGCCTCACTGCCAGGAACTCTGTCCTTCGATAGTCGCAGCGCCGGGCAAGCACACTGGCCCAGATCTCCAGCCAGACTCCTTTTACCACCGGACCTCATGCTCGCAATTACTTCTCTGTTACTTCCGCATATAATTTTAACTTGCTCACAGTTCCCCGAGCTTCTCTACTCTCACGCCCCCTCCACCGTTGTATCGATTCCCCTCTTCGTTAGGGCTCCCGGCCTTTTCCAACCTCACCGGAGCCCAACCACTTTCGTTTCACCACTACGTGGCCCTATTTTCGACACGCTACGTGGCCACATGTACCGCTTGGCCAGCTCCTGCTCCATCCTTCGAGCCTCTCTGTTCCCACGCTCCTTCCGCCACCCACATTTCTCCCCTTTCCATCCACACCACCCCGGAGCCCCACCACCTTCTTTTCACCCCAACGTGGCCCTCATTTCGTCCCGTTACGTGGCCATATTTATCGCATGGCTAGACCTTGCCCATGCCCCACACTGGAGGCCCTTGCACATGCATACTTTTTCATCTCCGTTTCGTCTCTCCTACTTTTCTCTCGCTTTCTTTCGCCACCACGCATTCCCTACCCATTGCGCCTTCTCGGCATTTATTTGCCTTCTTTTTCCATAGATTTTGCGCATACAGGCCCTTATCAAGGCGGCCCCAAGCGCGGAATACTTGCCACCTCACTGCCCTGATCCACTAAGAATACTTACACATGGTACGTACATGCACTGTTTTTTCCTTGCCTGGGTGCAGCACCCGTGGGAGGGTCAGCGTTTAAGATTAAGAAATCGCCACTTTACATAATTTAAAGCATCTCGGCGCCAACACAGTATTATTTGACATCAACACCATTACTGCGCTGGGCGCAATGACTTATGTAGATACTGCATTAATGTTTTTGAATTAATTTTTTATTTTTTGACTTGGGAGCTCCACTAATATTATGTTTTATGTATGCATTTTACAGTCACGGTGGCTTTAGTGATTACGCGGCATACTCATGCCTTCATTGTAATTGCACCATTGTTCTGGAAGCAGGAATCTGCAATTTCGCACCATTTCCACCACCACCATGGCACCAATCCCCTTCACAACTTCTTCCCGTTTCTGTCGCTCACTGCTCATTTATCATGTATTTGCTGTTCCTTCACTAGACCCCCCCTTCCCTCATCCAACACATCTCCTTCCCCACATCACAGTCTCTTTTTTATACTCACCTCTGTGTCACGAAATTTATGCAACACCCACGTGCACATGTTCATTTTGTGCACACCCTTATATGTTTTCATTATAACTTACAGCGCTGAAGAAGTTCATTTCATGAACGAAACGCGTTGGCTGGCAACCTCTTTTTGGAAAATAAAGAATTACTAAAGACTTACTATACATCAAGGCTCATTGACTAATTGGCCACCACTGTCACAATAACGAGCAGTGCACCACTCCACCAAACCCATTCAAGGAAAAAGACCTGTTCAGTACTTTTAGCCCCCCAAAAAAATTGTATGGTGCCATCATCACTTTATGTCAAAAACTCAGAATATAGGCAGTAGTCCCATAACAAGATGGCACGCTTGGTGCGCCCCTCCAAATCACAGCACAGGTTCTTGACCTCAGATTCATCATGGACAGACCTAGGCCACATCATTCATATTAGCTTTAGCATGTTAGCTGGACGAAGTAAAAATAAAGATATCAGTTTGACGTGCAGTTGGATCACTTGGAACCAGGGTACATGCCCAATTACCATGCAGTGGACATTCCCAACAAAATAGGGGTGAATGACAAGAGACAAATGTCAGCTAGATTAGAAAACTGAACAGTGAAGTCTTCTATGCACCTGTTGTGCATTTCACAAGAAACATGAGAGCGAACGTTGCATCATTAATATGCAAGCTTTTAAACACTGTATTGGCGATGAAATAAATTGGAGGCACTGACCGCAGCAGGCTGAAAATAATGAAATACCCAAATTGTAGTGCTTTGAAACTTCAGCCAATCCAGTTGACAATAATGTAATCACAAAGCATGTGCGGTGGTGGTGGTGTCAGGAAAGCCTGTATATGATAGGTGAAAAGAAACAAATGAGGCTACAATCAAGTATACCATCAGACTGCCTACAGGTGAGCAGCAGGAGTCACAGAGAGGTATGTAGTATTAGGAGAGTGCAGGAGCTCCTATTCCCAAATCTGCAATCCAACATTAGATGTATATTCTGCAGGGCTGGAGCACAGAGTAAACCCCCCCAAGATAGCAATAGACAAGCTGAAGCAAAGGACACGCTGTGGTTTGCTCACACCCTGCTTAAAAGATCTGAAAGCTACTGCTGGTCATTAGGAAGACTTGTTCAAAAATGTATCACTAAGATAATTTGTTAAGACTTTATCTTGGTTGCCAAACCTATGTTCCAAAGGTGTAAGGAAAATGAGGAATGGTCCATTTTTGATCATTCATGGGTGGCATCACTGGGTTATGGGGGCATTACACTGTCAAATGCTAACTTGCCCATTAGCTGTGCGTGACTGGATATCCATCTATATCTTCTGTGCGTTGTTCATTTGCCACCATTCATGTTGCATGGTCTATATTTTTGGCTTTGGAGTTATGTGCTTGTGTGCTGCTTATAGCACATGGGCCGTTAGTGCAAGCTGTATGCAGCTGGTAGATTCCATGTTCAGCACAGGGAGACTTGACTTCATAATTGAATGACTACCAGTACTGTTCTGAACCCCGAACCCAAACATTTGGGCCCAGTCCTCAGATGATATGGGTTGAGCAATTAGTTTAAAGACAACTTTGCCATTATGTCTCTTTTGGGGTACAAGGCATCATGATTCAGAAGGGGCTTCTGACCTTTGGAGCAAGTCCTCTCTCGGAACAGAATTACCAAGAGTGGTATGAAATGGTAATTTATAGCAAATACTTGTGGATTGTGCCATTCTTTTAGCGCATATCAATCGGATTTTGACAGTGCATCTCTCAATAAGAAAATCAGGAAAATCTAGGCACAGCAAACTAGTGGCAAATATGAAAAACATGTGTACTGGATAGAGTTAATGAACATATGCTTCTTATTAATAGACCTACTGTATATATAACATTTCATACATCTTGTGTTGGTAGGTGCAAGGAATTACAGGAAGCAACTGTTTAGGAGGGTTTCATGGGTCACACACACAAGAGACAAGCAAAAATGTATCTACTGTTGCACAGCCCAAGTTTTGAAGGGATGTTTTACTCCAATTTTGTGTGCACACTCTTTGCCTGCTTTACGTGGTATTTTGCCATAAGCATGGGGTTCAAAGCCCAGTATATGCAGAAGTTCAAAGCAGAATAGTGAGTCTGTCTCTAATAGTTCAAGGCGCAGGACAAAAGTAGTTTGCATAAGAGGTTCTCATTGCACATTTTATGAGAGACTGTAGGAGGTATTCTTTTTAAGGTGTCCTGGTGCTCAAATTGTGTTACACGGAGTACAGATTGTGGTGAAGTTGTTAACGTCTTTCAGCCATGTTCCACTAGCAGAGATTTGCATGTTCAAGTCATGCATCACTGAGTGTGGTCTGCGACCCACGCACCACTAGGAGTAGTTTGCATAAGATGTGGTGTCTATTTGCATTTAAGCAGGGCTGAGTACTCTGGATATTAGTAAGGACTAATTCAGGTTAGTGCCTATTCTGGAATGGAAATTCTGTTTGTCCAGTGTACTGTACAACGTGTGCCATTATTTGCAGTAAACCATCCACTACTATTGTGCACATGGGTGCAGAAGTGATTAATAGAGCTACGTGGTTGTATTTCGTTTTAGCTGCTTTTGAATGCATACTGTTGTGCACTAGTATGGCCGGTATTATAGGTAGAAGTCGAGGTTTTTTATTTCCTGTTTTAGAAAATGGCAGGAAAGTTAGCTCCTTTGAGGAGGCCCGTCTCAAATTGGCCAATGACCTTAATCAGGGTTCATGTCCCACAAATGTCTGATGCACCCATCGTTAAATTGATCAAGCTGGTCACACCACAAGGTTGAGGAGCAGCAAGTCACCTGTGCTCCAGCTGCTGCATCTTCCGTCAGATACCTACCTGTGCATTTACATACATGCAAGCTTTCCAATGCTACACCTTCCTTACTGAGAATGTACCCTAACCACAGGGCTGATGAAACACTGTACCATTAACTATCCCATCCCTGAGGACAGTCTCAATGCGACACATAGCCATACCAATGTTTCCCTTCACTCCCCTTCACCTTACTCACGTCTAAGCACAAACTTTGTCCCCTTCCCTAAATCATGCCCAATGCATATCGGTTTCCCTTCACACACAAATCCCGGGGGACACATCACACCAGGTTAGAATGGACACTACTTCGAGCCCTGGAATTTTCACCTGGAGGTGTTAGTTTAACGAGGTAAATAAAATCCAATCAAGACTAATATAGCCAGAATTAATTCGGTTTACCTGCTCTTTTAACACAGACGTATATTATATAAATTAGCTTTTATCACTTACTAGAGGGGAGGTAGGTTCTATGAAGACAGCGTTTTCTTTAGAACTATTAAGAGAGTAACCCAAAAGATGTGCTTTGCAAGCCATTTTGTTAAGATGTAAATATTACAACTAGGACTCTATGGATAATTTGTATTCAAGAAGTAAAAATACAATCTAAATTCGGCTTCGAATCTGCCATCAGAGAAGAGTCCTACATACAGGATCTCCTGAAATAAGACTTATCAGTAGGTAATACGACTCAAGAAACATAGCTGCTGAAGTGTTCAGAAATATACTACCGCTGTCCAAAAGTTGAATGGTCACACATTTCAAACCAGAATAAACAAACATTGCCCTGCACGCATTCAGAGTAACAGTTGACAGTAATTACAGTTATTCACAATGAGAATGGCAGAAACACGACTATTAGCTAGCACAGGTGTTATATCCTGCTAATGTTAATCCAATGCTATTCTACCACAAGTGGAATGTTAATGTGATGATGCTATCAGAATGTTGGGGATCTGTCAGAGAAGAGACAGTTGACTGGGCTGAGCTGCCTGCTGGCTGCTCCTGGTGGGGTCTCCCTCTGGACCTGGACTGATCCTGATCTGGTCCTGTTCTAATCTTCCTGTGATCTTGTACCATCTTCTAATAAACCTTCTTAAACCATCTCAACTGAGTGGACTTGATCACTACAGAATTTTGGCGATGATCTTTTAAAGATCCTGCTTCTGTCACCTCGACAAGGTCTTCAAGAAACTTAAACATAAAACTTAAAATACAGAACCTCCTGCTAGTGAAGTCAAGGTACCCCAACTGGCATCCTGACCCCACCAGTGACCTCCCATCGGTCGCCCACAGAAGTCTGCCAGTTGTTCCTATAGTCTACGCAATTGCTGTGCCTTCAAGTGAGGGTAAGCCTACTGATGTCAGGGGAAGTGTTTTACTTTTGTCTCTGTGTCTACAACACCGGTAATTACGCTTTCAATCCTGCTTATACCTTGCAGAAGAACCTACGCCACAAGAAACGTCTACAGTGCCTGAAGTAATATCTGTGGTTTCCTGAGTTTTCACCTGCAGTGCGGAGTCTAATGCTGCTGGGTTGTCTTTCTGCAAGTCCATCTTTCAGGAAAGTGTACATGATTTGTTGTGATTTGGTTTCGGCATCTTCAACATCAACATATAGACGCTTTGCAGAGAAGTTCAAACTAGACTTATGGCTGCCAGTTAACTCCCTATACACTGAATCAAGTACTGGCATTTTCCAGGTAGCAAGTAAGAAGCATGGTAGCCTGTTGCCGATTTTGTTGCTGCATCCAGTGTGGAGAGGAGTTTGTTTGTTTTAACAACGTCAGTAAACTCTCTCACTAGGATGACATTCATCCTAGTGAGAGAGTCGTCTTTCACATGCAGATATCTTCTTGCCAGTGAATCTTAACAAGCTTTGCTGTGTGCGCTGTGGTATGTGCACGCAACTTCATGGTGCCATTTCTTTCGTGATATAAATGCACGGCATTAAGCGGGATAATCAGCCAAGAATACAACTTAAAAGGTAATTTGTTGGCAAGATGAGTGAAACTTTTCGTGAGTTTATTTTTAATTTTACATTATTAAACTTGTACCTGTGACAGTTAAACGGCTATGCAGCAGATTCAAAAAGCGAGCTCGAGGCATCTCACGCAGCGATGCCTTTTTCTCTTGGAGTTGTTCAGTTTTGTATTGTTCTGCAATGACGTCTTTCAACTCTTCTTTTAGACGCTTTGCTTCATGGACGTGCCGTGAGCCTTCCGGCACCAACGTGACTCAGTGTGCCACCATCTTGGGATTGTAATGCTCCTGCATACACGATTCTACTACTCCTTCAAGTTTGCTTTGCCAACCGCGTTGTCATCCTCATAAAGTTTTTTTTGAAAAGCTTGTCACAGTGTGAAGATCGACGAAGTCGGCACCAACTCTCCTGGTTTGTTATTTGTTTTCAATTATAGCCAGGTATTTTTTTTTTCTTTGTTTGCTTTGGTCAAAGTCCGAGTGCCTGTGCTGTGTATGAGGGAAACAACAGACTTTTCCTGAATTTTCTACTGACGTGCTGCCGTTGATGAAAGTTTTGTCTTGGCAGTGACTTTCCCCTACATTTTAATTGATGCGGTTACATATGCGATCTTTTATTGGATTTACAGGCAGACAGAGCTTTTTCTTCCAGTTTAGTGGTAATTGCTGTTACCACACTCTCTATTGAGTCTGCTTCTTCTGCATGCTTTGTTTCTTCTTTTTGCAAGTTTCCTGGATCAGTTTCATCTCTACCTTGTACTGTTTGGGTCCCAGGAACGCCTGTCCTCATTATTGCGGTGACAGGCACACCATTGACGTTTTCGTAATACAAGTTTATGGTGCATTTTCATGAGATTTAAATGCTAAGATGTTTTCATTCACAGGAAAATTACGTTTATAGTGTTTTGCTATTGCTGCATGCCATCTTTGTTAATTTGCTTTTCACACGTACATGTTTTGTTGGCATGGGAGTGGGTACTAGTCCCATGTCTCTTATTTATGCATTTTCTCGTTTCAGATATTGTTTCCCGGTCTTGGGATGGGAGTGGGTTTTCAGTCCCATGACCCCTATTTCACATATGTTATCCCTGCCTAAAGGATAGGAGTGGGTTTTAGTCCCATTTCCTTTAATGGTATTTTTATCCCTGCTTAGGGATGGGAGTGGGTTTTTAGTCCCATCACCTCACGTTCACAGTAATTTTTTTGTTTAAAGGGGGTGTGAGTCCCACCTTTGTTACGTTTGTGTTGGGTATTAGTCCCTTCATTTAAATATCCGCTGTCGTGTGTGTGGGTAGCCATCTTTTGATGCCACACTGTGCTGCATTTCTGTTTTACCTGCTGCACAAGTCCGTGGGTTTTAGTCCCATGTGACGTAGTCTGTACATTTGGGTGTCAGTCCCAAACAATGTTTATTTCACTTGGGTTTAAGTCCCATAGTGTCCCTCACATGAGGGGTGGCGTATTGGGTTTTCGCCACAGTCTTCTCACGTGAGAAGTACTTCCTTGGGTGTCGTTCTACCCATAGTATTCTAGTCTGGGTATCATATTCACTTGTTTTATGTGAGCTCTTATTTCACTTCTTACATTTTTCTTTGTTCAGTATTAAAGGAGGAGGATGGGGTTAGTGTGTTGATCTATGCTTTCATCTTTCCTTCCTCCTTAGTGTGTCTGTTTTCCCAAATGTCTGCAGAAACACAAAAACGTCTACTGTACCACAACCAATGTATTTTGTGCAACTAGAAACAAGGTAATCTGTGGCTGTTAGTGTTTTTGTCTCCAGTGCGTAGTGTGCTGCATCTGTTTTATATGAGGCATTCTTCTTCAAGTTCATCATCCATCACTTTATTCAGCTCAAGCTTTCCCTTTCTGTGGATCTGGATATGTGACATTTTTGTAAAAAAAAATTATTTTCCATTAGCGCTATTCTGTATTAGCGCTGCGTCCACTGGTTTGTAGTTACTCTCGGTCAGTTTACTGCCATGAGGTAGATCTATTTGACCTCTGCGTTGTGAAGTAAATCACCTTTGGCTCAGCAGAACTGTGCTACCGTTTTGGAGGAAGTTTGTCAGTGTGACACTAAAATCATCAGAGGTGCGACTTTGATACTGTGACATGTTAAGGTATGTTTTTTTGTACACTTGTCTGGGTGTTGGTCCAAGCTTCACAGCGACTGCCTTTTCATTCTTGGTTCTTTTGTTACGCTCAGGGCAATTATGCAACGGTTTTAGTCAGTTTGCATCTTTTGTGCTTCTCTTTCCTAAGAGATTAGTCATGGGTTCTCACCCATACATTTATAGTCTAGTTTACCCTACACAGGGTGTATGTTATGGTCCTTAGTCTCATCTGTTTTTTTAGTACGATTATACAATTTTCATGTGCGCACTAGTCGGTTCCCTTTCACAGAGGATTCATGTGCAAAGGTTTTACAGGTTTTTTTTGTTTTGGAATATGTCATGAGTACCTACTCATATGTGCTGTTTAACACAGTTACATTTCTACAGTGCACGGTGTGGTTCTTACACAAAAAGTTTGTCCTTACACTTAGAATGTGTATGGGGAGTGTTCCCAGTTTTGTGCACAACGTATCTCTTTCCTAAGAGATTAGTCATGGGTTCTCACCCATGCATTCTAGTAGTTCACATATTTAGCTTACGTTTTTACCCTATTTGAGTGCATTTCATGCTTTCATTGCTAAGTATGTTCCGTTTATATTGTATTTTCCATCGAGGTCAGAGAACACTCGCATCAAGGTTGAAGTTCACTTTTTAGTTGTCTTTCTGCTAGGAGTTCTTTTCTGTTCCTCAGTGAAAGGCTAATATCTTACGATGGAAAAGCTTCAAATTGCTCTACTGCAGCATGATAAAGTTTAAAACTGTGAGATTGGCCAGAACTACACTGCTATCTACTGCCAAGTTGAAATAAGACTAGTTTCTGTTTTCCAAGGAGTCTTTCTCACAGTTTTCCTATGTGTGAAGTTTTTCCACACCCCGTATATTACTGCTTCTGTATACGAGGTGTCTATTTTCGTTTCTTGGCTTGTTTCCATTTTGTTCCTTTAGGCAAGGGTATTTGTTTGCTTGGGATGCTCGGGTGAGTAATCGCTCACCGGCGTGTGACATTGGTTTATGTCATTACATTTCTGCGTCTGTTACAAATGTTTTATCATTTGTCTACTGTTTTTTTTTTTTGTTTGCTTCGTGTTCCCCTACACTGGGATTGCAATGAGTCAGTAGTCCTTTTTGCCAGCAGTGGGTTTAAGTCCCATCTGCGCGTTGTTCACTTGTACACATTTCACATATGCACTATTCTTTTTCCCTCTCTTGGAGGATCCATGCAAAGGTTACACTCCTTTTGCAGCAGTGCGGGTTCCTACCCGTACGCTTTCTAATGTACCTGTCTACAGGGTGCGTCTATGCGAAGGTTACAGTCCTTTCGCATTAATCAATTTGCGGGTTCTTACCCGTACGCTTTCTAATGTACCTGTCTACAGGGTGTGTCTATGCGAAGGTTACAGTCTTTTTGCATTAGTCAATTTGCGGGTTTCTACCGCTACGGTTTCAAATGTACCAGTCTACAGGGTGTACCCATGCAAAGGTTACAGTCCTATTGCAGTAGTGCGAGTTCTTACCCAAATGTTTACTGTTCTTACCATATGGGTTCCTACCCATATTTGTTACTGTTCTTACCATATGGGTTCCTACCCATATTTGTTTTTTTTTTACATCTCGTCAACTTTACAAGGACTATGTTCATAGGGGTCTTTAGCCCTATCTGTTACTGTTGTTTTGCCTTATATTTCTAGGGCATGTTTTCGGGTTATAGTCCTCCCGAACCTCACATTTAGTTAAGAATATTATTATGCACTGTTGTCTTTACATTATATTGCAGATTTTGTATTGATGATGGTGTTTCTGAAGGGTGAGGTTTAGCCTTCTACTTTTCCTCATCTCCCTTGTTTCTTTCTCCTTTACTATTTTCCTTCTGTTGTCTTCTTCTTCTCGTGTCTCTTGCGGATTCTGGACTTTCCTTTGTTTTTCTGTAGTCTTTCCTTCCTCTGTGTTTGTCGCTGCCTGTAACCCTGTGTTCTGTTTGTTTTCCATTTTCAGCCTCCATTTCATTCCTGTTCTGGCCAGTGGGTGTGTTTTGGAGCAGTTTTTTGTGCTTTATTTTTATCCTTTTCTCTTACGTTGTTTTTTTTCTTCGCTGTTGTGTAAGAAGGGAGGATGGTTTCTATGTTTGATTTCCCTTCTTCTCTGTTCCTTGATTTCCCTCTTGGTTGCTCTTCTTTCTATGGTTGTTCTCACACTGCTTTTCTTTTGATGGATGTTCTTTTATTGTTATTCTTTTTGGTTTTGTATAATCATTTTGCTTTCACTTTCTCAGGTTCTTCTTTTCTGTTACTAGCTTTTTGTTTCCCCGTATAAGAAAGGGGGTTATGTTATATCCTGCTAATGTTAATCCAATGCTATTCTACCACAAGTGGAATGTTAATGTGATGATGCTGTCAGAATGTTGGGGATCTGTCAGAGAAGGGACAGTTGACTGGGCTGAGCTGCCTGCTGGCTGCTCCTGGGGGGGTCTCCCTCTGGACCTGAAGTGATCCTGATCTGGTCCTGTTCTAATCTTCCTGTGATCTTGTACCATCTTCTAATAAACCTCCTTAAACCATCTCAACTGAGTGGACTTGATCACTACACACAGATAACACGTTCTTTTAAAGAAACATAGGATTACCCTACAGTAGCAGACAACAGGATTCTTCGGTTAGGATTTCTCTGTAAAACTGTAAAACGTGACTCTCCTGGCCTTAGATAAAACATTGCACTGTACTCAGCTGTCCTCCTAATAGTCAGCACAATACAATGTATTCCTTTCAAAACAAAACTCTGACCACAATCTCCGGTGTCTGTCTAGTTGTATATGGTCAATGGCCTGTGGCAGATATGGAGCAGAGCAGCAATACTCATTCAACAGAACACCTTGGATGACTGCTACAGCTCTTGCCGCTGGGCTGCGGCCAGTGTTTTAATTGGGACAGTATTGTCAGGAACTAAGTAGCCACACTTGTGAAGGAGAGTGCTTGCACTTTTGAGCAGACGTGCAAAACTTTCAATTGGAGAGTACTGCCTGTTCTCAGAAACAAGCAGATACTCTGGCATTAGGTACTGGCACTTCTACTCTTCCATTTCAAGCACTGGATGCAACTCCTTTCTTGAATTTCCAGATGTTTTTGGAGACCAGGTACTGGGGAGTCATACAACTCATTTTTCCCCTTGGGCTTCTTACGTGTTGCTTTGGTACAGGTGTCTCCAACCAGTTGATTGCAAGCTATCAGTAGCTCGTAGACACCTTCAGTGTAGCTCACAGCCTTAAGTTAATGTTTTAATAAGCACAGGATCACATTTTTCTTTATACGTTTAGGGAAGACTGTATTTATTTTACATTATTTTCTTCAGGCTGCAGATAGCAGGGCCTGATAATGAGCAGTGCTGCAGTCAGACTTATGGCCCAGGGCACAGAGGTGAAGAACTGACAGACTGAGGTATTTAACTCCAAAATAAAAGTCCTTGTCAACTCAATGTTAGAGTGTGAGAACAAAATGAGGATTCTGAATACTTATAAATGGTGGAAAATTAAAAGTTAATGTAATGGTTAAGCTAACTCTTCATTTTAATTATCTCCCATTTTAAAGTGTCACATTTACAAAAAACAGGCTTCCAGCTCCCAGTAGCCACTTTGCCATATTTATAACTGAAAAATACAGTCCTCTTTAGGTCTCGCCTAGGCAGCGCATGCGCTGTCTCTCCGAGACATGCAGTATACACTTTAGTGGGGAAGCTTCGTTTAAGCTCCGCCCACTCTCCGCCCATCATTTTTATTGGCTTAGGTCAGTAAATACAGCATTCCAATTGGTTTATGGCATGTTAGGTCCGCCTCATTGCGATCATGTCGTCATTGGTATCCTTCCAAGGCTACTGGCCCCTTTACTGGCGCACTTTGTTCTGGCGTGCAGCTTTATCGCAACATCGCGCACGCGATGACGTGCTCTCTATCGCGCACGCGATGATGTGCTCTCTTCCTGGTTTAATTTCGCTTTGCACGCTGAACTTTGAGCAACAAACCGCGGCCCTCTGAGCCACCCCCGCCAACAGCCACGGGCAGTGTGGGGGAGAGGCATTGGGCAGCACTTCTGTGACTTCCAGGGCATTGTAGCATCGTCGGCCGGTGTCTAGGATGAATCGAACGGACAGCTAGAGGTGAGTGCTCTAGACTTGTCTGCAGTGCGTGGAGTTGAGCGTGTGGCTGCTGAGGCGGTTCAACAGCTGAGGCTTGATTGGTGGCGCTCAGAGTCACCCTCTGAGGTACAATGCTGGTCCACGGGCCGCGGGCTGGTCTGACTCGGGCAGTGACTAAGGCAGCAGCAGCAGGGTGAGGAAGTAAACGCCACTCAGACACATCATTGCGTTCTGTAGTTGTCACTTCTTGACGCTCACCAGAACATAGGATTCTGACGAGGGGCAGTGCTTTAAATGGGCTGATGCCGCCGGTACTGTATGGTACTGAGTACCATTATTTGTTCCGTACAGTGCTTTTATGCACAACTCAGGGTGTCCCACTACATCGCTATCTGTGTTTTCCTGTATTCTTCTCTCCAGAGCGTCCCACTTTCTGCCTTCCTCCATTATAAAACATCCTCTCGCCAAATCTACCAAACCTAATGGTTTCTTGTTTAACCAGCGTGGCACCTTCTCATGAGCGCCGCGCTGGTTCTGCTTTCATTCTTGTTTTATTTACCCTGCTCCTCCTCTCCCCTGTTCACCCTCCCCCTCCAGTTCAATCAATCACGGGCTCCAGCTTGTACTTGCATTGCAGTGCAGCGGAGCCACATGGAGAGGAACGGAGGGCTGTGCAGGTAGTCTCCCATGCCCTCGCCATAACGCTGAAGAGCTGATGGCAGAGACCGGTGTACCTGCGTCGCCCCTTGCTGAAATTTACCGCTCGCAGCGCTTGTTTAAATGTATCTTTAGCGCTGCACACGGCTCGCGGGCCGCCCGGGAATCTGCAAGGCCGATGTTATTTTGGGGACGTGGTGGAGGCCGGGCGATGGGACTGCTTCGGTGCCAAGGCTGCTGCTGTCCCAGTGACCTGGTGTCACGTGACTGCAACATTGTGTCATTACGGCGAGGCAGGAGGACTGAAGTCACTAGCACTAGTGGTCGGGTTCCCATGACGCAATCTCGAGCGGTAGTTATGCCAATAAGTTTCGTTTGGCACAAGCAGCCTGCCGTTCGTCGCAGTGCTGCCTGTGCCTTTCATCATGCAGATGGTGCCCCGTGAGCGGACGGCTGCTGGAAACTTGTTGCTTAGGTTACAATCACTGACACTCAAGTCTGTACTAACCCACTTTTTTAAGCATAACTAATGTAGAGCGTCTGCCTGAGTTTAGCTCACTGCTCTGAGCAGAGCGGATATAGGATGCGATGGTAACCATTTACTACGGGCTGGCGGTAAGCGTCAACAATAAGAATCAGGCTGAGAATTTAGAGCCTTCATCGGTTTGTTAATCTCACCAAGGGCCACTGAGGCTCAGTGGCATTGGAGTGCTTGAATTTTTCAGCGGTGGGGGCAGCATTGGGTGCCCAGAGCTGAGGGCATTGCTCACGCAGCACAAGATATGAGACTGCAGCCAGTTTACCTGTCAGGAACGTAAGTGACAACAAAAAGATAGTAAAAGTCTGGTTGCAACTAACTAAGATGACTTATCACTGCTGTCCTCTGTGCAGCGCTCCGCTCAGCTGCCACTGAGACCAGCTGCCTGAGACTCGTCGTGGCCGTGGCTCACACTCACTCAGGTCTCATTCTCAATATATTTAATTTAAAGCTAAACATGCGTCATTCTTAGCCTATAGTTCACTGCTGGTCTCCTCCAGCTGCACTGGAATGGTGCCTCGGCAGCGGAGCTCAGCTACAGTGACTCTATATAATTGATTTATTCTATAGCAGCTGAGATCCGCTCTGGCATCTCTACTGCAGCCACCCTTCGACAAGAGCTCTCCGCCCCAGGGAAGGAAGGTATTTGGGTGGGAAGTATTGCCTCCCCCAATCCCCTGAACACTCATTAGATGTTGAGATCTCACACACCCGAACGCAGGGTACAATCTACACAGCCCCAGTATTGGCGCTGACAGTAGGGGTGAGGGTAGTACGGCAGTACCCCCATAAATCTTTGTTACAAAATTCTGATAATTCTGTTCACATGAAGTACTATTCCTTTCACTGAGTGCAGAATAAAAATATATCATTTTAACTCGTGAAGTTTTGGCTCGGGAACATGTCAAAGAAGAAAGCCACACAATCCCAAATGTTTTGTAACACATAAATAAAACCATTCTTTCTTTACTAAGCAAACCTCGTATCTCAAAATATGGAATACTGATTACTTTTACCGCATAATATGCTGACTTTTGGGAGCGAAGCTAAAGTCCTGCTTGAAATGGCGGCTACACTAAGTTAACACCCTTTCATTTTTGCAGCACTTAAAAGACTTTCTTAGAGGATTTTTGTTGCTCAAATTGGTGTAATGGCTGAAATTTATGTTTCCCTAGTCTTCATTGGTAGATTTTGCTCACTAGAAAGTGTCACTGCTAGTCATTAAGATATCACTCATAACATGGAAATATGAAAATGTCACATATAGCAATCTGAAACTGCTGAAAGATGGCAACAAGCTGATCTCTGCAACCAAAAGTAAGTTTAAACGGGTTCTGCAGTAGCCTTTTACCAGGGAAGCACAACTGAAAGCGCCTGGCTCCAGAATCAGGCGCTTGTTCACTAAGCCATGCAACGGAGCAAGTTAGCTCGATTTACGTCGCCATTCAAATGAGTATGTCAACGCTTTGTTTATGCTTTATTTTTCTATTGCAGGTAGCTCAGCTGGGACACTTACACACTGCTTACTATCCTCCGCATATTATACAAGACTACATAGTTACAAGGAATGTATCAGTGCCTGTGGGTGTAACATGCAGGTTCAGTTATAGTGAATTATTGTACGGGTGCACATGTCACATTTGGAAAGTCAATGCCAGGTAGACAATGGTAGGAATTTGTTATGGCCTAATTTACATAATGAACCCATATCTTTAGTGCAATTCGGTTAGCTTACTTTTTCCACTCCACACAATTCCAATACACTCAATACCACACAATTACTATCCACATATTTCCACTACACATCACATAATTCCACTACACAAATCCACACGACCCCACACAATTCCAAAACTCACAATTCCACAGCTAACAATTCCAAACCAACCTACATCATTCCACTCCAAACACATCCATTCCACTCCAATCCAAAACACATGGATAAAAGACATTATCATTTACAACGCCAATACCTCTAACTCTAACAAATGCGAGACCAATTTGCATTGCAAATGCTTGTTTTGAAATGTGAGAGATTTAAAGTGAAGAAAAATATTTCCATGAAACATTAAGTCTTAATGTTTTTCTCCACTTTCAATTATGCCAATTACATCCTAATGTTTTATGAAGCAAGTTCTCACCAATACATTAATCCCGTTTAAAAACAAGCATTGGCATAGCCAATAGGTCTCGCCTTTAGGACCTTATAAGTGTTTAGCCATGCAACAGTTGCATAACTAAATACTAATAAGCTCCCAAAAGCGAGACCTATTGGCTATGGCAAGCGGCCATACGGCCTCGAAAGTGATAGCGATCAAACATCAAAGCGGCCGTGAAGGTGAAAGTACTCGCGTCAAGCGCGGCGCACGCGGGCGCGCACATGCACTGTAGGTCTAGACTGGCCTGGTAGCACTTTTTGGAGCCCTCACAAAATGTCTCGCCAGACCAGTGCATGCGCTGGGTCAGGCGAGACCTAAAAATGGCTGCATTTTTCTGTTATAAATATGGCACCTTGTCTACAGGCTACTGGGAACAAGATGCCTTGCGTTTCTAAATGTGGCACTTGGAAAGGGGATTTACATTTCAATGACTGGTATAATGAAATCCATATAAACAAAGTTAACGCTTCAGTTTAATTTTCTCCCATTTAAAAGTGTCGCCTTTACACACAGCAGTAATCTTGCTCCTAGTGGCTGGTAGACACTATGCCATATTTATAATTGAAAAATACAGCCATTATTTTAAGTGGGAGGCATTTTAACTACAGAAAAAATGTGCAATATCATGAACATTTTTGCAGTACTATTTTCTGCACTTTAAATTTCTCCCACTTAAAAAATGATTATAGGTTTGTATTATACATGTAACTGTGCAACATATGATGAAAGGTATTCCAATGCCACAAGTACATACGACAGACTCTTAGTCACCTATACACATTCATCCTATTCATACGCACACATGTTCATACATCCCCAAAAATACCACACACTCACTGACACACATGGCATTCCTTTCATAGGGCCCCTAGTCAAAGCGTTTTGTTAAAAAATAGTATCTGGTTCTATGGAAGTTAGGCTTAAAATCAATAGAGCTGGGCATGAGAGGGTGTCTGGTAACATTACGCAAATTGCTTAGCCTTCAGTAGCTCATGATGATTTTCACTGACCAGTAGTAGCTCTCACTACAGAAAAGGTTGAAAGATCCCTGCTTTAGTAACTTCCAGTTCCAAGAGAAGATCAATTTTAAACTTTTTCCCAGTGCTGAATCTAAATCAGCAAGCCCCCGAATGACGACTAGACCCAGGTAGCAGCACAAAATGTCAACCCAGGAACTCAAGTTCAACGTATTGAAAACTAACTGACTCGCTGATTCCATGCTGAAAGAGTAAGACACACAGAACAAGAAACTTTACACACATAAGACACAATATCATGATCAGCCACAAGTAACAGCTTATATGCTAGGCTGATCCTTTCAATGAAAGGCAGCTGGCAAAGGATACCACAAGAGACCTTTAGAATGCCCTGCGATCAAAATGAAATGTAATATGCTTCCGTAATAGATGAATGTACATAATACTGAGGAAAGCTCTTGAGTATCTCACAGAAAAACATCACTGGCTTCCTACACGTTTACCTGCTACACGCTCGTTGTAAACGTGAAGAGCCGTATTGTAAAAAATGGACATTAACGTGTTTTGACAGACAGATATGCAGAAATATTATTTGAATTGGTTAGTGCATTATAGCCAGTCCGAATGGCTCTGCCATAGCTGGTACAGTCTGTAATGAAGTGTCAGATGCCAGTTGTTTGGAACCGCAGCCTATCCCGAGTCTCTCTTATTTTACTATGAACTGCTTTTCCTGCTACAGTGACACTCAAGCTAATGCAAACGTGTATGGTAAATGATTTTAAATCCGTATAATACGTTTCAGTACAACTGGTGCGTGTCAGGCAAAAATCCAGAAGAGGAAACTGTGTGCGTGATAAAATGGTCGTCACTTTGAGTTTGGTCTCCTGAATCCTCACTTACCTGCGGCTGTCCTTCACCAACATAAACTCCTATGCTCCTCGGCCTCATGATTCTCCCAAAGCCCTACATAAACCTTACACGCTGTTCTTACTCTTCCAACACTACCCCCTAACAACCTCCTCCACGAGCTCCATTCACCCCTTTACCACGGGCTCCGTTTAACTTACCCCAGGCTGCCATACATTCTATCTGCAGCGGCAGTTTCTCTAGGATGGGGACCGGATCGAAAGCGTCATGCATGATGAACCAGTGATTGGCGACTAAGTCTCCACCGGCGAGGGAGCTAAGTACCCCTAGATGTCAGCTGGCGCCTCTTCCTCCTTTCCCAACTCCGCCCTCCCAAACCAAGACAGCTGCTTTCACGGAGGAAGCCAGCTTTCACAACATCCACTAGCTCAAGACAACAGCTGGCGCCGTGGAAATAGGAAAGGGACTACTGTTTGAAAAGAAAAAACAAGCGCCCTTGACATAAAAGAAGGACCGCCAATCAGAATGCCAGATCGAGTGACAGTTATCATAGAACATAAAGAAGGACTATCGCTGGTGCCTTAAAACTGTAGTCAGGGACAACAAAAGAAAGACTGCTTTCTAGAGTAAAACAATACATTTCCTCGCCATGAATGAAGTACTGCATCAAAGAACTCCCATGGTTGGCAATCAGTGACATAGAAGCCACGGTTTCTGTATGCGTAATATGTCTATTGTATTGTATTGCAACATTTTATATAGTGCTTACTAGTCCTCTATGGCACGCTGAAGTGCTTGTCTACTTGGGTAGCACGCTCCAACATGTCAGGTGTGGGCTTCGAAGTGTGTTGTCTTTGTATTGATCCAGTGTATGGATAGTATTTGTTGACCACCAACATGTGGTTATCCTGTTGTATAGGATGCAGTGCTTAGCAGTGTGGTAAATGAGAGGTGTGAAAGTTGAGAGGCGCGCAGTTTTTGACTGCCATTGTGAGCTGTCAAAAAGTGGTCATTGTATGTAATTTGTGTCCTAAAGTACTCAATTCTTATTAAGGGCACAGAGGCAAGGATTATGCTTTCTCTTTCTTTACTGCAAAATAACAGCAGCCAGTAAGAACATTTTTAACATATATTGAAAAACTACAATCCCAGAATGCTTAGAGTAACCACAACAATAACCATAGAGACTAGCCCTATAAATGACTCTCTTCCCATGAGCACTTCCTCTTTCTTTGCCCAACGAGCAGTGTCCAAGGTTCAATAGCCCATAGTCCAATCAACCCCAAGAAATTTGTCAAAACAGCAACAAGAACGCTGTAAACAGGTTTGCAGGCCTCGTTGATGAAGACCGTAGAATACGCCTTCCCAGACGACCAAAGCGATTGTTCATTCGCCTTTCTACCTTGCACCTGAAATAGAAATTGTACTCGTAATAACTGAGAATAAACCTTTGTCTCAGGGAGGGTAAAACATGACAGTTATCAGCAATAACTGCACCTTGGGCGGGATAATCCTCGCCTCCGTGTCCTTAATAGAATTGAAAAATCTTGGCGCGAATGCTAGCAATTTTTTTATTCTATTACAGGACTGGAGGCTTTGGATAATGCTAGTTTAACGCTTATCTAGAACCACAGAAGCAACATCGTCCACAGGTTTATAGTAAAACTGCTTGAATGTAGAGCTGGACCAATCAGCTGCTCTCATTATATCATGTATACTGGTACCTAACATAAAAGATTTGGAGGCCATAGCACCTCTCACGGAGTGCGCTCCAAATAATTCTGTGTCAATGCCTGCCTCTGACATCACATATCTGAGCCACCTGGCAAATGTACCAGAGGTAACAGGCCTAAAAGTTTTCTGTAAAGCAATCAGTAATCTTGAACAACCGACAGGTCTAATAGGTCGGGTACAGTCCTCATATACCTTGAGACATTTTACCACACACTGTTTATCATTCAATGGAAAAGCATTGTAATTAATGGACTTGGAAAAAGTTTTAGTTCGAGCTGTAATCACAAAAGACACTGCCTAAGGAGAAAATATCCTACCCTCTAAATCCAAAACTCAGAGACACGTCGACATGCTGATAAACAGAGAAGCATGGCTAGCTTAGCAGACAATTGTTTCCTTGAGAGTATCTCATTACTAGGTTAATTCTCAAACAAATTTAGCACTTTACACACATCCCATAAAGAAGAATACTTAGCCTGAGGTGGATTTGCCACACGTATTCCTTTTAAAAGCTTACAAACCACCGGGTGCATACCTACCAGTCTCCCATCTATGTGTGCATATCCAGCAGAGAAGGCCAATCGGAAATTGTTACCTGACCTATATTATAAACCATCTGCGGCCTTCTTGGAAAGGAAATTTACAATTTGGGAGAGGTCTGCCTCCACGGGATCCAGGTGCTCCTCCAGGCACCAACCCAACCACGCTTTCCATGCGAAACAATATAATTTCCTGGTCGAGGGTGCCCAGGCCTAAAGCCTCCTCCGAAATTCCTGGCAGCGACCATTGTTGCCGGAAAGCCTCCAGGCCATCAGGGACAGCTGCCCCATGAGAATCAGAGGGTGTAATTCTCCCTGAGGACCCTGGAGCATCATCGGGAAGCACGGAAGACAGAGAGAGAAGTCGCACATCAGCTCCAGCAGGACTGGAAACCAAGGCTGGGACTTCCAGACCGGTGTGATCGGAACAATCTCTGCTGTCTGCAGAACAATGTGGTTCGCAACCCTGGGTATCAAAACAAAAGGGGGAAACGCATTAATGAGATTATTGGACCAGTCCTGCGTGAAGGCATCCGTTGCTCTCGCAAGAGGATCTGGCCTCCAACTGAAAAATTACTCGAACTGACAATTCAGCCTGGAGGCAAAAAGGTCTATGTGGCATGGACCCCAAATTGACTGAGTCATTTAGAAGAGTGATGGATGAAGTTTCCAGTTACTGTAATCTTTCAAATGACGGGAGTTCCAAACCGCTATTGCATTGTCTCGACCCGGAAGGTATTCCGCTATCACCGAGATTTGGTGAGCTAGGCAGTAATGCCAAAAGTCCTTGGCGATCTCCGCCAACATCGGAGACCTGGTGCCCCCCAGTTTGTTTATATATCTCACCGCGGAGATGTTGTCCGTCCATAAGAGTATGCAACATGATACCTTCCTGGGAGAGAGCGTGCGAATTGCAAATGATCCCGCCAGGATCTCGAGGCAATTGATGTGTAAGTCCAACTCCTGGAGAGACCATCTGCCCCCCGTGGTAATCTCCCCGCAACGAGCACTCCAACCTGAGCGGATGGTGTCGGATTCTTTGACTATCTCTGGGCGGGAGCCGAAGATTTCTCGACCGTTCCAAGCATCTACATGGGCTAACCACCAATTGATCTCTTCTCGGACTTCGTCTGTGAACGGAACCTGGTCCGAGTACGGAGACCCTTTTAGAGATGCCGGATTTAGAGATGCTGAAGGGCCCGGTAATGCAACGGGCCCGGAAAGATTGCTTGTATGGATGAGGCTAACAGGCCTACTAACCGCGCAATCACCTGTAAGGACATATGTTGCGTTTCTAGAGTCTTCCGCAATTCCTTCTTCAGATCTCTCAGTTTCTGTTTGGGCAGCTGGAACTGGGCGGTCTGAGAGTTGATTACAGAACTCCAGTGACTGCGCTGGAACCAGAATAGATTTGGACTTGTTTATTACAAAGCCCAGACTCTCCAACAGTGTCATTTCATCTGTATATGTTGATTTGCTAGGGATACAGAGGGAGCCATTATCAAAATATCGCCTAGGTAAATTATCAAACGAATACCCTGCTCTCGGAGATGTGCAACTACCGGTTTCAATAACTTGGTGAAGCACCAAGGAGCAGAGAAAAGACCGAAAGGTAGAACCATTCCAGATGCCTGCCTCGCCATTGGAACTGGAGGAACCGCCGGTGAAGGGGAAAGATTGGGACCATCAGGTATGCATCTTTGAGATCTAGGCAGACCATCCAGTCCCCCTGTCTCAAAATGTCCGTCAAAAGATGGATCCCCTCCATCTTGAAATGTCAGTATAGGACAAAAAAGTTTAAGTCTTACAGGTTTAGAACTAGCCTGAAACCCCCACCTCTCTTCTGGACTAGGAAGACGTTGCTGCAGAAACCAACAGGTTTGTCGTCGCAATAGGCTACCACGTGTTTCTGCAGTAAGTCTTCTATTTGTCGATCTATAAAAAGTCCGTCTTGTTGGGAAAAAATAGAGGAGGGAAAAGAACACTCTGCGTAGATGTTTGAAAGAAATCTATGCAGAGCCCTTGCACCGTCTGTAATACCCAAACATCCTGAGTAATGACTGACCAATTGTGAAGGAAGTGTTGAATGCGACCCCCCAGAGGACATAGAGATAGAAACATTAGTCTTACCTGCTGTAATTTGGGGTTGGAAGTTCCCCCTCTGTCCTCCACAGTGGTGCCGGCGACAATTAAAGCATCTGGTGGGGTAGAACGTGCCGCCTCAGATTGTGTCCTGATAGTCTCCTCTACCCTGGCCGTATCTTCCTCTTGGAGGGCCCTGGTAATACTGGCGGCCTGGCGAGCAGCCCCTGCCTCGCCCGGCCCGACCAAAAAGGCCTGCTTGGAACACATGCTTGATGTTAGATTGGGCCTTGTCTAGAGAGGTGAAGGTCCCGACGTATTTGAAAACGTCCTTGACAAACCTCTCCCCAAAGAGCAATCCTTCCGCCAAGGGACCTGTCTTCGCAGAGGCCAACTCGGTCAGGTTAGTGTCCATCCGCCTGAGAAGGGACTTCCTGCGTTTGGTGGAAATGGCACAGTTTGCGTTTCCTAGGAAACAGATGGTGCGCTGTGTCTATCCCGCTAGGATGTCCGGATCAATAGGTGCACCAGTGTCTTTGGCCACTAAGGCCATTTCTAGAATCTTCGCTAAGGGGCCAGTAGTATCTAAGAGGTTACCCTGGCACCCGCGCCAGGCACGGTCAATGCCCTTCTTGGGGTCCTTAGCAAATTTCTTTAAAAAGATTAGCATATTGGGATCTATGTCGGGCGTATCCGCCACCTTGTCCAGAACGTCCTGACAGGGGAATTCGGACCTCAACCTGTTCCGAACCTCTCTGTCAAAACTGCTTCTCAGGTGCTGGTGCAAGTAGTACGCCAACTCCGGCGGAGGCACCCAATCCGAGGATCTCGGGTGGACAATGGCCTGCAGATTGAAGTCAAAGGGAGTGGCTATCTGATAAAGGGAAGTTGACTGGGAGTCGCTAGACACCCGTTTAGCCTTCTTCATCTTGGGAGATGTTGTATGCCCTGTAGAATCCGTGTCTGTGTCAGTGTCGGTGACGTAAACCTTCTTAGAGGACGTCGGAACAGGGTCTGGGATCCCAGTGTACTGGTGTTCCCCGGATGAAGGTGGAGGTAGTTTAGTTAAGGACTGCGCATGCAGCCAGTTCGACGCCTTGGCTTTGGACGCAGCTTTTCCCCCCCGAGGAACCGGCGGACGACCCCTGAGGATACAGCCCATGTCTCTTGGCAAAGGTCTCAAGTTGAGCAGTGATAGGTTTAAGGGCATCTGCAAGTGCTTTGTTTACTCTCTGGGGAGCCGCCACCTCAACCACCTTATTGACGGATTGTCCAGGTTGTCTTTCAGAAGAGGACCATGCTCTTCCTCATAATACCCATACTAATCCTCCTCAAGATAGACCCAGTCTTCCATCGCTAGATATTACATTGCAAATTAGACAAGTAATTGCCAAGGGTAAGAATTCCAGTGGAATTGGTCAAGGGGGAGCAACCCTCGTGCAAGGAGAAAAAACTTTTACCGCTCCTCAGCAAAGCTGTAATCAAATTATTCCAGCCCACTAGAGGGTGTCAATGAGCCAATCTTTATACAAGCCTGCACTCGGCTTGGTCTGTCCTTATTATTCAGCCCAGGAGCAGGCGTCAGGCAGAGGGAAGGAAGAAACAACCAGCGGTCCAATCCGCAATGTAAAAAGCACGCGGAGCGAGGAGGAACGAAGTTGGGCATCGCGTAGCCCAAAAGAAGCCCAAACCCAGCCCAATTGGGCGACGCGATGTCAGGCTCAAGTTAAACGCGGGCCCGTATAAGGGAAGGCACCTCGAACCGCTTCAGAAGTATGCGGTAAGTGAGGGCTGCAAAAACAGGGGCAAAAGCATTCAGATGGGGGCGAGACGTGTCAGAGAAGCGCTCGCCACCATCTGAGCACCATGCGACACACGCGCTGCATGCTGCAGCCAAGTCGCGATACAACCAGACAATCTTGAAGCAAATAGGGTAATATGTTTGCGCATATGACAATCAAATCAAACAATAACAGCAAGAGAAATAAAATCAAGCAATGAGAAATCGGACAATGAAAAAATCCGAGCACTTATCTTAGCTGCGAGCAGCAAAGAAAGAGGAAGTGCTCATAGCAAGAGAGTCATTTGTAGGGCTAGTCTCTATGGTTATTGTTGTGGTTACTCTAAGCATTCTGGGATTGTAGTTTTTCAATATATGTTAAAAACGTTCTTATTGGCTGCTGTTATTTTGCAGTAAAGAAAGAGAAAGCATAATCCGAAGTCTCCGGTCCTGTAATAGAATTATTGTACTGCTAGTATGAACTACATTTGACTGCTGACCCCTGAGTGTTATGGTATAAGCATTAGTGTGAGCCAGGATGGTTATATATTCTATCGCATTTGTATTATATAGCACTTACTGCCTTTAACGAGGCAATAAAATACTTTATGGCAGGCAGTGTGCTGCTCAGGAACCAAAGGTTAGCTTTTTCCCCCAATGGTATTAGGATTAGTCTTGTCCTCCTAAAGAAACCATTCCATGCATTTACTCTAGTTTCTATGTGGTATTTTAAATTATTAGAAGTTAGGAGTGATTTTCAGTTAAAGAGGTGGTATGTCTGTTCAGGCACTTGGTTGGCTGTATTTATAGATGAGCAACAGAGGATTAGTTACTCTTAGGTTGCAGGGATATGATTTTTTAAAGGATAGGTGGTGATATTTGAAATGAGGTGGAGAATTTACAGAAATACATAATAGAGATTGATGCAAAAATGCATGTGATTTAGAGCAAGCTGTGCATACAGAGAGGAGGCTTGCAGAGGATGGAAAGTAAGTAGAGGGTCATTTGAAAAACAAATGGACAGGCAGTAACTCCAACTTTTAAGGCAAATTCAATTTTCCTGTTATTATAGATGAGGCTTTTTTTAGATTGCATGCAATCTGAGAATGCAAAAACTGAAGAACCACACTTCACCAGATTACTCGATTGACCAGCCCTAGCAAAATCAACCTTGCAACTGCCAGTACAATATTTCAAACCACTTCAACAAGCTATAGTCTACATGCTATGTCATAACCCAGCAGTAGCTGCTAGGCTACAGGTTACCTACTTATCATATTTATAATACATTTATATGCAACACCCCCCCCCTTCCCAATATTGCTAACCCCAAATTTGTAACACAACACATGTTCCTTGTAAACTTAACACTAACAATATACCAACTATACAATACTTTATACAATAAGATTTCAATAAGTAACATTTCAGTAGACAATCTTTTGCTATACATTGTTTCCTTTTTTATTTTCTTCTACACTAACAAATACTCTTTTAAGTATTCTGGCACCTTTATTTTCCTCCCACTCATCCTCACATCAATGTCATCCTTTTCTTTCATTATCTTCTTATCCACCTGACTCTCTCTTTCTTTCTCACCCTTGTCACTGTCACCCATCCATTTTCTCACTTCCGCCTCATTACATTTGACTACCCTTCTCATATTCTATCTCTTACCATCTTCCAAATTTACACTGTATCTCTTTGCACTCACAACCCACTTCGGCAAAGACCACTTAGACAATCCCTTCATAGTACTTCCCAACAACTTGGTCCTCACTAAATCTCCACACTGGTTCTCACTACCGCTTTTACTTTTGCATACTTAGCCTGTTTTTTCTGCACTCTACTCAACAAACCTTCCTAATTTATCCCTTTCCTTCCTGTTTTACCCATCCAACTTGGTACAGCTTTGGTACTAGGTGTCCCTCTTTAAATAACTCAAAAAGTCCTTCCATTGTAGTGGAAAGTGGAGTGGTACAATAGCTCCACAATCGTCTTATTTCCATCTTCCAAGCCAACCCATTTTGCACAGGCAATTGTATATTTACTCTAAATACCCTATTAAACCTTTCAACTAGGCCATTCTCATGTGGATGTCCAATAGCAGTCCTTACGTGTCTCACCCTACAATGCGTCAGGTACACTTCAAATTCCTCTGATACTTATTAGTGACCATTGTCTGTTAACACTTCCTCTGTGTAACCTTCCCTTCTCCATACCTCCTCACAAAATTCCATTACTATATGAGATTTTACCTCCCTTACCACACTCACTGCGGGCCAGTCAGAGTAATAATCCACCATCACAATGGCAAATTTCTTGCAACAGTTGTTAAACTCAAATGTTCCACAAATATCCATCGCAACTTTTTGCTGTGGTTTGCCCAAAAAAGACACGGCACCACATGAGTTTCTTTAACCGTATGCATTTTATCACTACTTGCACAACTTACACTTTTTTTGCAAATCTTTCCACTTCACAGTGTACCACGACCAGCAAAAATCTTCCCTCACCTTCCTCTTCATCCTTGACATTCCTCCATGACCCTCATGCAAAATTTCCAAAATCCTTCCTCTTAACTTCACTGGTACAAATAATTTGTCTCCTCTTCTTACAATTCCCTCTTGGCATGACAATCCTGACCACACATTCTTATAGTTCATCAAACTATTTACACGATCTCCTAATTTTGACCACTCCTTTGTCAAATTCTTTATGATCAGCTGCATTTCTACATAATTTTCCACCTTGCCCTACCATTCTTTATCATCTTTATTTTCAATGTGAGTGATGTGTGAGAATCTATTACAGACAGAGAAATGTTGTGTTTATGTTTCATGCAACCTCCATAGAAGTTCTTTTAGATCAAAACAGGACCTCACATATGAGAAATGGAAGGATGTTACAGAGATTATTTGCGGTTATATTAGTGAGCTGCTGCTTTGTTAAAATATTGTAAACACACATCATTAACCTTGAATATTAGAAGAAAACACATTGAGGGCCATATTTTTGACCAAGTTTGCACCACGCAATGTGGTACAATTGCGACGAAAACCTCAAGTGAGATTTATGAGGCCACGCAAGACCACTTTCCGTGGCCCTAAGTGGCTCCATAGATCTGGAGTCAAGCAACTTAGCACAGATAGCTGCATTCTCTTACTCTGCCCTGAGAAGGCGTTCCATGGGCATTGTGTGGGTTTTCCCATGCAACTCCCATAGATTTTGACGCATTCCCAAATTTACCTGAATTGGTAAACCTGGGAATGTGCCAAAAAGATACGCCTTCCCAGGTGTGGCGTAACAAGGAGAAATGTCTTTATTTCTCCTTGTTACTTCCTCTTCCTAGGAAAAAGGAATATGCCTCAGGAGATCGTTTTTGTGCAGGAAGGTATGCCTTCCTGCACCAAAATAATAATTCTGAATGCAAAGGAGGCACCCTTGCACCATGTTGCAAGGGTGCCTGCGCTGGTGCTAGGCTGCCAAAAGGGCACCAGTGCACACCAAGCCAGGTCCTCACTGGACCAGAAATAAGCACGTTTCGCCCCTCATGAGCCAGGCTAGCTTGAATCCAGTGGCGCAGCGAGCAAGGGACCCACGTCTAGACATACCCATCCCACTTAGGGCAAAAATGCTAAAGCAACAAATTATGGAGTTGGGTCCTGTGCTCTCTATTCCACTGGAGTCAAGCGAGCCTGGTTGATGAGGGGTGAAACCCAGAAACCGATCCCAGGATGCTTGTTTCCGGTCCAGGGAGGACCTGGCCGAGCAATTGAGGTTGGACTGTTCCCATGGGGAGCAGGGTCAAGACTGATTTGCATATGGCTGGGTTTTAACTGAAATGGCACTGAGAGCAAAACAACAATGGCTTTAGGCCCAGATCTCTGTACTGGGGTGAATGTTTGACTTTATTCAACATTCTGTCAATCAATTGTTCTTTTTGCATTTGTCACACCAAGTGGGACGGGTATGCCCAGGTGTGGGTCCCGTGCTCTCCATGCCACGGGATGCAAGCTAGCCTCCCTGCATGCCACTGGAGTCAAGCAAGCCTGGCTGATGCGGGGTGAAACCCTGAAACCAGTCCCAGGATGCTTGTTTCTGGTCCAGGGAGGACCTGGCCTGGCAGTTCTGGCTGGTCTGTTTCCAAGGGGAGCAGGGTCAAGACTGATTTGCATATGGCTGGGTTTAAGCTGGAATGGCATGGGGAGCAAGATCTCTGTACTGGGGTGAATGTTTGACATTGTTCAATATTCTGTCCATCAATTGCTCTTTTTGCATTTGTCACCCAGAGTGGGACAGGTATGCCAAACGTGGGTCCTGTGCTCTCCATGCCACTGGAGTAAAATTAGCCTGGCTGATGAGGGGTGAAACCCAGAAACCAGTCCCAGGAAACTTGTTTCAGGTCTAGGGAGGACCTGGCTGGGCAGTTGGAGCTGGGTTTAAACTGGAATGGTGTGGGGAGCCAAGAACTATGGCTATAGGCCCTGATCTTTGTACTGGGGTGAATGTTGCACATTAATTAACATTCTGTCCATCAATTGTTCTTTTAACGCAGAGGAAAAGGCAAAAATGCACCATATTGACTTAAATACTGCACATTCCTGCCCTTTCCCTGTCACGCAGTGCAGCACAGCAAGGTGACTTGCTGCAGTGTGTAACAGTTTCGTAAATATGCCCCTTAGTATTTGGACGAGTGTGCACTGTCAATGAGCTGGCCAAAGAGGGCTTGACAGTACTTATATCTTAGAGACCTCCTGTCCTAATCTAGGGTGGGTAGGATGCCTTTCTCCTGCCCCTTTATATAGCCTTTTACTTCATTTCCTCAGCACCTGCAGTTTTTCACTATATATAGTAATGGCGGCCATTTAATATATAAAACCTCCAACAGCCAGTCAATCAAAGCACCCGCTCTTGCAGGACTCACATGAGTTTCTTGCTCCCACAAGAGCATGAAGGCTGATGGGAAAAATGTGTCTCTCGACCATTCAGAGAGCTCCATTTTTTAATTTGCGCTTCGGAGGACTCTCACAAGACTCTCGCGTACACAACCGTCCAGATATACAAATATTTTTTACCCTTAATTGATCAAAAACTACTGAATGAATTTACACCAAATCACAAAAGCACAATCTGCAGATCAAGATCTAGCTTCCTGCCAAATGTGGTGCAATTCCGTTCAGCAGTTTTTGCTGCAGTCTTGTATAAAGAAGTTTTTGGAAAATGCATGGGGAGTTTGAGTTTTGGGGCCCGTTTTTCTTCTGGCCCACCACTTTACGGATCACCCCCAAACCTTTCCATGCACAAACTAATCAACAAGAAGCACCTTTTTGGAAAGTATTGTGGAGATTCCACAAACAATGGCAAAGTTATTAGCAACACAAAAAATGCTTTTCCTATGGAACAGCTGACCTAACTAGTAGGAGGCCAGGCCAGATCTAAGGACGTGAAGGCTGTGTATTTTTCTGAATGGGGTTTTTTATTTGTTTTATAATCAGAGAGATATGAGTCCTTAGTGTCTTGGTTGGTGGGAATGGTGATGTGTTCGTCTTTTTCCTCAGGATTTAATGGTGTTTTGATTCCTATTTCTTCTTTTAGGTGTTTTCCCTCAACGGCGCTGCCCAGAGTCTTGGGACAGAAACTGCGGTAGGTATACAGTTATATACTGGGTCTGTTCTATTTTTCAGCTGTCACCACATCTGTGATCGTGATAAACGTGGGGATTAATAGTAGAATCAGGCGTAATACCATTTTGGTTTTATTGGGTTATGTTTTTCCATGCATGAGCTTACTTTTTGTTATCACCTGTGACCCTTCTCCCTCATCCCCCTTTCAATGAAACAACATAACTGGTATTCCTGTTTTCAGGTGACCTGGGTGGGTTGATTTGTTATCAGTACTTCCGTTTGGCACAAACGCCCCTTTCTCAGATTCACTGTCAGTTTCCCAGAACAAATGGAAATTGATCAAGTAATCAGTACTCGTCGCATTCCCACATTCAGTGGCTGACTTACAGTGTCTCTATTAAAGTAAAGAAGTGCACAAATGTAAAACATAAACAACAGTGGTGGCTGACACAGATTAAGAATGGTTGAGCAGGTGGAGGGGGCCGCGCGAAGGGGGTGCAGGGGAGCGTATGGGGGGAGTGTGCGGCGGGGGGTTTAATAATGTAAAAAAATTAAAAGACTTAGCTGGTTCTTTCGACCGCCTCGCGCTCAGCTGCTTCCAGCTCCTAGTCTCGGCAATCCCTGGGACAGCATCATGGACTCCCCATCCAATCCCTGTGCTGCTCTCAAGCATGAGACCAGCGTGGGGATTGGCCTGAGCGGGCTGAATTAATACTCGTTCAGGCACAGGGAGTCTGTGCTGTTTCTCCGACTCAGCTGTGCAATACTGCTGGGTTGGAGAAACCTAAGTGCGCTTATCAGCTTAGCTGGCCTAGGACGGCTGGCCAAACTGACATGCGCTCTTAAAAGTGCACCTACCACTCCCCCCCCCCCCCAATGATCCAGACCAGCCCCTTCCTCTACACGCTGGCCAAGCCAGCAGCTGAAAAATAAAACAATAATAAAACATTGTTTTATTTTTCAGCTGCTGGCTCTGAGCCAGCGGGGCGACGCTCCTCCACCATTGCGGAGGAGCCGCAGCTGATAACCAATATAGCTAACGAATCCTCAGTGCAGTGAACACGAAAGTTGCAGAATACCGTCATCATAACACTCCCTTCCCACACCCTCCCCCGTTTCACTCACCTGCTATGCCGCAACTCTCCTGAGTTGCAGCAGCTCTACAGCATTTCTCCGGTGGCGTCCACCATTCATCGGTCCAGATCTCTTGGGTCTCTTTGAGGCTGTTGGAGTCCTCTTCTTCCAGCTTGTTTCCGTCTCGCAGCTCTTCGTCTGCTCCATTGAGGGTTCCCTCCTCCTCAAAACTCACAGTCCTCCTCACGAGTGACCTCTGTATGTTCATGGCATCTTTTCTTTCCCAATCCAAAAGTTCTGATTGGCTACTGTTTGTTGTGACTAAAGGAATTTTAGTACCTGTTTCGTCTTTGTATTATTTTTCAACAAATCCATTAAGGGAGTGGCCATTTGTGAAAACACGGGATGAACCATTGGTAGTGTCTGCGGAGTCCCAAAAAAGCATGCAGATCCCTTTTGGTCTTGGGCATGGGGTCTTTGGAAATGGCTGCGATCTTCTCAGATTCAGGCCAAATATGCCCCTCTCCCAAGAGAAACCCCAGATATTTCGCATTCCTTGCTGCTAAGTGGTTTTTGGCAGGATTTATCTTTAGACCACTAGTGTCCAAGGCCTGAATCATAGTACACAGGTCACTCAAGTGTGATGCCCAAGAAGGGCTGTAGATGACAATGCCATCCATGTACGCAGCCGAATATTTGTCGTGAGACTTTAGTACGGTGCTCATCATTCATTGGAATACTGCAGGGGCACTATGTAGCCCAAATGGCAAAAGCGTAAAATGAGCCCCTCTGGTCTGTAAAATACAGTTTTCTCCTTATCTTGTTCTCTTTGAGGTACTTGCCAATATCCCTTTCATAGGTCTAACGTAGAGATATATTTGTCCTCCCCTAATCTCTCGATCATTTTACCCACCCGGGGAAGAGGATAGGAATCAAATTTGGAGATTTTGTTTACTCCTCTAAAATCAATACAAATGCACACCGAACCATCCGGTTTCAGTACTAGCACTATGGGAGAATTCCATTCACTGATGGAGACCTCTATGAACCCCATCTGTAGCATGTGTTTAATCTCTTTCTCTATCATTTCTCGCCGTGCTTCGGGGAGACGATAAGGTCTTAATTGTACTTTCTTCCCTGGATGTGTATCTATGGGGTGTTCCAATAAGGTAGTGCGACCAGGGACAAGGGAAAAGACCTTTTGGAGGGATCGCAGTGAGTTAACAGCTCATGAGCTAGGTGGACGGAAAGTCTGTATCTATGCACTAAACATGCAAATGAGTTTCCTCTAAGACCCTTCCCATCAAAACAGGCAATGGACTCTCCCATTGCTTTAAGAGGGTTCTGTGGTAGATTGGTTTTGTTTTTTTGTTCGAATCAGTTTCTATTCGATAAGTAACCAGGATTATCTTTTCCACTGCCTCATAGGGGCCTTACCATTTTCCCAGGAGCATATGTTCAGATGAGGGCATCATTAACAATACGTATTCTCCTACATCTAGGGACCTTTCCTGGCCTTTTTATCATATTTGGTTTTCTGGTTCTGCTGAGCATTTTCCATATAAGTTCTTACTATGCTCCTTATTTGTCCCCTAGTCACATAGTCAAGAAGCGGTTCTGTCCCCTCGGTTTCTTGTTTCTAGCCATGTCAACAAGAGAGTGAGGTTGTCGCCCAAAGAGAAGCGCAAAGGGTGAAAGCCCAGTACTTTTTTTAACCTTTCAGCTTATGGCAAAAAGGGCCAGGGGTGACATGTATTTCCATTTTCGGGATTCTAACTCCAATAAAATTTTAACGGTTCACTTCAATGTGGCATTATAGCTCTCAATGAGGCCATCTGTTTGAGGGTGATAGGTCACAGCACAAATTTGTCTAACACACAATTGCTGGCACGCCTGTCTCATGAGTCGTGAAACAAAGGGGGTTCCATGGTCGGTCAAAATCTCCTTTGGGAACCCAACCCTTGAAAAGATGTTTACCATGAAAATTGCTACGTTAGTGGTGTTTGGTTGTCTTAGTGCCGCCGCATTGGGATAACGGATGGTATAGTCCCCTAACACCAGTCCTAACGACAGCCACCACATGAAGGCATTTTATGATGTTCATGCCTATGTTTGTGAAGCGTTCCTCTATCACTGGCAAAGGAAGGAGTGGGACTCTACTTGGACGTTAACTGCTGGTCTTCTGGCATATAGTACATAACTCCTAACCTGAACCTGTTGATATATACCAAGCCAACAAAACCTGTCCAGAATGGACTTCTCTCTCTTCTCTGTACTAAAATGCCCCTCCAACAAATGGGTGTGGGCAAGGGACATCACTTTTTCTCTGAAGAGACTTTGTAGTATTAACTGATGTGGTTGGGTTCTCCCTCCCTTTCGGCACAGCAGTCCATGTCTCAGGATCCTACTTGTCCATAGTCTTGTTTAGTGGCTGGATTCCAGGCTTCCCTAAAAGTAGGGTCCATTTGTTGGGCAGCTGGAAAGTCTCTTTCAGTCTTCAATATAAAGCCATCTCTGGGATAGCCTCTTCTCTTCTTTGTCTCCTACTTTCTCTGTCTTTTGACGTGGGACACTCGTTACACTCAGCTTGCGAGAAGGGTGCAGTGCTCCACCAGCAATCCCCTTCTTTCCATGTATCCTGTACCAGACTTTCTAGGTTGGGGTTATCATTGCCCAGAATTAACGGTTTGGGCAATCTTGGTATGAGTCCCACTCGCAAAGGAACTATAGGCTCTGCTTGATGCTGGACATGGACTTCCGTCATGAGATATTGCTTTTTATCTCTGTGTACACATTGAATATTCATGGTTCCAGTGGTCTTAGTTATCCCTCCTGGCCGCATAACACTCTGGAGACACTCTGTATCGACTAAAGTCATGACCGGTTCACCGTTGACCATCATGTGGCAATGATAAGGTGGCTGAGACTCGGGTGGGTTATATTAAAATGATTTGATGACACTGACCTCCATGGGTTCATCCTTCTGGGGGCAATGCCAAGTGATGTGTCTACCCACCACATTGAAAGCACTGTGGACCAGGGTGGGGAGGTCTTGGTGCTGGCCCAGGAAACAGAGTCACATTCTCTGGTTTCTTAATCACCCCTGGTCTGTGAGGTTTCATTGATCCTGGTCCTGGATTCCTCCAGCTTTTCTCTTTGTGTCCCCCCTGAAGGTCATGAGCCCGATTAAAGGCAGTGGCAATTTCCACTGCTCTGTGCAGTGTCAACTGGGTATGTTGACCTACCCATCTTTAGACACGAGGGTGCAGGAAGGCCAAGTACTGTTCTAAATACTTTTTTTCCAAAATCTCTTCTTTTGAGGCACACAGGGGCTTCAGCCAGCGATCAGTCATATCTTTGGCCTGATAATATAGGGCCTGAGGGGTCTCCTGGGTTCCCTCCTTGAGCTGACGGATCTTTACCCTATAGGTCTCTTCATAAACCCCTAAAAGTTCAAGGATACTTTTTTTGAAATCTCCATATGGAGTCGTTCCTTGAGGGTTGGTCGCTTGATAAGCTGTCTGTAGGTTTCCATATAATAAAGGTCCCAGCTACTGTCCCCACTTGTCTTTGGCCATGTGTCGGCCTGTGCCATGTGCTCAAAATTGTTAAAAAAGAAGTCAGTGTGTTCCCCTTCCGACATTCTTCTGTAGCACCACTGATGGCAAAGCAGTATGTCCGGCTATTACCTGAGTACATCTGCTAGCTTTCCTATGGCCGTGTCTTGGGATTTGGCTTGGTTGGTTATTGCTTTATGGAGACTTTCTTTGTCCTACTCTGCTGCATTCAGGAACTGTTCCATTGCTTTCTCCAGCTTTTGTTGGCTCTCTGCCATTCAGCTTCCATATCGCCAGATCCCACTTCTGACATCGTATGTAGATCTGAGGACACGGAGGCTGTGTAAGTTTCTGAATGGTGGATTTTTATTGGTTTTATAATCAGAGAGATATGAGTCTTTAGTGTCTTGGTTGGTGGGAATGGTGATGGGATCGTCTTTTTTCCTCACGATATAACGGGGTTCTGATTCCTATTTCTTTCTTCTTTAGGTATTCTCCTTCAGGATAGCGCCACCTGGAGTCTCTGGAAAGAAACAGCAGTAAGTAGGAAGTTATATACTGGGTCTGTTTTATTATTTTTTTAAGCCCTCACCACACCGGTGATCGTGATAAATGTGCGTATTAATAGTAGGGTCGGGTTTAATACATGTTTGGTTTTATCAGGTTATGCCTTTCAATGCATGAGATTGCTTATTGTTATCACCCATGACCCTTCTCACTCATCCCGCTTTCAGTTTCTCGATCTACCACCCTCCTGGTGACAATCTAGTCTTCATAGAGCAAATCATGGAGGTCATTAGCTCGAGTTCGGATCAACCCTGCCACATATTCCTCGGTGACTTCAACCTTCATTGGAATGACACAAATGATCCAATTGTCCGTACCTTTAAGACTTTCCTCTCTGACCTCAATTTCTCATAGCTCTGTAAAGGCCGACTCACAATAGAGGCGCCACTCTAGACCTCATTATTGCCAAAGACAACTTCATACAAATAGGAGAAATCCTACCCTGTGACTGGTCTGATCATTTTCAAATTCCCTTCCTCATCTTAAACAAGGGACCGGGTCAACAGCGTCAACCCCTAAAAGCGACTCGCAATATGAGAGACCTCAACATTAACATGATAACATCTATCACCAAAAATACAACAAGCATTTACAATGCAACGGTCTCGGCATTGTTAAAGTTAGAGCTATTGGCATTGCTCTAACTTTACCAATGCCGAGACCATTGCATTGTAAATGCTTGTTACAAGTTCACAACGGGTCTGATTTGGAAATGTGGCCACTGGTTTGCTCTCTGCTTCGCCAACGGTGGCCACTTTTATTTTATGTCCCAGTCCGACGCTGCGCTCGTTTCTGCAATGAAAGTTGAGTTCATTATTTCTACATGGATGGTGAGACCGCTTCACACGTCTCGAAAGGCAGAAAGATGTTCGGTGTCTCTCTAAACTGGAGTTTAAGGCAGGGGCTTGTGGTCAGCCCCTGAGCCTCGGCTCTCCGGGGCGTTATTGGGGTACCCTCGCCCCACCGACGGCACGGGCGCTGCCGGCTCCAGTACTCTGTGCGAGACAGAGTTTAACCCCGCGAACCACAAGTGCACACGATGTGTTAGTGCACGTAAAAGGATGCTACAAACAGCTGTTTTGTTCATTCGAGCAAAGGCGTTCTACTCACGTGTAACTCGGAGGAGTAAACATTAAAATAAATATTACTTAAACAGGAGTATAAATAAATCACCGCCAGGCCGTCCTGCAATCCTAAACTGTGCAGTTCTTGCAAAATGCACAGACCGTTGTTCCGTAAATCAGGAATCTGCTTTAATTACAAAAAAAAAAAATGACGGAAAAGAATAAATAATAAAACGAAAATTCGACTAGATGCCGGCTCCAGTACTCTGTGCGAGACAGAGTTTAACCCCGCGAACCACAAGTGCACACGATGTGTTAGTGCTCGTAAAAGGATGATACAAACAGCTGTTTTGTTCATTCGAGCAAAGGCGTTCTACTCACGTGCAACTCGGAGGGGTAAACATTAAAATAAATATTACTTAAACAGGAGTATAAATAAATCACCGCCAGGCCGTCCTGCAATCCTAAACTGTGCAGTTCTTGCAAAATGCACAGACCGTTGTTCCGTAAATCAGAAATCTGCTTTAATTACAAAAAAATGACGGAAAAGAATAAATAATAAAACGAAAATTCGACTAGATGAAGAAACGCCCCCCCCCCCCCGCTACCACCCCTCCCCAAACATGGAAGCGCTGTAAACTAAATACGATCTAAAATCCGAAGAAAACGCCACGAAACTAGACTTTCGGCGCATAGGTAGCACATTAAATTCCCAAATGTGTGGCAAAACGACAAAGCACACCTAGTTTAGCAAAAGTACCCTGTGTATTTGAGTATATTGTTTTCAAAGTGCGAAAAAAAATCAGTGGAACAGTCATTTAGCAAGTTGGAATTCGGTGTTTGCAAAACATATCGTACGCGTTAAATGCTCCTAAATTATTTATTTTTTTCAAATAAACCCTATTTAGAACACGGTTGCGAAATTAAATGCATTTCAATCAACAACAACAAATATTGGTTGCTTGTCGAATCACTGCGTGCGCCGCCAGTGATGTTTCCTTCAAAAACGCCGTTTGCATAAATTCACATTGAATTGCATTTGACCGCACTTCATGACGCCTCGCAGCCGGCTCTCAGTGTATATGACAAATGATGTGTGGGGAGTCGGACCCTCCACACACTCTGTGGGACTCTGCCCTGATCCTCGCTCTTAACTGCATTTCCATCAGGACAAAGCGCCATGAAGCAGCTGCAAGGAGATACATAGCGCTATCTAAACACCCACATAAATAGGCTCGCAAACAACGCACCTATGTTCCAGCCACGTCGATACAAAAAAACCTTATTTTCCCACAAAAAATACAATTTCGATGCTAGACTGTTAGTCATATCTGGTCATCATCGTCCCGAGCAATGAGAAGGCGCATGTGACTGGTGGCAGAGGCAGCTCGCAGGATATCCACAGCCCTATGGAGAAAGAAAACAAGCCGAGGGCACCGGAAGACACCACCGCCTTTCTCCGAGGCAGAGCAGAAATGCCTCGGAGAAAGGCAGCGTCCTTTTCGGATTCGGGGGCGTGTTTTGCTGTTGTCTCCTCCTTGAGACTTGTTGCAAAAAACACGCCCCCCGATCCGAAAAGGACGGGGCCTAATCTGAATGACTGACCTCTTCTCCAATGGCTGGCCAGCATTCAAGAGGCCAGCCAATGGAGAACAGGGGAGAAGAGGGGCAGGTTCAAGCCCCTCTTCTCCAAGTCATTAAATCTCTCGACTTCCGGTTCTGCCTTCGGCAGACCGGATGGTCCCGAGACCTAAAAATATACTACAGCCCCCCCCCCTCACCCCCCAATTTGACCATCCATGACGATCTCTCTGAACATTACATTAATACTTTTTCTAACATTCTTGACTCTATGGCTCCGAAACAGCTCAAAAGGATCCCAGTCAAACATTCTAAACCATGGTTTAATGGTGCCCTAAATGATGAACGGCGCATCTAAGACTTTTGGAGAAACTCTGGAGAAACTCGCCTTCCACCATAAATCTCTCTCAACTGAGGAAAGTGAGAAGTGTTTACAACAAACACATACGGTTGGCGAAAACCGAACACTTCAGAATTCAACTAGAAGGAGCCAAAAATAGACCAAAAAAACTCTTCGAAATCATTAAGGAACAAGCTAACCAATTGTCTAACCAGAGCTCTACTCCGTTACCCCTGCTCCCAAGTGATGATGATTTTACAGCTCACTTCGCTGATAAAACAAGGAAAATATAGCTGGAGCTATCACCTACCACCCCAACTTCGTTATCCAAGATGCAGCCCGCAGGATCAGGGGAGGTGCAAGATTTCATGAAAATATACTCGCCTTTGGGCAGCTCTCTCAAAAACAACGCCTATTGGAGAAGTTTTCTCCTACCAGACTGCAATGAGATACTTTGCAACATGGCATCCATCAAACCTTCCAACCATTTTGGTGATCCTCTACCGGCCAAGCTCTATAAAGATTTAATCTCAGCCTTTCTCCCTCTTTGGTCCAAGATCATTCATGAATCCCTCTTACAGGGAAAGATTCCGGACTGCCTAAAAATTGGGCAGGTTATTCCCATTCCTAAGAAGCCACGATAACCGCTTACCAACTGATAGATGCCTGGAGACACACCCACCCCCACAAACTGGAGGGCATGCAAACGGCATCATGGGCGAGTTTGGATTATTGGCTCCTGTCCCGAGGACTGGGACCAGCTATATTTAAGGTACAGCACTTAGCCAGAACCTACTCGGATCATGCACTGGTTAAACTCACATTGTCGTCGTCAGATTTAGGCCTTTCACACAGCAGTTGGAGACTGCAGGCGTCTGTCCTCTTAGACACGGTATTCCAGGCAGAATTGGGGGAAGAGGTAAAGGATTTTTTTATACGAAATAAGGATTCAGTAGATAGTGTTGAGGTCATTTGGGAAGCATTCATGGTCACGCTCCGGGGGGTTCTGCATCTCGAAGGGCTCCGGGGTAATTAAAAACATCACTAATACTTTGCGCAAGCTAGAAACTGAGCTTAAAACATTGGAGGAAAAACTGGCCGTGGAACCGGACAATCCCACTCAGGTCAAATTCAGAGAAGTGCTCACAGACACGGCGCAGAGAGAGACACGATTCAGGGGTAAATATTGGGAGGCCCATCGCTATGGGGAGGGAGGAAGGCCGGGCAAGGCATTGGCAGGTACGATTCGAAAGCCACGTTATTCCAATTATGTACTAGAACTCGACAGAGCAGACGGAGTGGTGTACCGGGACACTACAAATATACTTAATGCCTTTACAAAGCATTATGCCCAGCTCTACACAACGAGCAGAAAAGATGATTTGGATTTAGAGGGCTATTTGGAGGATGTAGCTTTGGGATGGCTGAGCGATCGGCAGCGGGAGTTTTTATGCGCCCCATTCGAGCTAGATGAGGTTAGAGAGGCCATCATGCACATGCAATCGGGGAAGGCTACTGGTACGGATGGCATTCCTATGGAACTCTACAAAACATATCGAACAAATGGCCCCCATACTGCACGAGGTGTATGAAGACTCGCTGGATACTGGTCGCCTTCCAACATCTATGAGGGAGGCTCTTATTATTTCGATATTGAAGCCTGGGAAGTCGCCTCGTCAGTGCGATTCATATAGGCCGCTATCCCTCCTAAATTGCGATGCAAAAATACTAGCCAAGCTTATTGCCAATCATCTTAGCTTATTAATAGAAAATCTGGTTCTCCCGGATCAATCGGGCTTTGTACCCGGGAGAGCTAACTCCCATAATTTAAGAACCCTCTTAACCATATTAAATAATGCTTCCATGAGTTGCCTCTAGTGGCTGTTTTTTTAGATGCCACTAAGGCTTTTGATTCTATTGAGTGGGACTATATTTTCGGGGTGATGTTGCGAATGGGTTTCCCACCCCTCTTCCTCTCCTGGATCCAACTGTTATACCACCTACCAGTAGCGAAGGTCTTAATAAACGGGCGCATATCTCCGACATTCCCAATCACCAGGGGCACCCGACAGGGATGCCCCTTATCCCCCTTACTTTTTGCGCTTGCGGTTGAGTCGCTAGCGGCGAAGCTGCAGCAGCACCATAATGATAAGGCCCTCCGGTGCAACATGAGGCAGATACTTATATCATTAAACGCGAACGATATAACTTTATATATCCGAGACCCACAGCAAAATTTAAATTCGGTCCTCAGAGAATTCATTGTTTTTGGGAAGCTCTCAGGAATTCAAATTAACTGGGGTAAATCTAGTATCTTTCCTCTGACGACTGCGACCGCCCGCTTTTCGCTGGATTATTCCCTAGAGAGGTGTGAGGAGGAGGTGCGATATTTGGGCATCCGTATTACGAGAGATAGAGAAGAATTGATGCGCCTTAACTATGGCACAGCACTGACACGCGTTACAGACTATGTTGCCCGTTGGATCACACTACCCCTTTCAATGGCGGGGCAGGCGTCCCTAATTAAAATGGTGATACTCCCCGAACTACTCTATCTTTTTCTAAACATACCATTTCACCCAGGGGGATATTTTTTTTAAACGCTCAGGTCAGAGTTGATACGTTTGGTGTGGAGGGGCAGACAGCCTAGGCTGCAGTGGAATATTCTTACTAGGCCACATTCGCAAGGAGGGTTTGATATCCCAAACTTACTGGGTGCATCAGCCATGATACATGCCACAACTAGCGGCGGAGCACTGGCTTGCAGACCCCATTCCTATAGAAGGCGCACTATATGATATGCCTGGCGCTAGGGAGAAGACATTGACCACTGTCACATGTATCTGTATTCACGGATAGCTGCACTCGGCTCACCCGTAACGGTTTGGATGGGAAGTTTTAGACAACGTGATACCGACTGAAAAGTTGGCTCAGCGCGATACGTACGCTTCGTTGTTTAAGGAACCATAGAATTTGACTGTTCCCATCTTGGATTTGACCCCCATGTGGTCTGGAATTTTAACCACATAACAAAGATCCTATTGAATAGAAAATAGCCTTGAGGAAGTCGTGGGATTATTGTCCCTACACGACGAAACACGTGTTGGCTGTGACTAGGATGTTCCATTGGAAAATAAAGAACAAGGAAGACAAACCTCGCATATGAATTTTGTTGTTAATGTTGTTCTGATTTACACATCATAAACGCTTTGAAATTGTAATAATTACGAGTGCTGGGGATTTGCTACACTGTCACATGTACAATCAAGGCGTCGCAACGCATAGGCCGCCTGCTAAACGCTCCCATGCTTTACTCCTCACTGCTACCTCTCACGTATCATCCCCAAATGCCCCTTCTCCAAGAGACGATATTCCATAAGTTCCGGGAGCGCACCCGCATTAAAACATGGGGGGGACATTTACCACAAGGGACAATTCCGCACGGCAGAGCAAGTCTTCCAGGGAATAAAACAAACTCCTCTTGATGTCCTTATATATATACGATTAAGACAAGGAATTCACGCCCTAACCCCGGAGTTTCCGGCAGAGCCCCCAGCGCTAGCTCCGCAACAATTGATTTTAAAAACCGGGGCGGCGAAACGCCTTGTGTCCATGATATACCATACAGTGCACACACAAAGGATGGAACCGACCACACTATCACGCACACGGTGGAATGAGGAGATGGGTTTTGCCTTAACAGATGAGCAATGAGAATACTGCTGCTCGCAAACTGAACAGGTCTCGGCCAGCAGCAGGCTACGCATAACACACTATAAGTTTCTCCACTGGCTGTATTATACTCCCGCCCGGTTGCATAGATATAAACTACGGGACTCAGACAGGTGCGAAAGATGCCAAGCGCCGGGAGCGGATTTTCTACATCTGGCCTGGGAATGTCCAGGAGTACATGACTACTGGAGTCAGGTCTTTGCAGCTTTGCAATTGATGATAGACACCCACATAGATCTCTCGCCACTGCTGGCCCTGTTGGGGTACGTCAAACCAATACAGGCAGTACATCGTAAATATGTAGCCCTTGCATTGCTCATGGCCAAGAGGCGGGTGGCTTGCCGTTGGGGAAGGGGAAGGGCACCTAAATTCAAGAATTGGCTTGATGACTTAATTTTTTGTCAGGAACAACTCACCACTTATGCAGAGCTATTGCCTAGAATCTCCAGGCCCAGAGATATTTGGAGTCCCTTGACCTGCTACCTCTTGACGCACCCGCGTGAGAATCAGGTTGCTGAAACTGTGGCGCCCATACCCTAAAGGATCGCGAGAGATCACACCATTATTATGTTTATGCTTCCCTTGCAGGTGATGATGACATTACCCCTGAACAGGGGTACTTCATTCTGGCATCCCCAGACATGCCATGAGTATAGGTGTTTGCAGCCTAGCATAGCTGCGGAACCATAGTATAGTTGAACCATGAATGTGCACAGAGCCACCAGTAATGTGCGACATCTGCAGCCCCTTGTATTGTTCCAATGTGATGTCAATGGTATATTGGATTATATGACACTATTGAATTGTGCATTAGTGTGTTACATTGATGTCAGCTAATCTCATTGAAGTCTCTGACTTTAAGTTCTGGATATTGAATTGATCACTTGTGCATAAACGCTTTCACTGTATTGTATGTTTAAAATTAATAAAAAAAGTTTAAAAAAAGAAAAAAAACACACATCAGTGCTACTACTAGGGGAGCCAATTTCCAACTCAACACAGTGAAGAAAATCAAACCATTCCTACCCCCCTCCGAAGATCTCAGGCCGGCGGTTCGATCACTGATTATCCCTAGATTGGAATATGGGCTGGTGACCCTAGCAGGACTTCCCAAAGCTAGCTTGGCCCCACTCAGAGCTACCTTGAACGCATCGGCCAGACTTTTAACAGGCTCGAAGAAATTTGATCACATTTCACCCGACCTTTTGCAGCTAAATTGGCTATCTATTGAAGCTAGAATCCAATTCAAGATAGCTTGTCTGACTCATAAAGCCATACACCACAATACCCCATACTACCTAGCAAATAAACTTGAACTATCGGGCTCCAGCCGGAACCTCAGAAGTACATCCACCCTTCTCTTGAAACCTCCAAGATTCAAAAAGAAAAGATCGTACAACCGTGCGTTCATCGGTCTTGCTCCAAGAATCTGGAACTCCTTGCCATCCGAGATCAGATCCAATCCTTCCTTTAAAAAACTAGTCAAAAGGAATCTAATGAACGAATGTTAATGCAAAGCTGGGTTTGGTGGCTCAGTGGACTAAAGCAGCTACTGCAGGGCCCTGAGTTCAACCTCATGGTCACAGGTTCAAATCCTGGCGGGTCCACTCAGCCTTTCATCCATTTGAGGTCGATAAAATGAGTACCATTGAGTTGGGTAACAATAAACATCTGTTATTCAGCACCAGGACACGTTCGGGTAATTGTGCGCTTTACAAATACACCTGTTATGTTATGTTATGTTATGTTATTGATCATGCTTCTGCGTTTTGTTAATAACCAAAATCTTGAATCATTTTCACTGATTATTTTTTTTTAAATATATTTTTATTATTTTATTCCACACAAAACAAGTGCATTCGATATCAAAATGCAGTTGTATTGAATCATTTTCACTGATGTTCTATTTTATGTTTCTTTTACCTTTGTTTTGTTCTAGTCCTCGATAGCTACTGTTGTTTTTGTTTGTTTCCTTTTTGTTAAAATTCCTGATGCACATTACACATCTTGGTTCTTTCTATTGTATGATGTTTTACTCGGAGCACTCTACGGCACCTCTGATACACCCTACGTTTTATTCTTGAATGTTTTCCCACAGGTTATATCTTCACTTACCTTCTTTATGTTTTGTATACTTACTGGCGCCAACTCTGTACAGCGCTCTGATACCCTTTTGTGTCTTGTTTGCGCTATATAAAACTTTTCAAATAAATAAGTGATACAACATAACTGGTATTACTGTTTTCAGGTAACTAGGGTGGGTTGATTTTTTATCTGTACTTCCGTTTGGCATAAACACCCCTTTCCCGGATTCACCGTCAGTTTCCCAGAACAAACAGAAATTGATCAATTAATCAGTACTCGTCCCATTCCCACATACAGTGTATAACTTACAGTGTCTCTATTGAAGTAAAAAAGTGCACAAATGTAAAACATAAACAATATAACTAACAAATCATCAGTTTAGTGAACACAGAAGGTGCAGAATCCCGTCACAGTAACACTTCCTTTCTGCACCCTCCCACACTTCACTTTCCCACTATGCCGCAACCCTCCTTAGTTGCGGCGGCTCTTCAGCACCCTCCAGCGGCATCCACCATCCTCGGTCCAGATCTCCTGGGTCTCTTCGAGGTTGGTGGAGTCCTCTTGTTCTGCTTGTTTCCGTCTCATGGCTCTTCCTCTGCTCCGTTGCGGGTTCCCTCCACCTCGAAAGTCACGGTCCTCCTCACGAACGACCTCAATACGTTCATGCGTCTTTTCTTTACAAATCCGAAAGTCCTGACTGGTTAATGTTTGTCGTGACTCTGCCCACCTGCCGAAAGACACAGGGGTCCTCCTTTCATTTCCTGGATGTCGGGTTTCCGCCCCTTTTGAACTGTAGCTTTTCTTTTTTCCCCCAGATGTTCCATTTACGGCAATAACGGGAATCACGCACTGGCGGAGCCTTTTCAGGTTAGCATGGGGGTTTCATAGCATCTTCTTCACATATATTTATATACATTCACTGAAAAACCAAAGGTTACATGGACATTATAGTTTGGCTCAGATTTCACTCGTACTACAAAACCATTGAAATTCAGCAGTTTTGAGTTATGATTCAGCAGTTATGAGCTAACCTGAGCTAACTATAACTTATGTACCCACAATGCACTGCTTATGACCTCACATATTGCATCACTCATTACATGGTTAGTGACATCACTGATAACATTTCAAATGATTTCTGACACACTGGCTTCTCTCTGCAATTGCATGGCTCTTTATAGGACAGTAGAGGCATTTCTGGAATGCTTAGGGTCTAGTTTTCAGTGATACCTCAGTTGTGGCTCATTTTCCCACAAGCACGAGGAATGGGGCGCTTTTCCACACCCTCAACACCCACGTGGAAATCAGGAAGTGATTTTCAAGGTGCCCGATGCTGTTGCCGACGCCACCGCATCTTTGATGTGTTGCACAATGCCACACCCTCCTTGGTCCGAGATAAGAGTCTGTGTGTGTGTGGGGGGGGGGGGTGTAACACACCAGACTAGCCAAAGACATTTTAAGGCATGGGCAAAGTAGGAAATTGCCCAGGGCTTACACCTTTCAAATGCCCCCCTGGTAATGTGAGTGGGACAGTCGAAGTTGCTACCATAATACCTGTGCTCATAAAAAACAGCTTCTTTGTCTAACTTGACAGCTGTGCTGCACTGCGTGAAAGGGGGGAGAGCTGGATAGCCCCAAATCTATTAAGATGTGGCACTGCTGTTCACTTCTTAAGTGTTGGCACATTGGCTGACTTGCGCCAGATGCACACTTTTGCACCATATGTGTGTGAGTTTAGCATAGGTTTTTTTCTGGAAGGGTAGCACAATCCACTATTTTTAGACTAATGTTAATACTTTTCCCACTTTGTATTTGGGCTGTACTGTGCAGCACACATGCAATTTAAGAGGAAAACAGTTTTGCTCCTACTTTGCGTCTGCCTCATGGCGGCATATTTTTGGTGAAAAAGCTTGTTTACAAATGTTAGTTGATAGGGCTTTGAGTAAAAAAAGGATGGTAGCATGGGAATGCTGATGTACAGCCCATGGAATGCTCCCCTGTAGTATATCATTGCTTTGCACTATTTTTAGGCAAATTTCCAGAGCAAAAGAAGTTTGCACTAGAAAGTAAATCCCAAATCAACACTTTGTATCAGTCAATCAGCATTTGTATAGTGCAGCACTGTAACCCCTAGGGGTATCTGGGCACTGAGGGTGCCATGTCTCAGTTGAAAAGCCAGGTCTGAGTCTCTTTCTGAAGTCCACCAGGGAGGGTGCTGTTCGGAGGAGGAGTGGCAGGTCATTCCAGGTCTTGGCGTCAATTTAGGAGAAGGAGCCCCCCCTGCTGTAGCTGAGAGAGAAGCGGGGAATGTGTGCTTGGGCTACTGAGGAGGAACGCAGGTGCCTGGAGGGCCAATGGAAGTTCAGTCAATGGTTGATAGGACGGTCCTTGATCGTGTAGAGCTTTGTAGGCATATGTTTGAATCTTGAACTGGTATCTCCTCTGCATGGGGAGCCAGTGAAGGTTTCCTTGGTGAAGGGTCATGTGAGTACATTCGGGGAGGTCAACGATGAGTATGGCCACCGGTTCTGTACAGTCTGGAGTCTTCTGAGCAGCTGGTTGAAGATGCCGGCATGGAGAGCATTGCTGTAGGTGGCCGATGACAGAGGCCTGGGTGACGGTCTTTCTGGTGTTGACTGGGATCTATCTGAAAATTCTGCGGAGCATGCGAAGAGTGTGAAAGCAGGAGGCGGTGACTGTTTTGGCCTGTCATTTCAAGGTCAGTTGGCTGTCGAGGATTATGCCAATTTTGTGAGCATGGTCTGTTGGTGTGGGTGTTGGTCTGAGATCTGCTGGCCACCAGCTGCGGTTGCAGACGGAAGTGTTTTTCCCAGAGATCAGTACTTATGTATTGTTGGAGTTGAGTTTGAGGCAGTTGTCTCTCATCCAGTTGGCTACATTGGTCGTGGCTTTGCAGAAGTTGTTTTTGCTGTTGGCAGGGTCGTCGGTGAGCAAGAGGATTAGTTGAGTGTCATCTCTGTAGGAGATTATGTTGAGACTGTGGGCTCTGACGACGTCTGCAAGGGGGGTCATGTAGATGTTGAACAAGGTGGGGCTGAGGGATGATCCTTGGGGTATGCTGAATATGAGGTCCTTGGGTGAGGAGGTGACGGAAGGCAGCCGGATGCTCTGTAGACGTTTCTGCTGTATGCCGATGTTGTAGAGTCGATGAGGGTGAGATGGGAGATAGTGTCAAACACAGCAGAAAGGTTGAGTAGGATCAGGGCCACAGTTTGTCCACTGTCAAGGAGAGTTCTGATGTGTCTGTGGAAGCAATCAGCGCTGTCTCAGTGATGTGCTAGGCACGGAATCCTGATTGTGAGGCGTTGAGTAGGTGGTTTGCTCTAGGTATTCGGTAAGCTGTTGGTTGATGGCTTTCTTGAGTACTTTGGCGAGGTAGGGGAGCAGGGAGATCAGTCGATAATATTTGAGATCGCTGGGGTCGGCGGAGGATGTCTTTAGGAGGTGACTGAATTCTGCCTGTTTACATGTGTTCGGGAAGGTTGCTGTGGAGATTCTGAAGTTGAGGATGCTGGTGAGTTCCGTGCTGATTGGGATAGTTCAGAGGTTGAAGAGGGGGTGGTGGCAGGGGTCAGTGGGCACCCCGGATGGAAGACATGATGGCAGTGGAGGTCTGATCAGTGAGCATAGACGAGGTGGTAATCGTTCGTCTGGTGTTCGCTGGTTGGTTGAGGTTGTTGAGGAGAAGGATGGTAAGTTGGAGGTTGAAATTGTTGTAGATGGTGGTAATCTTGCTGTGGAAGTATTCCGAGAGGGTACCGCAGAGTGCTTGGTGTTCTCTGTGGCTGTCGGGTTGGAGAATTCCTTGACTATTTTGAAAGGTTTCTTCATGTGGTTGAATGTGGTATCGATACGGACAGTGAGGGCTGCTTTCTTGGCTTCCATGATGCGCAGGTGGTAGTTCCTGAGGGCTGATTTGTGAGCGGCTCTGTCACATGGGTTCTTAGTGACGCACCATCGCTTCTAGAGTTCAAAGCAGTTGAGCTTAGTTGGTCTGAGCTCTGGGGTGTACCAACTGGCTTGTTTGGAGGTTTTGTTGGCTTTTGTAGGTTTCAGCAGAGCAACTCTGTCAGCGCATTTGATGAGCCAGGTGCAGAAATTCTGGATGGCCTGGTTGAGGTTTGCTGAGGCTTCTGGTTGGGTGGTGCTGAGAACCTGTGTCCACTGAGTTTCGGTTACCTTGCCCAAGCTGCTGTCGGAGGAGCTGTGATGCTTGGCGATGGTGTGCTGAGCATCTGAGATGTTGAAATGAATGATGGGATGGTAGGTCCAGGTGAGTTCTGCGACGTGACAGAATTTGCTTCTGTCGCTGGAGATGGAAATGGAGTCGAGTGCGTGTCCTTGTGCGTGGGTTTGGTGACCAGTTGGATGAGGCCAGTTGTTCAAGTTCTCCAGAAGGGTGATGGAGTTGGCATTGTTGGGGTCATCGATGTGGACATTGAGATCGCCGAGTAGGACTTAGTGGTGGAAGATGATGTTGTAGAAAGATGGTCGGGGTCCCAGGGGGTTTGTAAGTGAGGGTGCCTCTTATCATGGTCTTAGCATTGGTCTGTAGTTGGAAGTTGAGGTGTTCCATGAGAGGCGTGGCGTCATCATTGGTGACGGTGCATCGGATGATTTCCTTGAGGATGATGGCGATGCCCTCACCTTGTTTGTTGGTGCAGTCTCGGCGTATCATCCTGTAACCATCAGGAGTGTCGGTTGCGATATCGGGGTTTGAGGAGGGGTTGAGTCGCGTTTGGGTGATGAAGGTAGCATCAGAGGAGAGGGTGGTAATGATGTCATAGATGTCCGAGGTGTGTTGCAGAGGGAGCGAACATTGAGCAGGATGCTTTGGAGCGGTTCCGGGATGTTTGTAGTCTTCGTAACGGAAGTGGCGCAGGGACCAGTGTGAGCTGGTGGTCCTGTGTAACAGGAGAAGCGGCAGATGACGGGTCCTTTGATTGATCGCGGAAAGGATGTGAAGCAGTCGTTGTTCCGGTGACTAAGGTCCAGAGCCAGGAGCTCCTTGGTGGTGTAGCGGCGGATGGTGGGAAGGCCAGGGGTCCTGGCTCTGGGAGTGGTCCAGGCGTGGATGGGCACAGATGGGCTTTTATTTGGCACGCTGGCGGTGCAGCCACGCAGCAACCTCCATTAGTAGTCCAGGGAGGTGGGAGGGACTGTCAGGTAGAGCAGAAACAGCGTGGGAGAAATGTCAGGAATAAGTGGGGTGAAAACCAAACGAAGGCTAAGGGCTTAAAATAGGCCTCAAACTGACCATGCTCAGAGTCAAAATCAAAATTACCCAATCAAATTAAGACAAACAAAAAAATTAAAGCTAAAGATGGAAAGCCCAAACCTAGTGGACATCCGAGCAGCAGTCTCGAACTGGAGGCAGTAGGAAACTAGGAGCGCAGTCCCAGTCTCGTGGACATGGCAGCAGCTGGGGAGCCGCACACACGACCAAGGGTCAAGGGCTAATCCTTTGTACCACTTTGCGTCACTTCTGGTGACTTTGCACTGGCCTGAATTGTTGAGAAACTGCACTCTCAGGCATTTGATGGCAGTTATATTGAAGAATAATCTTTTTATGTTATTCCTCTCTCCTTACCTCACCAACCTCACCCCTCTCTCTTAACTGCTTTCTCTACAGCTTCATCTACTTACATCCCCTCTCTCGATCTTAGCTCTCTTTAACTCACCGTAGGCTACCTCACTTTTCTCTTAATATACCCAATGGACCTTACTTAACTTAATGTCTCTAACACTCTCTTTTGGATTTGCCTCTCTCAGTCTCTGTGCTTATCTCTATATCTATCACTCCGATCCACTCTGTCTTTCTCAACTCTCTCTGCACCTCATCTGTGAGGAAATGGGGTGTATTATATGGTGTGGTTGTTAGACCTCACTGTGTAAATACACTATCAACCCCTTTGAGGAGCAGTCAGGTTTCGTTTGGCAAACCTTAGCTCAACCCTGAGTAGCTGTGGCTCTGAGCAGTCAGGCTTGCAAAAAGGAACAAGTATAACGGATTTAAACAGCACCAAAACAATTAAAGAAGAAAGGAACACAACTCCCAAGAAATCCAACACCAATTCATAAAAATAGGTTGCATTTTTATGAATCTATATACACCAAAATGAAAAAGAGCCACCAAAGGGTTATGAAGATAAATATTTTAGAAGAAGCAGTAAATCACAACTTTTCACTGAACCGCAAACAAGCATTTGCAAATTTGACTAATATGAAGCTTAGAAACTTTTTCAAGAAAAACTTTACAAGGTGGTATATGGCTAGTTGGAGTTACTTTGGGAGACCAACTCCAGCAGGGAGCCAGTCAAGTGGATCAGCAAGGTCCAAACAAACAGTTGCCTCCTCATGAAAAGCAGTCTTCAGTCCGGTTCTAGTAAATGTAAATGTAAATGTATGTGTCTTGTAAAGCGCACTGCTGCCCTGAGGCGTCGTGGCGCTGTAGACCGCTGGGGAACCCGTCCTGGCTATCCCTGTGAGATGGTCCCTCCTGGGTAACTCCAAGGTGAAACCAGGCATCCCCGGCGAATGTGGGGGGCCGTTGTGGAGATGAGGCAAGCTAATGCCCAGAGTTGCCGAGTGTGTTCCTGGTTAGAGTAGGTACCGAGGCGAGAATTATCGAGTCCGTTTTTGACCCTGGTCCATGACCCTGCCGCGTCGGGAATTGAACCCTGGTCCCTGGCCGATTCTCTGCTTGCGGATCTGCCGCCTCTAACCAGTGAGCCACACCTCTCCTCTTCTAGTGGTTCCTTGCCATATACCCCTATGGAGTGGTCATGATGCAAGAGGCTGAAGAATGCTGAAGATATTGTGCGGTCAACAGGGGTCATCATGAGGCTACTCTTTGGTCCTTGGTAAGGCGATTTTGGCTACACGGGTCGACATCCCTCAAAGTCCTCTCAGGCTTAGCAAAAGTCCAGTCACCTTTGGGCTACCAGTTACCCGGCAAAGCTGAGTCAGCAATTTCCTTCTTTTGCTGATAATTCTCCTTTTGGGTGACCAAACTACACTCTGACGACTCTACCACTCCTGCAGAATTGGGTGCAACTTTTGAGTGTTGGGTGCAGATCTCTTAGGCAGCACAAGGAGATCCGGTGACCTTAGCTATCAACTCACCAGGCAGGCTACTACAAATTTTGTGGCCATGCGCTGTGAGCAGGAAGTCAGCCAACTGGCTCTTTGAGTCTCTCCTTCTGGCTGCGGCCCAAGAACGCCTTTTTCTCAGGCAGGTCCTTTACTTTGCTAGCTCATGGTGCCGCAGATGGAGTCCAACTTTGGTGCAGCCTCTCCTTTGCTGGACCCTTGGTGCAGCAGTCTTTCTTTGGCCCTCTTCTGCAGTCTAACAAGTAATGAGCTCTGGGTGCCAAGGGTGCCCCTTTTATGCCCATAAAGTGCCCTCAAGGGAGGTCACAGTCATTAGCCAATGGGCTACCAGGTCCCCTCCCACCTGATGGCTACTTCCGGCAATTGTGGCATCTATCTGTCCCAGAAGGCTGTATTCTACCCACTCCCAAGATGGCAAGACCCTTCTCTCAGTGTGTGGAGCTTGGCAGCCCACCCTAGAAGTGAGGCTAAGGGAGTGCTCACAGGCATGGAAAAAATGGTTTGGCCAATGGTTTTTCCCCTCTGTCCCTGCTGCTAGCCTGTCTACCTACACAAAGGAGCAGCCCATCCTGAGCATGATCATCATCTGGTCTAAAAAGGTTGCTTCTCCTTTGAAGCTCAACTTTTGGGCTAATGCCCAGTGTTGCTTTCTTCCAGGAGAAAGGCCTCTTTTGTTAATCGTCTTGGGAGCTGTTTACATGTCTCCCCAGGCAGACAGAGGGCTCGTGGCCAGCCTCAGCAAATGCCTACTATAAAATTTGGGCAGTAGAGTAGCAACTTTCTAAAAGTTCTATTGTGCCAACAAGTTAAATTAATTTTGACTTGGGCTTAATGTAACAAATCATTTGATAACTTAAAGTACCAACTTTGGTATTCCCATTCATAAATTAACATAGCTGAGGTGTCAACATGTACCAGTCTCCCTCACAGTAAAAACATCAATTGCAGGGTTTTACTGTCAGAATACGTTAAGCACATGTTCTAGTTTTTCATATGCTGCACTCTACCTTATGACTCAATAGGCCTGTTGTAGGGGTGATATACACATTTTAAAAGGGAGTGTGGCTCTGCCATGGTTTAAAATGGCAAAAAAGAGCTATCAGTATTAAACTGCTCTACCAGTCTGCAACGGCAGACTGGGATTCATGTTTTGCTCGATCCCACTCAGGGTGACAGAATAAGTGGTGCATCACTGAGGTGACACACTCAATTACAACGCCTAGGTACCCCGGTATGATATACTAAGTACTTACTAGTAATTTCGCTGGTGCCAATTGGGTATAGGCCAGTTGACAGATATGTTTTAGGGTCAGGGCACTAGCACTGAGGCCAGGTTAGCAGGTCTGAATGCACTCTCAGAGTTGAAAAACCAGCAGCATCAGTGCAAAACATTGGGGAGTTACCATACAAAAATAGGCATTTCCTTACATCATTCTTACATCCTTACATCATCTGAACCTCACTGCTCTTTTTCCATCAGACCTTCCTAGTCCTCCAGATATGTCACTTCTCACACAACCCTATCTCCATCATTGCCCCACAACTCACTCTCTCCAAGTCTCTACTGCCTTGCCTCTCTCTACCTCTCTATCAGCCCTTTCTTTAATTCCCCACACCCTCACCTTCCAATCTCATTTCTCTCTCTACCTCACATTCCGATCATTACCACACCTTTCCCAACTCACAGCTTGCTCTCTGACTGCCGAACCTCTCAATTTACCCCACCATTGGCTCACTATCTCACATCTTCACCTACCCTTTCTGTACTTCTTTCCCCTTTCCTTCATATCTGTAAATATCATATTCCTTTCTGGACGATTCTATTCCTCTACCTCTTTTTCTCATCAACTCCTCTCTTGCTGTATCTAATCCTCTCTCTCTCTCTCTCTCACACGCGCACACAAACACATGTCTCTCTCTGGACCTCTTTCTCCATTTCAACTCAGCCCATCCACCTCAACTGCCTTTCTCCAACTTCTGCTTTATAGATATCTCTACCTCATGGTGTCTTCCTCTTTTAATGTCTCACAACTCTACCTATGTATGAACCTTACCTCTCTTTCGCTATTTCACATATGTTTCTTGATTTCTGTTTTTGCTCTGTACCCCATTTCTCTTTCTACCCTTCTCCATTTCCTCTCCCTTTTTCCATCACTACTTTCTTCGCCGGACTCGTTTTTTTTCTATACCTCGTCTCAGTTTGCTCTCTCTCGCTTGTATCTCTTTGTATTTCCTCAAGCCTCTTTCTCTACCTCTACCTCTACCTATTGCTGTCTATACCTTTTTCTAATTCACCTCTTTTATACATCACCTGTCTCTCTACCTCATCCACTTGGAGTACTGTACTCCTCTCTTTCTACATTTCCTTCTTCCCATCTGAATCTCTCTGCATCTGTCTCACTCAAAAAACCTTATCTATTTCTCTACTCATTCAGTTTCAGGGCCTTCAACAACCGGTAGAGTCCTCGGCAGTTGGTAATAAGACAATATTAGAAAATTAGAATGCTGGGACCTCCATTGAAGACAATGAAGTTTTTCTATTTCTCCCGTTTTAATATAGAAAATTCTACTTTTAGTGGGTGGAATGTTCTAATAGCCTTATAGCCATTCTTTCTTCTTTCTTCGTCTATACCTGTTGTTGAAGGCCCTCAATGGGTTTAGGGCCTCTAACAACCGGTATAGTCATCGGCAGCGGGCTATAATAAATTGCTTGCTTAGATACTGCAACTCCTTTGGAAGATCATCTGTAACCAACACACCTATACATTCAATATAAACCTATTACAAATTTTTACAAGTTTAATGGACTTTAATGATCCAAATTTTGGAACCTTTCTTTTCTCCATTATATGGAGGAAGACCAATAAATACATGAAGTGAATTTACGGAGTTACACAAAATTCTGCGATAGTTACCTTATGTTTGATGATAAAGTGGCTCACCCTCCTACCCAAGGCAAAGTCTATCTAGTAAGTTGTCCATAACACCTAAATATAAGTAAAAGAACAACAAGGTAAAGTCTGAAAAGGAGATACCAACAAATTGGCCTACCTCCAATCAAATCCCAGTTACTTAAAATGCAAAGGTCTTAGTTCAAAGCATACATATCCCCTGGTTGCATTTGAAGGCAAAAAAGTGACTTGTAAGGACAGTTTATAGAAAGTGCCAAACTTCCGACAAGCTTCCAAGGCAATTAAGCTTGATTAGTCTTTGAGGGATAATAATGTAAAATAATGTATTCTACTTTAGTGAAGTTAGTTCATATTGCAAATCTGGGGTAATGTGTTTTGATATGTGAATTGGTATATTTTCTATAATCACTCAAGAAAAATACAGGGAAAAATAAAGTCATGATAGAGCCATGAAAAAAACATAGAGCCCAGACTTAGACATGGACTGTGCACAAAATAAAATGGTCACTACAGAAAGATTAAAAAAAACAATTTTCCTGTGTTCGATGTTTCTAAACCCAGGCCATTTAAGAAATCAAAATCTTCTTCTGACAGATCATGTCCTTATGCTCTCGGGTACCACTGTGATCTGGATACTGAATACTGCATCCTTTCAAGGCAACAGAATACAAGCTCCTGCCAGCTCCAGTTTCGGAATAAACCACTATTGGTATATGTTTGTGTAGGTGCAATAGAGGAACTGTGCTTATAGATGTACTGCCAGTTCATATGTACCTTGCAGTTCACTTCCTGAATTGTGCCAACCATTACCTGCCGTCCCTTTCTTGAAATGGACTTATTTAAAAAAATGTCTCATTTTTTTGAGCATGTCTTTAATAAATCTATTCAGAGCATTGTGGGTCTTTGGTGCATAGTTCTTTTTGGTAGCATTCAATTGTCTTTCCAAAGTAACAATTCCTGATAGATTTTGTAATGCTGTGAAGGAGCTGGTGGCATTGTTGCTAACAACTCTAAAGAATGAGCTGTTTGTCCTGAACCTTTATCTGAGAATAAAGCATACCATATTATTTTAGTGCCAAACAATGTATCAGTCTTCAACAGAATATCCAAAATGTATTCTGCACAACTGCTGCAGAGCAAGACAACTGTAATCAAACAAGGCTTGTCTTATCACAAGAGTTGATGTTGCCACCACATTTATAGTAGCATATATGAGCAACAGGTTTTGATATTTCAAACCATTAGGTTTGAAACCACCTGTTTCAAGGGTGACTTTGTCAACTGTCAAGGAGCCAGTCTGGATGTGCATGGATGAATTCTGCAAGACTTCTGCCTGTGACCATGACTGGGGGCTAAGGCCTGCTAGTCTCCCAGCTGGGTGAGGGGACGTCATTCAGGACCCAAGATCACCTGCCCTAGAGCCTGGAGCGCCAGCACCTGCCTGCTGGCCAAAACCAGTGTGCCCTGTGAGGAAGAGGAGAGCATTGGAAGGAGCGAGGTTTAGTGGGGGAATCCTGGTGAGTGGATCAATGTAGCAAAGTGAGAGGAGATGGTTGCCACACAGGGAAAAGTCAGTGGCCCTCGTATGCCAGAGGAGGGCCACTGGGACTGCTGCTGCACCGAACGGCTCATCGCCCACGTGCAGTGTAAAGTCGATAACCCCGTATGCAAGGTGAAGCCTCAGTGAAAATTCCTGCCATGATGATCATGCTGTAGCCCATGTGTGGTATCAAATCTGTGACCTCGTATGCCAGGTAGGGCAGCCTTGAAGATTGCTGCTGTGTTGATCAGACTGTAGCACTGTGTAGTATGAAGCTGGCGACTCCATATGCCAGGTGAGGCTGCCGGCAAAATTTGCTACTGTGCAGTCAGGCTGTAGACCATGCTCAGAGGAAGAACGGTGACCTCATATGTCAGAGGGGGCCACCGGAACTAAGCAAGAAGCGTGGTCTGGTTGAGACCGCCGACATAGGAAAGAGGCCGCAGTGGTGACCCTAGTGGGCCTGAGCTGTGATTTAGGACCAGTAGCAGGATCGTCGCACCTCCCTCTTTCGGTGGAACCAAGGCACTTACCCAGTGTTGAAGGAACATTGAGAACCCCTGGCCGCTGACTCTGGAATACCTCTGACTTTAATAAATAGTCGGAGTGGGACTCCTGAGACTCAGACTACTGTTGAAGCTTAACATAAATGTCGCCTATAGGGAATGGGGAGTAACCATTACCACTAGCTTGAGGGGAGTGTGTCTCAGGGACCCACCTATAAAACACTAGAGCCCTGACCTCAGGGGACTGTATGTATTGTTTGTGAATGTCGTATTTTACTTTATTGTCGTATATAAATACTCATTTTATCTTAAAAGCAAGTATTTAAGTGTACAATTATTTATTCCTGCTGCGCATATTTTGAGTTGTGAGCTTTTGTTCAACCACAGCTTGACCCGCGCTACCACTGAGAGACAAGCCCTGATATTTTGCCCAAATGCTCATGATCCATGGTAGGTCATGTCATGGGTATTCAAGAGTAAAAGGCCCAACCCCCACGGTTGGGCCCAGTAAACCTGGCTTGCCTTGTGGCTTTGCAATATTAGGCCAGCATCTAATAAGCAGCAGTATATATTTGATGCAGTCAATTAAGTGGGCATTAACACTATACTTATGATGTCCTAGATTGTATTCTAGAATCAGCTGACAGAAGAAAGCAACTTTGGCCATACTCAGAAAGCTCAGTTATTATTATTATGTACCTTTGTTTATATTATATCTATTGTACATTAAAATACATAACTTTCTTATAGTCATGCCTAGAACTGAGCCAAGATCTTACCAGAGATCCTCCATGGACCAAAATGGAAAGAGCGCAGTTCAAATTGTCAGGTGTTGTGTTTTGAGAATGTGGCTAGAAGTGTCTATCAGAAGAACAAGTTACTTGCCTTTGCCAATGCTCTTTCTGGTGCAGACTCTAGCTAGCTACAGATTCCCATCCTCCCCATTCAATGATTGGACTCTAATAACATCCCAAGTCAAGGAATCTGCACACTGGTCACACCAATTTTCCTTGGGGCTCTGAGTCTGGGGGTGCAAACAGTCTCAAAAGCTACTGATGTTAGTGTGCAGGAGTGACACCATATAGGCTCCACACATCATTTATGGAGCAGAACAGTGTCAGTGCAGAGTCACACTGTCCATTTACCGGCTCACAGAGATAGTGCTAAAATATTTCCGGATCCAGGCTGACATCTGGGGAATACTTCTAAAGGAGAGGAATCTGCAGCTAGAAGTCTCTATCAGAATGTAACTGTGACGAAACATGCTTTTTGAATATTCACCCCCAATTTCCCCCATTTTGGCTACCTAGCAATGGTGTAATGACTATGAAATGCCCTGAGCCTTGGTAATCAGGACTCAGTGCACGTGCTCTGACCCTTAAAAAGGCACATGTTTATTTGGCTTACTCCCTAATGGCATAATTTGACTTACTTGTAAGTTCCTTGTATATGGTGCCATTGATACCAAGGGCCTGTAAGTTAAAGTGCCTCTTTTGGACTGCAGCACTACTTGTGCCATCATTAGTGTGACAAGGCAAAAGCATGCCTCCCATCCGCCAGTGCTGGCTGGCAGAGCAGTTTTAAACTAACTCAATTTTGCCATTTCAGGCCATGGCGAGGCTCCAGCCTTCCTTTTTAATGTTTGTAAGTCACCCCTAAGGCAGGTGTTCTGAGCCCTAGGGTGCATTATATTAAAAGGTTGGACATGTACTTTCATGTTTTTAAGGTCCTAACACTAAAAGCCAACATTGTCTTTTTACGGTTGAAAGTCTAGGAGCCCAATTGGTGAGTGCAGAGTTTCAGTCTGACAACTCAATGCTGCTAACTTCTGAAGGGGACTACTAAAGTTGGTACTTCGAGGTATCAAAAGAATCAGTGCATTAAATCTGTTTTAATAGTTTAATCGAATTTAATGTCACTGGTGGGCAAAGTGCAACTTTAGCAAGCTGTCACTTTGTTGCCCAAGGTTTTTCAGTGCCTGTTTACAGTTGCACGCATAAGACTGCCCTCCAGAATGCCTTCTAACCTCCTGGAGAAGAGGAATGTAATGACTCTCAGGAAAGCCCATAAAGGGCCTGTCAGAGGAGGGCGTGTTATCTCCTCCTGGCCGGAGCAGCCACACAAGGTGTCAGCCCAATAGGTGAAGTCGGAGTGTGATGATGAGAATGAATTTTCTGATGGTATTGCCAAAGTGTCATCAGGATCAAAGAATAAGAGTACTTTCAAGAACACTCTTACACATACTGCTGGCAATAGAGAGAAGGCATAACCACCTTCCCGGATCTATTACTGGCGACGAGTTGCTTGATTGGGGACAAGCTACTACCACCGATTCCCCTGCGAACCCATATTTGATTGGACTTGGACTTCAAACTACGAGGCTACTACGAGGCTACCTTCAGCTGCTGGCTTGGATTTATTTTGGATTTACATCACAAGGATATTTTGCGATTTTGCGAAATTTCAGCGATTTTACAGCGTTTTGGATTTCATTTGGAGTTGGTGAACCGTTGCTCACTTACTCGTTTGAAGCTTTGCGAGCACACACGCGCGCTGCTGGCTCCATGACAACGATCCTCTCACGGCTGGTTCATGCGCGTTGCTGACTCCATAGTAACACGCAGCTTCTACAACGCTGGATGGTTACAGGGTGATATTGACGCTCGCGTTACGTTACGCATAAAACGTGGCGGCCATCTTGGATTGGGCTATGTTAATACATTGCGTCAGTAAGCGTGGCAGCCATTTTGGTTTGGGCAACTAATTTAACATCGCGTTTAGCGATTTTCTTGGTTCTTTCATCAAAAACTGGTCTCTGGTTGGTGAAGAACATTTAAGGTGAGACAATTCATTTGATTTTTGAGGGGAAACATTTTAAATACCTTAAAAATACCTCATAAAATATGGCAACTTCTACCAGCATGTCTCAACCACCAGCATTTTTATCAGATAAGGGGGAACCGCTTCTTCCTTGGAAAAGATGGAGAAATCTTTTTGACTCTTATTTAGTGGCTATTGGGGGAGAAAAATTTTCTGCTGTACGAAAACAAGCAATACTATTGCATAATTTAGGTGTTGAAGGCAGAAACACTTATGACAGTATGGATCCTCTAACTATTGGTAATGGGGACGGAGAACCATCAGATGTTTATGAAATGTCCATGACTATGTTAGAACAATATTTTGGTCCACGGATTAATGTGGTTTTGGAACGTCATAGGTTCTTCACAAGAGTTCAGGGTCCTACTGAAAAAGTTGGTACTTATGTTGCTTCTTTAAAAACATTAGCACGTACGTGTGACTTTGGAGAGTTGTCAGATTCCTTGGTAAGGGATCAACTCGTCAGATGCACCAATAGTTCAAGAGTACAAGGGAAGCTACTGTCTAAAAATCCCTCACTAACTGAAGCAATCGCAATTGTGGAAGGGGTAGAAAATACGTCCTCGTGGGTGGAGGAGATCAGGAAAGACAAAGAGGATATTGATCAAACCCACAGTGAAAATGTGAAAAGATCCCAAGGAAGTGTGCACTCTATGTCGGAGTGTGATGATGAGAATGAATTTTCTGATGGTATTGCCAAAGTGTCATCAGGATCAAAGAATAAGAGTACTTTCAAGAACACTCTTACACATACTGCTGGCAATAGAGAGAAGGATACTCAAGTGCGGAATGAGCGTGATCCTCGTCAACAGCGTACTTTTGATAGGGAGGTGAAGAATAGCATTGATGTTAAGAGAGTACGCTGTTACAGATGTGGAAGTTTTTCGCATTCCTCAAATTTTCCTAATTGTTATGCCAGAGAGTCAGTATGTTTAAATTGTGGAGTTAAGGGACATTATGCCAGGGTTTGTAAATCTGCAAGGAAAAGTCACAATGCGGAAAGTTCTTCTGACAAGATTCGTACTTTGGTTATATCGAATATTTCAGTGGTAGAAGACAAAGTAGATTCCGGGAAGGTGGTTATGCCTTTTTGTGACATTTTGGTGGATAATAACAATTTCACTGTCATGGCTGACTCTGGCTCTCCATTCACACTAATTGGTAACAAAATCTGGGATGAGGTAGTTGGGTTGGAAAGTGTAGCGTTGCAACCTCCAGATATTGCTCCTTTTAGTTATGGGGGTTCTCGAGTGGACATTGTAGGTTATACTACTGCTAGGATCACTTTTAAACAGAAAGAAATAACAGGAAAAGTGTACATTGCTGTGAGGGGAGATAATTTACTTGGATGGAGGCATCAACGTGATTTGGGAATAATTTTGAATCCCAATGCTACCAATCCGAGAAACCAAGTCATGTTATTGGATGAAATGTGTTCATGTGGGAAGATTGCGTCAATTGATGGTGGGGATGTCAGTGTGGAGTTGGTCAAGGATTTTCCGGATGTGTTTACTGATGCCTTAGGATGTTTGAGTGGTTTTGAGCACCGAATTATTTTGAAGAATAAGGCCAGACCTTGTGTGCATAAAGTGCGCAGAGTACCGAACCTGATGATGGAGCCGTTAAAATTAGAGTTGAAGAGGTTACTGGGTTTGGGGGTGATTGAAGAGATCGAGGCATCAGAGTGGTTGTCTCCGATAGTTTTAGCACCCAAGGATGGTGGGTCTGCCGTGAGGATGTGTGTGGACTTGCGTGGATTAAATGAATGGATTTGGGTGGATAGACAGCCTTTGCCAAACATTTCTGAGTGTATTAGTTTGTTGAAGGGGGCAAAAATCTTTAGTGTGTTGGACTTGTCGTCTGCGTACCATCAAGTTAAGCTTCATGAAAGTTCGAGACACCTAACATCTTTTGTTACTCCTTTAGGAGCTTACCGATTTTTGCGAATGCCTTTTGGGCTAGCTTCCGCAGCAGCATGTTTTCAGAGGATTATGAAGATGGTGTTAGGAGATCTTCCCAATGTCTTGTTTTTTCAAGACGATATTTTGGTCTACGGGAAATGTGGAAGCGAGCATGAAAAAATGTTGAGGTTGGTATTGAGTAAGCTGAGAGATAGAGGTCTCACACTCAAGAAGGAAAAGTGTAGGGTTGGATTGAAATCGGTAACATATCTAGGTCATGTCATTTCTGGTGATGGCATACAACCAAAGTTTAAGTTGGCTGAGAGTATTATGAAGGCTCCTGCTCCAGAGAACAAGGAACAGGTCAGATCTTTTCTTGGTATGGCGGAGTTTTACTCCAAGTTTGTGAAGGGGTTTGCCAGTGTGGTGGAACCGATTAGGGTTTTGTTAAAGAAAGGAGCGCATTTTGTTTGGTCACCGGAGTGTGAGAAGTCTTTTGAGCTGGTCAAGTCAGAAATCGGAGCCATGCCAACTTTGGGGCATTTTGATGCAAGGTTAAAAACCATTCTTACGACTGATGCCAGTCTTAAGGGTTTGGGGGCGGTGCTTTCGCAGGTGGAGAATGGGGAGGAGAAAGTTGTGGCATTTGCTTCCAGAGCCCTTAGGGATGCAGAGGCTAACTATTCGTGTATTGAAAGAGAGGCGTTGAGTGTATATTGGGCGATACACCATTTTAAGTTTTACTTGTGGGGGATTCCGTTTGAGGTGAAGTGTGATCATCGTCCTCTTGTTCAAATATACTCTAGTCACCATAGTGATCATTTGACTCCCAGACTTAAAAGGTGGAGTGAAGGACTACAGGAATTTAATTTTCGTGTTCATTATATACCTGGTTTGAACAACAAGTCAGCTGATTGTCTGTCTAGGTTACCGGTAGGTGGGAATGAGGTCTGGGAGGAGCCACCATGTGTGAATTGGGTGGTGGAGGAGACGATTTCAGAGGAAGAGTGGTCGTCTACTCTGCCAGAATGTCCATCTCATTCAGAATCATGAGATCCACATTCTGTCGCTAGGACAACAACTAGATTCCATAACAAGACATTAAGCAACATGCAAATTACAACAGTGAGCCTCAAATGGGAAGCCGCCTTTGAAGGGTAAATGCGGAGTGCACACAAAGAGGCACTGTTTCTTTGTGTAAGTAGACAGGAGAGCATTGAGGACAGCTATGGAATAACCCTGAAAAACAGATTTTCATATCGAGGTCCAGAGGGGGAGTGAGGCAAGCTCTACCGGTGAGTTGATGGTTAATGCCTTCTCAAGGACTTTGGTGGGGAAGGGGAGCAGAGAGAGATAGAACAGTAGTTCTTGAGTTTGCTGGGGTCAGCAGAGGGTTTATTGAGGAGGAGTCTAACTTCTGCTTGTTTCCATTGGTCGATATGGGTCTGACCATGGTACTTTGTTGCCCGTACACCTTTTAATGTGTTTTAGATATATTGGTTTTAAGGTCTAAGTTGTTCATAAACAGGACAAACTTCTTATTAAGCCACTGTAAACCATAGGGTGTGTGGGAAAGTGATACAGCATCACCTGGATCTGGGATTTAATTTACCTTAGGGAGGTCTGTTAGACCTGGTGCCATTGGCATGAGTCTCCCTTCCATTTTTCGCTGTTGTCTCCTCTGTTTTTGATATGTTTTGCTGGATTTAGATGCTTTGGGCACCGTGCCACTGCTATTCAGTGCCACAGTACAAGTGCTCCCTATGTTAAATTGATGTAATGGATTAGGGACTCCATGATTGGCTTATTTGATTTACTTATCAGACCCTAGTATAGTGCACCATGTGTGCCCAGGGCCTGTAAATCAAATGCTACTGGTGGGCTTGCAGCACTTGTTGTGCCACCCACAGAAGCAGCCTGTAAAGTGTGTCTCAGGCCTGCCATTGCAGAGCCTGCGTGCAGTCTAGTACTGCCAAGTTGACTTGGTAAGTGCACCCACTTACCAGTCCCTAAACCTTTTCTACATGTTAGCCACCCCTAAGGTATGCCTAAGGGCCGGGTGCATTGTAAGTATAAATTGGGACATTGTCTGGTGTGTGTGGCATGTCCTGAGAGTGAACTACAGCCAATTTCGTTTTTCACTATTGCAAGGCAACCTGTCCCCATAGGCCAGAATGGGCAGTTTGATTATAACATCTTATAATCCCAACTGACCCAGGGAACATGGTAGAAAAACGAATTTAGTATGCCTGAACTCAGAATGATAAAATACATCTTTTAGTGAAGTTGGTTTTAACATTCTATGTTTGAAAATACCACTTTTAGAAAGTGGGTATTTTCTTGCCGAACCATCCAGCCCGTCTCCGCTAGGTTGTGTATTGCATGTCTGGTTTGTGAGTGACATAGGGCTTGGGCTCCAGCAGTCTGATGGGTCAGGGCTGGACTGAATAAGACCTTGGCTGAATAGAGAGTGAGGGGCGGAGATTTCCTTTCAGTGCCCCCAGCCTTCATAGAATGGAGAGTAGGGGGAGGAGATTTCCTTTCAGCTACCTGGGCCAGGTCGGCTTTCAACAATGCTGTCCCCACCTCCTGCCAGGAAGTTGCACAGAACTGGTTTTGGCTTGGTACAGGCACCCTCTGCCTTCAGAGGACAAAGGATTTACTAGTATAAATATTGGGGCCCAGATCCCAAGACTTTAGATCACTTCTGGGAATCAAGACGAACCTTAGCCAAGGAGAGGAACCATAAGAAGCTGAAGGAGTTGACTGCCCCTGTGCCAGTGTGCTATTTTCTGGGGTTGGCCTGCAGTGGTTGCTTATTTGCCAAGGAAAGGAGAAGGAACTTTTATTGCCTCATGTCTCAGGGATACAAGACTTCACCACCAACTCCCCCCTGAATTCCCTTGCTGGGAATTCTGTCTGCAGAAGCCTGCGTATTGTTGGGAGGTGGAAGCGCGAGACAGCAGGTTTCAGCCAACGAAATACTCTTCATCCAACTTCTAACTGGAGAGGTTATTGGTGACCCCATTAAAATCCAAAGGGCATTCCGATTATCTAGAGAAAATCACTCTATTCCAACTTAGCGCTGAAGACTGTGACCAACTCGAGGAACCTCCGACTTGGGAGGATATTGGCATAGCGCTAGCTAGTTTGCCAGATGGGAAGGCCGCAGGGGCTGACTGTATCCCGGTTGAGTTTTATAAGATCTTCGTTCCCCAAATAAAGGCTACTTTCACTTTACTGGTAGCTTCTATATTTGACGGGGCTCCCCCACCCGCCTCCTGGTCTAATGCCAAAATCGTAATCTTCCCTAAAAAGGACAAGTCGCCACTTGAAATGGGTTCGTACAGGCTGATTACTCTCATCAATTGTGATTCGAAGATATTTTCAGAAATCTTTGCAGCTAGACTTTCTTCAAGAATTGAACCTCTGGTGTCAAATTGGCAAACATGGGTTCATTCCCGAGAAAGGTACTATCGAACACATTCGATGGACCATCACATTATTCGATGCGGCTCAGATATCAGGAGACCCGTTGTCTCTAATCGTATTAGATGCTGAAAACGCATTCGACCGGGTCTCCTGGCAGTTTCTCTGGGGCGTCATGAGAAGGATGTTTTTCGGGCTAAAGTTAATCGAAGCCATTCAAGCCCTTTACATTAACCCCATAGCCAGTGTATCAATAAATGGGAAGTTGACGGAATACTTAAAAATATCACGGGGTACTCAACAAGGGTGTCCTTGCTCCCCACTGCTCTTCGCTCTCTATATAGATCCTTTGTTAAAAAAAATAGAAAACAACCAAGCAATTAGGGCAGTGAGCAGATTTGGCTGGGGCACTAAAATCATGGCCTACGCTGATGATTTGGCCGTAGCAACCCCAGATCCCGAGAGCTCTATTTTAGCATTGGAACAGGAGGCTCAGGAGTTCGGGAAAATTTCGGGGTATGCTCTTAATAAAAACAAAACCCAGATCATTTTAAACAACAAAATCAATTGGGTGGATAGTCGGGTCGTCCCGAAAGCTAAATACTTGAGGGTGACTGTGGTCGCAAATACTGACATGATCATGGCAGAAAACCTAATCCCATTGGCAGCAGATAATAAAAGAGCGCCTATCCGGATCAATAACTTGCATTTGACCATAGTGGGGCGATGTAATGTCATCAAGATGACTTATTTCCCTAAACTACTCTATTTTTTCAGGGCCATCTCCCTAGAGTTCAACAAGTCTATGCTTCAGAGATTCGAACAACTTTTTTCACAATTTATCTGGGCATACTCTCAGCCTAGAAGGGCTTTCAAGCAACTCTCTCTTCCCAGGGAGAGGGGCGGATGGGCACTCCCTAATATAAGATTATATTATTGGGCTTCGGTTTTACAGTATAGCTTGGAATTAATACACAAACATTCCTATACTCCAACCACCAGGCTCTCGTCTCCATTTCAACTATTGCTTGGGGAGGAGGCCCATGGATGCCTGTGGCAGCAAGTGACCTTTGGCTATTACAAACAGGTCAGATTTAAGACCCTGAGGAGTGTATTTAAAGTATTTTCTAATGTTCGCAGGATATATGGGTTGGGCAGATTGAATTACTACTCTCCCATTAATATGAACTCTAATTTGACGACTATTTTCGGGACATGTTGTCTCCAGGATTGTTATAAAGCGGGAATTTTAAAATTAAGAGATGTAATCACTATCAAGGGAATTAAGTCATTTACTGACCTTAAAACTCAATATAACCTAAGGGACACTTTTAAGTATATTGCTATAAGAGATTTCTTGGCCCGAAAGACTGGTGATTTTGCTGGGTTCGCTCAGATGGACCTTATTGACAAATTAAAAGCCCCCGTTCTACCCTGGATTGGATTAATCTATTCCGCTCTGAATAGTCAAATGCCTGATGATCTTCCCAAAATAGCTGGCAAATGGCATTCGAAGCTTGAGGTCCCTCATAACATCTTCTATAGCACCTTGAGATCCAGGCGCAATTTTTTAAAACTGCTTTTTTCCAGCAAATCACACCTAGTAGAGTTGCTAAATAGGGAACTGCCAAAGGGACATTGTGTCCTAGGTGTTCGGAGTTCAGTGAAGACTCAGTACACATGTTTGCTACCTGTCCGAAACTCACTCCACTCCTTGTCAAAATACAGGATTTCTTAAGGAAAGTCCTTTCTCTGGACATTGAGTTAACCCCCACGACCATCCTGTGAGGGACTCAAGGCAAGGTAGTAGGAAAAGCGGTGGCGCATTTATTTTCGTAGCCATGACAGTTTTGAAGATCTGTATAGCCTCTGTATAGATAGACTTAAATCGCCCACTGTTCTCCCAATGTCATCTCAAGAAGGCCATCTATACTAAGAAAGGCATCCGGGTAAAAAGGAAGGGCTTAATCATATGGGATCCTTTAACTGCATGGCTCAACCAGATACAGCAGTAGGGCCTTTGAAAGCCATGTTCCCTCTCCTTTTTAGGTCTTGCTGGCGTTGCAGCGCGAAGCGCTGCCGCCAACGAGACTTATTGTCGCCGTGTTTACTCCCAAGGGAGACAGACCCGGGCACGCGCAGCGATCGGGGTCTGTGGACGCGCAGACGCACAGACACATGCGCGCGCACACACGCCTAACGCGCGCGCACACACCTCGTTGCTGACTTGCTCCACGGAGACAGCTTGTTTTTCGCTTGTTATTATTATTGTGGGGAGGGTAGGTGGGTTCCGATGTCACTACTCGACTGCCTTTCAGACGCAGTCGTGCTCCTACGACTCATCTCTCTGAAGGCTGGGAGGAAGTCAGTCACCTCCCGACCTCTGCCCTCGGACTATCCCTTCCGTCAGAAAGTGCCGGGCATTTTTCCTGTAGTTCTAGACCCCCGCCGCGTCTCACATTCCCGGGCGTCCTGATCTCCACAGCCCCGTCTGTGCCTCCACCTGCCCCGGGCCAGTGTTCACACTGAAGCTTAACACCCTCCCTCGTGCTGTGGTACACGCCAACGACAAAGGGGGTGCCAGGCAAAGCTCGTGAATTCTGCACAACCAATGCTACGGCTCGACAGCAATTATCCTACCTGGAAACTCGCTTGAAGTTCGGAAATATGTAAGTAAGACCGTCACGAATTCCTTTCTTGCTTTGATCGGGAAGTTTTCTCAACAGTTAAGCCCCGTCAGCTGTGTTTCCCCTTTTATTGTTTATTAGACAATTATCTCAATCCAGATTTTAAGGGTCTCTAAGTGCACCGTGACTTTGCTTATAATTAGTTTGTCAAATATTTCTGCTGAGGTGTCTGTTTTGTTCCTGCTTTTTATTGTTTTCATGTAGCCCCCTTGTCGCTTAATGGCTACTGCACAGCTCTTTTAGAAGTAAGGTTGCACGTGATGAACGAGACAGCAGGACAGAATGTGGCTGCATTGTTGAGGAATCTTGTCGTTCTGAATTTATAGCTATAAGCAAGGCCGCTGAAATTGGAAGATTGCGGTTGGCGGCGCATTCAGACCCCACCCGCCTCCCACCACAGCATGCTGAAGCGCCTTTGTGTCGTATTACTGGAAGTTTGGGCTATTGGCGTTGCATTACTATTAGCAACGCCAATAGCTCAAACTTTCAGTAATGGGAGACCTATTGCATTGCAAATGCTTGTTTTCACTTCTTTTCTTTTTATTATCCGCCTATCAATGTTACTTGTAATGGAGGTATAGGTTGTTAGTCTATAGGTTTTCTTTCACTGATTGTTTATTGCTCATTATGATTGTTAAGAATTTATTTATTCCTATTCCATTTACGTACTTTTGGAATCATGATTAGAGAACAGAGGAAATTGGTTCTCACCATCTAGTGCCTAACTTTTTGATTTATGATTGGGATGGCGGGGCGGGAGGGTGGGTCTGGGTGGGGTTTGATATTATCTTATCTCTGTAATTTCTGTTGGTGTGTAAATTTATACTTGCTAAAATAAAACAAAAGTAAAAAATAAAAAGATGAAATAAAATAAGAGGTAAACTAGAGCAAGATCGGAGTCATCTCTCAGCTTCGCCAACTGTGGACTACCTTAGCTTGTGGGCCGTTTCCAAGGCTTTGTGGGTCTAATATGTACCAAATACTTATTGATAATTTATAATCACGTGATACTTGCTTCGTAGATAAATCCTACTGGCAGGAGCGGTTAGGAGTGGAATACTCAGAGGGACACTGAAAGGAAATCTTAAAGTGCCATGATTGCTCGCTCAGAGAAGCACGCTTGAAGTTTGCTTATTTTAAAATTCTACATAATTGGGAGGAATGAGAAGAGAGTTGGAGCTTCTCAGTGCCCGGACTGTTCCTGCTCTTGAAATTTTGGTTTCTAAGTATTTGAGCTATATATGGGAAACACTAAGTTCAACTAGTTTTATCCCTTTTGAGGAATCAGACAAAATGGCTCTTTTACATGACTTTGTTGATTTGGATAATACAACTTCCCACTGGCATAGATGGATGTCGATGGCCCGTATGATGGTTAAGATCTGTTTTTTGAGACATTGGCATACACCTAGAGTGGATAGCTGAGCTTTATAAGCTAGCTACGTATGAAAACCCAATTTACAAGGTTCAGGTTCAAATTCATGTTTTTGATGAGATTTGGGGTCCTTTTTTGAGACTTTGTGATCATTGACTAATTTCCTTTGGCATGGGACAACTTCTTTTATCTATTTAATTGAGATAGCATTTGAAGTTCTTTCATTTTAGGAATAGAGTCTGGAATGATTTGTTTGGGGCTTGTGGTGTTATATGGTTTGTGCGTGGGAGGGTTACCTTAGGTATTGCTTAAACTGTGCTGGTTAAGCGCTATGGCTCATCCGTTTCTTATTAGGGTTTATTTTTCTTGTCTATTTCTCTTTTCTTTCTTTCTTATGATCTTAATATTACTTATTGGGATCATATTTAGTCTAGTTATTTTGATGAAGTGAGGTACTTTGTAGGGTACTTTGTACTTTATTATAGTTGTTTTTTTGTGTATCATTAAAATTACAATAAAGAATTGTATTACAAATAAAAAGATGTTGCCCTTGAATATATGGGAGTATGTGCTAACTGGTAAACATATTACAAAATGGTGCCCTTCCATCCATTGAAATACAGTGCGGAGAATTGCACTGGCTGCCCCCTAGGCTGAAGGCCATTGGGATAAGCCTTGTCTGTCCCGTAATTGTGGGTTCCTGGGGGTGGGGCGGGGTTGGGGTAAACATTACAGCCTGTCTACCCCTGGGTGAATTTGTGCAGTGGGACAGGCCACAAGGTTGGGAGATAGTGATAGGCGTAGGGTATTGTAAGCGGCGATTTTTTTTTTTTTTTTTTTTTTTTTTTAGAGGTTTTAGAGTTTTGTTTTTTTATAGGTGACATTTAAGGGGAGGTCGAGTCTTATTGCGGGCTCCACTTTGTGAGCTGGGAAGCAGGTCAGAGATTCCATTTAGGTAATAGTTAATGTTTTTTTTTCCCCAAACTCAGTTAAGAGCACGGGTCATGGAGGGAGATAAATGTGTGGCTGCCAGGGAAGCTTTGCACATGCTTTGCGTGGCATGGCGGCATGGGTGGTCATGAGTGAGCCCAGAAGAGAAGGTTGGGCAGTTGCCACATGCCCACCTCCCAGGAGTAGGGGCCGCTCTCAAGGGTTGTGGCGGGCTCACAGCGCAGATGCGATGGGAGATTTTGAAACTGGAGCTCAGAGGGACATGTGATAATGGGGCAAGATATGGTAAAACCCCTATAATGATCCCAATGGAAGAAATGAATGAAGGGTGGGCCAACGCGGATACTGATAAGGCCACTGGTTTTTGTCCCTTTAAATGATACTTCTACCACTGTTGTTTTAGTACTGGGTTTAGACGGGCATAGTATGCAATTGGAGTCTAGAGATGTAAGCAAGGGTAAATGCATTTGGATCAGTGAGGAAGAGGATGGGAGGTTTATGCAGGAAGCTGGAGTCGCTTTTGGGGTTCGCAAAGTGGGAGATCCCGTATGTAGGATCGACCTGGGGGCAGCAAATGGGATCTCATCACTGCCATTAGCAGCTGCCATTAAGCGGAAGCCAGTGGAGCAGGATACGGCTCCTGGACATTGGTCTGAAGGCCTAGGGAAGTCTTCGGCGGCTTTTCTAGCTACGAGAGATCGCTTTGACAAGCAGCAATCCACCACTTCAAGAGGATGGAGAAAATATGTGGATGTGGGTGATGGTACAAGACTGGGAGTGAGTGATTGGTATGAGTCAGTAGTGGATGATGTGGTCTCGGTTTATGGTGACGACACTGATATTTTTAAAGAGGGCAAAGAGTGTAATGCTGATGGGTTATAGAACAAGATTAGGGAAGGTCAGGTGGGATTTCCTCTACCAGTAAGCATAGTTCTGTCATAAGACTTAACAGGAGGAAAGAGGGGATTTGGTGACTTTCAAAGGTCGTGTGTGTATGAACAGAACACCATCGGAGGTGCAGCACAACCAAGGAGGAGCAAATCGGAAAGCAGAGCGGAGGATGGCAGTTGTACAGTGAAGTTGCCTAAAGATACATGAGAGTGGTGGTCGGTTTGGGACATGGGAAACAAGGGGTATGCTATGGTGAAAAAACAATCTGTAGGGATAGAGGATGGAAAAATACAAGAAAAAGGGCAGGGTGAGCTTTGTGGGAAATCCGTTGTAACAAAGGTCAGGGTGTGAAGAAAGTTGAGAAGGTGAAACAAATGTGCAACAAGGAAATGCAATGTGACGATAAAATAAAGGTAAGGAGGAAGTGAATAAGGAGGAAGGGGAGGAGAAGTATCAACATAGGAAGAAGATACCATACTTGGGGTTAGCAATTCCTTTAGGATCCCACCTGTCTGAAAAAGACAAAGAATAAGATTTGGAAACATGAATATGTGAAAGTTTTTTTTAACTATTACACAGAAACGTGCAATCTAACAAAGGTTCTAAAGAAGAGGAATGGGAATTGGCCACGCACCGTAGAGTACCGGTGACTGTGGATAATTGAACATCAGCTTTTTTTAATTATTATTAGTATATATTGTGAGAAGTACAGTGACAGGGCGGTGGCTCTTGAAGTATATGGATACAATACGCAAGTCTCAGATTCATTTTGGGGATATGCCTGGTTATGCTATGACGAAGGGATAGGACGAGTATGAACCCAGAAAAGCCATGGACTGACACAGACTCCGAGTTATGGCTACACTGGATGTCTTCTACACACCCCTCAGTAACCACGGATACTGCGAGTGGTTTGTCAATAATTTATAGGCTCTTTCAATACTGGCCCAACAAAGGGCGGGGTCACTAGGTATACAGATCCTTAAATCATAAGCATGCTGCAGATTTAATAGAGGGTTTTGCCCTGGACAGTTCTGTGGTTACAAGCATGAACGTTCAAAATGCAGGGGACATCACCCAATGACACAATGTTTTGCCATGGCCAACAATGGAGAGCAGCGGAGACGGGCAACGGGAAGGGGACAGGTAGTTCAACCCATTCCAAAGGGCGCCTACAGCAATTAAGGTGGCTAGACTTCTGTGGTGGCTTCAATTTTATCCTAACAGAAACAGCGACACTTTTGGCATGGGGTTTTCAAGAAAGTTTCAAGTTGGGGTATCAGGGTCCCAGGGTGAGATGGTGGGCTGACAATTTGAAATATGCTAGAGAGTTATCACATGTGGTACAGCAGAAACTAGAAGAAATACAGAAAGGCAGGTTTACAGGCCCATTTTAGGAATGGCCTTTTCCAAATTGCTGATTTTCCCTTTAGGGGTTGTGCTCGAGAAAGTGGAAGGGACAAGTACGGTTTAATTCATCACTTGTCATGGCTGGAAGGGTAGTGAGTTAATGACTACATTGCAGATGCAGATGTCACTGTGTCATACACGTCAGTGGACGATGAAGTGAAGCTGGTGAAGAGTGGGGGCTTTGGCCCTGAATTGGCAAAGAATGACATTTAGTCTGATTTCCGCCTGATGCCAGTATACCCGTCAAACTTTTAAGTGTTGGGTATGCAATTTAGTGGCGGCATTTATGTCAACAAAGTGCTTCCAATGGGTTGTGCCATCTCCTGTTCACTTTTTGAGATGTTTAGCACTTTCCTGCAGTGGGCGTTTAAGAATTTTAGCAGTCACAATTTGGTTTGCCACTATTTGGATGATATTCTGTCTGTCTGTAGGCAAGAACAGGACAGGTGAGGGTCAATAGGCTGTGTTGTTTTGAGAGCTTGGCGCAAGACTTGAAAGTCCCACTAGAGGCTGAGAGGACTGAGGGTTCAATAACGTTCTTGACCTTTTTACGAATAGAACTGAACACACTATAGATAATGAAAAAGCTACTGGACACCAAGGTGCATGAGATACAGGCTTTTCGGGGTTTGTTATTGTTAAACGGAAAGTGACTTTACGAACAGTAGAGAAACTTCTTGGTTATTTGAACTTTACATGTAGAGTGATCAGAGCAGGGGAAGCCTTTTGTAGAAGGTTGGGTTTTGCAATGGCGGGGTTTCTTTACCGCATCATAGAGTGAGAATTTCCATGTCGGTGAGGGTAGATTTGTGCATCTGGAGAGCTTTTTAGGATGATTTTGGACCCCATTGGTTTCTTGGAGGATGAGACTACTTGGCAGGTCCAGATATTTTCGGATGTCACAGGCGCCAAAGAATTTGGGATTTTCTGGGATGGCAGGTGGTGCGCTGAAGAATGGGGAGCACATTGGTTGGAGCTATGTAGAAGCATAGCCTTTTCTGATTCTTTGCACTACTGGTGGCCCGGATTGCTTGGGGGAAGAGAATTGGAAATAGAACAGAAATGTTTCATGTGGACAACAGGGCAGTGGTTGAGTTTGTAAACTGACAGAAGATGAAGCATTTGAGAGTATTGTGTCTGCTCAGGATACATATGCTATTGAGTCTGCAATGGAATATTGTATTTCAAGCTAGACATGTGCCCAGGGGCGAGCAATAATATAGAAGACGCTTTTTTTCGTTCACAGTGGTGGAGATTTTGCAGTCTGCCATCCCGAGGGGAAGACAAGAAGACAGAAGTGCCATCTGGGTGGGGGTGGGAAGGGAGAAGGAGTAGTTGAATTGGGGGGAAAATCAGTGTCAGAAGCTACAAAAAGGAGCGATCTATAAGCATGGCAGGAGTTTGTACAATGTTGGTGCAGGAAGCGTGATGGAATGGGAATGATGCACAAAGAAAGGGAGAGGGACATTGTCAGATTTGTTCTGAGTTTCACACAGTACAATTGCAGGTAAACTGGCAGGGGTATCCTTTTATGGGAAGCTATGGTGGGGTTATGACCCAGTAGGGTGTGAGCTTGTTAGGAGGATGTTGAGCGGTTGGGCAGGGAGCTGGGTACTAGGGATAACCTGAGGGAATCAGTAACTGTACAGTTATTAGCACTGTTGTTACTTACAGTGTCTAGTAGCTGTTATGACTCTTTCAAAGTGAAATTGTTTCGTTTGGCGGTGGTGTGGATGTTTTTGGTGCATTTCGGACTTTAGAACGGTTTGGTTCCAAAGTAAGGTCAGGCCTGTTGCATGGTGAAGATTTTTGCGTATCAGGTTGTTTGAGGATTTGGATGAGAATGTTGAAAACAGACCAAAAGGGAAGAGGCAGGTGGATTTGTTTGCAAACTGGTAATATGGCAGACCTCTGTCCTGTGAGGGAGTGGGAGAGTTTCTTGGTGTGGCTGGGATGCAAGGAAGATGAGATAGTCCGTAATGAAAATGGGTCCAGAGTGACAGCATCCAATCTATTGGCTGGAATGAGAATGGCGGTGATCTGCTTGGACAAAGAGTGATATGACACACAGCCCTTTAGAATAGGCGCAGCAACTGAGGCTGCAAGGTTGGATGTTTCTCGGCAGACAATTAAATGAATTGGTAGATGGAAGTCACAATGTTGTGAAAGATATATCAGATGTTGTTATGTTTATGGTGTATGTTTGTATTTATTGACGATTATGCTGCAGGTTGCATTGCTGGGCCAGTGAGGGCCAAATTGGGCACATGGATAGCAGCTCACTCATTTGTTTGCTGGTCGGCACAGTTTGCTGGGTCTTCCAAGCAGCTTACACGAGCTTTTATGGAAGGGTAGGAGTGGCATGAGGTACAGTGGTTTGCTGGCATTGCTATTACAACTACTTGCTGCCAGGGGATGCCCGGACATGTTTATCATACACCTAGGTAAGAACAATTTGGTTCCCCTTTACAGGTTGTCTTTATTGAAGCAGATGGAGAATTTACTTCTGCAAAAAAATATGTGTGTGGGAACAACCGTGATCTGGACTGAGTTTGTAGCACATTGTCGTTGGAGAGGTGCTTTGAAACATGCAACTGTATGAGACGCAAATTAAATAGAGCAATGAGAGTTTTTGGCCAATCTATCAGAATCACAACTTTAGCCCATACCCATATCAAGGAAGAAGAGGTTTTCTTGTTTCGAGATGAAGGTGTCCATTTAATTAAGTTTGGGAATTCTTTTTACTTATTTCGAACTTTGGGATTTACTGGAAAACATGTGGAAGGAGAGTTTGTGGTGTGATGGTCGGTAGTTTTAGCTGGCAGTGCAGTGTTTAAACTTACAGGGTGGGGCAGGAAGACATCTATTCAGGGGTTTCCTAGCACTTTATTTTGGCGAGGGTGGAGAGTCAGGTACCGCGTATCCACCCCTAGGGGAAGGGGTGACTCTGGAGGGGTGGGGGGAGGGGAAGAAGAGGAGTGTTTGGAGATGACTTGTAGGGTGTGTGAGAGAGATTGGGTAATGCAAGGGAAGGACTGGGACTGGAAGATGAAAGTTTGTGGTGGAGAGTTGATTTGTTCTAAGGAATTGTTGCAAGTTTGGGGTTGTTAAGGGACGGAGGAGGTCAGGAAACATTATGTATTAGAGAGGATGATTCTGGTTCATGTATTGTCTTTGAATTAATGAATTTCGATGACTACAAGCGTGTCTTAATAAAGTGGCTTTTTGCCTTGTGTCCGGGTCATTATTGCGCGATACAAATATTGTGTTGAGCCTTCTCGGGTAGAACACAAGTTGCTTTAACACTAATAAAAATCAAATCATGAGGTCAACTTGTAAGACATAATGTATTTTTATAACAAAAATTGCACTTATTAAATTGCTTACAACAAAAAAAATAACATCAGCGAGTAAGACTTCCTTGTGAATGTTTATGTCCTTAACAAGGTGCCATGCGAAAGGACCGCTTCCATCACCAAATGCTTTACCCTGTAAAGAACAGCACAATAAAAGAACATTCGGGCATGCCTGTGGTAGGTACTTGGTCCAGTCCTCACAGTTCTCTGTCAGCAGCCAAGAGGTTCTGTTGGTTTAGTTACTTTAAAAACACATAGATAAAGGGACCAAAAACAAAATAAAATTAGAGCAACTTCCAGGTCCAGGATTCTGGAGGTGGTGCACACGTGAAAAGTTTTATTTTGTCCTTTGTGTGAAATATTCCTGGCTCAGCCACCACAAGGCTCCGCTGAAGGCGCGCTCATGTAGGTAAGTAGAATGCAAAATGTCAGCTTGTTTTCCAGTCACAGGAGGAATCCCATTAAGTTGATCCACTTTCCAAAGGGAACTATTTGTGCTGCAGATACCTCTGTTCTGCCTTCATTCCATTTTCGACCTCTCAAAGTGGGTTATCAGCCTCTCCTGAAAGAAAAGCACAAACATAATGAATGCCTAGCCTTCCCACTCACCTCACTCAACCCAGAGCTGTATAATGAGGCTCAGGTGTACACACGAGGAGGCAATAAATCGAGCCAGCGAGTCGTGGCTTCTGATCCTGGTTTCAAAGTGTGCTTGATACACTGTTGTGTTTTTTTTTTAAATATTTACGTAGCACAATCCGATTTGTTCCCTGGTGAGTAAATAACATTTAGCATTATTATCAATCTCAAGGTTACTCATTTCATCATTGTACAAAGACTCAGACGGACTCAAACCTGTGGCCAGCAGGTTCTGCAAAGACCATTTAGCAGACACCCACCACAGGTCCTTAGCATCTTCTTACTCAGGCAGGTGCAGGGGATCAGTTTCCTTTGGATGAGATAACTCCATTTATGTTTTAGAGAACGCCACACGGCTTAGTGTTGAGCACAAAAAGCCTTTCTTAGACCTGGGTGGGCCACGGTTAACATTAGTCCTTGTGGGATCTAATCTGCACATGCCGCGGGCACAACAGAGCAAACTCACAAAGCCAAGCTTTAAAAAGACATCCAACCGCACAGGCTTCCTTCTACGTTTGGAGTAAATGTCCATAGAATTGTAGATTTCCAGTTGTGCTCATACGGACCTGGCTCATGCAATATTTCCACTCATTGAAGATCTGCGCGAGTAAGTCATGCATACGTTTATTTTAATCTTTTCCTCTGCAGAAAAAATAGTTCTCTCTATGGAAAATCCTCACCCACTTGTTAAAACGTTTGAGGAAGTTAAACATCCATTCCCACTATGAATACATCATTACTCGAACATGTTTTAGGAACATTTTTTAGGTGCATTTTTGCGTTTTCAGTGTCAGAATTGCCAAGAACATGTTGTGAATATCCATAAACCTATGAGTTTTGTGTGTCTGCGTGTGTACTCTGCTTTAGAACTCGGACACATCAGTGGAGGGCGCAGTCTCACAAAGGATTTGAGACGGATGCAACATCACACACAGACTGTCTTGAACATACAGCTAGCTGCTTGGCGGATTCAAGCACTCTATCACCACTATTAATATCACAAGACTAACCCCCCCCCCCCCCCCCTCGAATCAGGCAGGAAGAGCTGGCCGCGCGACGCTAAGCCTCGCGTGCTTCACGTGCTCGCTCACGAGACTCGAGTTTGAGTCTAGGAATTTACTGACCTCATCGGAGTCCAGAAGGGCCGGGAGGGCGCTGCATGGGGGGAAACGAAAACAAAACAAGGTTGTCAAATACAGACCAAAGCATGCGTTTTTTCAATGTAAAAACAGAAGGATTATAGTTATAATATTTATATTTTAGTAATAAAGTAACCGCCATGTCGTGATCAAATTTCACTCCATCGGACTGGAAATGGTGCCGGCGCTGCATAAACCACACTGGGCGCCTTCAAAGGACCTCACGAGACAGGACTTAACCACATCTTCAGGATTAGCACCGACTATGTACCACTCACATCTATATTACCTTTATGTAAATCAGTCTGTCGAGCCCAGTAACACTCGGCCCACTCACATGCCAATGTTTTATGTTAACAGTAATTTAAATGTAAATAGCCAGTACAACAAACAAACATCCTTTGTGATATACTGTAGAAATTGAACACTCGCTGCTGATGCCAGTCGGTCAAAGGTTCCTACAGCCTTTCCTCAAGAGCCCACTGCGGACGTACTGCAATCAGAAACAGAAGTAACACATATCCTCATATAATATCCAGCGAGCATCATTAAATATAGAAATCCCTCTTCGCCGGTGAGGGTTGTAAAACTAGTCAGGTCGCCTCTATTACCCGATGACAGTAGCTACATACTATAGAACCCTCTCAGCGGCCATGCAGGCAGTGAAGCAGGCCTGCTCAGCGGTATCACCACTGCTGGTTGGGAGTGCAAGGGGAACTCCTCGGGGGACCCTCTCTGCTACTGCACTCGAAAAACATTACAAAGAACGGGACCAGCAACAAGCTAGTCTTATTTAGGCGTGGGCGAAATCAAATTTATTTTCCCCGCAAAAATCCATGTGATGTTTGCCAAAATGAGACGTATTATGTGAAATACGCATGGGTTTTTGCCTGCGTGAAACTGCATACAAGGTGTGTCCGACACATAGAAGTCGTGCAAGATACCTTCTCAATGTATCTTCTTTTCGGTTTCTAAAGTAACAGGGAATGTTGCTTTCGCAGCACATGTTCTTATTTTATTTTTATTTATTTAATGTGTTTTTATATAGCGCGGACTTTACCCAAAGGTGTCAGAGCGCTTCACAATAGGAACAGTAACGTTACACAAGGAGAGGAGAGAATTACAAGTGGGCATGTTACAAAAGCAAACGTTACATTGCATCAGGCAAAGGTGACAAGTGTGCAAATAACAAAAGCAAACGTTACAAGAGGAAAAAGTGACAAGAGAAGCACACAAGATACAAGTAGAGGTATAATACTGCAATAAGTGGCAGTCACTCAAAACACAAGAACACACTAGGAAGGCACTTCTATAGGCATGGAGTACAGAATTTTCTATAATGAAAGAACTTCCTTGAGGGAATAGAGAGGGCGCGAATTAGATTTGGAAGGGTCTTTGAAGGAGGAGAAATTTGAGGTCAGTTTTGAAGGACCGGGAAGAGGTGGTGGTCCGGAGTTGAGGTGGAAGTGAGTTCCAGGTTCTCACCACATTGCCTGAAAAGGACTGGGCCATCGATCTTTCCTTTTTGAAAAAGGGAGTTTCAAGCAATAACTTTTCCGCATTACTTGATGGTCTAGAGCCTCCAGAGAGTTTCAGTTTGTACGCCAAGTAACGAGGAGAGGAGGAGTGCAAAGATTTGTGGGTGATACAGGCAGTCTTGTAGATAGATCTTGCCTCGATGGGAAGCCAACGGAGGGAAGATAAATAGGGTGTGAAGTGGTCACTTCTTTTGGCCCCATATATGAAACGAGCTGCTGAGTGGAGAACAGATTTAAGGGGGGACAGGTGGGATTATGGGAGGCCGGTAAGAAGAGAATTGCAGTAGTCCAATCTAGAGAGGACCAGCGATTGGACCAGGGTTTTTAGGTCTTGTTCCGGGAAGAAGCGACGAATCCCCCAAAGAAGGCACAGTTGGTATCGAGCAGACTTTGCAATGGAATTAATGTGGGGAGTAGATTGAGCTTGTTGTCGAGTACGACACCAAGGGATTTTGCGTTGTTGACAATTTATTTATTTATTTATTTAAGAAGCTTATAAAGCGCACGGCTACCCCCAAAGGGGGTGTCCCGGCGCTGCAGACTGCATACTAGGAGAAAGAGCAATTAAGGGGTGGAGAACAACCAGGTTTTCAGTTTGTTACGGAAAAGAGATTCAGAAGGAAGAAATCTAAGATCAAGCGGCAGGCTGTTCCAAAGTTTGGCCGTCATTACGGTAAAGGCTCTCCCGCCCAACCTGAAGCGGCGGAATCGTGGAACAATAAGAAGTCTTAGATTGTTCGACCGCAAGGATCTGGCCGATTGAGAAAGCACCAATCTTTTTCTCAAGTAGCCTGGGCCTAGTCCGTTGAGGGCCCGAAAAGCCAGCGTCAGCATCTTAAACTGAATGCGACGGGCAATGGGAAGCCAGTGTAGCTTCCTACAATAGGACGCAACCGACTGGCGATAGGGGATGTTGCCTATCAATCTCGCCGCCGCATTCTGAACGATCTGAAGACGTTCAATTTGGTACAAGGGGGCACCGGCATAGAGACTGTTAGCATAATCCAGATGTGACGTAATCAGGGCATGAATGACAGTTCTACGAGCATCTAGAGGAAGATAAGGAAAGATCTTCCTAATCATACGCAGTTTCCCGAAGCAAGCTGCCGTGATCTTATTAATTTGAGCTTTACAAGAAAGAGCATTGTCAAATTGAAAGCCCAGGTTACGTGCAGTTTGGACGGGGATAGGAGGAGGATTAAGCACACTCAGCCACCACAAGGTGGTAGAGGGAATAGTTTTCTGATTAAAAAATAAAACCTCCGTCTTATCAGTATTGAGTCTGAGATCATTAGAAGTCATCCAGGAGCATATATTGCCAAGACAATCACGAAAGCTGGTGAAACTGGAGTCAGAGTGATCTCTAAAAGAAAACATAAGCTGAGTATCATCAGCATAGGAGATCACTCTGATCCCCCAGGATTCCACAACCTCAGCCAGAGGGGCAAGATACACGTTAAAAAATAGAGGGCTAAGCGCTGAGCCCTGAGGCACACCACATAGGAGGGGTTTACCCTCTGATTTGAACGGTTTAAGAAAAACCCTCTGAGTACGTGAGACAATGATGGGTTTATTGTTAAGTAGATTCATCTGATCCATCCATGGTTGAACCGGAGGAGGAGAGAGTGAGGAGGAGAGGAGGAGGAATTCAGTTTTGGAGGGATTCAGAATCAGTTGATAAGTTAACATCCAGTTTTGAATGGAGTTGAGAGTAGAGTTTAGGATGGAGAGATCGTGTGTGGAGGACACCTTAAGGTAGATTTGAGTGTCGTCTGCATAGAGATGATAGAGGATCCCAGATTTACTTAGGAGATTTCCCAAGGGTTCCAAATAGAGGTTGAACAAAGTGGGTGCAAGTATAAAGCCCTGAGGAACACCTTGACCTACCGCCAAAGGAGATGAAAGACTGTTCGCTATTTTGATAATTTGGGATCTATCAGAGAGGAAGGAAGCAAACCATTTGAGCACTGTGCCTTCCATGCCCATTCTCTGTTGAGTGTTAAGGAGAGTGTTGTGATTGAAAGTGTCAAAGGCTGCAGAAAGGTCAAGGAGAATTAGAAGACAAGACTCCCCTGAATCGAGTATCCGCAGCACGTCATCAATCACTTGCAGCAGGGCTGTTTCAGTGCTACAGTTTTGAATGAAGCCAGACTGGAAATTATCAAGAAGATCATTGTCCTTGATATGACGGGAGAGTTGTTTCGCTACACATCTTACTGTGATTTTCGCAAGAAAAGGTAGGTTAGTGATGGGGCGGAAGTTGTTGAGGTCGTTCACATCAGCAGTGGGTTTTTTAAGAAGAGGGGTAACCTGCCCAGTTTTCAAGGAAACAGGAAGGGAGCCTTCACTGAGGGAGAGGTTAACCAGAGTGGTCCAATAGGAGAGAGAATGGGTGTAGAAGTCGATAGCAATGGCACTAGGGATGGGGTCAAGAGAATGGTATGAGGGCTTTGTTTCGAGGATGCACTTGAGGAGGGCATCTTCAGAGAAGGAGTCAAACTTTTGCCAAATGGCTAAGGATTTGCGCTCCTCTGGAGGGTTAGGATGAATCACCTGATCCACAGGTGATTTCACTTTTTCGTCAAAGAATACAGCGAATTCCGCTGCTTTCTTTGTAGAATCCTCCAGCTTGGAGGTTGGGGGAGAGTGGTTGGGATTCTTGATGAGGTCGAATAGTTTTTTGGGTCTATTTTTGGCTGAGTCGAGGAGGGTTCTGAAGTGCGATGCTTTGTCAAGGAAGATGTGCTTGTGGTAACTGGATCTTGCTGAACGAAGCGTGGCCAAATTATTGGTGGAGGGTGCTTGTCTCCATTGTTTCTCCAGGATTCTTAGGTACTTCCTTTCTTCATAGAGGGACTTGTTGAACCAAGGTGCTGAGGGAGTAGGCCTTTTCCTTTGAAGAGGAGCGACGTTATTGATTTCGACTGCAAGGACTGAGAGGCATTGGGAGGTGAGTTCGTTAACATCCAGTTTCGGGTCTAGCCTTGGGAGTGATAGCAAAGACGAATCACAGAGGGTCAATATTTGTAGTGTTACGGAACCTGGAGGTAGTCCTCTTAGGTTGGGCGAGAGTTATTGAGTGTGATTGGTGAAGAGAGAATGGAATGAGGAGGTGGTCAGACCAGTCTACATGAATAGGGATAGCGATAGTAAGCATGCCTGCTTTGGAAATAACAAGGTCCAGGATTGAGTCCTTAGAGTGTGCTGTTTCTGTGCACTGTTGGATAAGATAGTTTGCGGAGAGGAAGGAGGCTAGCATATTCGCAGAAGAGTCTTCCAGCGAGCACCAGTGGAGATTGAAGTCACCCACAAAGATCTGAATTGTCACTTTGGGAGTATTGGTCGCTGATGAAGTCAGTGAGTTCCTCCATAAACGAGGGGCCGCTACCAGGCGGGCGGTAAATGATATGGAATCTGAGGAGTGAGCGGTGGTGCAATTGAAGCTCAAGAGATAGGCATTCAAAGGTGCGGAAGGAGCTGTTAGGAAAAGCCTTAAGTTGAAGGGAGTTAATAAAGATGACTGCAACACCTCCCCCAACTTTGTCTATTCTGTCATTTCTAAATATAGAATAGCCTGTTGGTAAAAGGAGATCAAACAGAGTGAGATGTATCATTGAACCAGGTCTCTGTGAGGAAGAGCATGTCTATATTGTGAGGGATGATGGTATGAGAGATTTCAAGTTTGTGTTTTATTGCAGATCTGCAGTTGTGGAGCAGACAGCGAAACTCAGTCGAGACTGTTTTGGTGATGGGGGTACTTGGGCTATGAGGGGTGATAGGGATATTATACTTATGAGGGTGCTCGTGAGGATTTAGGTGGATGATTGGTTCTGACAGAGGTGATGGTCGGAATAGTGTAGAATGAATATGCTACTTACCAGTATGCATCTGTTCTTGGCATGTAGGGCTGCTGACATTCATATCTGTGCATAGATCGCCGCCTAGTGTTGGGTCCGGATGTTTGCACGTTGTTGTCCTGGAAGAGTCTTCGAAGTATCCTTGGATAGGTGACTCCTCCCCTGGACTACAGTGCGCATGGGCATCCTCTCCATCCTCAGATTGTTTTTCGCCATTGTGGCAGTGATGGAGTAGATACAGTAAGTGATGACCATGCTTTACAGTAATTCTGAGAGCTGCAGCTGCGACAGGCGCCGGGGAGGAGGGAGGGCGATATGAATGTCAGCAGCCCTACATGCCAAGAACAGATGCATACTGGTAAGTAGCATATTCAGTTCGAGGCATGTGGGCTGCTGAATTCATATCTGTGCATAGAATGTATAGCAGTGCCCTCTATTAGCGGCGGCTACCAGTGCCAGCTGCAGCAGTCTGAAAAAGAGTTTTGAGAACAGCCTGTCCTACAGCTGCCTGCTGTTTTGATTGCACATCTACACAATAGTGCTTGGTAAATGTGTGTGTAGTGGACCATGTGGCTGCTCTACATATATCATGCAGGGGAATATTTCCTAGAAAAGCCATGGAGGCCCCTAACTTACGTGTTGAGTGGGCTCGTGGGGGAATAGTTAATGTGCGTTTTGCCTTTTGATAACAGATTTGAATACACTTAACTATCCATCTGGCTATCCCTGCTTTGGAGATGGCGTTACCTTTGTGGTGCGGGGCAAAGGCAACGAACAGTTGTTTTGTCTTCCTGAAGGGTTTAGTCCTGTCGATGTAGTACATGAGGGCCCTCTTTACATCTAGTGTATGGAGTGCCCTTTCTGCGACAGTTTGTGGGTTTTGGAAGAAAACGGGCAGTTCAATAGTTTGATTCATGTGGAACTGCGATATTACCTTGGGCATGAATTTGGGGTTGGTACGTAGTACGACCCTGTTGGCGTGAACCTGTATAAATGGCTCTTGAACGGTTAGTGCCTGGAGTTCACTAACTCTTCTTAAAGAAGTGATCGCTACCAGGAAGGCTACTTTCCAGGTGAGGAATTGAATCTCGCATGAGTGTAGAGGTTCAAAGGGTGGACCCATCAGGCGTGTGAGGACCAGGTTGAGGTTCCACATTGGAGCTGGTGGGTGGCTTGGTGGAATGACTCGTTTGAGTGCTTCCAAGAATGCTTTGATGGCAGGCACTCTGAATAGTGAGAGGTGCTGCCTGGTTTGCAGATAGGCTGATATTGCGGTCAAATGGACACGTATAGAGGTGTACGCCAGATTGCATCGGTATAGGTGTAATAGGTAACAAATGATGTTTTGGATGGATGCGTCCAGCGGGTTAATGTCATTATTACTGCAATAAATGACTAACCTTTTCCATTTGGCTGCATAGCAAGCTCTTGTAGTGGGTCTCCTGGCCTCCTTGATGATGTCCATACAGTCAGGTGGCAGGTTGAGGTAGCCAAACTCTAGGACTTCAGGAGCCAGATTGCCAGGTTCAGCTGTTGCGGATCTGGGTGCTGAATCTCTCCATGGTTCTGCGTCAAATGCACGGGTTTGATCCGCAGCCTTTGATGCGGCACCACGGAAAGTTCGAGGAAGGTGGTGTACCATGGCTGGCGTGCCCACGTAGGAGCAACTAGGACGAGTGTCAGGGAGTGTTGTCTGAGTTTGCGAGCCACCAGCGGTATCAACGGCGCTGGGGGAAAAGCGTACGCAAATCTGCCGGACCAGTTCATCCATATCGCATTGCCCTGCGACTGCGACTGCGGATGTGGGAACCTGGCGGCAAAGCTTTGGCATTTTGCGTTTTCGCTTGTGGCGAAGAGGTCTATTTCTGGATGACCCCACTGCTGGAAGTACGGTTGGAGTACTGACGGATGTAGCTCCCACTCGTGCATCTGGTGGCTGTGTCTACTGAGCAGATCTGCCATCTGGTTGTCCTTGCCTGGGAGGTGTTCCGCCATGAGGAACATGTTTCTCTGAATGGCCCACTTCCACATGCTCTGAGCCAGATGAGACAACTGTGGAGAGTGTGTTCCTCCCTGCTTTTGTATGTAGTACATGGCGGTCATGTTGTCCGTCCGGATCAACACGACTTTGTTGCACAAGTGTACTTTGAATGCCTTCATGGCCAAGAAGATTGCCATCAGTTCCAGAAGGTTGATGTGCATCTTCTTTTGTTGTGTCGTCCATAGTCCCTGCACTGTGTAGTGGAGTACATGAGCTCCCCATCCCTGGAGAGAAGCGTCCGCTGTCAGTATTATCTGTGGAACCGGCTCTTGGAACGGTCGGCCCTTGCAAAGGTTTTGTGGGTTCCACCAATGCAGAGAGTTGTATGCCCGACCGCTCACCAACACTAGGTCTTTCAACTGTCCTTGAGCCTGATTCCACTGACGTGCTAGGCACTCCTGAAGCCGGCGCATATGTAATCTCGCGTGTGGGACTATGAAGATGCAGGAGGCCATCATGCCTATCAACTGCATGAACACTCGCGCTGGAAGTGAGTGTTGGGGTTTGAACTTGGAGATCAGCAGTTGCATGCTGTTGATCCTCACTAAATTCGGCTGAGCTGTGGCCGCCAGAGTGTCTATAGTCGCACCTAGGTACTGTTGTACGTGTGCGGGCTGGAGATGGGATTTTGGGTAATTTAGTGAGAACCCCAGACTGTGAAGGAGGTGAATGGTGCGGGACATGTGGCTGGCACATTGCTGGGCTGACTTCGCTTGAACGAGCCAGTCGTCCAGGTAGGGGTAGACGTGTATGTGCTGCCTCCGTAGATGTGCTGCCACAGTAGCTAGGCACTTCGTGAAAACCCTGGGCGCTGTTGTCACGCCGAAGGGAAGGACTTTGAATTGGTAGTGCTGCCCCTGAACAGTGAACCTGAGGTATTTTTTGTGTGAGGGGTGAATGGGTATGTGGAAATACGCATCCTTGAGGTCCAGCGTGGCTAGGAAGTCTCCCTGCTTGAGAAGCGGAAGGACTTGCTGGAGAGTGAGCATGTGAAAGTGCTCTGAAAGAATGTACCGGTTCAGGGGTCTCAGGTCTAATATAGGTCTGAGTGACCCGTCCTTTTTTGGTATTAAGAAGTAGAGGGAGAACACTCCCGTACCCTGCTCGTGGACGGGTACGACCTCTATAGCGCCTTTTAGAAGCATACTTTGCACCTCCTGCTGTAAGAGCGTTAAGTGCTCTGAGGACATAGGACGGTTTCTTGGTGGTATTGTGGGTGGAGTGGAGGTTAACTCCAGACAGTAACCGTATTTGACAATATCTTTGACCCACCTGTCCGTGGTGATGGAGTTCCACGTGGACAGGAACCTTTGTAGCCTTCCCCCGACAGGTGTTATGTGGTCGGGAGGAAGGGAGAGGGCGTCACTGCTTGTTCTTGGGGGAGGACCTGGTGTTGCCGTAGCCGCGTCCTCTGCCCTTTGTACTGGAGCCACGATATCCACCTCGGGTGTTTTAATCGTAGGTGGTCTGTGTATTGCCTTTGTTATACGTTTGTTGTGACCCCTGTCCTCTACCTGCTCCTTTGTTTCCGGGGCGACGAAAGGAGCCGCTCCGAAAGGACTGAGTTTGGAGAGCGCCCATGGACTTTGCAGTGTCCGTGTCCTTTTTTATTTTCTCAAGGGTGGTGTCAACCTCCGGCACGAATAAATAGTCGGGGTTGACAGGCTGGTTGAGAATATTATTTTGCACCTCAGGCTTGAATCCGGAGATTCGCAACCAGGCATGTCGTCGCAGCATGACGCTTGTGTTTATGGCCCTGGCAGCTGTGTCAGCGGCATCCAATGCACACTTGATGGAAGCATTCGTGAGTAGCTGTCCCTCTCTGATGAGAATTTCTGCGCCTTCTTTGAACTGGTCAGGGAGATGTTGGAATAGTTGCTCCAGTGTGTCATAGTGCGCTCTATCATAGCGAGCAAGGAGCGCTTGAGTGTTGGCTATGCGCCATATGTTGGCAGCCTGGGCGGCAACTCGCTTGCCAGAGGTCTCTAACACCTTGGACTCTTTGTCCGGGGGAGGAGCGTCACCTGTCGTTTGCGAGTGTTCCCTCTTGCGAGCATTCGCTACGACAATGGAGTCTAGTGGTAATTGGCCTCTGATGTAAGTAGGATCTCCAGGCGCTGATCTGTATTTCTTATCAATCCTGGGGTTTATCACCCGTGCCCTGGTGGGTTCCTTGAAGATGTCCTTGGCTGGTTTGAGGACCCCTTTCAGCATGGGCAGAGTTTTTACATGCCTTTCTGAGGATGCGAAAGTGTCCAAAAGAAAGTCATCTTCGATGGTGTCAGAGTGAAGCTGCACCCCATGATTATTCGCAGCACGTTCAATAAGAGCGTTGAACGCTGCAGTGTCCTCTGTGGGAGATGTTTTTGCCCCATAGAGTTGTGGGTCCTGTGCATCGAGAGGTGCACCTGGGTCTACAGGGTCGCCCCAAGTGTGATCAGGGTCCTGCTGGTCATCAGGGTCTATGTCTCCATGGTAGGGGACTTGGCCACCCATGTAGTCCTCCAACGCATCTGTGTCTGAGTGCGTGGGAGAGAATGATTGTGGATCCTGGTAGGGTGAGTGGTAAGGTTCATAAAGGACAGGTTCTGATTCCACAGGCAGCTTCCTTTTTAGTGGGATCCTGAAAGGTTCCAAGGGTGGCTCCGAAGTTATTCTCCGCTCGTGGAGAATCATCCTGCCGGTGTTGGCGTCGATGAGATGTGACGGAGACGTCTCAGCAGGTGTAATTGTGGTCTGGGTGACCCGTGTCCTGAGTTGGAATATTTTCGGGATTGTGGACGGAGGCAAGCCAAAAGTAATGTTGGCTGGCGCTGAAGAGGCTGCTGGAGCTTCAGTCGGTCCGGAACCCGAGGGGTCATGGAGGACCGTTTTGGTTTTGCTGCTTTGTGCCGCAACGGGTCGCACTTGGAGCGCCTTTGAGGCCTTTGCGCCGCCCAGGTCTGTAGAGGCGGCCGTGGGCTTTTTCGGCGCCGGTGGTTCATCGAGTCGAGGGGCGCAAATGACCGTCGACGTTTTCGATGCGTGAGGCTTCGGTGTTGGCGTGGAAGCGATGCGAGACGCAGCAGGCAGTGCGGCCCTCGGTGTCGGAGTCAATGGCGTCGGCGCCGGGAGCCGAGCAGGTTTGTTGGCACCGACAGCCTTTTTACGTATGTCGACTCCGACGTCGCCCGCTTCAAGTTCGGCACCGAAGTCTCTCTTGGTGCGGTCGGTGCCGACGGGTTGTGCTGGCGTCGAAGGCGTGGAAGGCCTCGATCCGACCAGCGCCACTTTCGGTTTCAATTTCGTTTGAACCGGTGCAGCTTTCGGTTTCGGTTTTGTAGAAGGGAAACCAGCCGGTTTAGGCAGTAATGGCTGCCGCTGAATGTCCGAGGCCGGGCCCAAGGGCGGGGCCGAAGAACTGCGGGATAGGTCTCGGGTAAGGCCCGAAGGCGATCCCTCGACCGGAGCCATAGACTGTGGCACTGGGCTTTCTGCGGTCTGAACAGGTAGGCCTTGTTCGTCATTGGAGCTACTCTCTTCGGCTCCTAAGGCCTCCTCGTCGTCTCCTACCTCGGTGTCGTCTTCACCTCTGCGAAAGAGTGATTCGTCGACTTCGTCCAATCCGGAGTCGTGTTCGGAAACGGGACTGGAGGGTAGGACTTCCAATTCTTCGACATCTTCGGTCTCGTTGAAGATGTCTGCTGGGGCCGGTGCCGCGTGCTGCGCTTCGAGTCTCGCCGCTCGTCGATTCCGTAGAGTCTTTTTGGAACGGAATCGGGCACAGGCCATGCATGTTGATTCGTCGTGGTCCGGCAAAAGGCATTTGTTGCACACCGGATGGACGTCGATGTGGGGATACTTCGCATTGCATACCGGACACCTCTTGAACGGCGTCCTCGATTCCATCGTCGAAGTAGTCGATGGACAGGCTAATGCGAAAAAAGTCGGTCCGTAAAGTTAGTAAACTAACAAGGTGGTATCGAAAACCGATCGATAAAACAGTACCGACGCGAACTAAAGGCCTTTTGGCCTCGACAAAGTTTTTCCTAACTTGAGCTAAGATAGCACATCCGAACCCAATGGCGGAAAAAAACAATCTGAGGATGGAGAGGATGCCCATGCGCACTGTAGTCCAGGGGAGGAGTCACCTATCCAAGGATACTTCGAAGACTCTTCCAGGACAACAACGTGCAAACATCCGGACCCAACACTAGGCGGCGATCTATGCACAGATATGAATTCAGCAGCCCACATGCCTCGAACAGTAGGTTTACTTGGAGAGGAAAGTGGAAGAAGTGTGGTGTTCGAGGACTTATGCGAGTTCACGATGTTTGCAGATGACAGGTTATGATTGGCTATTTCGGGGTGTGGGGGCGAGGTGCACCTTGTCGGAAGGTGAGTGTTTTCCAAAGGAATTGAGGTGTATGGAAAGGTGGAAATCTTGGAGCTTAAGAGTGAAATGGTAGCTTCAAGCTGGGAGATGGAGGTGATGCAAATCTTGGAGCTTAAGAGTGAAATTGTAGCTACAAGCTGGGAGATGGAGGTGATGAGAGAACCTAGCTTATTTTCCAGAGAGAGTAGGGCAGAGCACGGCATGTTGGGTGGCTCGATGGAAACAGGAGGGGTTGCAATTGGCGGTGGAGGGCAGGGAGAGGTGGGGTATGGGAGGGGAGTTGGGGTACAGGGTTCAGGGTTGGGGAAAGGTGGTGGTTGAGAGCGGGCGTTGATGCATCAGTGGTGAAAGTAGAGTTGTCTTTGCTGATGTTGCAAAAAGGATAGGAATTGAGGACATAATTAGGGGGATTTGCTGTAATTTATGACCTGCTGTATGCAGATGACAAATGTAAGTGGGTTAAGAAGGCTGGAAGGGAAGGGATGTGGGCGATAGGAGGTTGTGGACTGGCTAAGGGCGCACAGTCTGCTCACTTTTTATGCTACTATTATGACTGTAAGTAACTGCTGTTACCGGCCCAATCGGCATTATGAGATCTGCCATTTCTGCAGATGTTTATTTTCAGGCAGAGATATTTGCTGCTGAAATCTCTGTGTGGAAATCCGGAGGGAAATAAGGAATAACCAAAGTAATCAAACATGGAATTAGATTCCCTGGTAATTCCTCATTTCTAAAGGGACTTTCAAGGTCCCGCATATAATGGCCCGGATTGTACCCCTGGTATCGGTAACCACAAGAGTGGGGAAAATCCTCACCACTCGCAATGACTACATGTACCATAGAACAGGCGGGCTTGGTGGGAGCTGGACTGTGACTCTGCCAACATCTCCTGCTACAGTCCAGATCCTGTAATTCAGCATTATCTACTATCAGCGCTGGAAAAAGCGAAGGTGAGTTTGTATCATTCTAGACAGCATGAATAATACCTGGTAGACATGACAAAGATATAATAAATCTGCACCTTTATGTGAGTGTAGAGTTATAACTTTCAGAAATGTACAAGCATTCCCAGAAATATTCATGGGAAACTGTGCGAAGTGTAGTTTTCCTTGAATATTCGTTGACAGTCATTTGACATCACCAGTAGGATCTTATTCCTGCAATGCAGAGTTCTCCACAACAGAACTCTGTACAGGGCGAATGGAATCAATTGTACAAACGCACATTATTTTTCTCCACTGGGGATATATTTTCCCCATAGCGAAACCACTTCACCTAGAGCCCCAGCAAATCTGGAGGTAATCTGTTCCCCTTTCTACCCTCGCATGGGAGTGAGACAGCCGTAGCTGGAGAAAATCTCCAACACCTTCCAAGGTGAAATGAGGAAGTTAAAATGTTTGTGCATGCTGGCAAACATCCATGTTTGTCGGCATTCCAAGCTTCCATGGCTAACCATGCCTTGCAACAGAAGTATTTATGGGTGTGGGGAGCTCTGTACTAGAGTCAACCTCCTTGCACATGTGAATGGACTTAAATATCTGCCAGGTAACTCTTTGTGAAATCCTGGCATGCATAAGTAGGGTTCATTCTGTCATAAACATATGTTTATGACCAAATTTACCTTTGTGAATAGGCACGTGAGTCGCTGAGACCTGTGGGGCTTGCAGACAGCGAGTCTTATTTAAATACGAAAAACCTGTACCATGTGGCAATTGCCAATGCGCCCGATAATAGAATACGGTCCCTGTTATGGGTTTAGCATATGAAGCGGTGATGGAATATGCACAGTTTTAACCAGAATATTTTTTTATCTGTGTTACTGGAGTGTAGGTCTACTGGCCCACTAATGTTCAGTTCCGTTTGTATGTATGTATCTATCTACTAATGCTAACATCCCAAGTATGTTGTATGTGTAGCCCTCATGGTACATGCATGGTGTGTGAAAGTGAACCAGAGTAGTGGAGGCCTTTTGGGTCCATTTTGGACACCTTGGCCAAGTCTTTTGGACAAATTGGAAGTCAAGTAGTTTTCAATGACAGTAGGTGTGTATTTCTGACATTCCCGAAGGAGGAAGGAGGAAACCTCGACACTAAAGTGCGAGAAGAGGAGACAAGGTACCTTTAGAAATTCAAGTAGTCCTTTTGCTGATCCAGGGGCTGCATTGCAGACTCTGTTGTGCTGGTGAAAGGGATCGTTGAGGTGAGGTCTAGCCTTTTCTTTTTCCCTGATCACACATTTCAGCTGGCTGATGACAGCTAGGCGCAGAAATGTCATACCGCTTTAGGTCACTGTTGTGGGCGCTCCAGGGTGGAGACAACCCTGCTGTGAGAAGCATTACTGGACAGCATCCCGGCGATGTTGACGTAGAGAAGGGGGACCTTACCACCCCCTTGTTGTTCCATTACCAAGTTCTCTATAACCGAGGAAGGGAGTGCTGCGCAGAGAACTCAGAGTACTGCTGTGCAACCAGAACTGGTGTTTGATTGACAGCCAGCTCTTGTTGGAAGAGCTGTTTACCTGATCTGAATCACCTAGAAGCCCGCCTGCCTGCAGTGAGATGAAAAGAACTTGCCAATACTGCAAGAGGAGTGACTGTCCAAAAGGGGTAAGATGCCGTGTGATACCGGTGCTGGTAGTGTCAGCCAAAAGAGGAGGGCTGCAGAGAGTGATGTGTGTTACACGCTGTCAGCAGGTAACAGGAGAAGAGTGGCTTGTAACTGGCTGCTGTACCCAGAAGAAATTGGACCTGGACTTCAACCACAGTGCTAGAAAAAAACGCAGCTCGACCATAGCTGCCACTCGAAAATAAATTGTGGCCTGAACCAAACTGACTTACTAGTACTAGTGAGGTTGGTGAATTGTCCTGCGGCCCAAGAAAACAGGCCTGTGCATGACCAGGACGTGATTGGCCGGGGTGGGTCTGCACCGATGGCCACAGAGCACCGGCGCACCTGTTCCATGTGTGACCCAGACATAAACAAGGACCACCATCTCCGCCTGTAGCCCGCAGTCTACAGCCATTGGAGATGTGAAGCAGCAACCTCGCCGAAGATGCATCTACCAAGTGGGCACCAGCAGTCACAAAGGCGCCCTGCTGGAGTTGTTGGTTCATGTGCTCTCCCAGAAGCGGGAAAGAGTATGCATGGAAATGGAGGCGGGCAGCTGTCAGATTGCACCGATCCATCACAAACTGAGCAACCAAGACTCATCTGTGAGAACTGTAAACATGAACTGTGAAAGACTACACACAATTTGCTACAGAGGGAGTGAACTGCACCTGAGCCTAATCACGTTATCACTTAAACTCTGGGGAGAATCAGTTGGAAGTAGTGAGTAGAGGCATCATCAGACATCAGCGCCCAGGATACTAAATTGCATCTTGCCTATATTGCGTGTGTAATATTTAGTTCTAGTGTGCATTAAAGTACATTTCTTCTTGAAAGTAAGGCACTGTGTTGGACAATCAGTTATTGCACTGCTGAGTCCTGAGCTCGACCACCTGCACACTACTGTGAGAAGCCTGTGGCTGCTCACAATTGCTCCCAATGAAAGTCCAGTGCTGAAGGGCTTGTACTTGGCACAGTTTGCAGAGCCATAATAGCATGGACCCAAGAACATCAGAGGCAAACAACCTCAGCCCCTGCTTACCACATAACCCCCCCCCCCCTCCCCCAAAAGGGGTCTGATAGGACTTATGCATTTTGTAACTGTAGAGAAAGAGATACTTACACATCGGTTACCGACGATGGAACATTCTCATCCACCCATTTGAGATCATCATCCTGTTAGAGAAAGGCAACATAACATTAGAGAAAGCAGAAGAAAAAATAACGAGTGGTGTAGGATATAGTAAAACATACTGCTGGTTAAATCAAAAAGGAAGAAAAGCAGTTTGTACATAGACTCCCCACCCCAAACATGCATTTTTATAAGATTCGTGTTCACCAACAGGGAATACTCGACATCAGCAGCAACATTAAAATTCTAAGTAGGCATAGGTCTTATTTTGGAAAAAGCAAATAACGAAGCATAATAAATCTATTGGGCCCAATTAACAACATTTTGAACAAAGCCCGATGTCTATGCTTTGTAGATTTACTCCTTCGATCTGATTAACAACTTAAGGGATTCATGAAAACCATAAGGACTACATGTTGAAATAATAGCAAATTAATTAAAAAAAAATGTTAATGCTTAACCTTTCTGCTCTCTACCTACTCCTGGCGACTGTTGCCAGAGATGAAAATGCTGGGCACATCCATTAGCATCTGTAACTTTGGAATTTTATTTGTCCGGAAATTAAGCATGCGGATAAGGCAATACCATAATGTTTTGACAAAAAGAGCCTACATCTTGCTGACTCTTCTGACAGAGACATTTGCTGCCACTCAGACTCCTGTCTATCATCACAAGAAGCCATGGGCGTAAATGACTTATGCATCACAAAATCTAAGATGATTTAAATTCCACTGATAAGTCAGATTCTGTCATGGGAGGCTGTGAAAAAGTGAAATACAAATGACAGAGGACACAATCAACTTCTGAGTTAAACGTGGCATTGAGTATGCTCAGGTAAGCCCCAGAGGTTAAAGGTAATGTTCAAAGAAACTGATCAGTGTTGCAGCCAAGTAAGTAACAAGCAATAAGATTCTTTTAATGAAGCTAGGACGGGATTTAAGTTTAAAATATTTCTTAGGCCTGCATTCTGGGATCGGGTGAATCTCAGAGGGTGTGGCCCGCACACAGGATCATTATGCCCACCGCCGCAACGGTGGTGCAAGCAATATGCTCAGCTGCACTGACAAAATCCCACGCACACTGCAGCTGAGCTGCCTAGCCATTTACTAAATTTGAAATGCCGCCCTCGCGCAGGCCCGCCCTATTAAATTGAATCACAACTCAGTGAGAGACTCATGCTGTCTTGCCATTGCCATTGGGCACTGACAATTACTCCTCTCCGGACGTCAGGCCACGTGGTGTTACATTGTAGCACAAGAGCAGACGAATCAGTGCCCAAAGCTTCCTGCAGCGCACATCACGCTACCACTACAGCTTTCGGTATTGTGGCATTACAGGCGCTCCAGCTAGACAGCTGAAAGACGCTATAATGCGTGACAATGCATTTCAGAGTGGTGATGGAGACCACCACATTGAAATGCGTTAGTCTAACGCCTGATGCGTGGTACTTGGCAGGGCTTCATACAGTATTATAGTGAAAACACAGAATGGGAAGCATTCAAAGTAGTCATACGTGGGACAGCTATCAGCTCAGTGGTGGGTGCACGCCAAACAGTCAGTCAGGACTTGAGACATGTGGAGGAAAGCGTGGGTGCACAGACAGGGCGAAAGAACTCCAAGATGCCAACACAGAGTATGCGGAACTCATTGAGCAGCTGCGGTCATAGATTTTCGCGCATATTCACAGAAAGTTCACACCAAGGCAGACAGACCTGGCACCCAAAGCCTTTTTATTCCTGTGCGGAGCACATCAGTAAACATACGCAGGCCCTGTCACATCATGTCTGCCTGCCTGGAGACTCTTCCTGGTACGGGTCGCTTATCTATAGACCTTCTCCAGGCCTTTGATACACGGGGTTGGGACTACATGTTGGCCACCTTACAGAGGTTTGGGATCCCCTCTAAGTTTATTTAGTGGATCAAACTATTATACAATTCCCCAACAGCCCGTGTGCATACTGGGGCCCATATATTTAAGGACTAGAATGTACAAAGGGGCACGAGACAGGGATGCCCCGATCTATGTTATTTGTACTTGCGCTAGAGCCCCTCCCATATCGTCTGTGCGCTGATTCAATAGACTGTGGTATCCCTACTAATCACACGATTCATGCATTGTCACTATACGCGGACTATATAATAATCTACACTAAAGATATGTGGGAAAACTTACACACAGTAGCTTACACCATTGCTCAGTTCGAATCCCTTACGGGACTTGCCATAAACATTGGAAAGTCGCATGCATTCCCCTTTAGGGACGATCTCCATCTGCAAGCCATCCCCTTTGGTGAGCATGAGATAGCCGTTGCCCCTACCACTTTCCAGTATCTTGGGATACAAATATACAAAAACCCATGCAACTTACTCGACGGGAATATACAGAAGACAATTGGTTCTCTGCGTGCTCAGGTTGTTTTTTCGACATTGCTTCCTCTTTCGGTTGCAGGCCGGATGGCAATTTCTAAAATGGTGATGCTTCCACGAATCCTTTACTTTTTCACAAACTTGCCAGTAGTGATCCCTGGCTTAATTTTTCGTGCATTCAACACACTTTTGGGTGATTCAATATGGGGTGCAGACCGTCATCATATTAGCTTAGGGAAGCTGCAGCTTCCATCTGATGCTGGAGGGATGGGAGCACCTGACTTCCACACGTACTGCTTGGCAGGGTAATTCAATAGCTTTCATATTGGTTGGCGGGACAACTGCAAGAAATAGATTACACGCCCTGGATGATTGACCAGGGAAAACTTCATAGATTATATGTCCTGGGATAGCAATCCCCCCCATCAGCCCCAATGAAATTTAAGACTGTGCTCATTTACTGGAAACAAGCCCTGAAACATACCGCACACACCACTGCTTATGCCTCCAATATACCACTACTCGGCCTTCCCACCCCCATGAGCACACTAACGCGACATGGGCTTACACCGTGGACACGGGCGGGTCTATCGGAAGTAGGGGTACTGGTCAGGGATGGAACACTACTTACACATGCAGACTTTATGCATGAACAGGGGCTCAAGGGGGTGCTTTTTATAGTACATGCCAGTCTGGTACAATGCATCAAGCGTCACTGCGCACCACGCGGGATCGAATTAGACACCAATGTACTAATACACTCACTATACTTGATGGGGACTGGCAGACACCCAATCCGTTGGTTTTACCGAGGTATCCGCTCTCACCAACCTTCACCTCTTTTACCAGTGTGCTGCAGTTGGGAAAGAGATATCAATATAACACTCTCCGACAAAGAGTGGAAGACGATATTAGAATACCTCAAGCAAGTATTCCACAACCCATGACTTAAGCGTGCATACCTCAAACCGGACAGGTTACACTCCATCTTCCCCAACACCACAGTGGCATATCCCAAATGTTCTCGGCTGGATGCAGATTTGCTTCACATGATCTGGGTCTGCCCTACTCAAATATTGGAACCAAGTCGCAGCCACCCTGCGGGAGGTAATGGGGGACACATCTTGGCATACGAGTGAAACTTGACTGACATTCAGGCCAAATTTGCGGACCTGGCTCTTATTTTAGCTAAGCATAACATCATCAGGAGCTGGAAATCTGCCGCCCCTCCTAGGATACTGGCATGGAAAGAGGAGGTGGAGCATTGGGGTCTTGCAGAAAGTGATGCTCTTTGCTGGGAAGAACGCAGGGGTCTACGGAAGAAACCTATAGAATGAGCTGGGACTTATTGCTAGAGTCCTTCAAAGCTTCAGAAACATTCAATATCTAATGACAGGTCACTTTGCTACTCTCATGGCCTTAGGCCATGTCATATATGACCTGACTATTTACTGATGGCCTTTTAACGTTGCCCACATCACCCTCCTTACTATCAGATATGAAGCCACAAACCTGAAGGGTCCCAACTGCTTTTTCCTGATGCCCACCATCCCATGAACATGAATAGATAGGAACACTTGCCACTCCCTACTATTGGGAACAATTCATGTAAGCATGTCTTTCCGGGACTAAGTGTTTATCGAATTCATCCGTCATTAGGGGGGGAATTTTCATAGTAATAGTTTTAGTTAATGGCTCTCTTATTAAACCAGGTTGAAACAATATCAGCTACCACAACCATACAGACATGATACCTGTTAATATGCTCTCACTGGGGTACTAGAAGCAAATTTTACCAATTTTACAACTTGTTAACAAATGTGGCTGATGGTGCTCACTATAACTATATATGTATGTTGCTACATGCAATGCTGTAATTTGAAAAATCCAATAAAATAGGTTTACAAAAAAAATATATATACAGTGAGATCACTACAAAAAGACACCACACCAGTGTTGGAAAACTATCCACTATTTTAACTGAGCAAAACAAGACCGAAAACTATAAAAGTTCACCATAAAGTTCTTAGAAATATCAATAAGCAAAAATAGACTTAAAATTCAGTTCCTTGAAGTCAATAGCACGGTACAGGCAGCAGCATCTATGTCAGCTTGGAGCGGCGTTGGTGAGACCAGGGCTGCGGTGCGAATTAAGACGGTGCTCCATGTTCTTCATGAGCAGTGTCCAGAGGTCATGCTGCAGGCAGTGGCGTCAGTGACGGCGTTGCGGTGTCGTCAGGGATACCAGGGCGGTGGTGTGAAGTGAGGCAGTGCGGAGTGTGGTGCATACAGGTCATGGTGCAAGTAGCGGTTTGGTGGCAGCATCGGAAAGCGTCATTGGTGAGACCAGGGTTGCGGTGCGAAGAGCGGCGGTGCCTTCAGGTCACGGCGCCGGAAGCGGCACCAGGTTACCTTTTTCGCCTCTGTGGCAGCTGAAACATCCAGTTCCAGAAGCCGGTACCCAGAAGATGTTGAACTCTTTGATTTCCCTGAGACTTCCAACAGGAGGCAAGCTCTACATCAAGCCCTTGGAGAAACTTAGGATGTAGGATACCGAATATTATTTTGCTGAAAACGTGGGGTTGGTTGCCTCAGCTGCGACTCTGTGGGGGGCGTTTGGGGCAGTCATAAAGGGCAGAGTGCTGTGACTACTGGTGGGACATAGGGCTGAGTGCTCCCGTAGGGCGGTCGACATGGAGGCGGACATATTGGCCATGGAAGTGGCCGTCTCGTAAAACCCTGCTCCAGCTGCCCAACACAGTCTTAAAATTAAGCTATAAGATTATAGACAGCTCCTTATTTGAGGAGGCCACGATGCGTTCCCTATCTACCCGCCACCGGATTTATGAACAGGGCGAACGTACAGGTAAACTCCTGGCGTGGCTGAGCGCAAGGAGCAGGCTGCGAGGTGGGTACACACAATAACTGGCCCCTTTGGTGCGCTTCTTACTGACCCTCAGGAGATTGCTGATACCTTCCCATCTCATTTTGAGGAGGTCTATAGGGCCCTGGAGACTTCACAAGCCTCGATGTCGGTGGATCTCCTGGCTACCATCACGTGCGGTGCATCTCCCCACACGACAGACACCTTGGAGGCGGATATTACTGAGACTGAGATACAAAAAGCCATACATGATGTTCGCTTCGGCAAGGCGATGGGTCCGAATGGACTTCCCATTGAGCTCTTCAAACCCATGGCGACTAAACTGGCGCCCCATTTGTTGAACCTGTACGAAGAATGCTGCGAATCGGGACTTCTCCCCGCTGACATCCGCACTGCCGCTATAGTAGTCATTCTCAAACCTAACAAGCCCGCAGAAGATTGTAAATCGTACCGCCCGATCTCCATCCTCATAGTCGAGGCCAAAATCCTAGCCAAGCTCTTGGCCAACCGATCACCGTTTCGATCCATCCAGACCAGTCTGGCTTTATGCCGGGAAGAAACACGGCCAGGAATCTGCGGCGTGTGCATGGGGCCCTGGATAGGCTTAGTACTATCGAAGAGGAAGCAATCCTACTGTCCTTAGATGCCACTATGGCATTTGATACCATTGAGTGGGATTTCTCTCTTTGCCGTGTTGACTCGTATGGGGTTCGGACCCAGACTGATTGGATGGATTAGGCTCTTATACACGCAACCCACAGCTCACGTAAATGGGAACAATCATCGATCCGCTACTTTCCCCCTCCGACGGGGTGCAAGGCAGGGGTGTTCGCTGTCCCCGTTTCTTTTCGCCTTGGTGTTGGAGCCCCTGGCCGTTTGTATCAGGGGTGACCTGGAAATAAGGGGACTTAAATGGTCGAATGACCATAAAGACCGTATTTCGCTCTACGTGGACGATATTTTACTCTATTTGGCCTCTCCAGCCGGCTCGCTGCAGAGGGTACTCCATATTTTTCACACATTTGGTGCACACTCGGGATACCGGATTAATTGGTCCAAATCCCAGATGTATGTCCTGTGGGGCGAGCCCCCTTCCAAACCGCGCGGCTATGAGATTCCGGTTGCGACCCAAGGCTTTCAGTACCTGGGCGTCTTTGTCACTTCCGATGTCAATACTTTTTTTGAGCGCAACTTGCTGGGGCCCCTTCAACACCTAAAATCAGACGTCCCACATTGGCAATCTCTCCCTCTCACTCTCTTGGGACGGGCGTCCCTGTTGAAGATGCTTGTGCTCCCGCGCTTCCTCTATGCGTCACAAAATGCTCCTAACCCTATCCCAGACTCATATTTTTCCCAAATCAACGGTGTGGTACGGGGATTACTGTGGGAGGACCGCCCGCCACATATTGCTATGAACAAACTCACCATGGGGTGGTACGACGGGAGTATAGGGTTACCAGACATAAGACTCTACTACCAAGCTTCCCAACTGACTCTGATCAATAGCTGGGATTTGGTCCACACGATGATCCCAATTTTCGCACTGATCATTGGCTCATCGGGCAGGGGGGTTACAACAGGGCGCTGTATACCAATCCCCCTAAACTTCACTTGACTGGCCCCACTGCCTGTACGGTCGAGGTGTGGCATGGACTCACGAGAAAGCAGGGGTGGCACAACCAGTTAACTAAAGAAACTCCTCTCTGGGAACCTGATTTATTGGGTCACTTAAGAAACTGCCCCCATTTTGACAAATGGGACACTATCGGGATCTCCACGGTTGGGGATATGTGGGTGAAAGGGAAACTGGCCATGTTTGCTGACCTCCCGAATAAATACCAACTTGCACCCTCTGAGACCTTTCGATATCTCCAAATTAGCCATGCTGTTTCTATGACCCTACCAAAGGGAATCACTCTCCCTGACTCCTCCCCCTTAGAGGACCGGCTGTTGCTAGATCCAATGGACCACAAGGCCATCTCCCTCACATATAAGAAACTGGTGAATAATCGTGCTGATCCGATGCAGAAATTGTGTACAAGCTGGGAGGCTGACCTTAGTAGTATGGATGACGACGACTGGAGAGACGCACTTGCCGCTCCCAAAGTGGTGGCGATTTCCATGTGCCTTTGCCTCATGCAGCTCAAAATCCTTCACCGGGTTTACTTTGACGCCAAACTACTGTTTCTCCTGGGTAGACGTCCTGATCCACTCTGTCTCTGACACTGCAACCAAATTGGTACCTTTACACACATTCTCTGGGAATGCCCCCATATACAACACTATAAGGAAAGGGTGACTCGCCGAATAGCCAGGACGTGTGACAAACCCCTGAGTCCATCCCCTAAACTCTGTCTCCTAAATGTGTGGGAAGCTACTGACCTCTCCCAGGCAGAGCAAGCGTGGGCCTCGATGGGCTGGACTATCGCTAAGCGCATCATCGCACAGAAATGGGGGCTGGCTGCGAGCCCACTGGTGAGTGACTGGGCTAAAGACATGGACAGCGCAATGATCGCTCAGAAAACGGTATTCAAGGGACGTGGATGCCCCAAGAAATGGGGCCATAAATGGGGAAAGTGGAACAAATACAGGGGTGACATCTGCGTCTCCCCTACTATGGAACTGCGGCGTGAGAGACAAACACTGATGGCCCAGCTTGCAGATGAAATTGTCTCCTCCCCACTGGCGACCTAAATAACCGTGTCTGTTTTATCTTATCGTTTCATTTTATCATTGTATTTCTTACCCTGTGTCAGTACTATATTTTATAGCGAACTGGACGGCTTCCGGAGACAGCGTACTGAATTATTTTTTATCCACTTTGCAATATGTGATAATGCCTGTGTTTTGTTTTTGGACATTTCAATATGACTGTATAATGCTATACACTGATGCTATTTTTGTTGCAAATAAAAATTGTTTGAAAAAAAAAAAAAGACAGAGGTGGGCAAAGTTCACTGGAAAGGTAAAAAAAGCCAGTGTCTACTGTCAAACCCCGCTGCTCACAGCCAAAGGTCTTGCTTGTGGTGTTGTCTTCCTGTGAGGCTGGGGTATTAGGTATGGCTGAAGCAATCAGCCTCTGGACAGCAGAATGTGTAAGCAGAGGGGCTTATGTTCGTGTGGTAGTACTTACGATCAACCCCCGCCATGCAAGTCCTACAATGCAGGTGACTACAGTATATCATAAAGAGCCTTGAAATTCACCAAAATCAGCTGAAGGTTAGTTATGGTTCAACAAACACAAAAAGCCCTGCAATTCACCAGATATAGTAAATAATGCACAACACAATGCATCTCTAGCTATGCTCAGCACACCAATTTGCTGATTTGCATGTAATAAAAGAATCCTACTCAGAAGGAAACAGCGGGTGCATGAGTTATATTGTGCACTATCACCACCCCTCTTTCATGACACTCACCGAATTACCCATTTACTGGCCCGTAACCATAAACACAGAACTGCACAAAAGTCACCATGCATACAGATTTAGCCAAATCTTAAACTGAATTTGAAGTCAGAAACATCTTCCTTTACTGTCAATCTGAATAAAAATCCTTGTGGTGGATATCACATTATTTACATGTGAACACAATATACATAATGGTTGATCTTCCACCATGTTCGATACTCTCAGTGCCAATTATCATACAAAGCAACATAAGACTGATGTACTAATTCAATTAAACTGCCAGCTCCCCCAACTGCTGCAATTACACCCACAAATAGTCACCTCTGCCAACATCTTGGGGTTTCTTAGGCTGCCACCCTTGTCAATATCAACAAGCATTGGCATAGCCAATAGGTCTCGCCTTTGGGACCTTATAAGTGTTTAGCTAAGCAACAGTTGCATAACTAAATACTTATAAGGTCCCAAAAGCGAGACCTATTGGCTATGCCAAGCAGCCGTGCGGCCGCTAAAGTGAAAGTAATTGCGGTAAAGTAAGGCGCGCGCGCCCGCACACATGCACTGTAGCTCTAGGCTGTCCTGGTAGCACTTTTTGGAGCCCTCTCAATAAGTCTGGCCAGACCAGCGCATGCGCTGGGTCAGGCGAGACCTAAAAAGCAATATCCATGCACCAGGTGCAAAAAGAAAACTGAATTCCCTCGATAGCAGATTAAACATCAAAACGATATTTTGCATGTGAGCTTAATTTGGTGGTATCATTATGTATCTGTTTACATGTAAATAAGATGTTCCTTTTTACTTTTGCTCTATACGGAGAGTGTATAAGGCAACTTAAGAAAACAGGTGGATTGTGGCAGGGGCGTGGAAAGAAGGCCACCTAAGGAAATATAAACGTGGAGCGGCCATGAAACAGAGGCAGGCTGGAAAGGCACAGAAAGACATGAGAAGGGATGAATCCAGTGCATTGACAAGGGTGGGCTGCAGAGCTCTGCACACACTGAACAACAATGGCAGAGAACTACAGCATCCTTCCAACACTGCATTATTGCTGAGATATAACAACATGCATTGTCACATTTTCCTATCACTATCAATTCTTATCCAATTTCATCACCTCTTTTTTATTTTCTTATTTTTGCAAGGAGTTTTTTAATCTATACACCCAAAAGTTGTTTTAATCCACCACATTGTGCACTAACAGCTACTCAGTGTTGGGCGTCCACAAGAGATTCGGATTACCCAGCAGCGACAGGCATCTGAAACAGAACATTACAGGGACCACTTTGCAATTCATGTCCCTAATATTCTGCATTTCATAACGGAAGAGGTGTGACGCAGCGGCCAGGGTGCCTGACTCCGAACAACAGGGTTCACGGTTCGAACCCCGGCTCCGGCTGCAGGTTAGCCCAGCACCATGTGACTCTGGGCAATAGCTTGCTTAATCTTCCCGACGGCCCCCAGCCCGGGACACCTCTCCAGAGGTAACTGTGCGCTTTACAAATGCTGGCATTTGGCATTTACATAATATTAGTTTCCGTATTCACAAAGCAACCAAAACATAAGGTTCCTGTATTTATTTGCACACCAAATGCAAACATTTGTAACCAATATAGTTTTCTATGGCATAGTTTAATCCATAGCTCCATACTCCATAGCTCTCTTTTGAATCTCTCAGCCAAGCTGAAAACTAACAGTCGAAGGAGATGCTTCCAGTTACATTCTCGTAAATAGAGCAGACATCCAAAGAAATAATGTTGAAGAAAAACATCAATTAATCCCTCTCTTGGATTATAAATATTATCCGATAACTTTTTATGCAATCATGCCACCAACATCAAATAGTAGGTTTTTATATAGATATATATTCATATGTAAATTCTATAAGAGACAATACATACACGCACATATACACAAATATATACAAAGAACAAAAATAATAATAGTGGATCTATACAACTATTTTCCTCTTTACCCTATGGGTTGTTGCAGATGCCAAAGTGTTAAAATTTTCGATTTGTATAGGCTTCTCCAATTTGGGACTCCACAAACTGGAAAAGCCTATACAAATCGAAATTATAAAAAGAAATTAATATGTAGAGTATGGGTAATTAAAGGAGGGCATAGACTTCCCCTCAACTTATATTTTTCTGTTATTTAGGACTATCGCTATTATATGGAATGCTTGCGATAAAACACTTTCGCATCCACGACAACCAATAAGGTAAAGAGGAAAATATTTGTATAGATCAACTATTATTATTTTTGTTCTTTGTATATATTTATGTATATTTGGTGTTGGTGGCATGAATGCATGACAAGTTATCGGATAATATTTATAATCCAAGAGAGGGACTAATTGATGTTTTTCTTCAACATTAATTTCTTTGTATATATATTCCAACGCATTATTGTTATATTTACAATTATTTGTTTGCCCAGATGCGTATGGAGTAAAAGGGCATACCCCCTTTGCATCAGTGAGTTACATTCTCTGCACTCTTCAACAGATGTGGACAAAGCAGTGGAACTGTTACTGAGAGGCTCTCTTACTGCATTTTACACCTGCGTCAACTGGACTAACATTTATGTCATCCAAAAAACTAGTTACTTACCTGTACACTATGGCTCTACAGTATTAATATCTTTCATAGATTCACATGCTTGTATCTTCCCCGTCGTCATGGTGGGAGTCTCACAGTAAATGAATAACAGTAGCAGTAAAAGAAAAATTGCATTGAAAACCATAGGGAAGTGTAGAGTTTGGTAGCCTATCATTATTATTATGTGGTCCAAATGCCAGCCAATCAGCTATCAGCCCTGAGATCACACTCCCCAGCAGAGCCACCATACCTCAGATTTCCAGCCCCAAGTGTGAGCCAAGGATGTATCTAGAGATAAAAGTTGTCTACCTGAGAAAACGGGGAGGCAGGCGGGTCGCATGTGAATCTATGAAAGATATCAATACTGGAGAACCATAGTGTACAGGTAAGTTACTAGTATTTTCTCCAGTATTGAATCTTTCATAGATTCACATGCTTGCATCAGAATAGAGAGCAGTACTTATACTTTGTCGCGTTTCTAGGATAGAACCCTTTTTTCTTAGAGCTCTGCTTCTTATTACCAGAATACCATAATGACTTATAATAAAGAAACGTTTGTATGTCTCAGTGCATATCACACTGGGAACATGATAACTGAAAATACCAACCATGCATAGTAAGACCATCCAATGGAACACATAAGAGGAAAAGTTAACAAGAAATAATATAGCATGTTAAATATGGTCTGCGAAATACCTTAGTGAAACAGGTGCCCTAGAACTGCTTGTCCCACCGCTGAATCCGCTTTCCATGCTGTGTCCAGACAGTAATGCCTGGTAAACGTGTGCACATTTGTCCATGTTGCCGCTCTGCAGATGTCCAGGAGCGATACTCCTGCGAACAATGCAGCTGAAGTTGCCATCTTCCTCGCTGAATGAGCGCGAACTCCGGATCGTAGAGACTCTCCGACTTTCTCATGGCATTAAGAAATGGCAGAGGTTATCCATCTAGAAATAATAGACCTTGACAGAGCCAAGCCTTTTCTGGGCCCAGCAAAGGCCACGAACAATTGGTTTGTCTTTCGGAAAGATTTCGTTTCGGCGATATAGAATTTGAGGCATCTTTTGATGTCCAGTGTATGCAGAGATTTTTCCGCTGCAGAAGATGGGTTTTTAAAATATGTAGGCAACACAACGGGTTCAGTGAGGTGAAAAGCCAAGGGGACTTTGGGAATTAACTTAGGTTTTGTTCTGAGTATGACTTTATCTTGTTTGAATTGAAGAAATGGTTCTGCTGTCGAGAAAGCCTGGATCTCACTGACCCTCCTAGCTGAAGTGAGGGCGAGTAGCAAAGCCACCTTCCAAGAAACTAACTGTAATTCAGCGTTGTGAACTGGTTCGAACGGGGGCTTCATGAGTTGCGTCAGGACCGTGTTGAGCTGCCATGGGATTGACGGATGCTTAAGTGGAGGGAACACTCTAAAGAGCCCTTTCAGAAATTCCTTTATCACCCTCTGAGACCAAAGAGATGGACGACTGGTGTTCTGCCATATCTTGAGATAGCCAGCCGCAAGATGTACTTTTCCGATGCATGGGAGAGTCCTGCCTTGGCTAAGTGTAATAGGTAAGGAAGAATTTGCTCTGGAGAAGAATGAAAAGGGTGCAGAGCTTGAGTGGACCAACACTGGCAAAATCTCTTCCACTTTGCTGTGTAAGTTTTATTAGTTGAAACTGCTCGAGATTGTGAGAGGATATCTCGGCATTCCTGAGGGATATTCATGGAATGAAATTCGTGCTCATGAGGTTCCAGGCTGACAAATTCAGTGATGTCAACTGAGGATGAAAAACTTGTCCTACGTTCATTGAGATTAGATCTTGAATCAAAGGAAACTGCACTCTGGGAGCCACGGACAGCTGGAGGAGCTCTGAAAACCAGAACTGTTTCGGCCATGCCGGGGCTATTAGAATCAAGTGGCATGGTTTTGACCTCAGTGTCCGTAATACCCTTGGGATCAGAGGAAATGGGGGCAATGCGTACGCAAACATTCCTGTCCAGCGGAGGTGTGGAGCATTTCCCCCAAGATCCCGCTTGAGGGAATCTGCTTGCAAAATGTTTGCATTTCTTGTTGTGGTGATTTGCAAACAGGTCCAGAGATGGAGTGCCCCATAAGCGAAATATTCGCAAGAGTTGATCCTGAGCTAACTCCCATTTGTGGGAAACACTGGCTGATCTGCTTAGGATGTCTGCCCTTGTGTTGTGAACTCCCGGAACGTGCTGAACCTGCAGAGAGATGTTGTGCAGCAAAAGCCAGTTCCAAATCTCTTGAGCTTGTGCCGAAAATGGCTTTGATTTTGTACCCCCTTGCTTTAGCAGATAAAAAATCGTCATCGTACTGTCTGTCCCGACCAGTACGGGCGAATTGTGGACTCTGGGAAGGAAAGCCTGGAGGCCCAGGAACACCGTCTTTAGCTCTAACAAGTTGATGTGTAGCTGAGCTTCCTGAATGGTCCAATGGCCTTGTATTTCGAGGTCTTGGAGGTGTGCTCCCCATCCTTGCAGTGAGGCGTCTGTTGTCATGACATAACTGGGATATTGAGGTTCGAAGAGCAGACCTTTTGATAAGTTCTCCCTGATCCCCCACCATGACAGTGCTGTCTGTATTTGAGGAGTGATGGGGATTCGATCCTCGAAGGACCCTTGGGATTGCATCCATTGCATGTCGAGTAGTTCTTGAAGGGGGTCGCATGTGTAGCCGGCAATTGGGAACTAATGGGATGCATGAAGACATCATCCCCAACAAGGATTTGAAGATTCTCACTGAAGTGGACCTTTTTGTTTGTAATTGTGACGTTAGTCTTAAGATTTTTTGGGTGCGTTCTTCTGAAGGATACGCTTTTGCTTCCTTCGTCTGGAGCCTGGCCCCTAGGAATTGAAGGGACTGCAATAGAATGAGAGCTGATTTTTCCATATTGATCCATAGGCCGAGAAATTGGAAGAGATCCATGCAGCATTGTAGAGATTGCAGGGTGTCTTGGTATAATGTGCCCCTTATTAGGCAATCGTCCAGATACGGATATATCTGGTGGCCTTGTTGTCTCAAGTGCGCTGCGACTGGCGCCATGCATTTTGTGAAAACCCTTGGCGCGGATCTGAGGCCGAAGGGTAACACTTTGAATTGGTAGTGGCCCTGCCACCGCGAATCGTAGATACTGCCTGTGTTTGATGTGAATCGGAATATGAAAATAGGCATCTAAGAGATCTAGGGATGCCATGCAATCTCTCCTACGCAGCATCAGGAGGATTTCCGGTAGAGACAGCATAGGGAACAAATTTTTTTTAATGAATTAGTTCAAGCCTCTCAGGTCCATTACCTGTCTCCATTTGGAAGACTGCTTTTTTCGAATCAAGAAAAAATGCGAGTAAAATTATTTTCCTCGCTGTTGAGGCGGAACCTCCTCTATTGCCCCTTTCACAATGAGGGACAGAATTTCTGCCTTGAGAGATGTTGTTGCTTTCTGCTAACAGGTGGTCGATCCGGAGGTTTTTGTATGAACTCTACTGTATGACCATGTTGGATAATGTCCAATACCCATCTGTCCGTTGTTATGGACAGCCATTGATGATTAAAGCGAGAGAGGTAATGGTTCTGCTTGAGGTATGACGAGGTGGTCGGCGCCTTGGCATGGTCACTGTCAACGATTGGAGTCCTGTGATTTTTCCCCTCGCAGCAGGCTTCCTTCTGGGCTGGTAGGAAGTGTTCGAGGAACGAAACTGCTAGTAGCTGGAGAATTTACGGTACCCCTGTTGGTGATAAAGTTGGTACCTGTTAGGTTGGAATGGAGGATCTCTGATTATACTGGCCTCTTGATCCTCTTCTACGAAAGGACTGGAACCTATTTTGTTGTAGGGAACCTAACGCTCTCGCTGTGTCTGTGTCCAATTTTTTTCCTTGAAAAGCATCATCGACGTGTTTGCTGAAGAGATTCTCCCCATCAAAAGGCATATCGACAATTTTTGCCTGGACTTCAGGCCTAAATGACATAGCCTTTAGCCAACCTTGTCTGCGGACCGCCACTGCTCCGGCCATTTGCCTGAAAGCCACCGATGATATGTCCATGGCTATATCTATGGATTCAGAGGCTGCCCTAGCCCCGTCCTGTAAAATTATGGTAGCCTCTTCTTTTTTGTCTTCTGGCAGATGAGATAAAAGTGGTGCGATGTCCGACCACATCTGCCTGTTATAGCGGCTGAGACGAGTCAGAGCATTTGAAGCTTTAAATCGAAGCTGCTGCCATAACAGCAAAGCGCTTCCCTGCACCATCCATCTTTCTTCCTTCCTTGTCGGGAGGAGCTGAACAAGCAGAGGCCGAGATCCTTGGAATGCTTCTGCGCCGCCTGCATTACCACCGATTCAGGCCTTGGATGCCCAATCAGCCATGCTGGGGAGGACTCGGGAGCCCGATATTTTTTCTCGATTCTGGGTACCGAGGCTGCAACCGAAGCTGGGTTCTTCATGATCTTTAAATCCTCATCCCAGATATGACACATCATTGGGATCGTCCTGATAGACTTCCTGGATGATTCCTTGAAGTCAGAGGAAACAATCTGTTTCCTTCACTGGCAGAGGAAGATCAAACCTCTTGGAGGCTCTTTCCATGAGGTCGTGGAATCCTCTGATGTCTCCTGGCAGGGAGCTTGCCGGGGATGGCGATGGAGAAGTTGGTATGACATATTGATCCCATTCTTCGCCCACTGGATCATCCTGAAGAAGTTCCCCTTCCTCTGGCTGTTCTTCCCCTTCGCTCTCCACAAAGTCATCCCGAATCGTAATTATTGTAGGGGTGCGAACTTAATGTACTGGAGGTGGAGGTTGAATCACCAGAGCCTGTGCTGTAGGTTATGATTTACCTGAGGTGTCGGCGGCTGAGGCGTTAGCATCCGAGAAACGGCGATAATAGTCATTAATCATGAGTCATAAATCAGACACTAGCGAGAGAGGCATGGACATCACTCTTTCTCTTACATTAGGGTTTGTGTCTTCTTCCTCCTCATAATCGTACGATTGCTAGAAAGACTCATATCTCTTGGAGCCGGATACCGGGCGGTCTTTAAAAGAGAGTTCTTCCTACACTTCCTGGTATTCGTCCTAGTCTGTATCCTTGCTTTTAATTTGCAGCTGTGATGGGCTGTAGGCCACTCCATATGGTCCATAATCTTCCGTCTCTTGCATATCCAGAAAATTTGAGGGGGGGAAGCGGCAAGATTTTAGTCCATGTGGTATATTCCGTGTTCTTCTATGAAAGATTCCATACTGGAGAATCAGTCTACCCAGATAGGTTTTATTTGCTTGTTTTCAGGTGGCCCTGATAAATCAGTCCTGAAGTTGCAGAGGCTACTTTACATGATACCTGGATGGTCGGATAGAAGCTGCTTTTCGGATCATTAGAGTTAGATTTGGGGTCAGCACTGGGGTGGTAGGGCAGAAGTGGATGCAAGGGTCAGGGGCAGGAGGACATTTGAATTTCAGCTATGGTAACACGACTGTAGCAGTGACAAGAGGGCAGGATGTGGGGTAGCCATACTGGAAAGGTGTCATTCAGATCGAGGCTGCAGAAAAGAGATAGATTTGATTTTAATTTATAAAGCGCAACTATTGTCCGTAGGAGTCAAGGCGCTGTAGTCACATCAGTCCGCTTCAGTCTAGCGGCAGATCAAACACTTATGATGCTAAAAAGGGTCTGCCTATATAGTGTACAACCAGGTCTTTCTGAAAGGCAGGTGCCCGTTAACTGAATTCAAAGACTGGGGGAGCGAGTTTCAAAGTCTGACTGCAGCTACTGAAATGCTGAGATGGACCGCAATTCACAGGGATCAGCGGGTTAATGAAGATGAGCAGGTGGTCTTTTTTGTGATGCTCCATCATGTAGTCTGTTTGGTGTATCATGTTTGTCAGTGCTGGTAGTGCAAGAGTATTGAGCCTGTGCTCAAGGTCACTCAATTAATTAGGATTCTCAAAGGCGTCAGATGTCTAGGCGAACTTGCAATAACATTCCGCATTAAACATCAGCATCAAACACATCCATTTGCTTTGAGATAATAGATAACACACTGAACACCCAACACTACAGGCCTCTGGGAGGAGAAAAGCGAGAGTGTAAGGAAGCTATTTATTTACAACAGCATACTCACAGTTTTGTTGGGCTTCACATTCCCATTTGTTTCTTGTTTTGAGTTTCGCATTTTCATTCCCACTACACAAAAAGAGAGAACACTGTCACTGCAGCAGCTTCTACGTCAGCATACTTTAAAACAAAAATGAAGTACGGTTACTAAACACGCACCAACATCAAGGCAACGTACTACCTAAAAGCTACCAGTTTTATCTTTTACTCAGGGAGCATATTGTAAACATCTACAAATGTGGCTATAAAGCTGTTAATCCCATAAATATTTGGGGTGTATTCAAAAAGTGAATGAACACTTTAACTAAATAAAGCAGGCCAAGCATTGAAAACTCCATCCTTTGTATACCCCTCCCTCCTCTCTGAGTGGGCCTGTCACTTTGTGAGAGCTCCATCTTGTGCAGGATGAACAGACAGGAAGGAAAGGGCACGCAGAGCTCTTGGGCTCTGCACTAAACCAGTATCTTCCAGCTTTGGCACAGGCAATAAGGAACTGATGTCAGCACAGTCTTCTGGAGAGGCGGAGAGAAAAGATATATGCCACCAAGAGACGGGATGCAAGGGTGGGAACACGTATGATATTTAGGCGACAAACCACCACAGGGAGGGGGGCACGTATGATATTTAGGCGACAAACCACCACAGGGAGGGGGGGTCACCTGTTCACCCCCATCTCCCAGTTTTTTTACCTAAACTGTGAGTAGTTCTGGTGTAGGATTTCACCATAGGACTTGTTCCATAATATCCTCTTTCCGGTGATGCAGATTTGTCTTGCCTCCTGCCCATAATTCCCTTTTCGGCAGGCCCTTTGTTTTTAAAGGAAGGCTGGGGTGTGCGCTCTTTGTGACTCTGCCAGTTTCCGGAAATATGGGTGTTCCCACTGCAGGATTAAATTGAAGGAGTTTGAGCCACATAACTTCCTCCTTCCTGTTCCTGCCTCTGCTCCCTCTCTCAAATTCCAGCTAGAGTTTGTGTGATGCTCAGCCAGCAAAATTTCAAAGAGGGCATCTGGATAGCCATATAAACAGTGTTTTTTAAGCATTGATGCTTTTGCGGAGGGAGAAGGTAGTGGTTTGGCAAGCAATGGCGTAGGTCGCATTATGTAGCTGCTCTCCAGGGAGAACACCGCTATGCACGCTAAAATAAAAAGTGGCACTCGGCAAGGCACCAATAATGATGGCTGATACTGTTGTGGAACCCACTACATTCAAGCGATTAATGCTGCGACCAGCCTCAACATCTCTGGGACGCGCAGCTCCAGACACAAACAAGATGACGATCGGTGGAGCCCGAGCAGCCAAGTAGGCTGCCGCAGTGAACCAATGAAAACTCAGGGACAGCAAGGATTTGGACTGCTGTCGGCTGTTGAAGGAGCAGAGATTCTGGACCCTACTACTGGGGGAGTTCTATGCAGCGTATGAATGCCAGAGGTCCCAGGCTCCTGCTGGGATCCGCTCCAATGCATACAGCTAGATGTCGACCGTGGCCCTCTAAAGACCAGTGATCTGAGCCAGCCAGCATGGAAAAGAGGTACTAGGTTATAACATGAAAATGAATAGGCCAGAGCACAACTTAACAATGTATAGAAACCCCCACTCGAAAACAACAGATTTTAAGCGGGTGCAGGCTATGTCCCTGACATATGCTATGAATGAGACCACTATTTCTTTATCTTCTTCTGCCCCACAGCACATGCTACTACAAGTAATAGATAAGAACCTGATGATATGTGCACTATAAAAAGACTGTGAAAAGGGCAGGTAAGTGAACACGGGTTAGTCTAAATGTACGCTCCAATTAAATGTTGGAGTCCTGTCAAGTGCCACGCATCAGGTATTAGACCGACGCAATTTAGTGTGGTGCTTAGCATCACCGCACTAAAATGCACTGTCATTCATTATAGGCAAAGTACCTCAGCTGTCAAGCCATTAGCGCTGTTCATAACAACAATGGGAGCTAAAACAGGAGTGGTGGCAGCGCGCAGTGGTGTGTGCACGCTGCTACCGCAGGCTTGGGGGTTGGCTGGCTGCGCGAGTAGCAGCTGCCTGCTACAATGTATAAGATTCCCGCCACGGCTTTGAGTGATGTCATGGCGAGGTAGTGCCCAATGACTACAACCGGGACATCAGCAGACTCAGGTTGATACAGTGAGAGACTTTAGGCACCGTGGAGACATCAGGTCCTGCTAGTGCTGCCGCCAGCTGCTGCATTCTGTGGGAAGCTGGCTAGGTGGTTATGGCAGAGCTGCCTGCGGCTCGCACCGCTGCGTGGCTGAAATGTAAAATCATGAAGATGGCCATCACCCCACAGCGAATTGCCTAGGGAGTGATGTTGCAGCGGCCAGAACTGGACTCTGAGGAGGCGGGCGGCCTTGCCATGGCTCGCACACTCGCAAGTAAGTGAGACAGACAGTACTGCTAGCTGACTGCGCTAAATAGGATTACAATTTGCTTTTTTAGCCTAAGTGGCAGCACACTATCAAAAGCCTGCAGTGCCGGTCATTTTACTGCTGAAGTTATGCCCTGGGCATGGCTGCAGGCTCAAGGCTGCTGGCCATGCGAGCAGTGACCATGTTTGAGCCTAACAGAGCCTGAGGCTGCCTTGCCCAAAATGCAGGGGGTGGGGTGATGCAGTCTGCCGCCATTAGGTTTCACTTCACCCTTAGCCAGCCAACAGCTCCAACTGTCCTTTACTATGGCGATGATCAGCAATTAAATCTGGGGCTCGCAAGAGGCTGGTGGGTGTCTCTCGAAGGTGGCGCCCATACATGTTTGTGAGGCAGCTGGTAGCCAGACGTATACATGTGAGAAATGAATGCTAATTAAACTGAAGTTGAAGCACATCAAAAAATACACTAAACTTTGGAGCACGTGGATGAGAAATGAAGCAGGACATGTATTCTGTATATTAACTAATTCATGCTGGGAGCCTCAAGTTGAACGGGCCACTCCATGAAGTGCTTCGAATCAACTCGGTTAGGTTTGAGAGAGACCAGTTCTTGAAACTGTAGACACTACAGTATCCTAGCTGCCGGCTATGCCTATGTGAGACTACTCTGCACCTCAATCTGCATTTATGGTACTTTGCAGCAGTTTTAACATCTTCTTGGAGTTTCGTGTTGCTCAAATGGGTATAATTACTGATATTGAATATGTTTCCCTCGTCTTCATTGCTTGATTTTGTTCACGAGAAAGGGTCTCTCATAGTTGTTGAAATGTCACCCATAATTACTCTAAAATTATGACAGTGTCCCAAATAGCAATCGGAAACCTTGGCAGCTATGAGTGTGCAGCAGTGCAGATCAATGTATAGCTGCCCACACCAAAGGGCACAACACTGTTAAAAGGCTAAATGGGCTCTACAGAGCTATACTAGATTTTCTGGCTGTTGTACTCTGCCTTTATTCTGAATGTGCCATGTCAGCTACCTGCTGCCTAACCCTCGTTGGATTTATATGTGGCACATCGAGGCCTGACAATGATCCATTGCAAAACATGGCCCGAAACGCATGTGGGACACACGGTGTAGGATGGCCAGATTCTACAGCCACTCCTGGATATCAAAAAGGCCCTGGAAATGAAAACTGACACACTTGCTATTCATGTTGGACTAATGAGTTATCTAAGAGAGTTGTAGAGACAGAGTCCACTTTGATATCTATAAGGCAATCAGTTATGGAACTACAGAATCCATGCAAGGGATTAAAGATGACGAAGGTTACTTTTGCAGTAATTATATATGTGTAACTGAAATGCGAGAAAAGAATGAAGGAGAGAGCCTTTCCTATTTATTGAAGAATGTTTAAGGAAAAATATATGGGGGGAACCCCTCTGAGGTTTTATTGCTGAAAGAGCACATTGGGTCCCGAGGTGACCATTGCCTCCAGGAGCTTCACCCAGGCCACATTGCCCCACTCAATTGTGATGCTGTCCTTCCTGGAAGGCAAAAGGTTTCAGAGAAGAACAGCTTAAAATACCCATAAAAAACAGCTTCAGGGAGTGGATAAAACAGTGAAGCAAAGGAGACTTGCCGAGAGAAAGGGCGAGATATCCTGAGCACTAACCTGTCCCAAAAAATGCATAGCCATTTAAGGCCCATTTTAGAGATCGCATTAACAAAGTATTTTTATGAAATTGCACTACACAGCAACCAGAAGATCTACACATGGATGAGCACTCTACAGAAGTCTTTAAAGTAGCTTACCAAAGCTGTCGTTCAGCATGGGCTCCTTCAGATCATCGTCCTCCTCTTCTTCATTCAGTGGCGAAAAGGCAAACCTTTTTACAGTGAAAAGAACAAAGAAACAGTGTACATAAGTATTGTTTTGAAGATCCCTTTAAGTGCTCGTTGATGTGATGTGATGTAGGAGTGCTTGGCATTTGTTTACTTTGACATTGTATTGTGTCCGATTGATCTTTCTCAAGTGTCTGGCTGGGTTAATGGCTTGCAAACAGCAGTAAAACAAATGCTACAAGGGATTGGGGAAGGATTCCAACATCTTCCTACCAGTGACGAGGAACCCCACATACAAGAGGAACCTTTCAATTGCCTCGAAAAGAGTGGAGATTGCTCTTAGTTAAGCTGTACATTTATTTTGTTGCCACGCGTGGACTCAGAGAAAAATAATAAGAGAGAGTGTTACTTTGTCATATATGAAAATAATGAATTGAAATGTAATCTAATATTTATCTGAAGAATAACAAAACTTAACAAAAGTATTTTAGTTAACAAAGAATCAGAACATTCTTATTTAAATTGTGTTCAGGTGGGTGGCCCTGGTAGAATCTAGAAATATCACATGGAATAACAATTTAGATAATCACATGAGTCCAGGCTGAAAGAGTCAGTGTGTCAGTATTAGCGGCAGGTCAATTCCAAGTCTGCCTCATAGTGGCAAAACTGCCTCCGGAGGACACATAGGCCTTACAGAGTGAACGTCCAGACAACAACACAGAAAGATTTACACTTAATTCTGTGCTTTATAGGCAGCGAGTATAAAGAGATCTGTTCTGCAGTCACATGCTCAAATTGTGTACGCTTGCGCAGAAGACTTGAGCAAAATAGTTTACTGCACTAAATTGGCATAAAAATAAGAAGATGCTTTTCAAAAGCTTCATCTGATCGAAGAAACTATGAATCACTGCCCTAACTTGCTTCGAATGAGAAATCAAAGCCAGTTAGAATCCACATATTTCTCACCACCGGAGATGAGGATCCGAGGCTGGGTAAGGACCAATGGAGGAAGACCAAAATTATACATGTGCAAGGAAGGGAAGGGGAGACATGAGTCTGAGTTAGTCAGGTAACATGCACTTTATTGGGATAAGTCAGGAGAACATGCACTTTGAGATTATTAAATAGCCACCATTTGATCATGGAAAGATATAAACAGTAATAAAAGACCAAATTCAGACTCAACCAGATGTGGATTATTTTCAGCTCGGCATGGATGGCAGGTACTAATCCTATGCTTAAAGACTTTGCGTTAAAAATGGTGCAAAACACGTGTCGGGTGGGTTTCTTTTATTAATTCCAGGTTAGCTTGGACAGTATTTTACCAATCTAAAGTTGTAATACTGTGCCTGGAGTGGTAAAAGTCTTTGGTCATTTTTCAGCTCGTGGTGGCTGCCACTGTGCTAATCCTATGCTTACATATTTTGCTGTAAAAAAGAGAAAAATGCTTTATACCATTCTAGCTCAGAGTGGATGGCACTGTGATAATCCTATGCTTACAACTCTGCCAGAAACACAGACATTTGAGGTGAGCAGATTCAGAGCGTCACTGGTGTTGGAGGGTGCTCCATATAGAGGAGCTGCATTCCTCCTAAATGTGGGAACTACCCAGAGTTCTTTGCTTTCTGTTTTGAATAATTTATTCGGCACTCCAAGCCTGGAAGTGTATTGTATGTATGTGTAGATATATATTATATATATATATATATATATATATATATATATATATATATATATATATATATATATATATATATATATATATATTTGGTGTTACTTGTTGGTGTAGGAGGGATCTCTTTTAATCAAAGTAGGCTTCCCCTCTGCTGTAGCAAAACCATCCTTTCCCTCTCTTACTTTATTAACAGTTGTCATGAAAGCTATCTGGCTTTGGATCAACAAAAATACCACAAGCTCTGACTAGTCTGACCGCATATTCACTATTTCAAAAGACTCAAAACAAGACACACAAGTAAGCTGCACTTCTCCTTGATTGGTGAAGGTCTTGAACGTCATAAAAAGTGGCCCTTTGGCTTGTTCAGGGTTTCTCCCTGGCCACTCCAGTGAGAAAAATACTGCTTCCTTTCAGTCATTGTTTCCTACATGGTTTAGAACTCAATGCACCTGTATAGGGCAAACACATTACCAAGAACTCAAACTCCTCTACGCTGCAGTTCACCCACCTATGCTGGGACAAGGCCTGGCCTCTTTGCAGAAGCCTTGCTACTGTGATCTGTTTACAAATAAACAGAAATTAGTAGACCTTCCCTGCAAAGGGAGGCGCTGAATAGTCCTGCAAGAAGATAACATGTCTTGACCCTGCAAAGATCAGCACAAGGCCCTGCTGAGTTGAGAATCTGTGCCAGTGACAACTCAAGGAATAAAAACCACCAAGAAGATACAAGAACCCCACAGCTCAACTGGTTTAGAGAAGTACATAGAGAGGTAAATATCACAACTTTTTAAAAGTGGACTGGTGAGTCAGATCCATCCCTTGCACTCACTAAACCTGGTCTACTTTGCCCTTCTCCAGTTCCACAGTCACCAGAAGATCTTGTGCATTCACACCGTTGACATGAGGCCCAATTCAATTTGTTGGAGCAGGTTGCCCTGATTGAAGAACCATTTAAACCAGCTCTTTAACCTGTACGGGTCTGGAGATATATCCATTTGTGATCACGGTTGGTCCCGAGCCTCAAAGTTGAGGACCTGGCAGGGACTGGTGAAGCCTTAGGGTCCAATGGATGCTTCCAGTTCCGTCAGTGCTTATGTCACCTACACAGCTAAACCACTTATTTATTTTACCCTGGTCTGCCACAGCCCCTACCTTCCCTTTTCATTGTTTCTTCTTTTGAGCATGTTCATCATGCAGTAATTCTTAGAAGCAGCTTTACTGCACCTCTTAACGCTTTGCATTTAAATAAATAAGTAGAATCAACATGAATTAAAATGTCCCTAGTGCAATAACCAAAATTCGGTGAACTATGAACCCTAAAGTGTGAACCTTTGGTTGTTGGCAGATGGCCTCCAGAGAACCATGATGACGAAGAGTATCATTGAGAACAGCAATCGCCAGATGGCATCATCTACCCAGAGCTCCTGCCAGTCCTACAAAGAAAAGACACATTAAGTGAATGTCTGAAAAACATCCAACGTAACACCAGTACAGAGCATCATGAAACCAGAGGAATGTACTTGTCCAAGTAGTCACTAAATGGGCATATAAACAAGATGGCAATGATATTCCTGCCCTCCAGCATTATGGTCTGCTATCAATCAGACTACATTCATTGTCTTTCTAGACGTAATTCAGATAATCCAGCAGGAAGTATAAGTGTTGCATAAAGATACAAAAGACTGTAAGCAGTACGTTGCAATGATATAATCTGCCATCAGCATTTTTTTTAGCATGAAAGTTGCTCGCAACACACATAAATATAGAACTTGTGTAAATAAAGACCAACATCCCAAAGCAATGATCTTTTAGCAAAAATATATTCTGGTGGCCCTTTCCACTCCAGTTTGTTTATTCTTGGATTTGAACGTGTCCACAGCCACTTTATGAATTCTTGTCCTGAAAGGTGTAACCAACTGCATGTGTTTGACAATAAAGCATCTGGAGCCGTACCATGATACCGTTTACTGCACTCCGTCGGCTCAGACGATACCTGTAGATTTCATATTGGGGTCTTTAGCACAACTCGAAACATCTCTGTGTAAGTGCATCTTTTGCTGACAACAAAGCTCGGAAACTCTGGGGGGAAATTGCCTCTTTCAGTTTCTGAGCTCTGCTGTCACCCAAACACACACTAAATTGTAGATATTAGGAGTTAATATATGTGCAAAAGACACCAAAAAGAATGTATATCATAGACTCAAGTTTTACTTCAAGGAACGCCCTTCATATGAAGCGCGATCAGTCACTGGTGCTACCTTTAACTGAAGATGAATATTGTTTGCTTAGTTTGGACACATAAGTCCACACAAATAAACACTTATATGCATTTCATTAACCCCTTCGCTGCGGCGGAAATTCCGCCGCAGCGCTGGGGGGTGCAGGGGGGCAGCGCGGTGGCCCGGTGCTCATGACGGAGCCACGCCGTCATGAGCCACGGTTGGGCTGTGCTCATGACGGAGTGGTTCCGTCATGACTCCGCCCACTGCGCTAATCGCCCGCACAGGCGGGGAATTAGCGCCGCGTGGGCGGCGCGGCCGCCAACGGCCGCAGCATGACGGAACCACTCCGTCATGAGCACACGGCAACCGTGGCTCATGACGGCGTGGTTCCGTCATGAGCACGGAAGGAGTTAACATAAAGAAAAAAAAAAAAAAGAAAGAAATGTTTACTATAATCATTTGTCACTAATTTCACTCCAAGCTAGTCAGCCTCAAACTGAAAAAAGGTTCCTCAATATGATACCTCATCATGGGACTCCTCACATACATGATAAGCAAAAAATAGCTCCACCTTGTGCAGGATCCCAGAATGCTTTACATGAGAATCGAGCATTGACAAAGCCAATATGTCTGGTGTTGGCCGTCAGCCTTTTGGCTTTGTCAGTGCTTTCTAAGTTTTGTCATTGTTTTTGTTAAACTTTATTATTATTATAACATTTATTGAGCGCTACTGTTACCCGTAGGTGACCTGGCGCTATGTGAAATCTTGCCTGATGATCGAACCAGTGTCATGCTAATCAGTAAACAGCCAGGTTTTTAAAGCTTTTCGAAAAGCCATAAGGCTCGACATCCCTCTAAGATATAGGGGAAGCTTATTCCAAGCTTTTGCTGCATTAGCTACAAGGCTTGTTCCACCCCAGGTGGCCTTTTTTTTTTTACAAACGGTACATAAACCAGTTTGGCATCAGATGAGTGTAATAGTCTGTTTGGTGTGTACAATACAGCCGCTCTTTTAAATAGGCCGACCCTGCTCCATAAAATGCCTTGTGAACCAGACACATCGCCTTGAACATAGTGCGCTTCCTAACTGGCAGCCAGTGCAGTTTCTGTATCTCTTTCGCTGTTGGAGCGTATTTTGGGATGCCCGACACCAGTCTAGCAACCACGTTCTGCAGGAGTTGCAACTTCTGCATTAAACCTTCCTGGATATTGAAGTACAAACTATTACAGTCATCCAGCCTCGACATAGTGAGAGCTGTGATAACTGTTTTGCGACATTCTGTAGGTAACAATGGCAACATTTTCTTGCAAGACCTAAGAGCGAAAGACGTAGCAGAGGCCACTGAGTTAACTTGGTCTTTGAAATTGAGCTTCTGGTCCACCCACACACCTAGGTTTATAGGTCTAGTCTGGCGTAGGCTGCGCGCATGCGCAGTCTCGCTGGCGAGGTTTAGTGTTAACAGGGTATTTTCTGTAAGGGGCTTTAAGGCCCGCCCCTCTGTTCCATTGGCCGGCGTCACCGTTTATGCTAAACGGTGGCTAGCCATTGGAACAGAGGTGTCCATGACGTTTTTGCTTGGCTTTTCGAGCCGTCCCATTTGGACGGACTCGCTTGCTTTGCATTGGTCGCAAAAGGTTTCTTATCTTTATAGGGCCAAACACATGGCCCCATAAAGACAACCTTTTGGCAGGCGAGGCTGTCCAAGTGGCTCGGCAGAAAAAGCCGAGCAAATACGTCATGGCGTGCGCGTGTTTACTGTTGATTTCCCTGGTATTACACAAGCATTGCCTGTGGCAAGCACACATGCGTACTGTCTCCCATAGCTTCCAAGACGCCGTGTGTTCTCTCTACAAGTTCAGTAATCTCGATATGCAATCGTGGACCACTGATTTAGCTATCAACTGTCTGATTTTGTTTTGGGTGGGGGGGTGGTGAAGGGGTCAATGGGGGTGCTTTGTTTTTTGGTTGGCCCAGACCTATTTTCTATCCCAGTCCGACTCTGCAAGCAAGCAAGGGATATGTTTTACAAGAAAGGAAGGGTGAAAAAGAGAAGGAAGCGGAAACAGCAACCTTATTTCTGCAGGGGACTAAAAACACAAAAAAAAAAAAAACACTGAAAGTCCGCGAAGTGGGTCAGTCATTGCAGCGGAACTCCGTGCTTCAGCCCTCTCCATCAGAGTACTGTTCTGCCACCTGCCGGGCATTGTGAGCAGGCTCCTTGGCACAGAAAGAATTGCGTGAGAACGACTTGTTTTTATTGTAGTCATACACAGCTAGTAGTGGTTACCCACAACAAGCACTGAGATTTGGGGCACTGCACCACGTGTGCTTCCAGCATGTGGTTAAAGACATTGCTTAGCTGACCTTGAGGTAGGGTTTGGATTTTTCTTAAATGTCTTGAAAGGATAATCTCTCATTATTATTACGTTGGTGCATATGTTTGGGTGTTCGTTCAGCATTCCAGGATTTGTATGTTTTTGTCTAATGCTGGTTTGTCACTGCTCACCTGCTTGTCTTTTTGTTTTGGGATTAGCCTGGCCTGTCATGCGTTGAAATGTCACACTTTTGAAGCCTCTGCTGAACAGAGGGATTGCAGGAAGGTGGTAATGCCGTCTGTAAGACTGAGAGAAGCCGTGTCTGGGCGGAGTTTAATTACACTGATGCAAATCCCTTTAACCTGAATCCGTTTTAAATGTGAAATGTGACACGGGCAGTTTGGGGAAATATAGTTGTAAAGCAGGTCAGGATCCTGGTTTTTTTCAAAAACAACAAGCTGTCTTGTACGTTTGTTGTCATTATTAAGCCAACGTATATTTTGGTTGTTTTCTTTCCCAGATTTGTTAGGCTCAAAAGTCGACAGGACAGACCTGTTCAACATTTCGTACCTAAAGACTGATTTATGAGCCAAATAAATGAATTGATGTAAGAAGCATTGGTAAAGCCTTTACATCACAGTTTACGTATAAACGTCGTTTTTTTTCTAACGTATTCACATTTAATTTCTTCTGAATTTTACAATGCATTAGATCTCACATTTGCAAAAGTTTAACCTATTGGCATTGTAAATGACAATGTCTTTTATGTTTTAAAAACCAACACGTAAATAAAAGGCATTGCCATTTACAATATCAATAGCTCAAAATCGGGTGAATGCGAGACCTATAGCATTGCAAATGCTTGTTAACCTTCCTCTTGGGTGCGGGAAGAGGTCCAAAGGTGTCTGGCCACCAATCTGAAGTCCAAAAATTAGGATCATTCCCAAAGCATACCACCTCCGTTTTACTGGAGTTTAACTTAAGGCAGTTTTGGGCCATCCAGATCCCTACGCATTCATACAATCTTTAAAACGGACTGCCGTGCTCTTTGACTCAGCTGGTAGAAGAGACACCACAATTTGAGTATCATCTGCATACGTAGTCAGACTGAACCCAAATGACTGAATAAGGGGCGCCAAGAAGGACACATATATATTAAATAGTGTTGAACTCAGTGAGGAGCCTTGCGAGACCCCACATGGTAGTGAGAAAGGTTTGAATACAAATTCCCCCTACGCCACCAGCTGACTCCGGTTTGACAAGAATGATTTTAGGAGTCTCCAGGCCGAACCCTGTACACCAATCTCCTGCAGCGGGTCCATCAACAAATCTTGGTGGACTGTATTGAATGTTGCAGAGAGATCTAACAAGATCAGAGCAGCCTTGCCACCTTTATCTAGAATAGTCCGTATCTCTTCCGTAGATTTCAAGAGAGCAGCTTCGGTGCTGTGGCCCCCTCAAAAACCATACTGAGTTTGGTCCAAGGATTGTGTAAACTCCAGAAATTGGCTGAGTTGCATATTTAAAATTCTCTAGATGATTTTAGCAGGTACCGGCAGTCTGGATATTGGTCTAAAATTGTTAGGGTCTTTTGTATCGAGATTCGGTTTCTTCAGAAGGGGCAGAATAGAAGTTTTTTTCCAGTTTAACGGAAAATAGCACTCTGAATACATCGAATGCTGGGAGAGCGGCTGAGCCATCAGTAAAACAAAAAAATATAGCTGAAAGTATAAATATTTTTGGCTCTGAAAAAGCAGACATTGCCATAGTAGTTCCTTGAACAGACATGAACTACTTTGTGAATGAATGCTGTCACTCACAGTGAAAGCAGCCCGTCTCTGAAGTGGGCTGACCCATTGTCCCATGTCATATGCTGTCGTGGGAGGAATTAAAATGTGAATAATGCAATAACAGACCAATGTTTTGGTTGTTTTTTTTAAACCAAAAGGTCTTGCCTAACACCAGACCTAGAAAACAGTAGTTCAAAAGAGTAATTCCCTTGATCCAGACTCTTGTTATCTGGTTGCAAAAAGACAAATCTGACAATTAAACAGATGTAAGCTCAAAAAGAGAAAGGGCTAGACAGCACAGCCCAATAGTTGTTGGGGTACGATCCACTGGAAAAAAAAATGTAACAGTTAGGTTGCTTGTTTGATCACTCTTTCTTTTCCATTTAAAAAAAAAAACAAACGATGGTAAAGTTCTGAGACTGCGGTCTCAATTATATCAGTTTTAAGGTTTGACATTCTCCCAATGAACACTGTCAAAGCCAATAAACAGGGCTTGCCTTTGGTACATAATGGCTTTGCCATATTGGTTTCCCATACTATAAAGCATTTCTGATGCTGTACAGCATGGTTAAAAAAAGCAAACAAAAAAAGGTGCTATGATGTAGCTGCAATGCCATTTGGTAGGTGTGTGCACCACCCATGCACGTGTGTAATAATGACGCAAGCATTATTTTTTATTTACTGAGTTGGAGACTGTAAAGAAATAAACTAGTAGGTATTGGAAAAATAGTTATTTTGTGGGTGGGGGAGCAGCATGGTGAGCATGGGTGGGGAGGAAGCATGGGGAGGAAGCATCGAAAGGACGTGGGTGGGGAAAACAACATGGAGGGTACAGTGGCAGGTAGCAACACAAAGGGAGCAGGTGCAGAAAGCAACACCAATAGTGGGGCGTAAGCAATACAACAGCAGGGGTGGGAGAAGAATTAATGGGCGAGAGAGAGCAATGTAGAGAAGCTGAGGAAGATGCACTCAAGCAGCAGAAAGCAACACGGATTGGGCCTGGGGAGAGAAGTACACCTGGCAAACACATGCACTCCCATGGAGAATTTAACCCAAAAGCAAAAAGTAGTGCTTGAAAAGCAATCAGTGAAATGACACATGTAATGCATCTATACTCCAGGGGAGGGAAAAACACAAGAAGAGTATGGAAAGATCACACAAGGTTACACGTGAAGAGTAGGCAAATGAGAGTGACAGTAAAGCCAACCAGTGGTAATCAAAGGATGGGTTCTAAGCCCACTTTGAGATGTCAATACGTTTTTTTGCTAACAGACATTTTGCATGTCTGGTGTGGGAGACCTAAAAAAAAGGATGAAAGAATTACATTACATGGGCATGCAGGTTTAAAAATATATATATATTTTCTCATCTAAAGGATTTCAAGATCACCTTAATTACTATGCTGGTGTCCCCTTTTAAGTAGAATTCAATTAAGAAATTCAGAGCATTCATCCTGATTCAATAACAAAATACAGCATGTTTTCAATTTCTTTCTAATCTGTTCAACTCTTAATGAACATTTGTTTTCCACCTCCCAGAACTCGTATGATACTGCAAAATGATTTTGTCATTGAGCAGATCTGAAACTCACAAATGAAGAACTCTTTAAGATGCTCCCACACTTTTGCTTAAAATTTAGTTTTGCCAGTAACAATTTTGTCAACTTACAGTTGGGCAGTCTGAAAGTCGGAATTTCACGGTGGTCCAGATGATGAATGCAACAGACGCTAAAGGAAAGATAATCAGAGACAGAAACATTGGATTATAAGAATCTGTTATTGAGACCGGGCTAAACACCTTTACCAATAAGCCAACTGCAGGAGGTTAGGAAGTGAAATAGAGATTTTCCTTAAAATCATGGTGAAAGTCTAGGAGCACTACTTCTTATTTTTTATCTGCAAGGTCATTAGATTTGGGTCCCGTTAATGTTGAGAACCTCAATGTATTCCCTACTCATTTTAGGAATGGCTGGTGCATCCTGTACAAGATGCCTATTATTCATCAGCCATTAATGTGGATGTCTTTTTTCAACCACTGAGTTGGACCTAGGCAGACTAAATGTAATATACCCAACCTAGTAAACGCATCTTGGGCAATAAACGTCTAATTGCACCATTAATCTTTACAGAGTAGATCATCTAAACACTGAAAATATTATTTGAATGCCACTTTTCTATCAAAATTTCCAAAAGTAAGATTTGAATTCCTTTTCGCATTAAACGTGTGTATACAGGCTACAGCTTGGCTGTAGAAAATATATGCACTTTGTAGAAAATATGCACTTTACATTGTTACACTTTACAGTGCAGGTGGGAAAGTAATTTCTTTTTTGCAGCACACTGTAACTGCACTCAACAACTTTGCATGACTTCTGCCTACAGAGAGTAACTAGAGTTCTACTAAACAGCTTTCTTTTTTAAAAAAAAGCACATGTGACTGAGGTCTTTTTAGTGGGTTGAAGCTAGTGCAAGGGCACTGCTAGCGTTCAAACAGTAGATGTCCATTGCAAACAAATGGCGACACAAGGCAAAAGATGGCTTTTCTCACCATAAGACAATTACAATGAGGTAATGCATTATAAATATGTAAAATGAGGATGCAGCACATTGTGAGAGACTACAATTTGGTCACTCTAGTCCACTAGTAATACATATGCTCATACAGAGGATCCCTAGCTCCATGAAAGCACCAGAAGAATAAAGGAAGTGCGCTCCAACTAATGGATGAATGTGCTTCTGTGAAAGCCCAAGACATTTCCAGAGAGGACTGCATTAAGGTTAGGACTGTCCATTGCCATGTCAATCAACCATATCGCCTTCGAAGGAAAGAGGGAAAATGTTCACTTATTGATGGTAAACCATAACCTCAGTGGTAAGTAAACTCTGACTCGGCGAATGAACATTCTAGCAGATTCATATCTGACAGTCACCCAAGTAAATGCATGAGCAATTTCAACCCCTTCCCCAACCACTGTCAAGTAAAGTTGTGAACAGCTGCCACTGAATGGCACTTGCTCAACACTCATAAAACTGAACTGTGCCTGAAGGGAGGGACAGAAAATTAAAATGCCTGATCTCCAAACATAAATCTGAGGAATCCACAATTTTTGTACTTAACTAGTAAGTGTACGTAGGATAAGTTGTTTATTAGACAGATGTTTCGTCAAGGGATCAGACCTGGCCCTGAAAGGCCATCATTCTTAATTTGTATATTTTTGTAAATTTGCTGAAACTGTAGAAAGTTAACTTTTTGGTTCCACAGTCCTATCTTTTTACCACATAAGGTAATGAAAGTAAAACTCCTAGAAATAACTAGTACCAGTTGTGTGGCATCTATTTTTGAATCATTTAAGGATATATCAAAGAGGGTACAGTATAAATATACATACCAAGGGTATAATAATAAAAGTTCCTGTGCAATAAGACGACAAACCACAAGTAGCTTGAAACTAGCCCTCAAATAGCAGAAACAGAATGCAGAACAATATATGGCAAACACCAGATGATAAAAAAAAGGCACACCATCATACCTCACTCATATCACGCCCTCCCAACAAGAGAGATAATTTAGTCAACAATTTATCTTAAGCTTTGAAAGAACATGTACAAACAACCACAGATGAACCATTGGACAAAAGCCCCTTTAAGCAAATTGGAATGTGCCCCATGCACAGCACGTTGCAGAGTACCACTCCCAAGAACCATCAGAAAATACAGAGATGGGGAAAGGGGAGAAGAGCACATCAAACAAAAGAAAGAAGAAAATACAAGAATGAGAGACAGAAGTAAGTGAAGGCAAAAGAGAGAAAGACACTGAGCTAAGGCATGAGGAAGGGGAAATAGCGCCATCCCTCATTTGGTCTATGTCAAGTTCACCACTGCACTAAGACCCCCATACACGATCATAAAGTCTTTAGCTAATTGAGTCATGTCTCACCAAACAGAGAAGCTCTGTGGACCATTTAGCCAGGCATGGAACATCAGACAACAGTCAATGTCCAAGGATACCAATCTTGAGAACCGAGAGCACCAAGGCCATCCAGCACTGCTAGCGGGAGGTAGTTGTAGCTAAATCCGAAAGTACTATGAAGGATGGCCCGTTTAGCACGGGAGTTGAAAAACACAATTGCTGGTGACAGAAAGAGTGTGCCATACTTCTGACCAGAAATTAGACAACACGGCGCATGACCACAGTACATGAAATAAGTCGCAGGCCTGACCTCCAGCAAAGCCAGTTGGGAACCCGTTTGGTATTTCAGAACCTGAAAGGGGTTCGATACCAATTCTTTTAACACCTTAAAATATGTGAATTTCAGTTGAGCCTGACGTAGCACCTTGTCACGAGTGTCTAGTAACAAGGCCCATTCATCGGCAGCGATTCTATTGCCAGTTCTGTCTACCGCAATTGCCTGAAATAATTTGCTGACTGTCTATAGAACAGGAACAATATCAGCGTTCTATATACGCTCAACACTATTCCATAGGGGATTTTAGACGCTGCTAAGGACTAGAGCCAGTCCTGCCCCTGTTATAATGCAATATTTCTCTATACCTAATCAGTGGTAGACTAAACGTTTTGCACAATGCTTAGGGGAATTTTCCTCATACAGATCCTCCACTTTTCTAATATCAGGATCGGCAAAACCAACTCAATGTGACACCGCCATTCTGCATATCCCCTAACTCTTGTGTGCCACCACCCACACATCCCTTGTGGCCTTGACTGTTGGGGGTCATGGTGACAACATTTGCAGGGTCCATGCCATACAGCTGGGTATAACCTGGGTGTCCACATTGGAGGATCTGGTTGGCCAGAGGTGACCAGCTGCTACAGTTAATGTGCGAGATGGAACAGACACATATTGGGCAATTGGATGCCTCCCTCAGTGGTCACAATATGAAGCTTTAAACATGCTCACCCATACAACTTTCTTTATTCCCTCGTCCATCATCAGATGAAACTGCTTGGGAATGGGCAGCACAAGTAGCAAATAATTAAGCTTGATGTCATCACCATTTTGACCACCCAGACATGACCCCACAAAAATAGTTATAAACAGTACCACCTAGAAAAGTCATTCTCCTTTTTCACTATTAGAGAACATACATTGTCTGCATCCATGTCCAAATCACTAATAAGTCTAAATTCCAAATACTTCAAGTTACAGGTCATCCATTTAAGTGGCTTTCCCCAACCTCAGCCCTTAAGGTACACCTGGTGATCGGGAGGACTTGATGTTTGTACACGTTGATCTTCTAGTCTGAGAACAGTGAGAAGTTGTAAATTAGATACTGCTGGCATAGATGTTTTATGGTTATACGAGTGAGGAGGATATCATCCCCGTAGAGCAGCACTTTGAAGCGGATATATACATTTTATTTTATTTTTATTTTTTTAAAGTCTATTTTTCTTTTAGAAGCTGCTGGGATGCTGGAAAATTACTTTCTTTGATAGTATCAATGAAGGGTTTTGGCTGAACAGTAAACGGTGTCCTAGTTTAATGGTTCCCATGGCATATCTTTGGTACTCTCCCACTGTGAAAAACCTTCTGTATCCTTCCTTCTATCAAAAATGTGGAAACTATCACAGAATTAGAAGACTGGGTGGTGGTGGATCAATGTGACTTTGTCAGAGTAGTACTAGGACAATAGTGAACCACAAGTTATAGAGGTCCTCAAGGCATGGGGTGGAATGTCTGCAGGGTGATTACAAAGATTTAATGAGGTTCTAAAATGCATTTTATGTTGCTACTATTTGTACACAATATCCGCAAAGTAAATTTCAGTCATTTCAACCCTTTGTGATCACAGTTGCACTACCTAGAAAACAACATGTCTTGGTATTCGGTGTCTTGACCATCCTCGTTGAGAAAGACTGGTAGGTGGTTTTAAATGAATAAGGGTTGATCACCATTTCACCTGGTGGATCCCTAGTGGCATGGACAATCATAGCTGGAGCAGTAGAGACACTCAGTTAAGGTTCAAAGAGGACCGTACACCTTGTTCATTTTCTGGCATTTGATACATATGGTGTTAGGATTCTCAATGTAGTTAGAAGCCCCTAAAACTGAAGTGACCTAAGCTTCCGTAACTTGTCTGGGGATAGGAATTTGATCTGGTTATACAATAAACCCTTCAGTTTGTAGTGCACAAGTTCCAGACATCTGTCATGCGAGAGCTTGACTCACCAACTGCCCTTTTCTGCGGTGTTGTTACTTTATGTTGTTATGTGAGGATTTTACAGTTCTTGTTCTTAAGTAAGCACCACATTCTCTGTGGCCATTAAAGAACTACAATTTTATGAGGTAACTGTACTAATACAGCTTTGTTGTTGGCAGTTTAATACCAGATAAGTTTGTTTATGATGTGTCTTGGTTTACCTGCTACTGCCTTTTAAACTTTTCTTCATTTACTTCAACAACGTAGGTTTGTTTCCATATCATCTAGAAACTGCAATGTTGTGTTCTGGTATGATCATCTCCTGTGTTCATGTGGCACGTTTTTGGGCTGTACTGTTTACTTTTCCTACTGCACACGCATATAACAGGACTGTATATTTTATTATTACCATGTGCCTTAGCCCCTAACCCCATGCCTTCTTAGGTTCTGCTTTTCAAGGCGGAATGCTTTGATCAATTTACTTACACTTCCTAAGAGTGTTTTGACCTGTACAAATGGACAGGAAGCCTTGTGATAGTAACTGAGCCAATAAAGATAGTTTTCACTTAACCACAGTTCCCCGTATGTATAGTTATTTGACATTTTTGAACGTCAATGTTTCTCTTGATAAACAACTGAGTCCTTGCTATAACCCTATGCAGTATTTTGAAGAGATCCCTGGCAGTGGGTTTGTATGGTCCACCATCATACTATCATTCTGTTTTGACATGAAAATTTGTGGTAACATTGCTTCAAGGAATTCCAAGGCTGTTTTAGTTTTCACTTCCGTGCTGGCAAAATCCTCTTCGAGGTGTATGTTGAACCTCTGTTGTAACTTCGACTTTTCCATGAAGCGTTCAATAATGCAGCCCTAGCAGAATGAGCCAAATTTATGTCTGGTGCTGTAAGAAGGTGATAGTGGGCAGCTGCTATGTGGCGTTGCCACAAAGGAGATGCCAGGTTGCAACTAAAGGCCTCAAACAGGGCCCTATTGTCGGGGAGAGGGAGCGCCAAAACAGCAAAATTATATTTTTTCCAGATCCTAAAATCCTTGCTTCGGTGCTGGCCACATCCAGCATCAGTCCAGATTATAGTCTTCCTCACACCATCTCATAAAAAGAAACATAAGTTGCTGCCCAGACACCGTATAATGGTGCATGGAACTTCCAAATCAGTGCATTTTATATGGTGTGAGAGTAAGGCCATGGTGGTAACCCATCAAGGACAAGATGGATGCACAGTTAGGAAAGGGTAATATCTGCCTGCAAGACTGCAAATATTAGTTCAAACTCTTGATGTTCCAAAAATCATTTTGAGACTGGATTAGATGTTCTAACTGGCAAAATGATGCTTGAATACTGTGAAATAGGGTGGTCAAAGATGGGTGTATAACATACATAACTGCTTGAAAGAATCATACCCAGTTTGGAGGCTAGCTGTACAGGAGTGCAAGCATTGTGTACACAGTGGTATTGCCAATCTATATGGTGATAGCTATACCCAATAGTGTATTTTTTTCTCTCTCTCTCTCGCTCTCTCTCTCTCTATCACTTAGAAGAAATAACTCTCAACTCCAAACCAAAATCGCAAGACTGCCTCTCCTCTTTCTAACACTAGTTGAACCTCAATGGCGTCTGCCTAAACAATGATAAGATGGGATCGATATTAGATTGGATACTCTTGTTTAGCCTTTATACAGCGGACTTAGAGAAGAACCTACAAATGGGTAGATCATTTTCACTGACACTTGAGTCAAAACATACAGAAGTATTGTAGTATGCTGATGATATTCTGATAATGGTTGGAACAAGAATCTGCTTCTTTGAGCTTTGAAAGCTCCAACACATATAACAAATCCAATTAGCTTGTGGCAGATAAAGGTAAAACAAAGATAATAACATCTTGTAGAGGGTGGGAAAAGAGCATACATGGCACATGGTTGACACAACCCTGGCAAACACAACGTGGTTAACAATTATTTGGAGTATGTATAGAAGTAATAGGTACCAACAGACCACAATAATAAAAAAGAATCCTCAATCATATATGCACTAGGCAGAAATTATGCAAAGCTTGAGAGCCAGCCCAATGGAGGAAGAATTATTAATTAATCATTTCCTTTAGATTTTTAGTCAAGGAGCTTCTCCAATCAGGGCCTCAACTTGAGTCGACTCAATTCAATACTACACCTATAGGAAAGTCTTTAAACTGCTAACTAGCACAAACCTGAATTAAATATGGTTAGAAATTGGTCTAGTAAGACAAGACACAGCCTTCAAGGCAGTCTTTGTGAAGCTTTGTAATTGAATTAGGATAGCCTATCACACCTCACTAAAATGAGCGCAATGGCATATGTTTGCTAGAAATGAATGGTCAAATCCAGAGGCCACCAGCTTAAAAAATAATCAATAAATGATTTGGGATGAATGAGGATCAGTGGAACAATGTCCCTTACACAGTCTTTAAACAGCTAGTCAGAACTCATTAAGAATAATTCATGAGCTTTGGATTTGGCCGAATTCTCCCATAACATATATCTACCTGGTTAGAGAATTTTATAAGCCAGCATGTAATGAAAAGTATTTGTCTAGGGCAATGTACTGCCCAAACCGGCAACAATTATTCAAAGGTGGGCCCAGCTTTCTCCCTAAGTATGAATTGAGGAATGATTGGTAAGCTTTTCAAAACCATAGTGGAAAATGTAATCTATGTGACTATAAGTATGAATCACTAAACCTATTTTATGCTGTTGCAAGGGAGTATTAGGAGAGAAAATAAGTGTCTTACTGCAAGTGTTTACAGAATATAATTTAGGAACATGCAATGAAGCTTTTGAATAGTGTTTTAATAGCTGCAATCTAGCCTCAAAAGAAATGAACAGAAAAGAAAGATGATATAGCAAGAAAACTTCAGAAATATAAAACTATATCAAATTTAGTAACGCTTGTGAAGCATTTAATGTTTTACCTGCTTACCTGCAACCGCCAAAATGAGTGTGTTGGTGAAGTGCCGGTACAGGGACAGCTTGACTACGTTCCTTCGCAGTCTCAGCTGCTTCATGGTTTGAGTCAAACTGATGAAGATGTGCAGCAGGTTAAGGAATTCAAGAAAGCCAATTTCACTAATGAAACCTCCTACCATTACAGAAGTACCACTCTTACACAAAGACAGCAGGTGGTGTGCAATAGAGAAGGCAACAAGATAGATACATTAAAGCAGAGGTTAAAATGCTGTGGATTTTCTTCAGCCTGAGAAAGAACTGTCAAAATACAATGTATAATACAGTAAACAGCAATTTTCAATTTCTGTATGTAGACAAAAATTCTAACACTGGAAACTGGCAAACATTTCAGGATCACTTTTTGCAGTAGAAATAGAATGAGGCAGCATTTAATTTACAAGTAATGGGGCTGGAAATTCAAAATAGCTTATCAAGTAGAACCCAAAACCTCCTAAAAGTAACATTAACAGAACAGAGAGCATTTTGCTTAAAACATAGTCTCAGAGGTTTTTCATAATGTAGATGGGAATTAGGCTCTTTTGTATCTTGGACCTGCCTATATAGGTCAAGGTTCTAGCACTCATTGAAAACCCAGAAGCTTGAATTAATTGTACTGCATCACTGCATGCTTTAGATTCAGGAAGGTACGTGTGGTCAAACGTATGCTTTGTACTGGCATTTCGAGTGGTACCTCATTTCCAGTTACTGAGATTTTCTTCCCCATCACATGCATAATTACCTCTTATTTTGGCTTCCAGGAAAAGAGAATATCTTCATCTAGAAGATGGATGGTTGTGTGATTTCACACGCTTCTTATTTTATTTAGAATTTATATACAGCACTTGAGATTTTTGTGTAGACTATATTTTTGTCCCATCTGCACAGGCAAAAAAAAATACAATAATTAGGATTAACCAAGACAGTACCAGAACCCAGAGGAAGGTACAGAACCCAGAGGAAGGTATCAGGCCATTTCATGGTCATTCTTCCTGGGGGATTTGGTAGAGGATCATCAAATACAGCATGGGAAGACTTTGACTGAATATGCTACTTACCAGTATGCATCTGTTCTTGGCATGTAGGGCTGCTGACATTCATATCTGTGCATAGATCGCCGCCTAGTGTTGGGTCCGGATGTTTGCACGTTGTTGTCCTGGAAGAGTCTTCGAAGTATCACGAGATAGGTGACTCCTCCCCTGGACCATAGTGCGCATGGGCATCTTCTCCATCCTTAGATTGTTTTTCGCCATTGTGGCAATGATGGAGTAGATACAGTAAGTGATGACCATGCTATACAGTAATTCGGAGAGCTGCAGCTGCTACAGGCGCCGGGGAGGAGGGTGGGCGATATGAATGTCAGCAGCCCTACATGCCAAGAACAGATGCATACTGGTAAGTAGCATATTCAGTTCGAGGCATGTGGGCTGCTGAATTCATATCTGTGCATAGAATACATAGCAGTACCTCCTATTAGCGGCAGCTACCAGTGCCAGCTGCAGCAGTCTGAAAAAGAGTTTTGAGAACAGCCTGTCCTACAGCTGCCTGCTGTTTTGAGTGTACATCTACGCAGTAGTGTTTGGTAAATGTATGTATAGTGGACCATGTGGCTGCTCTACATATTTCCTGTAAAGGAATGTTTCCCACGAAAGCCATGGACGCCCCTAACTTTCGTGTTGAGTGGGCTCGTGGGGGAATCGTTAATGTGCGTTTTGCTTTTTGATAGCAAATTTGAATACATTTAACGATCCATCTGGCTATACCTGCTTTGGAAATGGGGTTGCCCTTGTGTTGTGGAGAAAAGGCAACGAAAAGTTGTTTTGTCTTCCTAAAGTCCTTAGTTCTGTCTATATAGTACATGAGGGCCCTCATAACATCTAGTGTATGGAGCATTCTCTCAGCGACATTTTGTGGATTTTGAAAGAAAGCAGGCAGTTCAATAGTGTGATTCATGTGGAACTGCGATATTACTTTAGGCATGAATTTGGGGTTGGTACGTAGTACGACCCTGTTTGCGTGAACCTGTATGAATGGCTCTTGAATGGTTAGTGCCTGGAGTTCACTAACTCTTCTTAACGAAGTGATTGCTACTAGGAAAGCTACTTTCCAGGTGAGGAATTGAATCTCACATGAGTGGGGAGGTTCGAAGGGTGGACCCATCAGTCTGGTGAGGACCAAGTTGAGGTTCCACACCGGTGCTGGTGGGTGTCTTGGAGGAATTACTCGTTTAAGTCCTTCCAAGAAGGCTTTGATGGCAGGCACTCTGAATAAAGAGAGGTGCTGCCTGTTTTGGAGATAGGCTGCCATTGCGGTTAAATGGATACGTATTGAGGTGTATGCCAGATTGCATCGGTATAGGTGTAAGAGGTAACAGATTATGTTTTGAATGGATGCGTCTAGCGGGTTAATGTTATTGTTGTTGCAGTAAATGACAAACCTGTTCCATTTAGCTGCATAGCAAGCTCTGGTAGTGGGTCTCCTGGCCTCCTTGATGATCTCCATACAGTCAGGTGGCAGGTTTAGGTAGCCAAACTCTAAGACTTCAGGAGCCAGATTGCCAGGTTCAGCTGTTGTGGATCTGGGTGCTGAATTTCGCCATGGCTCTGCGTTAAGAGTGCAGGTTTGATCCGCAGCCTTTGATGCGGCACCACGGAAAGTTCCAGAAAGGTGGTGTACCATGGCTGGCGCGCCCACGTTGGAGCAACTAGGATGAGTGTCAGTGAGTGCTGTCGCAATTTGCGTGCCACCAGCGGTATTAATGGCGCTGGGGGAAAAGCGTACGCAAATCTGCCGGACCAGTTCATCCATATCGCATTGCCCTGCGACTGTTGATGTGGGAACCTGGCGGCAAAGCTTTGGCATTTTGCGTTTTCGTTTGTGGCGAATAGGTCTATCTCTGGATGACCCCACTGCTGGAAGTACGGTTGGAGAACTGATGGGTGTAGCTCCCACTCGTGCATCTGGTGGCTGTGTCTGCTGAGTAGATCCGCCATCTGGTTGTCCTTGCCGGGGAGGTGTTCCGCCATGAGGAATATGTTCCTCTGAATGGCCCACTTCCACATGCTCTGAGCCAGATGAGACAACTGTGGAGAGTGTGTTCCTCCCTGCTTCTGTATGTAGTACATGGCAGTCATGTTGTCCGTCCGGATCAACACGACTTTGTTGCACAGGTGTACTTTGAATGCCTTCATGGCTAGGAAGATTGCCATCAGTTCCAGAAGGTTGATGTGCATCTTCTTTTGTTGTGTCGTCCATAGTCCCTGCACTGTGTAAGTGAGTACATGAGCTCCCCAACCCTGGAGAGAGGCGTCCGCTGTCAGTATTATTTGTGGAACAGGCTCTTGGAACGGTCAGCCCTTGCAAAGGTTTTGTGGATTCCACCAATGCAGAGAGTTGTATGCCCGACCGCTCACCAACACTAGGTCTTTTAAGTGCCCGTGAGCCTGATTCCATTGACGTGCCAAGCACTCCTGAAGCGGGCGCATATGTAGTCTCGCGTGCGGGACTATGAAAATGCAGGAGGCCATCATGCCTATCAACTGCATGAACACTCGCGCAGGAAGGGAGTGTTGAGGTTTGAACTTTGAGATCAGCAGTTGCATGCTGTTGATCCTCACTAAATTTGGCTGAGCTGTGGCTGCCAGAGTGTTTATGGTCGCGCCCAGGTACTGTCGTATGTGCGCGGGTTGGAGATGTGATTTTGGGTAATTTAGTGAGAATCCCAGACTGTGAAGAAGGTGGATGGTGAGGGACATGTGGCTGGCGCATTGCTGGGCTGACTTTGCTTGAACAAGCCAGTCGTCCAGGTAAGGGTAGACGTGAATGTGTTGTCTCCGTAGATGTGCAGCCACTGTAGCTAGGCACTTGGTGAAAACCCTGGGTGCTGTTGTCACGCCAAAGGGGAGGACTTTGAATTGATAGTGCTGTCCCTGAACAGTGAACCGGAGATATTTCCTGTGTGATGGGTGTATGGCTATGTGGAAGTACGCATCTTTGAGGTCTAGTGTGGCTAGGAAGTCTCCCAGGCTGAGCAGCGGGAGAACCTGCTGTAGGGTGAGCATATGGAAATGCTCTGACAGAATGTAGTGGTTGAGGGGTCTCAGGTCTAGTATGGGTCTGAGCGACCTGTCCTTTTTTGGGATTAGGAAGTACAGAGAGTACACCCCTGTCCCCTGCTGGTTGACGGGCACGACCTCTATTGCACCCTTTTGCAGCATACTTAGCACTTCCTGCTGCAATAACGCTAAGTGCTCTACGGACATAGGACGGTGCTTTGGCGGTATGTTGGGTGGAGTGGAGGTTAATTCGAGACAGTAACCGTGCTGGATAATGTCCCTGACCCACCTGTCTGTGGTGATGGTTTTCCACGTGGACAGGAACCGCTGGAGTCTCCCCCCGACAGGTGTTATGTGGTCGGGGGGAAGGGAGAGGGCGTCACTGTTTGTTTTTGGGTGAGGACCTGGTGTTGCCGTAACCACGTCCTCTGCCCTTGGTGCTGGAGCCACGATATCCACCTCTGTTGGTTTTATCGTAGGTACTCTGTGTGCCCCCTTTAGTGTATTGCTGCTGTGACCCCTGGCCTCTAGCTGCTCCCCTAGTCCCGGGGCGACGAAAGGAGCCACTACGAAATTGCTGCGTTTGCAGAGCCCCCATTGACTTCGCAGTGTCAGTGTCTTTCTTTATTTTTTCTAAGGTGGTGTCAACTTCTGGGCCGAATAAGTAGTCGGGGTTGACTGGCTGATTTAGGATGTTGTTTTGAATCTCTGGTTTGAATCCGGAGATTCTTAACCAAGCGTGTCGGCGTAACATGACGCTGGTGTTAATTGCCCTTGCTGCTGTGTCGGCAGCATCCAGTGCGCACTTAATGGATGCGTTGGTAAGAAGTTGTCCCTCTCTGATGAGGAGCTCCGCTGCCTCTTTATATTCATCTGGCAGATGCTGGAGTAGTGATTCTAGCGTGTCGTAGTGTGAACGATCATAGCGGGCCAGGAGGGCCTGTGTATTGGCAATGCGCCAGATGTTTGCTGCTTGAGCTGCAATTCTCTTGCCTGAGGTGTCCAGCACCTTGGACTCCTTGTCTGGGGGAGGAGCATCACCTGTTGTTTGCGAGTGGGCTCGTTTGCGAGCGTTAGCAACCACCATGGAGTCCAGAGGTAACTGACCTCTAATGTACATAGGGTCTCCGGGCACAGGTTTGTATTTTTTTTCAATCCTGGGGTTAAGCACCCGTGCCCTGGTTGTTTCTTTGAAAATGTCCTTTGCAGGTTTGAGAACACCTTTCAACATGGGCAAAGTTTTGACAGTTCTCTCGGAGGAGGCGAATGTGTCCACTAAGAAGTCTTCCTCAACCGTGTCAGAGTGGAGTTGTACTCCATGATTGGCGGCAGCACGTTCTATGAGGGCATTGAAGGCAGCAGTGTCCTCTGTGGGAGATGTTTTGGCGCTGTAAAGCTGCGTGTCCTGGGTATCTGTCGCGGCACCCTGGTCTGTAGGGTCATCCCATGCTTGATCTGGGTCCTGCTGCTCTTCAGGATCGATATCCCCAGGGTAGGTGGTATCATTACCCATGTAGTCCTCCATGGCGTCTGTTTCGGAGGGCGTAGGAGAAAAGGACTGGGGATCCTGATAGGAGGTTTGCAAGCGTTCATACAGAACCGGTTCCGACTCTGCTGGCAATTTGTGCTTCAGAGGTATTCTGTAGGAGTCCAAGGCCTTCTCTGGCGTGATCTTCCGTTTGCGGAGCATCAGTCTGCCAGTGTCGGCGTCGATGAATTGTGGCTGTGAAGGCTCAGAAGGTGAGTGTCCAGTAGATGGGGACTGTGTCTGGCGGACACGTGTTCGGATCTCGAACATCTTCGGCGCCGTGGATGGCGGCAAACCAAAAGTGATGTTGGTTGGCGCCGAGGGTGCTTTTGGAGCCTTGTTCGTGTCGGGGCCCGACGTGGATCGGAGGGCTGCCCGTTCCCTGATGCGTTGCAACGACGCCGCGACTTGCCGCACCGAGAACGCCGAAGGTTCTTTGGTGCCGGTCGGTACCGTGGAGGTAGGCGTCGACTGCTTTGGAGCCACAGGGTCATCGATCCGAAGAGAGGTATCAGCGGTCGTTGGAGTCGATGACTTGGCGTGTGCCGCCGTCTTCGAAGTGGACTCAGATGGAGCGGCCATTTTGACTTTGGTGGTCGGGGCCGACTGCTTCGATGCCATGGGCCGAGGCGCTTTTGTGGGACCGAGGGCCTTCCTTTTCGGGTCGGTACCGATATCCGCTGCAGCGAGTTCGGCGCCGAAATCCCTCTTAGTGCGTTCGGAGCCGACGGTCTGTGTTGGCGTCGAAGGAGTGGAGGTCTTCGAGGGCTTCGAGCCGACCACGGCCAGTTTCACTTTTGGTTTCGGTGGAACTGGTGCGACGATTGGTTTCGGTTTCGTTGAAGGGAATCCAGTCGTCTTTGGTAATAATGGCTCGTGTTGGATGTTCGAGGCCGGGCCCGAAGGCGGGGCCGAAGAACTTTGGGATTGATCTCGGGTAAGGCCCGGAGGCGATCCCTTGACCTGAGCCGTAGAATGACGCACTTTGACGGCCTCCGTATCGACGGGTAGGCCTGGCTCTTCGCTAGAGCCATCTTCTTCGGGCCCAAAGGCCTCATCGTAGTCTCCTACCTCGTCGACGGCTTCTTCCCTGTGAAAAAGCACTTCATCGGCGTCTTCCGATCGGGAATCGTGTTCGGAAGCGGGGCTGGAGTTTACTTCTTCCACGCTCTCAACATCCTCGTCCTCGGTGCTGAAGATGTTGGCCGGGGCAGGCGCCGATTGCTGCGCTTCTAATCTCGCTGCCCGTCGATTCCGGAGAGTCTTCTTCGATCTGAATCGGGCACAGGCCATACATTTCGATTCGTCGTGATCCGGTGAGAGACATTCGTTGCATACCGGGTGGACGTCGATGTGTGGGTATTTGGCGTGGCATACAGGACACCGTTTGAATGGGGTCCTCGATTCCATCGTCGATGTAAGGTCGATGTTCGGACCAAACGGATCCGAAAGGCTGGAAGAAGTTTCTAAACTAATTAAGAAAGCAGTCGATACCGAACGGGAACAGTACCGACGAAAACTAAAGGCCTTTTGGCCTTAAACTAAAATTTCCTAACTTGAGCTAAGATAAGCACATCCGAACCCAATGGCGGAAAAAAACAATCTAAGGATGGAGAAGATGCCCATGCGCACTGTGGTCCAGGGGAGGAGTCACCTATCTCGTGATACTTCAAAGACTCTTCCAGGACAACAACGTGCAAACATCCGGACCCAACACTAGGCGGCGATCTATGCACAGATATGAATTCAGCAGCCCACATGCCTCGAACATAAGAATATTAGATAGAAGCGTCCATTCTCTGCACCTTTCATACCAGATCTGATGGTCACACTAAGAATACATTGAAGGTTTTATGGCTGAGAGATCAAGTCCTCCTGGGGGTAACTTCATTTATTTTGGGTCCACCATGTTGCCCATCTTAATATCCCTGACAATTTCTTTTTAAAAAGGGAATGTAAAACCATGACCAAGCTTCCTATCTCTGCCAACAGACAGTGAGGTCAATGGTCTCCCGTTGAATATGAAAGATGCCTTTGTTATGTGTGACTACAATGTCTTAGTGTGTTGAGGGCTGGCTAATGATATCTGTGAGATGTTTAGGTCAAGAGCTTGATTCCTACCTTGGTCAAATCTAAAGTATTATTACTTATATATTGGTAATATCCATTATTTACAGCAATTTCCAAAAGGAAAAAACTGTGGTATTAAGTATTAAGTATTATATCAAAAGATGTGTCCTACCGCTAACTGGTAAAGGGCAATTGAGTAGCTATTGGTAAAAATAAAAGGAAATAACTGATAAAATGAAATGTATGTATATTAATTTTTGCAGCTGCATAGACGGCAGTAGAGGCTATCGCATGCAAAGGTTCACCAAAAAAGGAATTGATTGGCTAATGATACCAGGGATAGACAAGGACAGTCACAAAATGCAAAAAGGCCAGGTGATAGCAGATACTGAAAGAATAGAAACCTGGGAGGTGGGTGGGAAGTGGGTTGGGCCGGCTGTTTGACAAAGCGCATGGGCATTATCCATTAGAAGCAGTTCCTTTGGGTTAGTACATTTAATTCAAAAATCTATCGCTAAGGAAATATACTGTCTGTAAATTCAATATCAGATTTCCATGGGTTTAAATATCAATTCAACGCAGTATGAATGTCTGCAAATGTCCTTCCAGTGTCTTTATTCGATTATATATTATAAAAGAGCATTAAATATACATCACATGAAAAAAGTCAATAATTACATAAAATGCTGAACGAATTAGAAACACATACTATAAAATCACTCTTACAATTATTTAATCTACCTTACATGCAAACTAGTTAAAAAGATAAAAATGACATACAATGCTCATCAGAATAAAAAACATACTATAAAAACCACTCCCCTACAATTGTTTCATCAGTCTTACGTGCTAACAAATTAATATAAATTCTAGCAAGAGATATAAAATGCACTAATACCGAAGTAGGAACTAAAAATCAATGGCATTACGCCAACATATGGAGTTTTTCAGGAATCCTCCCACGGAATAGCACAAGCAGGTCAAACAGCATACAAAGAAAATAAAATGCTGGTTAATATTGATAAAAACCAAGAGTTTATCTAAACGGATGAAAGAATTTACAAAAAAAAAAAAGAGAAATGGACCAACGTTTGTGGAGAGGATTCATCACAGGGGCCAAGCAAATTGCACTTGGAGTAAAATTTTTCCTTTAAGGGAAACAAAGATTGCTTCTTACTGTGCCCAGGCGGAATTTGGTCAAAAGTGTCCTTCTCCCAATACTGATCCCTAAAGATAAATGGTTCTGTACTGGTGCCAGCTTTGATGACAACCAGGTTCCTCAGAGCTGGCTAGGTCAGTTCTCTATTGAAAGCTGCAAGCCCCATAAAAAGCTCTCCACTTTAGTGCCTTCTCCTCTATCAAGGGCCTAGGGTGATGTAAACAAATTGGTTCTGCCCAGTGCTTCTGCGGATTTCTTTACAAAATTTAACCACAGAATTCTACCCCTGAAATCACAGACAAGGCAAGTGAATATAACTTGACTGAATTATGCTTTCGGATTTTCTCTTAGTGCAAACCAAAAGAGGAGTGGGATGACCCTAATGTAGTTTTCCACATAGGCTTAACCATACTCGTCATGCTAAAAAAATAATAGGGAATGCCCGGACCTAAAGCCAGCAGATGCCTTCTCCTGTTGTAGTCTGGTGCAGTCGCGAAAGCCCAATATTGCAACACCATACATCAACAGAGGCAGACATTTCATCTTATAAGTTTCTAGCAAAGGCAATACAGGTCTGCTACCCAGTTTTAGGGACAATTCATAAAAAGTCCTAAATGCATGGTTAAAATGAAGGCAATGATCAGAGAGGCATGGCAAACAGTTACTAAGGGAATCCAAGGTCACCCAAAGGTAGGAAAATTTGCTCACCTTTGAGATATTTTTATCCTTAACAGAAATAGGCCTAACTGTGCAACTTTGTGGGCCACACACACACACACACACACACACACACACACACACACACTGTATAATGGGTGTTAACTGTATTGGTTTCAAGGTCCAAGCTATTCATAAAAGAAATAAAATTGACTGCGTAAACCATTGTGTGTGCGTGAAAGCAGGACAGCATTATTAGGATAAAGCAAAGCTGGATCTATGTGGAGTTCAACTTAGGTAGATTGTTCTCCTGTGTCATAAGAAAGGAATTCAGACTGTTTATGTAGCAGAAACACGATCAGTGCCAAGAGCACACCTCAAGATAACCCATATGTATCAGTGCACTCCTTAGTGCCATACCAAACCATCACTGATACCCCGCAGTGTAGTGCAAATAAAATAACCAACCAAAGACTGAGGAGAACCCAACTGTGTGGAATGTGCCATAATTTGGAGCGATTCACATGATCAAAAGCACTACTCCAGTCCATAAATGCAAGAAAGAGAGAACCCTTTTTAGCAATTGTATATTTACCTATCTATAGGTTAAGATTGAGACACTGTTCCTGGGTTTACCACCCCTCTCTAAAGCCATATTGCACCTTACTGATGACACCAGACTGATGGGCCCATGTCAATCCTGTGCAGGATAACAAAGACCCTACAAAGACCCTACTATTTTAATCACAGATCTAACCATACTGGTCGATAGCAATAAGGATCCTGCCTATTACCTTTCTTAAAATGTGGTACTATAATGACAGTCTGCCAAGAGACAGGGATCGTACGAAGTGCCACAGTGCTCAAAGCACTGGTAATAATGAAGGCCCACAGAGCAATGTTTTCAATATAAAGATCCATGGGAACGGAAGTGGGGCGGGGTGGTCCTCCAACAAATACACTGTGCTGTTATTCTCAAACGAATACCTTCGTTTGGCGTGATTAGTCCACACTGATATTAGTCCCTAATCCATTACTTTTGATGGTCATTGACTTGCTACCGTTCACAAAATTCCAAAAACCCATTGTGTCCTTTTCTTTGCAGGTTCTGATAAGGTTTTCTCAAACTTCTTCCTTGAGTGCCTGCTTTCTCTTTTTTTATGTCCATTTTCTAATCTGACCTTGCTTTAGCTATGGCGGTCTTGTCCCTGGGGGTATGGTTAAGAGCAAGACGCAAACGTTGGTTAGCTAGCCTGCATTCCTTGTCGAAACAACCTTGCTGGGTAGTTTTAGTATTTTTAGTAGGGCCAGTTAGGGAGGTTTTAATGAATAAATTAAATTTGTCAAATTCCTCTATCATATCGAATGCGGGGTAATTATCTATTACGAGATAATCAAGGTTAGTCCTAACAGTGACAGTCAACAAGGTGGCCATGGGAGCCAGACACCCCGGGCTCTGCCCCTACCAGAACGAGTGGCAGGTGTAGAGAAAGTATCAACCCCATCCCAGACAATGTCCACCAAATACCACATTTCCTGTAACATTACAACATCAAATTTTATAACGTAGTTAACCCAATTAGGATCAGATAACTTGGTGCTTATGCCAGCGATATTCCAGCATATCAAATGGGTCTGAGTCCTTAGTTCGTAGAACCTCACATAGAACCTTCCTATGTATTGACACTGCTGGGTTATTGACGTCCTTGGCTGGGCTCACTACTCCTATATACAAGGAACAATCGTTAGGCAGTCAATCCATTTATTCTAGGCCCATTAGAGGTGTAAATCTATTGGTTATAGGAATACATGAATAGTCGAATGGATCAGAACAGCGAAAGGGCAATGGTGGCCTAGCGAGAAGTTTACATGAGAGAGGTCTATAAAAGTAGCTCACTTGCATAACGGTAATACAATTGTTCAAAAGCTTCCAGTGGGTATTATGATTGCTATGAAAAATTAACCAACCGGATAGTTTTAAGGTCCTGCAGTTAATGATCACATTGTCCCCTTTAGAGTGGTTAGTTAGGGGTCCAATCCAGTCAACTCTCCAGACAAGTAGAACATCCTTATACTCCGAGATGCTGAAATCTGAATTACCAGTTCACCAATAACACATCTTGTTTTTCTCCATCAGATTCCACCCCGGATGCAGGTATGCATGGAATATTAGTCAGTACCGCCACCTAAAGGCAACAGTCAGGTGGAAGATTAAGATGGGGCTAAATCATCTTGCGGGGCAACCTGCCTTGTTCGATTTCAGGGGCAGTATTCCTAGGCTCCACAGTCCCTTGCTTGCTTTTCCCCACACCCAATAGGTCAGGTTTCACCGACTGAATCAATACGGGATATAGCCGATTCAGTGAAGATGGACCCCAGGCCTGTGCCCCTACATGATCTGTCATTACTGTGGCAGCATTTGTTGCAGTATGGGTTGCCTCCACCTCCTCTGCTCAAGTGCACAAGATTGCAACATAATTGCAATTAATTAAGTTTTAAATTGCTTCCTCCAGCCTTGCAATTTTTTGCCCCAGTGGGAAATGCAACTCTCGTTCAGGGCTTTTGTCTTTACAAGTAGCGGGTCCCATTTGGGGTTTTTGATTTCTGCCCTTTCACCTTGAAGGCCCGTATGCAGTTCAGGTTCAAGGTAATTACGGGCACGGAAATCTTTGTTTGAATTTTTAGAGATCCCGACCTTATTGCTGCAATTGCCCTTATTCTGTTGCTTCATTTTGGCAGAAGGACCTCGTTCACTGATATGTGAGGAGTCGAGGTCAGTTGCAGCCAGTGAGAAAATCACAGCCCTCCTGACAGTGTCTCCCTCTGCCGGTGCAGTGTAGGTAGTTACTTAGTTGCTTGAGACGCCAGTAAGCTGTGGAGGAGAATTAGGAGGGGAAGTGGCCAAGGGGCGCACAGGCCCCCGCAACCCCCGCGGTGCGGGGGGGGGGGGCAAGCGCCAGGGGGCCCCCATAGCACAGTACTCTGTCCAGAGAGCTCCTGATTGAGCTCGGAGGGGGCCCCTCCACTTACCTTGCAGGGGAGCCCCTCAAGTTTCGTTACACCATACTTCTTCTTGGCAAAGGAACAGCAGTCTTTCAGTCAAGTCCATTTCTTTAGAGACAATCCCCACTGCTCAAGCCAGAAAATTGTCAAGCGTGGAGACTTGTGGTATGTTAGCCCCTTTGGCTTTATCCCCGCATCCCGGTATTTTTTGTTTTCTCATTGTCCCTTTGCACCTTTCAGCTAACAGAGCAGCACTGCTAAAAGGCTAGGCAGAAAATACGGCACCAGTCTAGGGAATATGCAAAGTTGACGAGTTAACAGCAGCGCAGCAAAAAAACAATACTTTCACGGAGGGTCCTCTAAGCTTTCACAATCAACCGTGAACCTCCTGAGAGGCTTAGTCCACCAACCAAGAGGGGTGGCCAGTCAAGGCTTTTCCAGGAGCTGACGGATAAAGATGGGCCCGGTCTTGGCCCAGTCTTCACCCGGGCACGTCCCTCGCTGCGGTAAATGTTGGGTGCTTAAAAGCCCTATGTGCCCCACGTCCCAGGCAAAGCAATCTGGGCCTTGTACTCTGTTCCCTACTCCACTTCTATCCTCACTCATTTTGCGGCATCCCACGCTGCCTGCAGAAGATGGCTGGCGCTCAAAAGCTATTTGTGTCCTGCGTCCCAGCCAAAGCAGTATGGGACTTGTATTGCGTGCACCCACCCATCTCTTTTAATGGGTTAAATTTGTGAAAGAATAAGTGCAGGTGCCCAAAGCTCTGAAGATAAGTCCGCGGCTGGTGCTATTAATTGTTGGCGTGAAAAGAGCCAAGACTGCATTGTAGGGAATCCACCTCATGCGTCTTTAATCAACTTTTAGACACTGCCTGCCCTTTATTTCACTCTTGCAAGTTCCTGCTTTCTCTGTGAGAAGGCTTTTCAGAAGGGTGCAGGGATGAAAAGCTAGCTGGGCATCACCAATGCTGAGTCACCACCTAACCGCAATGGTTTTTTCGTACTAATTATTTTCGGATTCCCTTTCAAACCCAGGTCTTTGAACAGGGCTCTATTATGGATAAGTGTCAAGCCGGGCAGCACAGGGCTGAGTAACTGCACAGTCTGTAGGACTTTAAGACTAGGATGTCCACCGTACATCCAGGAGATATGAAACCATTTAAGATTTTCAGGATAACCACTGAAAATGTAAATCGTTTCCACTCAAATTAATTATATGCACATATATCGTTTGGGGGTATGCTGAAAATCTGTCAAGGGTTCGGCTCCGGTCTGTCAAGGGTTCGGCTCCGGTCTGTCAAGGGTTCGGCTCCGGTCTGTCAAGGGTTCGGCTCCGGTCTGTCAAGGGTTCGGCTCCGGTCTGTCGAGGGTTCGGCTCCGGTCTGTCGAGGGTTCGGCTCCGGTCTGTCGAGGGTTCGGCTCCGGTCTGTCGAGGGTTCGGCTCCGGTCTGTCGAGGGTTCGGCTCCGGTCTGTCGAGGGTTCGGCTCCGGTCTGTCGAGGGTTCGGCTCCGGTCTGTCGAGGGTTCGGCTCCGGTCTGTCGAGGGTTCGGCTCCGGTCTGTCGAGGGTCCGCCTCCGGTCTGTCGAGGGTCCGCCTCCGGTCTGTCAAGGGTCCGCCTCCGGTCTGTCAAGGGTCCGCCTCCGGTCTGTCAAGGGTCCGCCTCCGGTCTGTCAAGGGTCCGCCTCCTGTCTGTCAAGGGTCCGCCTCCTGTCTGTCAAGGGTCCGCCTCCTGTCTGTCAAGGGTCCGCCTCCGGTCTGTCAAGGGTCCGCCTCCGGTCTGTCAAGGGTCCGCCTCCGGTCTGTCAAGGGTCCGCCTCCGGTCTGTCAAGGGTCCGCCTCCGGTCTGTCAAGGGTCCGCCTCCGGTCTGTCAAGGGTCCGCCTCCGGTCTGTCAAGGGTCCGCCTCCGGTCTGTCAAGGGTCCGCCTCCGGTCTGTCAAGGGTCCGCCTCCGGTCTGTCAAGGGTCCGCCTCCGGTCTGTCAAGGGTCCGCCTCCGGTCTGTCAAGGGTCCGCCTCCGGTCTGTCAAGGGTCCGCCTCCGGTCTGTCAAGGGTCCGCCTCCGGTCTGTCAAGGGTCCGCCTCCGGTCTGTCAAGGGTCCGCCTCCGGTCTGTCAAGGGTCCGCCTCCGGTCTGTCAAGGGTCCGCCTCCGGTCTGTCAAGGGTCCGCCTCCGGTCTGTCAAGGGTTCAGCTCCGGTCTGTCAAGGGTCCGGTCCGGTCTGTCAAGGGTCCGGTCCGGTCTGTCAAGGGTCCGGTCCGGTCTGTCAAGGGTCCGGTCCGGTCTGTCAAGGGTCCGGTCCGGTCTGTCAAGGGTCCGGTCCGGTCTGTCAAGGGTCCGGTCCGGTCTGTCAAGGGTCCGGTCCGGTCTGTCAAGGGTCCGGTCCGGTCTGTCAAGGGTCCGGTCCGGTCTGTCAAGGGTCCGGTCCGGTCTGTCAAGGGTCCGGTCCGGTCTGTCAAGCATCCGGTCCGGTCTGTCAAGCATCCGGTCTGGTCTGTCAAGCCCTACACTGGACATCCCTGCGTCAAGGCTGCAACACTCATGGTTGTGCTGCTCAACAATCCTAGCTACTTTCAGCAAATTTCAGTGAAATGTCATAGGATGGAGATACAAATTAACCAACTGTACTCCTGTACCTCAGTAAAAGAAGCTGGATGTGACTTTGAAGGTTGTACCTGTAGTCACAAGACCTTTTCACTGAAGGTAACCAAGTGAATTTCGATTTAAAGGCAAACACCACCAAGCAACATCAGGGAAACACAATTGAATTACAGCCCACCACCAAGAATTGAAGCTGAGGAAAGACTACAACTATAAGCAAAAAAGCCCATGAACACCAAAGTTTTGCATCAGTAAAGAAGGATATCCACCAACACAGCGCAGTATCTAGGAAAGTCAGGGGGATGAAAGCCAAGGAGGCAAGGTCGCTCTGTGCCTAGAAACATGAAAGAAAAAGAGAGTGAGACAGAGTGACGCATTCAATGCATTCAATCAAGTAGTAATCTAGAGGATCACATAAGACACTATCACCTAGGCCAGGTCATGAACCCTATACAGCTCCATGCATACCTTTTTTAATTTAATTTTTTTAAACAGAAACTTGGACTTTAAGCTCATTGCGAAGCCCAGTACTGAAAACAGCGACTTACCTACACACACATTGCCCGATTCATATAAACCTGAGCAATGAATGCAATTTTCACTAAAGTTCGAACCTAATAATAACTTTTGCTCATTTTCAAATATTTGCACGAGTTACATGGGTAAAACATATGTGGGGTACATTCCTCTTGCAAATGTATGCGGTTTACAGAAACAAAGAGCAACTGGCCACAGGTCCAGTCTCTAGCTAAAAGAATTTCCCTGCAAAGTATGTTTTTGGACTATAAAACATTTGAAAAATCAACAATCCCAATACCAGATTTCTCCATGTAAAATTTCTAACGTGTTAGGTTTAAACGGGACTGCTTCTTTGCGAAGAAAACAGGAGAAAAACATGTGATCTGATTTAGTGAATCAGAAAAGCAGCGTTGGAATTAGTTGCAGTCTAACATTTGCATTGCCTACCCTTGATCAATTCTTAGGTACTTCCATGAACATGCCCACTTTTAACAGCTTCACTAGAAAATAAACCTGAATAATTAACAATTTAAAATGTGTTTTACATTCTGTCTTTTTACTTTAATCAGGCACATTTTACTCATGTGATAATGGAGCCTTCATAGCGGATGAAAGTATCTCTATGGGCAAGTTTCCCTATTGCAGATCTGTCTCAAAGGCTCTAAACTGTTCCCGAGAACTTGGCAAATAAAAAACGTCTAGAAGGTATCCAATGTACCTTACTCTCTTCACTCTGATAGCACCATTTCACATCTCTATTTCAACAAATGTTATGATATTTGGCATCTTGATTAGCTGCGTTTGGTGGGAATAGAACCATTTCAAGGGGATGTGTGATTAGAATCAAGGTTTTGGGGATACCAGTTCAATGATGGACTATGAGAGCCTGCTTATTAAAGCAGACTGGATTGGTCATATCACACAGGCTCCGCTAGACAATCTCTTGCCAAAATGTCTGCATATAAATGATTGGGCTATGAAACTAAACTCAGAATATCAGGAAATCAAAACTATTTGCTTACAAAATTAATAGATAAGGATGTTTCAGATGATCAGAGGGGATGACGACAATGGATTGTCAATTTTTATTTAACTGGCATGTAGATGTCAATTGGTATGGATGCACATCTGCTCTAAATGTTTATGAAAAACAAATTTAACACAACGGGACATCAAGTTTTGGGCTGATTTTTTTTACAGGGTTTCTTTGTTAAAGATAAGCACAGCAAAGCTGTTTTAGCAAATCTGCTAATAACCAACAGCGTCAAGGCAGTAAGTGTGTACATACAATCGGTGGATCATTAACTGTACCGAATATGACATCTGTGAGCAAGCATCCTCACACTTGTTGATAATTCAGCCTAACAAACACGTGTGCCCAAGCCCCACATCAATATGCACAACCTTCCGTACCTGTTACGAATTAGCAGTATCCTCATCTATACTGTCATAGCCCTCGCCATCATGCTATTCTAATGTTCTAAATAGCTGCAGATCGCCCCCTCCCATTTGGTTCCCATGTCATGCATAGGAAAACAAACCCATGCAACATGCATGTTAGCCCCCCCGACTTAACGTGTAGGTTCCAGGAAAGACTTGAGTATCTCCATCCAAAGAGGTGCCATCGTTTTTTCCAGGGACCCAGCCGCTCTTTTTTATGAAGAGTGGCCCCTTAAGCTATGGCCCATTTCTCTACTTCCCTCTTCTATCGACTATGCGGTTGGCCTCCTTGAGACTGCCAGTGCGCTGCTACATGGCTAAGCTGTTTAATGTAGTTGCATCACTTTTTCTGAATGCAAAATACACTATCTACTTGAATTCCCAGAAGAAAATGTGCATACTTTTCTGGAGAAGTAGAGGCTGCCAGAAAGCAGTCGCATGCATTACTTCTTACCATATATTTGTTTGCATTGCGATATTGTTAATTCCAGGCAAGTTTTGTGTTACATTGGCATAATGAGATTAATTTCACATTACGATAGTTGTTCGAAATTCCTTAAATGTTGCTAATATGCCCCGTGGTAAAAAAACATTTTCAGAAATTATTACACAGGAGTCTCTACAGGTTTTCAAAGGATATCCACAATAGAATGCAGGCATCAATCACAGAAAGAGCGAGGTTTGCTACCAAAGCTACAATACCAAAGAATAACTACGGAGGCAATAGACAGAAGAAGAAAATCAAATCTCTTTACATTGAAACAATTACAAGCATGAAAATAGAGTCATGAGGGCGAGACACATTCCTTTTCCAAATAGGGTTTTCATAATACTGATACCAAAAAAAAGCTCAAACATTATTTACATTGAATATAAAAATCAGTGCATCCCCAAGTCAAGTGTGAACACCATGATTGAGGCAAATAACCTATTACCCAAGTCTGTCTAATATGTTTGTTAGAGACTTTTGATTTTGGGTCTCCAATTCTCCTTTCTTCCAAAAATTCATTAACATTATTCATACAGATATTCACATATTTTGAACAAGATTTTTCAGGCAAACAAGTACAATATCTTTTGGGTGCTTGCACCAACATAGTCATGCTCAAATATCCACTATCAAAAATGTAGGAGTTGAAAAAACAAGCTGTTCTAAACATCAGGCAATGGGAATCCTTTGCCACAGTCTGTCCAAATTATGCAAATGTCTTACAGCTTGTATCTACTGAAATGTGTTTGTGTGTAAAGAATAACCAAGGAGTTGATCTTGCTAATCTTACTCATAATGCAAATAAGAAATTAAACAGATAACGCAGAGTCTACATCCCATAGCATTGTGCTTGGAAAAAGCCACAATTTATGATTGCACCAGATTCAGAAAGCACAAAGGGCATGTACATGAATGGAATCAAAGCCCAAGAAGTGTAGGAATTCATGCATACACTACACACAAATAGTTTGTATTTATTAAACCTACAGCCATTCCCAGAACGCGGGGAGCACCTAGGTAAATCTAATCTGGAAAGCAAATACATACACGTTTATCTTGGTGTCTATACGGGGTTTTTAAAATTATCTTCCATGACAGGTTGCTGGTACAGTGGTGTGGTAAGAGTGGGAAAGTGCACCACAATTGGTACAAATCACAAGGTGGGTGAAGGAAGTGAGACAGTTTTGTAGACAACAAAATGAACAATTGGAAAAAAACGAAATCGTATATATTTTCCTAACCCTAAAAATGAGGGAGTGAAGGGCAGGAAGGATTATGCTACTTACCCAGTAAGCACCTGTTCTTGGCATGCCAAGCTGTAGATTCACATGCTTTGCAAACTCCTGCCATCTAGTGTTGGGTCCGGATGTTTGTTTTTCTTTAAAGTCTTTCCTAGTCACAAGGTAAGTAGACTCCTCCTTTCGGTGATAGTGTGCATGGGCATCGACTCCATTGTTATATTTTTTTTCCCTCAAGAGGGTGACAATGGAGTAAGTAAGTGTAGTACAGAGATGTTCATGAGTATGTAATGTAAAACATAAAAACTGCAACAGCTACAGTTGCCCAGGGAGGTGGGAGGGTGCATGTGAATCTACAGCTCTGCGTGCCAGAACAGATGCTTACTGGGTAAGTAACATCATCTGTGCGAGGCATGAGTGCTGTAGAAACACATGCTTTGCATAGACTATATAGCAGTATTCTCCCAAAGCGGTGGCTAACCAGTAGATGTTGCAGCTGTTTGAAAAAGAATCTTTAGCACTGCTTGCCCTACATTGGCTTGTTGACATGCTAACACATCCACACAGTAGTGTTTGGTAAAAGTGTGTGGTATGGACCATGTTACTGCTTTACAAATGTCAGCTATAGGGACGTTACCTAAAAAGGCCATAGACGTTCCTATTTTACAACTGGAATGTGCTCTAGGAGGTATATATAAAGTTAATTTAGCTTTACTGTAGCAGGTTTGAATGAATTTAACAATCCATCTTGCAATACCAGATTTAGAAATCGGATTGCCTTTGTGAGGTGTAGCAAATGCAACAAACGTTTTGTTTTGCAAAAATCCTTTGTTCTTTCAATGTAGTACAATAGCACTCTTCTGACATTAAGACTATGAAGAGCTCTTTCTGCTACCGAATCAGGGTGAGGAAAGAACACAGGCACCGCAACTGATTGGTTGATATGAAAAGCAGAAACCACTTTGTGATGGAATTTTGAGTTGGTGTGAAGAACTACTCTGTCTTTATGAAGTTGAAAGAAGGGTTCTACTAAGGTTAAAGCCTGTAGCTCACCAACTCTCTTCAATTAAGTGATCGCAATGAGGAAGGCCACTTTCCATGAAAGAAACTGTAGCGGACAGTAGTGTAATGGCTCAAAAGGTGGACCCATGAGCCATGTAAGCACAATGTTCAGATTGCAAACTGGTGCTGGCGGTACCTTGGGTGGTATTATTCTCTTAAGGCCTTCAATCAAGTCTTTAATTACTGGAACCTTGAACAGAAATAGATGTTGTCTGTTTTGCAAATATGCGGCTACTGTTGCAAGATGCAAACAAATGGAAGTGTAGGCTAGACCAGCGCGCTGTAAATGCAGAAGGTAACAAATTATATTTTGAGTAGCTGCTTCTAGTGGATCAATATTGTTATCAGTACAATATAAAACAATGTTTTTCCATTTTGCTGCATACCATGCTCTGGTAGTAGGCTTTCTTGCTTTTTTGTTTTTGTTTTTTTAAATTTGTATTGCTTTTATAAAGAATACAATCACAACCACTGTTACAGGGTTAGCCAAGAGTGGATAAATAGTCGTTTACACATTGGTGTCTATATAGCTAACCCCTATTGTTTGTTTTTTGAGAGTGAAAGAGATGTAAGAGGGAAAGGACAGACAAATTAGTGATGAAACCGAAGAGGAATAGGACAGACAAGAGAGAGATGCAGTCCCTGTACAGCACATTTGTATCAGCTCTATATACTGCATTACAACTGATGGTATACATTACATTTGCAACAGCTATACATACTGCGTTGTCTCTGACAGCCTTTCAGGATGTTTTAAGTCCGCTTGCAGGGCCACCGGTGTTATGTTAGGGAGCAAATTTTTGGGCGAGGGTCGATATGTTGTTTGTGGATACCAGCTGTTTATGGGGGTTCATACGAGTCAAGGTAAGTGTCTAGAGCTTCCCACATCCCTCTCGAGGACGCTTTCCAGGGTGAGACCTGTAGAACGATATTGTCTGCTCCTCTGAGATGCGTGACCCAGTTGATCCATCCTTTGTAGCTGGTTTTGCTTGTGTCCTTCCAGTTAGTTAGGACCATTTTCACGGCCGTTGTCAGTAAAAGGTCCATTAGGTCCTGGTCTCGTTCAATTCTCAAGTTTGTGCGCAAGAATGCTGAGGTGAGGGTGGAGAATTCCGTTGGTAGTTTGCATTTCAACACATCATTAATGAAATCAAAGATTTTCCCTCAGAATCCCTTGAGTGCTGGGCATTGGAAGATAAGGTGTGCTAGGTCCCTCTTCTCTTTGTTACAGTTCCAGCAGAGTGAGTCTTCCCTGAGACCTAGTGAGTGTAGTCTTGCTGGGGTTCAGAATGCCTTGTGAAGCAGCCAACATTTAGTTTGTGCCAGTACTGGGGTAATCTTATTACGCGAGGTCGGGGACCACAGAGTAGCCCATTCCTGTTCGTTGATAGGTGTGCTAGATTGTTTATCCCAATAGGCCATTGTTTTTCTGTTAAGTTTGGAAGTTTTTGGGGCGCAAGAGTTTGTAGAGCTGCGAGACTTGATGTCCTAGTTTGTTAATGTTTGAGACATAATGGAAGATTGAGGGTTGGGGGGGTATTTAGTTTCGTCTTTGATAAGGCCGCTCTTATTTTCAGAAATTTATAAAGTTCGATGTCTTTAAGGTGGTGTCTTGCTTTGAGGTCTGCGAAGGTAATGGGGTATTCCCCGTTTTCGAGTTGGTGCGGGTAGTAAATACCTTCCTCTAGCCATGTATCGAAGGTAAGGCTTTTCCCCTTGTATTTAAATTTGCTATTAGCCCAAAGTGATTCTAACTTAGACCCTTTGATGCTAACCTCCATCTTCCTGTCTACTTCCAGGAGCGTGATTTTTGTGTTTTTAAAGATAGGTTTGGATGAGTGTGGATATGTGTTAGCTGTTAGGAGGGTCAGTGGACACAGATTGTTCAGGATGGCCTTCTCTACCTGAAGCCATATTGGTATGTAATCAGTCGCTGGGGAGACCCAGTATGATCCCTGTTTTGCTAGAAAGGCAAGTTGGAACAGTCTAAAGTCTGCTAGATTTACCCCTCCTTGGGATTTCTCCAATCTCAGTTTCTTAATGCTTATCCTTACCTTTTTTTCCACGCCATAGGAATTTAGTGAGCAAGATATCGACTTTCCGATGGAAATCGTCTGTGAGTAGGAGTGGGAGCATGCTTATCAGGTAGTTAATCATTGGGGTGATCATCATTTTGATAGTCTCGACTCTACCCCACCACGTTATGAATTTTGGGGACCAGGAGTCCAAATGTTTCTTAATTTTTTCTATTAGTGTCTTCTCATTGTAGTGTAGAGTGTTTATTAGGTCGCTTCTGAAATATATGCCTAAGTATTTAATATGCCCCGTCTGCCAGGTCAGCCCCGAATTCCCTAGGATTTCTTTCGTGCTGTGAATGTTTAATGGTTTACATTCGGATTTGTCTTTGTTTAGTTTATACCCGGATAGTTTGGAGTATTCTGCTATCGTGGACATCAATGCCCCGATTGAGGACTCTGGTTGTTCTATTACAATCAGAAGGTCATCTGTGTAGGCGGCTAGTTTTACTTCGACTCCATTTATATCGACCCCTTTTATGCTTGTGTTCAGCTTTATGTCCTGGATGAGGGGTTCAAGGGCCAGTAAGAAGAGCACCGGCGACAGCGGGCAACCCTGTCTTGTACCTTGTTGTAGTGTGAAAGGGTCAGAGAGTGTGCCATTAACTGTGATGCGGGCTGAAGGGCCTCGATATAGGGCCATAGTCATCCGTATGAATGCCTCCCCCAAGTTGATGGCCTGCATGCAACGCTCTAGGAAGGCCCAGGAGGCTTGATCAAAGGCCTTCTCGGCATCTAATGCTATAGCAACTGCCGGTTCTGGTTTAGTGGATACTTGTTCCAATATGTGGCAGAGGAGTCAGGTGTTGTCACTAGACGTACGGTTGCTCAGGAAACCGACCTGGGAGTTACTTTTTCATTTGGGGAGGACCGCATTCAGTCTGACAGCCAAGATCTTGGCGTAGATTTTACAGTCCACATTGATGAGGGATATGGGTCTATAATGTTTTGGTAATGAGTGGTCTTTACCCTCTTTTGGGATGACTATTATATTGGCTTCTATCATGGATTGAGGTACTTCCCCCTTATTTGCAGCCTCGTTATAGACCTTTTCCATAGTTGGTTTGAGCTGGGTTATGAAGGTCTTATAGAAATCGGCTGTGAACCTGTCTGGCCCCGGGGCTTTATTTTTTTTCAGTGATTTGACTGCCATTTCAATTTCAGCGCCGCTGATTTCCTGACCTAGCCTGGTTGTATCTTCAGTGCTTAGCTTCGGGAGCCTGATTCTGTCGAGTTATTTTGTACAGTCCTCTTGGTTAAGGGTCTGATCATTTTTGTAGAGCTCTGAGTAGAACTCTTGGAATGTCTTGAGGATGTCTTTGTGTCTTGTGTGAGTTTTGTTGTTTGAGTCTGTGATAGATGAAACCACAAATTGGTTGCGTTTGTGTTTTAGGTAGGAAGCAAGAAGCTTCCCCGCTCTGTTGGCTTCGCATAGGTTAAGGGCTTTGCACTTGTTGAACCACAAGCCTGCTCTCTCACTCAGGATTTTGTTATATTCATATTTTTTCTGTGTTAGACTTGCTAGGAGCTTATTGTTCTGTGTGGCGATTGCGTGGTCTAGTTCTAACCTCTTGATCTCCTGCTCAAGTTGGCGTAATCTCAGGTTTATATTCTTGTTCATTTTTGACTTCATGCCAATTACTGTGCCTCTGACCGTTGCTTTTAGGGCATCCCATAGTGTGTTGGCGCTAATCTCCGGGGAATCGTTATATCTTAGGTAGTCAGCTATGGCGTCCTCTATCTTTTTTATGTTCTATGGGTCTGATAACACTTCACTGTTAAAGCGCCACCTCCGGGGGACGGCTTCGTTATGGCACCCGCTAAGTTTTTTGACTGATGCACGAGTGGTCCGAAACTAATCTTGCCGCTTTTTCGGAGTGTTCGATTAGGTGTGTGTGCGTTCCTGAGATAAGTATGTAGTCTATCCTGGTGTAGGAGTTGTGTGGGTTAGAATAGAAAGTGTAGTCTCTAGTGTCGGGGTGTTGTAAGCGCCATGAGTCTTTGAGATTGAACTTGGCGCAGATGTTTTGGAGTGTAGCGTGCGTGTTCATGGGGTGGTATTGACAGGAGGATTGCCTGTCCGTTATGTGATCCAGTGGGATGTTAAAATCCCCCGCCACGACCAGGAGTTCATTTTGGGGGAAGCTATCTAGCGTGCGTGATACCTCCTCCCAAAAGGATGGGTCATCTGCATTGGGGCCGTATATGTTTGCTACGTGGATCCTCTCCTCCCCCCTACTCAGATGCGTTACTAGAAGTCTACCCTCATTGTCGTGGGAATGTGAGTCTATTGTTATGCTTGAACTTTTGGATATTAGGGTCAGGACCCCCCTCTTCTTTTTGTCGGCTGGTGAACAAGCCATCTGCGCGATCCAATTGCCTCTGACTAGTTTGGCATCCACCAGGGAAAGTTTGTTTTCCTGTAGGAGTACTATATCGCCTTTAGTTTTAGCTAGATAGTCTATTATTTTCCGGCATTTAATAGGCTGATTCAAACCTTTGACATTGAGGGATACTATGTTGAGGTCCCTTGTCAGGGTGAGTGTGTTGTTAAGAGTCATCGGTTGTAGTGTGGTGTGGCGATTCAGTATGCCCAACACTCCGGTGATTCTTGCCCCTCCTGTGCTTCTCTATCCAGAGGTGATCTCTCCCAGTTGTATTAGGCTGGGTGGCCTCCAGGATTTGCCATGTCATGGAAACGAATGTGTGAAACAAAGATAAGAGTGGAAATTACAGGAAATACAGAAGACTGAGAATTTCTAGTGCGGTTTCCCCCCCACTCCCTCCTCCCCTCCCCCCACCCTGGAAATACTCGTATGTCGGAGTTGCGACAGCAGGATCGCCGTTATGCCTCACGGAGAAGTGAGGTCGGGTATTTGACATGCATACTCCCATGTAAACATTTTTATCTATGGTACGTATATACCTGTAGGGTGCTGTGGGTGCGGTCCGATTGTACAAAAGGATGCGATACTGTGCTTCCATTGGCTCTTTAAAGTTCTTTACATTTGACATCTTGAGGTGGGCTTCTTGGTTTAGGTCTCCATCTTGCGAGCCCTCTGGAGGCCTGTTAGTGAGTTTGTTGATAGATGTTAGTGCCATCCGAACGAGGTAGATGTTGTGTTTTTTTTTTTTTTTTTTTAGGTAGGTGCTGGTTGCAGGTCTTGGTATCTATGAGGTAGATATGGTTGCTGTTTCCTTGGGGCTACTGCTCATCCGGTAGTCGGCTCTGGCGACGGTCCTCTCTTGGCGGAGCCGGGCTGTGAGGTTTCCATGTCCAGGGTAGCTGGACCGTCCAGGTAGTTCACCAGGTCTTTGGGATCGGTGAAGAAGTGGGTTTTGCCGTTGTCAATTATCTTGAATTTTGCGGGGGGCACAAATGAGAATTGGATGGTTTTTTTCCTGAGCTTGTCACGTAGGGCGAGGAAACCCTTCCTGGTGTCACCAGTGGGTTTAGAGTAGTCTTGTGTGAGGATGATCTTGTGACCTCTCCAGCTTATTTGGTGATTTTTGCGTGCATATTTAAAAATGTCTTCAGTATGTTGCGATCTCAAGGGCTTACAGATGATAGGCCTCGCAGTTTGTGACGTTGAGGATATGAAAGAGGGGATTCTGTGGGCCCTGTCCAGTTCAAATTGGCGAACAAATTTTAGATTGGTGAGCTTGGGGATCAGATCTTTGAGGAAGACGGAGCAGGAACTTGCTGCATCTTCTGAACCTTCCGGTATACCTAGTATTTGGATATTTCCTCTGCGATTTCAGTCTTCCATCTCCGCTGTTTGTTTCTGGAGTGACTCAGTGATTTTCGTTATTGTTTTTACTTCCTTGCTCGAGCTGTGGGTAGAGTCCTCTACATCGCTGATCCTTTGTTCAGCCGCTGCGAGTCCAATGTTCACTGATTTCAGGTCTGCTCTGACTGCTGCGATCTCTAGTTGGATCGTGTCTGTGGTGAGCTTTGTAGTTTTTGCCAGGTCATGCACTTCAGCTAGCTTTTTTAGGATCATTTCAAGGGTGCTGTTAATGTCTGGCTTTTGTTTGATTGGTGAATCAGATGTAGCTGGCTCCCCTTGCTCTTCTTTAGTTGTCGCTGCTGTCTCATCTATCTGTCTGTCATGTCTGCTTTATTTGTATTATTTGCTTTATTTGTTTTGTTTGTCTTGTTTATCTTGCTTGATCTCTTGGTGTGTCCCTGTGTGCCGCTTTTTTTTCTGTAGTTGATCCTCTCTCTGTCTTGCCGCTATCTGTGATGAGCGTTTCCTTTCCTCCTTTAATTGTATGTTAGTTTTCTTATGGCTACTTGTGGAGGACTGCTTCTCTGGTGGGTTGCAGGGTGATATTTCTGGATCCTCCCACCTACCCTTGGTTACTTGTTCCTGCAAACTTGTACGTGCTGAATGGGTGGTATGTATTCAGGGCGCTGCAGCCACCATATTTGTCTCTTGTTCCCACCTGCAACTGTGAGGGGTACGCCACCAAATGATCCTGCACCACTTGTCAGCTCCTAGCGCTGTCGTTCTCCCTCTGACCTCCCTGCAGCTCTCACTGGGCTCTCTCACTGCCGTTTTTGCTATCCAGCCTTGTTGTGCTGCTTTAGGTCAGTCTGAGACGAAAAACTGCGCTGTATGATCAGCAGTGCCAGGAGGCGCGCAGCTGTGGTTGGAAACTCCCCTCTTAGGCTGTTGTTGGTTTGGCCGCCATTTTGAGCTGGGAAACTCTTTCAGTTTTCGATTTGATAGGGGTTTTGATGGGGGTTCGTTATGGGCTCCTCTGTAGCATCACTCTCTGCTGTGGCTGTAGCGCTACTCGTCCGCCCTGCCTCAGTCCGCTTTGCGTGCGTTAGCTTGCTGCGACCCCCTCCCGCTAGGATGGCGAGTTAGCTATTAGCGTACAGACATCCAGGCATCTTCATAGCCTTCCAGACCCACTCTTCACATGTGTGATTGACCTCTGTATGATCTCTTGTTTCCTTTATCTCTTTAACCTCAGACCTTACTCCCACTCGCTCCGAGCACTGTTTTGCCTGGCGGTCCGCTCAAAATTGCTGCGGTACGGCCGCCATTACTGGGGCTCTGCTCCAGTTTCGGTTTCGTTTTGCGGTTTTGAGGGGAGATCGCGCACCGGTCCCAGACGGTTCTTGGTTTCCCTTGTTAATCTTAGCCGATCTGCCTGCTCTTCACCTGTTCTTCCTGCCCTTGATCGCAGACTTGCGGCGCCGGGATTTATGTGCGCTCGCATTCAATACGCCCTGCAGTACGGTAAATCGCAGCTTCGCGTTCACCTTGTGCCTTGTGCCTTTTTGCTTCGTGCTTACTAACCCGGTGTTAGAAAGTGTTGGACAGGCTGCTGTCTGCTGTCTGTGTAAGCGGTAGGGGTCCTATCCGGTCCGGACTCTTTCTTCACTTGTGCCCTCATTGCTTCGCCCTTAAAAGTTCATTAACCTCCTTCCTGAGGGCATCTAGGATCTCGAAGAGGACAGCATCTCTGAGCCAGATGATTCCGATGCCTGGATCTTCTATTGTGGCTCTTTATTCTCGCTCGTTGTTGGAGCAATCGATTTTGCTTTCTCCGTTTCGGCGGAGCAGCAGGATCAGGCAGCCATCAGCTCTGCCGTCCAAGCCACGCCCCACTTTCTTGCTTCTTTAAGAATGGTCATATATTCTGGTGGCAAGATGAGATAGCCAAACTCTATGACTTCAGGAGCCAAATCGCTAGTTAGAGCTCCTTGGGATTGTGGTATCTGACTTCTCTATGGTTCTGCGTGAGAAGACTGGAATTGAGATGCAGCTTTTGATGTGGAACTACTGACAGATCTAAAAGTGTTGTGAACCATGGCTAATGAGCCTAAGTGGGAGTTACTGGAATCAGTGTGAGGGATGTTTGCCTGAGCTTCCGAACCAGAAATGAAGGAGAGAGAGAGGCGGAAAAGCATAGGCAAATATCCCTGACCAATTCACCCATAGGGCAGTGCTTTTGGATCGATGGTGTGGGAGCCTGGAGGCAAAGTTTGGGCGTATTGAGTAGCCCACTGCGGCAAACAGATCTATTTGTGGGAATCCCTATTCTTGAAAGTATGAAAGGAGAACCTGGGGATGAAGTTTCCACTAGTGTATTTGTTACCGCCTTATGCTTAGGAGGTTGGCAATCTGATTGTCCACTCCTGGGAGCTCTGCCAGAAGATGAACTCTGTGATGAATTGCCCAACGCCAAGGAGCAAGACAGTTGTACAGAATGTGTCCCCCCCACTGTTTTTGCACATAGTACATCGCTGTCATTTTGTCTGTGCAGACCAGGACAACTTCCCTATGAGGTGAGATTGAAATCTTTCAGAGCTAGATATACAGTTAGAAGGAAGCTCTAGATAGTTGATGTGCAGATGCTTTGTACTTGTTGTCCCATAGACCTTGAATTGTCCAGTTGTGAAGATGGGCACCCCAACCTGTGAGGGATGCGTCTGCTGTTAGCACGATCTGTGGAACAGGGTCGATGAAGGGCCACCCTTTTGATAAGTTTGGTGTGTTCCACCACTGCAGAGAGTGATGGGTGAGGCTGTCTACCAACACTAGATCTGTTAATTGACCCTGAGACTGATTCCACTGACGTGCTAAGCACTTTTGTAGAGGATGCATGTGCAATCTTGCATGATGCACAATCAGAATGCATGAAGCCATCAACCCCACCATTTGGATGAAAGTCCTGACTGCCAAGTAGTGATTAGCCTGAAACTGTATTACCAAAAAGATTGAATATTTTGAATTCTGGCTGCATTGGGAGAGGCTAGAGCTGTGCAAGTGTTTACAGTCGCTCCCTGATAGGACTGCATTTGTGAAGACTAAAGGTGAGACTTCTGCGCATTGACCGTTACGCCCAATTGATAGAGTAGGTCTAATGTACTCGGAGTGTGTTGTAAACACTTTTGGTGTGTGCTGGCTTGGATGAGCCAGTCGTCCAGATATGGGAAGACGTGAATCTGCTGTCTTCTGAGATGTGCCGCCACTACTGATAGACATTTTGTGAACGCTCTGGGAGCAGTAGTTACTCCGAACTTGAGTACCTTGAATTGATAGTGTTTTCCTGCTATCACAAATCTGAGGAATTTGCGACGAGCTAGGTGAACCGGAATATGAAAATATGCATCTTTTAAGTCCAGTGTGGAAGTAAAATCGCCTTGCTGTAGCAGTGGAAGGACCTGTTGAAGCGTGACCATGTAGAAATGTTCTGCAAGTATGTACAGATTTAACGTCCTTAGATCCAAAATAGGTCCTAAGGAGTCGTCCTTCGTGAGGATTAGAAAGTAAAGAGAGTATACCCCTGAACCTTGGTACTGTAATGGAACTAGTTCTATAGCTCCTTTTCTTAAAAAAGCTTGTACCTCTTGTTTGAGTAGCTGCAGGTGCTCTGACGAGAGTTTGGGAGTACAAGTATTGGGAGGATTGCTGGTGAGATCCAGGCAATAACCATGTTGGATAACGTCTGACACCCATTTGTTTGATGTTATGGATTCCCAAATGGGGAGAAATTGTTGAAGTCTTCCCCCAACAGGTGTTAAATGATTGGGGGTAGTGTAGGCAAGCCACTGCTTATTGGGGGAAGGGGAGTTACATGTTGGGGTGCTCTTACCCCTACCTTTAAAATTGTTTCCTCTGTACCTTCCTCTATAGAAGCCTCTACCGGAAGAGGGTTGTGTGTTGGACTTATATGAGGAAGTGTTAGGGTGTGAGGATATACTTTTAGACCCTGCTCTATAGAATGAGTGGCGAAAGGAGCCTCTGATCGAAGGAGTCTGAAGTGCTCTCACGGATTTCGCCACGTTCCTGTCTTTTTTCATCTTTTCTAAAGCCTCATCAACTTGAAGTCCAAAAAGATGTTGCTTGTCAAAAGGAGTATTTAAAATAGACTGCTGGACTTCTGGTATAAAACCTGAAATTCTAAGCCAGGCATGCGGACGTAAGAGAATGCTGGTGTTAACTTCTCTTGCTGCAGTGTCAGCAGCAACAAGAGCACATCTAGTAGAGAAGTTAGAAATGAGTTTTCCTTTTTGAACTAGCTCATGTGCCTTTTTCTTGTGCTCTTCTGGGAGGTACTGAAGTAGGCCTTCCATCTCATCCCAGTGTGCCTTGTCATACCTAGCTAGTAGGCCCCGAGTGTTGGCAATGCGCCAGTGATTAGCAGCTTGAGCAGCTACCCTTTTACCAGATGCGTCAATAAGCTTAGAATCTTTATCTGGGGGAGGTGCATCCCCAGAGGTCTGCGAGTTCACTCTTTTATGAGTGTTGGAACTACTAGGGAATCTAGCGAGAGCTGTCCTTTAATAAAAACAGGATCAGAAGGTGATGGTCAACCCTGGGTGTTAAAATACGTGCACAAACAGGGTCCTTAAAAATCTCATCTGCATGTCTCATCATGCCTTTTAACATAGGGAGACTCTGACTTACTCTGTGTGAAGACCCTAGTGTTTCAAATAAAAAGTCGATATCTAAGGCCTTTTTATGCAGTGTAACCCCATGATATGCTGCAGCTCTGGAAATTAGCTCTAGATAGGATACATTATCATTTGGAGGTGAAGGTTTTGCAGGCGATAGGTCTGGATCATGATCCATGGGTGGATTAACATTATAATCATCCCATGGATCTGTTGGCAAAGGAACATTGTCATCGTCATCATCATCATCTCCATCTCCTAAATCAGACTGTGTATAAGGAGACCTCTGTTGTGTTATCTGTACTGGATCTGAGCCTGGCAGTAGTGGTAAAGGTGAAGGTGGTGGAGGGGACGACAAATGAGGATGGATAGGACTTGTAGCAATGCATTTATTCTTCTTAAGAGGGATATTGTATCCAGTTTCCTCTGAACTGACTTTCCTCTTGGAAGGAGTTTTGACTGATATATGTCCAGTGTCTGGATAGATGTAAAGCTTTTTCTGCTTTGGATCTAATATGTCCTTCATAATATCCAAGATCGGTTCCAGGGAATGTGAAAGATCTTCTTTTGATTTCTGCGCCAAAGCTTTCGGTGCCGAACCAAACTTATCCTTCTTGTCCTTCGAAGCGGAGGATTTCAGCTCCAAACCAGATTTGTCTTTCGGAGCGGAATGTTTCGGGTCCGAAGATGATCTGTCTCGGCTCGATCCTGAGCTGTAAAGGCTTGACCACTTGTTTCAGTGCCAGGCCAGAGCGCAGGGTGTCTGAAACATCGTCTCGGTGCCGACCACCGCCCGAAGGCAGAGGTGGTGCCGAAGCCTTATGTTTGGTGAAAGATAGTTTATAGGGTGTTTTAGTACTCACGACACCCTATCCCGCTGGAATGTCTTCGGACTCCAACTCGATCTCTAGGTCAGAATCCGAGTCTGGGATAGAGAAAGCCTCTTCTTCTGCAGCAGCAGTTTTTTAATGTTCGGATTCTTCTCCGAAATATCCGGAGTCTGTTGAGTGCCTTGGCGCTGCATTTCTCGTCGAGGCAGACGATCTCGAAAAATCATTTTTGACCTGAAGGACCGACAGGCCTTCCCTGCGCTCCGGTGATAAGCACAAGTTGCAGACCTGGTGCAGATCGGTGCAAGGATACTTGGAATGGCACCAAGGACAGAATAGAAACAGAGTTTGTTCCATTTGCAGAGAGGTGAATCAGCACGGCTAGGCCTGAAGGCCGTCCACAATGTTTTCGACCGAAGATGAGACTTTCCGATTGAATGGATACGTGGAGAGGGAAAACGCATACGATAACAATACTGTTGAGGGTAGAGAGGATTGCGCACCGAGGGGAACCCGAAGGACGGTTTCGAACCGGAGCGCAGCTTACACACCCAAACCCGATGGCGGAAAGAAAACAATCTAACAATGGAGTTGATGACAATGCGAACTATCACCGAAAGGATGAGTCACCTTACCTCATGACTAGGAAAGACTTCTTCGAAGAAAAACAACTTGCAAACATCCAGACCCAACACTAGATGGCAGTACTATGCAAAGCATATGTATCTACAACACCCATGCCTCGAACATATCACTTAGCATGTTTTAGTAGGCACAAAGAGAACCTTTGGAATTTTAGTCTATCCCAAATTTTCATCTCTGGGGACTGAAGCACACACAAAAGCACACTCTGGTCAACTTCCTTTGTATTTGTGGCACAGAAGTCCAGACAATATAGGAACTTGTTACTAACCCCAGTGACTCTGAGGACACCTTCCAAGCCAGAGAACAATAAATAGAAGGCTCCAGCCATGACCACTTTGTGTAGCGTGGCACCCAGACGAGGTCTGTGAAGACAAAAGAAGGCTACATTAAAAACACAAAAAGGGATCAAATTCAGGAGGTACGGACATTATCCTATGGTGTCAGAGTCTAGATGCATGTTGAGTAAGATGCTGACACCACATGTCATGCAGAAGCTCTTCTTTCTAAAAATATGACAAATGGAGGCAGCTTAAAACTACAGCAAAACACATCAAATCTTGACCAGCAACAAGCAGAGGCTGATTTTGTAAAAGGGTTTCGCACAGCCAAGACGACTTCTGCTATACACAGTGGTAAGCAGAAGGTCTCTATGTTGCACCCTATTCCTCTGACACCTTTGAGGAAAGGGGTGGAAGACCTGAACATCCTGCTGAAAAGGTAGATCCATCGTGTGTGGAAGATTAAGAGGGCCAAATAATCAGCATAGTGTGCCTTCCTTGCCCAATCTGGGATCATCATGATCAGTTGAGCCTGGACCTCCCTCACATTCTGTAGGACAGACCTGAAGCGCTAACCTTAGTGCCTGATTAACCCTTCATAAACCATTATTAAATATACTTGCTGTGTGAACTTAACCATGTAGAACCAATTTAAACACAGAGTTGCCCCTTACTGGATCTGTCCTAGTTCAACTATCCTCTACCCAAAATGACGTGTAGCTTAATCAGATAAGAATTGAACTTTCTCAGATTCTTAAGTGGAATACTCAGTTTTGACCAGGACTGTTTGAACTATACAAGCTAATAATATCACACAAATATTTGTGCACAAAATGACAGAATCAATTACTGAAAGGAGATTATTACTCACTTGACAATTCCGTAGCCCAAGCTTACGATGATCACCAGGATGCGAGCCAATGATCGTTTCAGTGCAGAGAGCAACTCTGCCAGAACTGCTGCTCCCTGAACTGTTGGGAAGAAGTAAAACAAATATGCTTTAGATGGTCAAAAATAGGCACTAGCTTTTAAAATGAAAAATATACATTTCTACTCCAAATTATGTGGCTATCGGGATCTCAACTGGTTTGTAAAGAGTGCAGGTTATCCAAAAACAGTCTCACCGTTGGCACCTCCTTGAACAACCATTTAGTGCTTACCCAATGGGGCAGTGTTACATGTGTTTGGGAGGAGGTAAGCCTTGCATGCAAAGGTACTAGAAATCATGAAAACCTAATTTGCAAAAATGTATTTTCTGTGGGAGTCTAAATTAAGAATGCAGACGAAAAAGTGAAAGAATAGGGACCAACTAGAACATCTGTAAACATTTATGAAAGTCAATGTAAAGGCACCACCAGCACATTATTTAGTAGAGGTAGTAAAAATCCTAAGCACAAAATGATCAGTGTTGAGCAGGGACATGAAGACACAGTTGTGGGTCGGCAGAGAATTAGCTGTGGAAAAAAAGCAGGCGAGGAGGAAAGAAAAGATACAGACATATCGTAGGACATTTTCAAATGAGGGAAGTGAATTAAGTGTTTTAAAGCATGCCAGTGGAATGCAGAAACAAAAGGTTAAGTCTGTGATGCTGGAAAAGAAGACGGCAACTCTTTACATTTTTTATTTAGTGCTTATGTGCTGGTTTCGTGATAGAAATCAATTGACAAGGGCCGCAGATAAGCTGTAGAATAATTGATGGGCTACAACTTATTAGCGACTAACGAAAGATCTGTGTAATACAAGCCTTCTAGTAGACAAGGAAATGGAACCAAATGATTGTTATATAGGCTTCAAGAGCGCTTGACTGTGCCACGAAGAGTCATTTTCACTTCCAACTCTTTCAAGTAATGGGTAGTTTGGAAAAGGCGGATACAATTCAATTAATATAAGGAGAATGTGGAAATGGTGGAAATCAGAACCCAATTATCCTAACAGAAGAGATAAGGAAAGTCTGGAATTTGATACAGTGGGAGAAAAAGTTGAAAGCTTTAAAGATGTGACTTACATTATCCATAGAAGGAAACTTTTCCAAAGCTGGGTAGAACTTGCTAGATAAATCGAACTGCCTAGCAGCAATGACCGAGCAAAAGCAAACAAAGGGGCCTTCTAAGACTTCAGATTAAACTTAGATAGGTCACAATCCTGCCCTAGCTTAAACAAACCTCAACTACAACATACATCTGCAATGCCAGCCTATCAAGGCCTTGACTGTGTATGCCCTGGTGTGGGATTCTCCTACTATTATGCAACATAGCAGGAAAAAAATGTCATAGCCTGTTGAATTTGGTGCTTACAGCATCGAAATCGGCATGTCCAGGTGTTTACTGTTTTTTTCCTCTAGTACATTTCTGCAGGTTTGACCAACAGTAAAAGGAGTTCAATCCCATGTCCCTCTCCTATGAAAACACAACTTCTTTGTTCCCTTTGTTTAACAGAGCAAGAACCACCACCTCCAAAAATCAAGGTGTGTACCAGGGAGTAATCCTGGCAAAAGTAGGATGGTCCATACAGGAGGACAGGAGGCAGGAAAGGTAGGTTATAGTACTTGTACATAAGGTGGAGCACCCAGCTATGCATTATAATCATATCCCAGCTGGTGGAAAATTTCGCCCACTGCCCCAAACTCTCACGGAAACTGGTGGTGCAAGGAGGGGGAGTCAAAGAGGTTTTGAGGCGGCAGATCCAGCAGATGTTAGGATACTTTAGCAGCTGTTACCAGTGATGTAAACATCCTTTAGATCCAGACCCAAAAGTAGCAATATAGCTACTGGGAGGGTCTGGACCAACTGGGAAGATTGTTGCTGCATTAGGATACACATGGAGAAGCTCTCAAAGCGACAGTATTGGTGGCGACACTGTCTCGCAGGGCAGAGTAGGTCTAGCAACATTGGCATGGCGGCACTATTCTAAAAGTGTTCCAGATTGGAGTCAATCATCTACTTGAACAGTCGTTCATCATTGAAGGACATGTCCATTAATGCCACCTAGACATCTCCAGACAAGCATTTGGAATGCATCGAGGAATGCCATTGTTTTGGCATAATCCATAATATTCAGAGGTGTACAGACTACCACTGACCAAGTCAAAGAAGAGCTTTTTTATGTGGTAACAGAGACACATTACAACTATCTGAGCCCTTTAACACAAAGCATAAACATATTGGCTGTTTGCAGTGCGTAGAGATGGACTAAATAACACAAACCTTTTTCTGCCCATGGAGTCAAGACATTCAGTCTCATAATTCAGCAGAACAGTGTGGCAAGATGCGTCAACAAAAACTCTCGGTCAGCAGGTCTAGGGCTATGACACTACGCAATTTGTTGATCAACAGCTGTTACTTGCTCCAAGAGATTTTCAGTAAATGGCAATAAGACTTATCGAGCAGCCGAGGACAGCTGTAGGATTTAGTCTAGATGTTGGGAAGTGTTTCAACACCAGACAGAGGCCATCCCAGTGCCTACACTGCTTTCTTACCATAGAGGTGAATGAACAGACCTCTTCTGATGGAGAGCCTAATAGGTTAGGAATGTCCTCTTCTGGTGATGACTCAAGGCCACTTTTATTTTGTATGTCTTAGTAAAAGCAAGTATGGAAGGAAGGCAGCTGCCAGCCTCTAAATTGACTTCCTACGAGTGATCATAATTTCTACTGGGTATTTCTAGAGCATCATAAATGGATTTAAAGAGTTCTTCCAGTCAGGTGAATAACTGGGCCCACGGTAGGAACTGAGTCAGCGGGCATGGGCTTCTCAATACTACTCGCCAAATGTATGCAAACTTTGAATGTAGTAGCTGCACCAGTGAAGGAGTCATGGGCACCAACGAAGGTTCAGGAGGCAGCGCATTAGACAGAAGCTTCTTTGGAAGAAGCACCAAAGTTGGGGCGGGGGGGGGGGGGGCGGTATGGTGTCGGATGGCGTCAGGGCTGCAAAAGCCAAGTCTGCAGGATCTGTTGGGAGTGGGCCTTAGGTATCGCCCCTCCTGAAATGAAATATCCAACAAGGCCAGACAAACAGCCTTGATTTTTAAAAGGGCAGCGGAAAAATAACAGGAATTCTGGCTTAATATTTCCACAACTGGAATGGGCTCCGATGACAAGGAAGAGACCGGTGCGACTGCACCACAGATTCTTTGAACAGTCCCAGGAGTGAGAAAAGTTTTCTTGAAGAAGAAGGAGATTTCACCTTCCTGGAGGTGTTTCTTTTGCGTTTTGGCAGAGGATCTTTAAGGGAAAATCACTCCCTGGCCCATAAATTACCTCAAGGAGGGGCGAGGGGACACTTTGGAGTGTGCTTGCATGGTCATGGACTTTCCCTCTCTGATGAGCAAAAGAGGCAAGATGAGTAGTCGTGGTCAGATCTTAGACACCACATTCTGATGGTGCATCATCAGATAAGGATTTAAACCCCAAGACCTGGGAAGTGACATTTGACCTTGACACTGTCAGATAGGATTAGGAATTCTTTCTGTAAAAGAGCAAAAAGTGCTCTTTACCCACTTCAGTGAGGCATGGTAAAATAGGAACAAAGCCAATGCAACAGAAGACATCATATATAGCAGGACGCCATCCCATCCACTGTTTGGAGTCACACAGTAACTCATGGTTGTATTGGAAAGCTATTGCTGGGGAAAAGCTTCCACATCCAGTCTGGTGACAGGAGGATGTTTATAAGATGAGGGCTCTGCAGAAAGAAGTATTGATCAAGAATACCTTGACAAAAAGAAAGGAGGATTAGCTCTCCTATAGGGACCAAGGAAAGCATGTTGCCATAATATTGCTTGACCTCTCAAAACTATCCACCACAGAGTCCTATTAAGTCAGCAGAAGGAGGGCACAGCAATTGAGGGTACAACATAATGGGCACAGTCCTAACTTGGCTTTCTTCGTTCGTACGAGGACATACTAAAAGGGTCAGTCAGGCTTTCCTCATTTCAGGATTTCCTAATTTATCTGAAAAAACAACAAGGTCATCTATGTAGTGCCTTATTGATGTTCATGCTCAATGTGTACTTGATACGGGTGGCGCATCGATATCCTTGCTGTGTATTACCAAGGATATATGCAACTCACCACTGACACTTTAAAAACCAGGAGGGTCTGTTGACAAACAACAAGGTGGTGACCGTGACAGTGATGAAAGCCCTAGAACCACTTTGCATCACTATCTCCAAAATAGATATGTTTATACTAAACCAAGCAATCCAACCACATTGCCTGCCACGCCACCATTTCAAGTGAAGCATGTGTACAATGTTTGATGCTGTCCGAACTGCCTTACCACAAATTGATACACTCACCAAGTATACTTTCCATGACTTATGTTAATAAAGAAAGGTCTTCTTGTTACATATCAGGCAGCATCAGACTGACTTGGTCCTTGTCAACGTGATGTGTTGCCTTAACTACTACAATACCATCTGGACAGTTTGCAAACTTGCCAGCTCATAAAATTGTGCAATTGGCTGTTGAGGGTTGCTGGGAGGAAATGAAACCACCTCTACTGAATGTACCCCAGAGGTAAGAGAATGTTGACAAGACATTTTGATTCAGCATCAAGTCACTGGAAGCACGAAGATGGTGGGAAAACCAATCTTCAACGGAATCGGAATGGCTTAGGAGATATTTCACTTATATCACAAGATTCCTGATGGCTAAAGTTTAATCAATCCAGCAAAAAGGGAGCATGTTCCTCCAGCCCCAGTTTGTTCACATAGTGGTCTACCAAAATTCTATCCATCTGAAGGAAGATGCAGCATTCGGATTTGTGGCAGAGGAACCTCTAGATAGCTAAATTCTCAGCTAGGAGCTCGTGAGAGTTAATATGGAGGGAAGACCCTCTCCTAAGACCAAGGGCCACCGGCAGACAGACCATGAAGGTAGTTATACCAACAGAGGTTGCTGGCATCCGATTCGATAAGATTCAGGGTGGAGCATAAGATGACTTTGCTGTTCACGGCTTCTATGTTTATCAGACAAAAAAGTAGCTTCATTTGACAATCATTGTCCAGTGTGAAGATCCTGAGAGAGACCAAAGCTAGTCACTGCTAAAAAGCCCCACAATTACAAGGTCCCAGAAATATTACTTGGCTGGAGGAAGAGAGATGGCCTACAAGACTGGCCAGCTGTCTCAGGGCCAATGAGGTACAGGGGAAGGTTTGATAAAGCTTTTTCTAAATATGACAACGTTTGGTTCTAAGGAGCTTCAGGATACAAAATTGTAGGTCCCAGAGGGTTGGGCATCTGGATTGAGTGCACGCTGACTTCGAAATTCACTGTAAATCCTAGTGAATGGAGGGGACTTATGGTGAGAGACAGCTGAAGACGAAGAGGCTTTCGACACTGAGCCATTAAGAGAATGTCACCCAGACATGTCATTAGGCAGATGCCTTGAGACCACAGAAAAATGATAATGGTTCAGAAAAATTTGGTGAAACATCTGGGGGGGGGGGAGGCAAGAACAAAGGGGAGAAATAGAACGTCCTAAGGTGTCCGTTCCACTAGAACCTGAGAAATTGTTGATAAAGTGTGTGAACTAGAATGGAGAAGTAAATGTCTTTCAAGTCTAGGCAGGCCATCCAATCTCCCGACAGGAGGGTGTCCTGGAGACGCTGAATATCTTCCATTTTGAAAAGCCGATAGACAATGAAGAAGTTCATGGATTTCAGGTTTATTACTAGTCTTACCCCCACATGCATCAAAATAGCCAATAGTGAATCCTTAATTGCGATTTTTAAGGAATTGCAATTAAAGATTCGCTATTGGCTATGCATGTAGGAATCGCAAATAAATTAGTGATTCCTACAAATTCCTTAATTGCGACTCACCAATTGCGAGTCGCAATTAACGAATTGCGTCCTATTCATTCCTATGGGCCTCGAAGCAACAGGTACTCGCAAATTGCACATGCAATTTCAAGGGTGCTAGGGTACCAAGATGACACCCTGTAGCACCCCTGAAATTGCTAAGTGAACCCATGTTGCGCACACACTGTAACCTTGAACTTTGAAAAATGCACTTTAGTGCATTTTTCAAAGTTTTCGCTAATTACCATCAAGTTCCATTTGACAGTAATTAGCGTCCCCTAATAGCGAAATCACGGGTTTAAATATCATCATGCATTGCATTTGAGGCATCGCCACTTGCGATTCCCTAAATGCAATTGCAATTAGAGTAATCGCAAATTTGCGATAATTTAAATTGCGATTTTTGCATTTGGGATGATGCGTCCCAAATGCAACAATACTGGTTACAAAGGAGCAGATTCTGCAAATCTGCCCGTTTGCAACCGGTTTTTAGTTTGATGCATGGGGCCCTTAGACCTTTGAGCTTTTTGCAGACTAGGAAAATTGAACTTCTGAAGCCTCGTCGAGAAGAAGCGATAGCGACAGCCCATTTCTGTAGAATTTCTGGAGGGGGAGTGAGGACAGGGATGGCGGAGTTGGAAGGGGGCTTGGAAAAGTCAATTAGAAAGCCATAGTTCTATTAGAGGGCCCAAGGGTCTGCTGTAATGTGTTCCAACTGAGGAGTAAGGAAGCAATACAACTTCAGTAGTAGAGCGAGGGCTGGGGTAGCAGAGGGAAAGAAAGAATTGGATTTACCAGAGAGTTGGTAGAAGGCTCATTCATACCCTTGAGTTAGATACAATTCTCTTCTTCCTGTGGATCTTCCACCAATGTATTGGCAGCTTTGACCAGCACAGCTGCATTAAAAAAGCAGCATGATGCCTGGCTTTGATGGTGGGTGGTGCATCCCACCTGCCAGCAGCCGTATCAAAAACACACATCTTGAACAAGACTTTTCCAATGGTGGATTTGGCTTGGTTGACAAACTTGGAGAAGTTTTAGAGAAAGGATTCACCAAAGAGGAGGTCATCGGGGGAGACAGTGTTTGTTGAAGCCCACGTCAGCTATTTTGGTGTCAAGGTGCATAAGAACAGGATTTCTGCATTCAGTAGGAATAGTAACATTGGCATGTCAAAGGAGGCACACAGCTCTCTGCATTCAACCTCGGAATGAGAGAAAAGCAACAAATTCCGAGCTCAAGCTTGTCTAATTATTTGACTAAGGGCCTGTAACATAGAGGACATTTAACAGCACAGTCCTTCCTTGGATAAACAACCAGAAGGGAGTCTCCAGGAGATCAGGTTAGGGTCTACTCAGCCTAAGGCAGTCAGTCTTAGTCCTGGAAGGTTTATGGACCAATCTCTGGTAAATAGAGCTAAGTGTTGTTTATGGACCCATTTCTGGTAAATAGAGCTATGTGTTAGTTGTTGGGGACAGGAAACTAGGTTCTTATCAGTAAAAGTCTTCTTAATTTAACAATTGGGAAAGGAGGGTTAAACAGACTCCAAAAAAGTAGCTGAGCATAAGCATGCCCTTTGGGGACAGTAGGAGAGGAGGACTAATAGTGGAGGGTTTGGCTGGGGGCTCACACTGTATGTGCTTATGGTTGGTGGTGCTTGGGGTACCAGTAGTATTTCCCGTGTTTAACATACTGGTGGACGTCTCATACCAAATTTGTGAGAGGGAGGGAGCCAGAAACCACAATTAGGGCAGTAGAAGGGAGCCTTTCAGAAAGAGTCTCTTTAAAGGAGTCTGCCAGGCTGAGGAAAGGCATTCTAATGACAACTCTAAAAAGGCGATTATTCTTCATGAGCAGTTAGAAAGCACTTTCATGACTTGTCGTTTGGCAAGGACAGGTGATGAAGGAATTTTAGTAGCAAAGTTGTTAGTGTTCCCAATTGTGAGGCAGCAGGGGGGACAGAGGGAGGTCAGAAATGAGGATGCATTAAGGGCCCAAGAATTTGTTAAGTAGGCCAGAGGGTAAGAGAGAATGCACATAAAGAGAAGAGCAGAGGAAGGTCTGCTTAAAATAGCCAAAATTATCGCTGTAGGTTAGTGCCATTGGATTAAACCCACACTGCCTTCCAGGTTTCTTTTACCCTCTAATTCTCCTTTTTTATAGGCTTGGTGTAATGGAGAAACTGAGTCAGTAGGTAGTAGTTGAGTTGGTTGACAATTAGCTGTTTGTCGTAGCGGCAGAGTGTTGGTTGGCTCTTGTAAGTAAGGGACAGGAGAAATTAGACCACTAAGGCACTAGATTAGGGAGAGGTCTATTTTAATTGGACGAGAGTGGTGCTGATATGCCTATGAAGCCTGCCACATTTAAGTGACATCAGCAAGGCGGGAGATAAGCATTAAGTGGTGTAACTGTAGCTAGAGGAGCACGTCTTCCAAAGTATAGATGTTTGAGCTGATGTAGAGGCACACGCAGAGCAGTGTCAAAGGAAGGTGAAGGTTGGTGGGGGGGTGCAAGAGTGGATTATGGAGTATTTGACCATGAAGTGTCCGACAGGCAGTGCGAGGAGCGTTATGTGAATGTAAGCAATGTGGCTGATTGAGGAGAAGCTCATGTCCCAAAGGAAGCATGATGGTAGAAAAGAGAGAAAGAGCATGGAAAGGAAATAATAAGGATAAAAATAATTATTTAAATTTAAGAGTTTAAAGAAGGTTGGAAGGATATTATTACGATTGAGACAAGTGACTCAAAGAGAAGGAGTGTAAAGAGGGCATCAGGTGGCATACATTAATTTTGAAATACCCAGAAATAATTATGCCTTGAGTAAAAATCAAAAGTTGAGGAGACAGGATTCTTAGTTGACAGACATTTTTGCAAGCTATGATATTACAATGCCTCTCTACTGCTGTTGTTAATTGCTGCTGGCAGTAGCAGTATTACAGAGACAGACATATAATGGCACCTTCTTGTCCTTGACATAAAATATATTCGGTAAAGACCATGCCAACAGAATATCTGGTCTAAAATGCTTAGAGAATATCACACCTTTCTTAAAAGCTATACTCCTGTGTACAAGAACAATACAAGTCAAGATATTCTCTACCATGCTGCCTGGTCTGTGTCCTGCCTACCTCACAAAGGCTCAGAGTGTCTATTAGGACATACCCTGTCACTACCAAATGTGCAAAGACCATATGTCTAATGTCTGGCCTTCTTTCACTGTGGTGCAATAAGTCCAAGAACTATCTCGACTATGGTCATGTTGTTCAGACAGTGCACGGATGTGTTGTCATCTGTATACCCTTGCCCTAGTCAGAGGAATGCCAATAGTGTAAACTTGACTGCTCTCAATGTCTGAAGATTAATGCGGAGACTGGCCTGATCAGGAGCCCAGTGATTGCTGATAACGTTAAGCCAGGCGCATCCCTGCATTCAGATAGGGAGGAGTCCATTAACAAAGTCACAAGAGGCCAAGGCTTGTCAAAAGACTCACACAGAAGCTGGTTGTTTAGAACTGACAACCTGACAATAGAGACTTGCAGAAAGGGAGAGAGGGAATTATCAATGTAACCTGCAGGACAAAAATTGCACGTGATGCCATGACCTTAAAGAGACCCACAGAAAATGTATCATATGCAAGTGTGTTGGCGCAAGACAAAGCAAGCTTGATGACTATCATTCTCCCCGACAGTGAAACACTCTCCCTGCATGGACTTCCAAAATGGTAAAAATGAATAAACTTTAGAATGTTGTAGTAAGGCAACATTTTTGCAATTCAAGGAGAAGCCCAGAGAATGACGTTGGGTGCATGTCTTCTGCAGATTGGCTCTCTCTGACAGACAACCATACTCGGGCTGGTATGAGGTGGAAGACAAAGTGGTAAACTGTTATTTTCATCTTTGACAGCAAACCTACGGCAAATACTGGCATTGTGAGTAGACTGGAATGAGGCAATATGAGTCCAAGAGGGAGAATATTCAGTCCTCATCTGACAGATGCACAGAATTTTATCCAAGCTGGCCATCTTGAATTTTTCTTTTGGTAAGAGTTTGTTCAGTAATTTAAGTTCTGCAACACAACAAAACTCGACATCCAAGATGTTGTTTCGAAAAATGAGTGGGGTAAAGGTGAGCACTGAGGAATGATGACAGTATATCAACAAAACATTGTAAAAGGGCCCACAGTTTTGACACAAGCTCCTCACACTCCTCACAATAATTCATTTCTTTACATCTGATTGAATGATTGGAGGTGTGGCACAGAAAGGCAGTGTCGAAGTAGAAGTAGTTTGGCTTCTAAGGGACTTCTCTACTTGGTGGGAAGGGCATTATTTTGCTAGGAATTTTCAGTTTCTCCAATTGCTGATGCATCAGCTTCAGTGAGCACAGCAAATTGTGGCCCTCCTAAACTAAACCTTTTCAAGAGAGATATCAGCCTTTCCAGGTCCACCTTGCAAGTTTCTTGGAGAGTCTGGTATTTGTGGGCTAGAAGATGATTCATAAAATAAGTTGAGATCGGAATGTTGACTTAAATATTTTCTTGCCTGTGCACCCTCCTTTCTCTTGGCTCCTCCTAAGCTTTCTAAAAACAATGTCCCCATAGATCGTGGAGGCCGACTTACAATGTTAATAAAGTGATGTGTTATATTATCAAGCAGGTCTTTCTTGAGGTTCTGATTTAGTATGCAACACCATTATAATTACTTAATAAGAATTTCTTTTTATGGCTTCTGTATTATGCTATTAATCAATAAAAAGACAGAGAGAAAATCGGAGTCTACGTTTTTCTGCCCAGCAAACTTTGAATGGGCCTCCAATTGCAGTTAAACCATATAGTGTCTGCATTGTATTTATCTGCAGACTTCAACACCTGTATATATGAAAATGCAATTGGTGCCATTAAACCACCAAGACATCTGGGCCAAGAGATAAAAGTGTTCTTTAACCGGTTCTATTCCATCTCCCTTACTCAAGCTCAATATTCTCCATTATGATCATTCCTTTCCTAAAGTTTCTCTTAATGAAGGAACCCAATGTATTATAAGTACACAAGCTTAAAAGAATATAAAATATGCTTCATTTGGTGAAATAGGAATTAAAGTGAATTAAACGTGGTACAGGCAGATTTGGATTGTTAGGCTGTGAATTTCCAGTTTTTAGTGTCTCAAGGGACATAACCAATATGAACCTACCCGATTCTCCCTTGTAGCGGATGTTATGGAATTCTGCGTAGAAGACAGCCTTCTCCAGCATTCCTAGGAAGATGACGGCACCGATCCAGAACTGGATCCTTAACAGGTTTCGCCAATAGCAGACTGACCACACCAACCAGACGAAACCAAACAAAGTGTATACAATGCACATCACCATGAAAAACTAAAGAGCAGGAACAAGAAAGAGAGGGAAACTGTATGATGAGTAAGAAAAGAAAATGCTACTTACGAAAAGAAAATCAAAAAAGAAAATCAACATCACAGTTGAAAGCACCAAACCATATAGGGTCCTATAAACACACAAATCCTTAAATCTATGAATCATAGACTTTGATATAGGATTTCTATGGATTTACACAGTCAAGCAATTTATTGTTTGATTAATTAAAATCATTAACAGAGCAAACATCCAGACCATCATCATAAAAGCAAATAGAAAACACACATAATAGGCTAAAAAGAGGCTCAGTGAAGAACCTGTATAAGCCCCAGAATATAAATAAAAAACAAGTCTTCCATCTTAAGATTTCAGCCTCTATGAATCAATCAGTTATTATTAATATTAGACCTAATTTATAAAGCGCATGGTTACGCCCAAAGGCGTGTCCCCGCACTGGAGATAGAAAGCCCCAAAAGCCAACCACCCAACAGTCCTACCTATTAACAGTACGAGAACAGAGAGCATTCTAGCACCAGGAATATCCGACATGACCCTGTCCCAGAGCCAATTGATACAGCCAAGTTTTAAGCCTATTACGACAGACTATTTCTGAAAGTTCCATCCCCAGCTGAAGAGGCAGGGAGTTCCAAAGCTTCACCGCCAGAAAACCAAGGAAGCAACCGCCCATCCTGGCTTTGCTCACCCGAGGAACCACTGCCATGTTGGTCCCTGAAGGCCTGAGACTGAGGCTTGAATGGTGGCCTTTCACCAGTGATGCAAAGTATTGTGGGCCCCTGCCATTGAACGTTCTATGGCAAAAGCCCATAGCTTTGAACAGAATTCTTTCGCTGAGTGGCAGCCAATGCAAGGTGGCAAAGGCTGGACTTGCGGGTGCCCATCTAGGTAAATACAACACTAGGTGTAAGGCCGCATTTTGTACCCTCTGCAACTTCTGAGTCTCCCTTTAGTTCTCCCAGGTAAAGGACATTGCAATAATCTAACTGCGCAGTCACCAATGCCCGCACAATGGTTTTCCTACCACTTACAGGGAGGAGGTCCATGATTTTTCTTAACACTTTAAGGATTTTAAAGCACTTCCCTGCAACACAAGCTATCTAATGTTCAAAAGACAGTTTCGGATCGAACCAAACTTCCAAGTTCTTGACCTTTTCCTTAGGGGCTGTAGCAGCGCCCATTACATCAGGCCACCAGGCTGGTGTCCAGATGGAGGAAGAATTACCAACAATGAGGACCTCGTTTTTATTGGCATTAAGTCTGAGGCCCCTGGAATAAGGTGACAATCATCTGAGAATTATTGGCATAGGACACAAAGGTCACACTCGATGATCTCTGCAAGGTAGCACATATATAGACTGAAGAGTGTAGGGCTCAACGAGGAGCCCCCTGTGGCACCCCCTGTGGCAGTGGCAGCGGATAAGAGGAGAAAGGCTTTTGAGCAACTTGAAAAGAGCAGTCCTGGAGAAAGGAGGTCAGCCACCTTAGAGCATAGCCCCCTACACCGCAGTCCCCAGTCCGATCTAATAGGAGGCTATGAGACACGATGTTGAAAGCTGTGCTCAGATCCAGCATTATTATTGCTGCCATCTGACTTCCATCGTTACAGCGCCAATGTTATTCTAATATGATTTAAAACATGAACAGAAGACGAGTGATCCATGTTAAGATCATAGCCTCCTTAAATCGATCCGATATTCTAATGTAATTTAAGACAGCACATTTAAGTCCTTTTCTTAAATGTACTTAACATAATTTTTAAAAACTTCCCATAACAAGCCAGGACTGTTGTATCTGAAGAGGTAAGACAGAGTGATAGGCCTCCTTGCAAGTTTGGCCCCCAAGTAATAAAAACAGAGGTTTCAAAAGGATACAGGAAGCGTGCCCAATTTTAAGTCAACAGAGGAGCAAATGGGTTAAAGATTCAGTTTTATAACTGCAGAACCTGCACTTTGAAGTTGATGATCCGTGCCTCCATTGCAGTTGAACGTCTTTAATTGGAAGGGCCAGGAATCTTGCAACCAAAATGTTTCTCCTGCATTCACATTCAAGTAATGTCGTAGACACTTATTTTCATAAGAGGTAAGGGTGGTTTTAAACTGTTACACATTTCTGGTGTCTCACAAAATGTATGAGGAGTTTGCATGAATAGTAATCTCCAGATGCACTCCCTGCCCAGTATGAGCATTTCAGTGGACAGTCCACCTGACATACATTTTCTCAAAGTACACATTGAAGAAATTTCCCATAGCATTTTTGTTTCCTTCCATGGAGACAAATGTTATCATTTAAGAACATCCTTCCCATACCCTGTGAAAAATGGTGTGAAAAACTATTTTCCACCCCGGAAGGCAATTGCCCAAGCATCCACAGGAGATAATTTAGAATGTGTGCATTGGGCGTGTTAGAGCTTGAGCTCCCATAAACACAGCTTTATCATGATCCCTCAAGCCCCTAAATTCCCTCAGCCACCACCTCTACAATCATGTCAGAAAACAATTTGCCAGTCAATTCTAAGAAACTGTCCCCATTTGTATATTTCATCTAACAGCGGAAATTTCCACTGGGATCTGAAATTTACCAACAATAGATCACTTTTTGTGCACATTACGTTGCATACACACACGTAAAAACCTCTGAACTGTGCCTGTTACCAAACGGTTCTGTACTTCCCATATCCAGCAGAGACTTCATTTCCTACTATAGTTTAAAATATCTGAAGAAAAACCTCTTAGTGCTTCACTTTTACATCCTATTTTTGGGCAGCAATCAAGAGATGAAATAAGAGCACTCCTCATACACTGTTAATATGCATTGAAATAGTCAACAAATATTATTCAAACTTAAATTGGTGATGTGCAGTCCTGCCCTAACGGGTTGTGTCCTTAACAAGCCAGGACATTAAAGCAAAGAAAGCTATCAAAATATACCACAGTTTTCCTTGGATAACCATATCTTCTGCTTAGATCCTGGAATGAGAACTCTTGAGAATATTCATTTGTATCTTCTGTTCCCCAGGCGTTTTTGTTTGTCATGTCTTTGGATCCATTGTTTTTTTTTTAAACATCTTTTCATTAAGCTTAGAGCAAGCAGTGAAGAGACAAAATATACCAGAGGGGATCATGTGTACAAATAGAAGTAACAATCTATAATTGTAGGTTTACTGGTCACACTCGCCAGCACCCAATTCACCCTATGCCTCTCAGGCACCAGTGGGCCACACAGGGAGTGGCGACTTCAGCAGTAACCGCAATTAGGGCGACACGGAGACTGCCTCTGTAGATAATCCATTTACCCCACATCCGCTCCCATTTTCTGGGGCAGCCACGGCTTTCGTAAACTGCTTTTTCTCAGCCATCATGCACCAGTCCATGTCCCTTTTCCAATCTTTCAGGAGTGGTGCGGACATAGCCCCCCATAAGCATGCTGTGTTGTTTGGCAATTGCCATGGCCAAGGTCATCTAGATCTGGTCCATTTGGTTAAGGTCTGTTGCATCCCATACATTGAGAGGGCACCACTTGCCAGAGAACAGATTTTTGGTTCTATTGTTGCCTGTTTATTGTGCTCCAGCATGCCGCAGGCTGAAGGGACCTTTTTCGTGACATGAGAGAGACTTGCTCATAAGGCATGAATTTCAGAGGAAGGTGACAGTTATTACTGGGTGATATTGACAGGACTACTCCCCCTCTGTGGCTGTTTAAATGTGACCAGGTATATAGTATATATATATATATATATATATATAGTATATATATATATATATATATATATATATATATATATATATATTCATAGCAGCGTTCCTTGCGCGCCCTTATTGTGGGTTTCGGCAGGGGGGTGGCTGCAACCTGTGTCAGATTGACTGCACAGCCGAAGACAGGCCTTATTAGCATTCCAAAGGTCTCTGCACATTGCTTCTTATTTGGTTTGAATTGTGCCCCAAAGCTAGACCACTGCTAATGATTCACTGATAGGTGCCATGCCAGTAAAGACTTTTTTAAGTGAGAGGATCCCACTGGGAATGGAGAGGGGGGAACAGCAGATTTGCATATTGAAGAACTAGAACTTCCATTGGGCCTTTTTTAGTTGTTTATGTCCCCTAATCTTAGTCCCATGGTAGAAAAGGTTTTAGGGCCAAATCCTGAAAAGAGCCCTTGAGATTAGCCACTGCATCCCCTGAATTGCTGTAACCAGTCAGGAGACCCTTACGCATTCCCTTCCCTCAATGTGTGCCCTTGTATTTGGTGGATTCACACCATGTAGGAAGCATCCCCCTGTTTGTCCATAGGTTCAGTCAAAATATCATTATCGCCGCATAACATCTTTTTGTACATGAAAAAGGGTCCATAAACTGTTACTTTTTCCTGAGAAGATGAGGGTGCAGCTTGTCTCTAGCAGGTTTTTTGGTAGAAACCTGCAAGACAACATTAATGGGGGTGCAACTATGCATAACAGCCTCTAACCAGGGGCCCTGTAGTGGTGAGAAGAAAACAAAGGCTTCCTACACCTGAAGAACATCGGTGGTCACCTATGTGCCAGAATACAGTAGAAGGATGACGGCTAATGCTCAGCACCAGGAAGACAGGTTTTGCTGTTCCTCTCAATCAGCGAGAGAAGAATAGTCCAGGGTGGTAAGCATCTTTCCTAGTGCCCCCCTTATGGTCAAAACAAACAACACTGTGACAGTGCACTGTCAGGCAGCATGGCACAAAATCCAAATTAGTTTTGAAAAACACACGGCTTATCTGCCCGTTGCTTTTGACATGAGCACGACTGATGGTGGATATGCACTTTCCAGATCTTCAAAATACTAAATGCAATAAACTAAGTGAACATTTGAAGAGCTCTGTGAGTACTTAACTACTAAGTTCTTGCAGAATTCTTCAACCACTGGGAAGTCTTTGCGATCAAGTATCCAGAGCCCAGTTCAATAATAAAAGGCCACTGATGGACTGATCAAACTGCTTTCTTTACGATTTTGTTACAACAGGACCTCTGCCAAAGGAGGCCCTCATTCAAAAACAGCACAGGGTGTAGAGGACTGGTGACACCAGTGATAGTATCGGGACCACCCTCTCTCATCAGAGAAACCACAAAGGAGACTTCTAAGCAGACTGAATCTCATTTATAAACAGACATGATACTACACCACACCCTTCCATTGATGAATGGCTCCGTCTGACTCCAGCTTACTGTCAATATAAGTAATAGAAAAGCTTCAGCAAGACAGCCAAATCTCATAATCAAAAACAAAGGATGAGTGGCACTCCCTCCAGGACATTGTTCTTCAAGTGTTTTAAATGTAATTCAAGAAAATACAGCACAACAGGAATTTGAAACAGGACCTTGATTACAGATAATTCATGGACCCCACCACCCTCTTTCCTCCCACCCTCTACATATGCAGAGTAGAGCAAAGCTGGGCGTCATGGTCACCTCAACAATGTTGAGAAGTTTAAATGGTTTATGAAGAACAAGAGGTATCATGCCTTGAAGAGGCAATACGCCCATTTTTACTGTTTGGCTAGTTATTGTCAAAATACTTTGCATTGACATTAGTACAGTAGACGCCATATATTTCCCACAACAAATGCTGATGCCTGCCATCTTTTTCACTTTTCTAGAAGCAAGGATAATATTATTAAAACATCCAGTTTGAGGAATTGCCGGGATGATTGCGCTGTGTTGTGCCCTGGATGTTGACCATAATTGTTTTCAAAATACATGGCCTGACCAAGACCTTTTAGTATTCTCTGTAATTTTAGTATGGCACTATTGTTTGTTTTTAAAAGTTATTTTCAAATAAGTTGACTTAACATTAGAAATGTTGACATCATTAACGCTGTCAATTATTGTATTTTATTGTTGATCCTCGTGACACCAAACATGTTGGCTGTCAACAATAAAATTACGTTGTGGAGAAGAAGAAAAACTGTTTGGGGACCATCTTCTTCTTCGAATAACATAGCACTGTCAATGTTAGTTGAACATATACTTAAGTCTAAACTTCAATGTCTCTTGCAGAAGAAAGGTTTTGGCTCTCATATGAATTTTATTCAGTACTGGATCATAATAAAGTTTAGTAAAGAACACATTGTTTCTCCTTTCAGAAAGTCATTTCAGATATTCACATAAATTAGGCTATTTTTAACCTTTTCTATACCAAACAGATGCCTCCAGTGGACAGCTTGCTTCAAAAGAAACCTGTAATCAGGTTTTATTTAACCAACACCCAAACCAAGTTTAAATTGTACCAGCTCACTATGAAAGGCGAGGCTACTCATGCTGGTTTAGCCCATTCAAAATAACTCATAGCTAGTTAGACAGTTTCCGGCATCACTGCTTGTTATCACAAATCTGACAGGCTCATTTTGGCAACACCTAGTGTATATTCCATTACATGTAAAGCAGATATGCTGCTCGAATGAGGAACTTGCCTGTCATTGAGATTAGTTCAAGTTGTTGGCCACTTTTACTGCTTAGATTCCGACTACAGCACTGATACCCCTGATAGGTCAGGCCTCCAAGCGCAACTTATTTGCATAACTGATTTTTTGATGGCCACTTTTCCCTTAGTTCCTGGTTTTACATAGCCAATGCCAAGAATTATATTTCTATTCTATTCCAAATAATAACAAAGATTTCATAATGGAGAAGCTATAGATAAACATGTTGGTCTTCCAGTTAAACTACCTGTAAGACCCTAGTATACGGCACTAAGCAGTACCCAGGATATGTTAGTTCAATATCAGAAGTGGACTGCAGCACTCATTGTGCCATCCTGTCAGGACCCCCCTGGCGAGCGCCGGCAGCGAAACAACGTTGTTCGCTCACCGCGCCGCCCGAACTACATCTCCCATGGGGCTTAGCGCGTCTCGCGAGACTACGCGCCCCAGACGCATAAAGCAGGAAGTCCCTGGCCTCCCGATGTCAGAAATTCGTTCGTGGAGACGTCTTCTTCATCCGATCCTTGTTCCAGGTCCGTTACCTTGAGTACGGTAAGGGTGCTTGCACCAACAGTCTTTGGAACTCCGTGTATGAGCGGGTGCTCATACGGAGGCTGGCGAAAGAACCCTGGCGGATTTAATCGGCCTGCATTTATCGGCAGGCGGGGAGAGCGAGGCTCTCGCTTTGGATGTGTTCGGCCTGCTTTGTCGGCCGGCGGGGTGGGGGCGCATAGCCTGAAAAAGACCATAGGAATATTGCACGGTCCAGTGCGACCGGAGAGCACAGAACAAGGAAGCTCATTTGCGCAGGGCCATACCTTGTTTGCATGAAATGATATACATAACTTTACGCTACCAGTGTCAATAGCACACGAAGGGGAGAGTGTGGTGAATGCTTGAAGGGGCATACAGTGATTGATGCAATACCGTGTCGTATTGTCTAACTGGTGTATTCTATGGCTCTATCTTAACAGGGGTTATCACGAGTGGTAGAGGGCTACGCTCTACCCCTGTGAGGCACGATGGAGTCAAGTGGAGGGTATGTGATGGTTCATGCTGTAGGGCCTCATTATCCAGAGAGGGATCCTGTTGTGGGGGTTGACCATTGTTTATTTGTCATTGCTACAGAAAAAAACCCCCACCACAAGCAAAGTCCGCCCACCTCTCAACCAACCCTCAACTTTAATTCACCATCGCCATGATAAGAATGGATGTTATTTTCCTTTACAGGTATAGGGGCTAGGGGATATAACAGGTCCAGAAAACAAGTGTTGGTTCTTGCATATGTTTGAGGTGATCCTTATTGGTGTGTGTTCTGTTCTTTCTCTTTACAGATCTCCCTCCCTGGCGTTCCCTTCCTTTCCTTCCCTCGCTTGATCCTTCCGCTGACCTGTGCCGTTACGGCAATCAGGCTTGGTTAGATCAAGAGGTGGACCCCTCAATCATCAACCCGCTCCTGAGGACCAGTCGGCACAACACATCCACTACAGTGGCAATGTAAAGACGACTTCCACCCGTAGCCTGACTTTGCAGGTTTTAACAGCAAATTCGACCTGTCAAAATTAACTCCAATTGACAGACTTAACCCTTCCTTTTAAATATTTATAAGTCATGTAAACCTTATTGAACATAAGGCAAGGCTGATGCTTACAGGGAAGAAAGAAGATTGTGCTCACCGTGATATAACTCCTTGGCCCAGAGCAATAACAACCCTGGAGGCTGACCGACCACACTTAGGAAAGTTGGAGTCTAGGGCCTCAAGCCATTCCTATACAAACACAGACATACTGGAGAAGGTCGCCTAGCAGTATTACACAACATCAGCTGCATGGGAGAATCTGGAAGGCTCATGCTCAAAATGGTAATTATAGTACTTGAGACACTGCAATTAAGTATTGGAGAAAAAAAATGATATAGGCATGCCTAAATCCTGATCATAGGAACCAGAACTGGCAAAAGAAATGTTTTTGAGTTTCCAAAAACATAAAACAGCTAATGAGGCAAAGCATGGCAAGCTCCCAAGTGGCAGCATCTCCCTGTAGAGCTCTGGTGCGGCTCCCACTTGGAAGCAAGTTCTAGTGGCCAGGTACATAAGGAGGCTCCTGAAATAAAGAACCCATTTACTAGAGCTTTGAAAACATGAACATACTGATATTTGAAGACCAGAAATGGACTCTTAATCCCATTAATTATGAGTCAGAAGCAAACGCCCTGTGCAGAGATCTAGCAGTCAAGAGGAGTGTTGGGATGCCTTGAACCAGTGTTGCAAAAGCTCCAAGAGCCTATAAATCATGGGCCAGTAGTGCACACCATGCCAAGATCCACCAGTCAAGATGGACACCGGTGTGTGCCTTGGTGGTTTGAAACATGGTTGCAGAGAAATTTGGGAACTGCAGTCTATAGAGAGGCTGTCAGGATGTTTTGTGGTTTCATGACTTAGATAATTTAAATAAAATAGTAACATATATTAAAGTGACTTTAACAAGCAGAGAAAGGAACCAAACTGATTGGGAAATCTAGTGTCCCAAATGTATAAAACAACACAGACACAGGGTTAGATTACTGAACTGCATCAATGTAGATACATTTTAAACTCAAGTTCATGCTTACTCGCAGTCTATCTAAATGGTAAAATACATAACCCTCCTTCCCATAAATGGGTAAGCATCCTTATATGTTCCCACATGGTTATGTGACAGTTACCTAGTTATAAGAGAAGAATAGTTGCAAAGATTTCTCGCTTTGCACAAAACAAAAAGGTTGGGAAGTAATAGAAGGATAATATGATCATTTGTAAGGTACCTCTAAAATTGGATAAAATTGATCCAAATTAATGTTTTGTTATTTTGAATATCTCCACAAGTTGCACTTTGCCCTATGAATTTACGCACTGTATATTTTGAATTATACCTCTGCTTTTATTTTTAGAAAGTGACTCGGTTTATGCTAAAGATATTTTATAGTTTTTAACAGAAACAAACAAATACAATTTAATTAATGTTGACAATTCTGAACTAAGCGAGTTATGGCACATGTTTCATGTTCAACCCTATAGATCCCTTCAGCTTATACCAGAGTTCGACCCCAAGCAACAGGGTGCTAGAGGGCGCCGAGGGAATGAGTGACCTCCTGTGAAGGAAGGAAATAATCCTCCAAATGCATCCTGATAAGCTAGCCATCCACCAATAAAAACTATATGCCTGAGCACAACACTCTGTGCTGAGCCGGTTGAGTAGTTTTGCTGCTCTTGACAGGCAGGGAGACCCGAGAAGTGTGCCAGAGGAAGACCAGCAGCCATAGGCGGAATCAGCCATGCGGAAACTGAGGCCCGAACAAGGCTGGGACTTGCTTAAGATGACAGGTCCTAGTGCTGGGCCAGAAGAGAGGTGCTCCTGGGCGGTGTGGCCGGAAGCTGAAGATGTGAAGGCAGGCAGACTCTGGGATGCCACGACCGCCCTATAGTGAAGCAGTAGCCCGGCAGACAGTCCGGCAGTGAGAAAAGGTGATGAGTTCGGGGGGATTCGGGAACACATGCAGCGAGGAGACCACTCCCCTCTTTTCGGACAGTGTTGCAGGACCCCTAACTCCCTCAGTCTGGGACTGCTCCTCCCCCCTTGTCTGGACACTGACCAGACCCCGTCTCCTACTGATCTGCACTGTGGCCCATGTTGGCGGTGAGGGCCTGGGCTGTGCACTCTCTGGGTCTTAGTTTGGCATGACGTGGGTCTCTTGCTCACTTTGCCACTGGATTCAAACTAGCCTGGCTGATGAGGGGTGTTATGCAGAAACCGGTCCCAAGATGCTTGTTTCTGGTTTAGGGAGGACTTGGCTTGGCAGTTCGAGCAGGACTTTTCCCATGAGGAGCAGGGTCAAGACTGATTTGCATATGGCTGTGTCTGAACTGGGGTGGTTAAGTGAGCAAAAGAACAATGATTGATTTAACCCAGATCTAATAGTGACTGGGGGGTGAGTGTCTGAAATGTTTCAGCGCTCCGTCCATCATCTTATTGTGTTTGCTTTGCTCTGCATAGTAATGTGTACCCATTGCTCATTTGGCCCAGGCTACCGTCAAGCACACCACCACGTCCAAATATCATGAAACTATTAAACTACTGAGACTGGCACAAAATCTTACAACTGACGAGTGAAAGACAAAGCACCAAATTCGACAGAAACTCACTTTCATTATTCAAGGATTTTACACAATTGTTACAGGATTAGTCAGTCCAATCAAAATAAACCTGCTCGAGCTGGGGATTCAATATGCCATATTCCATCAGCCAGACTGAGACTGTTGACAGACAAGAAACCTCATATCTTTGCAAACCTAAGTGAAGCACACTCTTTCAACAACACCCGAGCTTGAGATGGGAACAGAGCGTCAGTAGGTTTGGCGGAATAATCTCCTGGTCAGTGAAGTGAAATAAAAACGTATACCTGGGGAACCTTTGGTGGTTGCAGTGAATATCCTATTGGTTGTCACAGACATGCAGGATTCTTCACAAACTCGTAGCCTAGCATCCAGGGCTGGTGAGCGCTAGGTTATTGACACATCTGTGACATAGCCTGCCGCTATAGGACTGTGGCTGGGTAAACCCGTGGCATGCATGGCTTACTGTACTGCAAATTATGTATACTTTTAATAATGGCCATTGATCCTACAGTGTGCTCTAAACCCTAACACTTTATAATGCTAGCCACACCCTGAGGCCATAAGTTAATTACCATTGTTTGCAACTTATTTTGTGTTTGGTATTATGTTTTTTGTAATTGGGGATTGCTAATTGGGGTTCATAAAGATGTTTGGACTCTATGTGTAAGGGGGTAGTGGTAAAGGGACAAAGTAAATTGTTAAATAGGCCAACAGTTTGCAAATTGTTATATGCATGGCGGAGAACTGCAGAGAAGTGGTAGGCAGCCATTGGATGGCAGGTGAGAGCCTATCTGGCACACTGCAAAGCATTCTGTACAGGTGACCAGTACAATATGCATGCTAACATGGAATGCCAGGGGAGTCAATGATTGCAGCAAAGCCAGACTGATACTTGACTATTTTATGATCCAGGAGACCCACTTGTCAGCTACTAGACTCGGCACATATGCCAGCAAATGGAAGGACTATCAATATGTCTCTACCTACTCATCATAGTCTAGAGGGGTGTCAATCTTGATTAGACGTAAAGTCCAATTTCAGCCACCATCTACCTCCTCTGATGACCAGGGCAGAAAAAAATATATGGATTTTGAGATAACTGAGCTCACTGGAAGTGGCTATGGACACGTAAAGCAGGTGTGTGAGACTTTTGTTTCACACAACTTGAATTTGCAACACAGATACATATCTAAGGCGTGAGATGTTATTTGAATTACGTTCCCTCTTAACATCACTTATTATTTAAGCATTAAACATATGCAAGCTCTCTTAACACTGCCAAGGCAATAGCAAATTAATGTGTAATGTCTTTTTTTATTTTAAAATCACAGTACAAAAGCATATACTAGCAGACTGTTTAATTGTGTTTGTAAATGTAAGATGCTTTACTTACAATCATAAGGGGATAATCGGAAAGAGGTAGGTAGTCATAAGGCCCCTTCACTTCCACAATCACTACAAATGCAAAACACAATAGCTGGTTAGTACAGGCACTACAAAAGTGCAATGAAATTCAGTCATCAGGATGTGAACCGTGATCAGGATTGCATGTCTAAGTATCTAGGATTCCATTTTTGAATGAGATGTGGGTTATATACATAAATTACCTTTTTTACAAACTCGGAATAAAAGTGTTACGCATCTGTAACATTGGTTCTTCTGCAAGAATATACTCAGCATATTGATAACCATACAGTAACCTTCAACGTTCACATGGGCAGATCAATGTACTCCAAATCAGTGCTCATGAGGTGTAAATTTGTCCTGACTGATTACATGTGTGCCAAGCCTGACTATATGACCTGTTGTACGGTTCTTATTCTGCACTGCAGATAGCAGTCAAATCATTGTGGTTGCTTCAATCGCCTATTTCTCTAATGAGTACCACTGAGGCAGCAGATACATCTAGCTATATGTGTTGCCACCTACCTTTACTCACTCTAAATATTAGTTTAACCAATTATTAGTCAAACAGTAAATCACAGGGCTTCAGCCAAGACTGGCCACTCTCCAGACTATATAGGTGTCGATACTTTAAGCAGAAGGTCTCTTACCTTCCACACATGACAACAGCATCATCCTTTCCTCTCTAACCATGTCAGACGTAGTGGGACAGAACTTCTGTCAGGCATATTAATTTATTGCTTTTGTGAATTCTAGTGGCAAACCTTTGCTACAAGATGCACACACTTATTTTCCAAGCCCTTATTAAAAGCCAATTTTAGTGCAAATTAAATTAAACAAAATTATTTGAGAAATCCGTAAAATCTTAGTGATGCCATAATCACAGCAATTACAAATAAAAGATGCATAGTCTAATTCATAAGCATCAAAGGAATTGACATGGTTATTAAAGTATTTTGATAGAATCAACACAGGTTCGAACGTGAATTTCATATGTTCTATATATTGTTGTGTCTCTACTGGAAAAATGCTATGAGGCAAATAGTCCCATCTGACCTTGGGTGGCTCAACTTAGAGATATGCTGCTCTGCTATTTTGAATGTCACTGAAGTCCTGATCTCTCTCTCTCTCTCTCTCTCTCTCTCTCACACAGAGGACTGTGAACAGCTATTATACACTCTCGCTGTTGTTTATTTAGAGAAATTCCATTGCCAACACTCATGTTAAAGCCTAAAGATATTATGTTTTTTCCATAGGTGCCATCTATTCAAATGAACACATGAATGTATGAACGAAAAGCATTCTATCAAATCACATGATAAATGTAATTGTTGCATAGTAATGAAAAGAATGCATCAGGTGTCGCAAATGAATAACAAGTTATACAGCCCAAGCAGATAAGTAAATGTACAATACATGGGGCTCCTAACATACATGCAAGGCAAAATCTGACATTTAGATACCAGCACTATATTTAAAAACTCGGGCAGCATAAGTAAGAATCAAACATGATATGTTCTTCTCCATGAATACAGATTTCAGGTCTACAGATTAGGGTCTAAAACTGCCCCAAAGTATACAAGTTTTCCCAAAGCCAGAAGAAGCCAAAGGGGTGGCATGCTCAATTTAAACTAAGGTGAGTACCAAGGACATATTGCCCAGGTGAGGGCAATGAGAATGATCTGTGCTGTTTGTCTCCTTATATTAAGGAGGAAGCCTCTAATCAATGACAAAAGGGCAGCCTACTTGGACGGAATTGTGTTGAGGAGAAGGGCGGACATGTTTTACTGAGCCACATAAGGAATAGGCCAACCAGTGAAGAACACATGCTGAGAAGACCTTTCAAAGAGTTTACAAGTGAAGCTCCCATTTGTACAGGAATTAGAGTTGCCTATTGAACTGCACCCCCTTTCACTTCAAGTATCCCAGCAAGATTAGCTGTTAAAACTCTTTGGCTATAGACATTTCTCTGCACTTGACAAGAGCCACAAAACGTTTTTGTGTTACAACCGTGAGCCTACTCCTACTCTTTTGCTCATGCATCAGCCAGCCAACATCATTATCAAGTTGTCCATCCGAATCACAACCTGAATCCTCTCCTAAGGGGAAGATATGCGATCGTGGCTCAGCAAACTGATCTCAATTGTACCAATTTTACGGTAAGGATTCTCTCCTTATAACTTCAGAGGCCACTGATAGTTGTGAATCCATGCAGACACAAGTGTCAGCTACCAATATGGTCTTGAAACAAGGGGTCTGAACAGCAAGTCATTGGACTATCATCACCATAGAATACGCTGCACCAGGGCAGGGGCTATCAACTGGGTACACAAATCTAAATGCCATTGAAGGGAACTCCTGCAGAGACTGACCTGGCTCGATAGGGACATTGTTGAGGCCCTGAGGTGCGATAGACTTAGACACACTAAGCTTTCTACAATGTGTTTGATTGGAATTTCAAACCTAGCTGCTGAATATGCTGGATTTCTAACTAGAGGAAACACTAGCTCTCAGATCATATTCAGGACCGCAACAGTAAACTTCACCTGCTGGGTTGGAATTAGAAACTACTGCCCAAGGTTAATGAAAAATCCTCAGCTGTGCAAAAGGGAAACTGTAGTTCACAAATGCCTGGTAACTTGCTCTGGAGATCCTGTCTTATCACCCTGTTGTCTAAATACAGATAGATTTGTGAAATATTGTCTGGGGAGTTGGGCAATACATTTGTAAATACTCTTAGGGCAGAAGTGAAGTTAAAGAGATAGACCGACTTGATAGTGATGACCTCTAATCACAATTCTTAGGTATTGTCAAAGCTTGTGGGAAGTACACATCCTGGAGAGCTAAGAGCACCATCCAATCTTGATTCTAAAGTTCCTAAGGGTACAGGAGGCCCTTATAAAAAATTTGCTTTTCCAGAAGTAGGGATCAAAGATCATGAATCGGACGTAAACCTACTCCTTTTTCCAGGAACTATAAAACATCTGGAGTAGCTACCTCTTCTTTCTGAGGGGAACTCAATTCTTTCAACCTTTTCTGCAATATTAGTGTGACCTCTGCATGGTGATCCATGAATGGGAGGAGGTGGAAGAGGGGGTAGTGTTGTTCTGAAAATAGGGGAAGGCACTCCTATTTCAGTAAGAAGCGACCACCCATCCCCCAATAGTAACGGGTTATAGCATTTGGATATCAGGTCCTTGAAGAAGTTGTGGCACTGAAGGAGTGGACCAGAAATAGCCATTAAGTCTCCTTTAAAAGGCACATGCCTGCTCTTGTGAGGTCCAAGGAGACACAAACCTTTAGTGGGATGGCTTAGGATAGAACCTGGCTCTAAAGAGGAAGACCTCTCTTTTTTAGACCTCTTCTTGTAGTATTTACAGCACCTATCTAGAAAGAATGAGCACCTGTTTTTTTGTGGTGCTGTTAAAGATTTCTCAGTATGTAGTGGTGGGTTGAAATCCAAGAGAGAAAAAGTCTTCCCCAGAAGGGGCCCCAGTTGATGCTGTGGATTCCTCCTTCAATGAGGCCATGAACATAAAATCTGCTGTTTCTCTGAAGCAATTTAGGGTGCATGAAGGCACAGATTTTATCCATGCACACTTCATGGTCAAAGCATGCGCACTACAGGCAACATGAATGTAGGTAAGTCACAAATATAAACCTTTGACAATCAAATTTAAACCATGAGAGATTTGTGTGGAAAACACTACAAAAGAATTTGCAGTTGGCCAAGCAACAGTGATATCTGGTGCCGGGGAACACCATAGTGCTGAACATGTTAATATACCCAGCAGTCTAGAGAGAATGTTAATTTAAGTAATATGTGGGAAAGAGTATCTATTATAAACTAGCTACAGAATATAATTAACGATATGCATCATTTGTCTTACAATACATTAAGAATAATGTACAAATAAATGTTTAAAAAAACCTCTATTACTATTAAATATGCAGTGCTGCAAGACTGCCTATTGATAGCTTTGCGTTTCAGATTATCACTGACAAAGATCACGGTTAGAGTTATACCACACTCAAACCCTACTAGAAAAGAGACATCTAAAAGGAATGGGAAAATAAAGGGACATGTCCAATGACTTTTTGAATTATGTGCAAAACCCGCATAACACCCATGTGTTCTTTCTACACAAAAGATGGTTAAATCTTACCTGTAAAATATTTTCTCCACCAGAACAAAATTAACTTACTTGAAATTACATTATTATCCAGGAGACTGGCCGGGGTTACTGCTTCCTGCATAGCTGTACTGTTCACCGTCTTGCTTGCCACAGGACTAACTTTCACTATGAAGATGTAAGGTCCATCGTGCCAGGTGTTCATCACGGCATACATTGTCTATAAAGCAAAGATGACAGAATGTGGCAAGTGAAGCAGAGAACAGATGGCTGGAAATGCTGGCATTCACCTCACACATTTCCAACATCAAGCTGTAGTTCTGGAACTAACCACTGAACCACTTCCACTCACACATCTTGCCCTGTTACAAATTAGCTACAAAGATATTTCAAAAACTATACAGCAGAACTTTTTTTAACTAAAAAAAGAAATTGTGTGTAATTGCATTAAACAATACATATTGTGACATATCATACTTCAAAAGGGAAAATCGCATGGCATGGGCTAACAAGGATTTGTGATCTAAAGCCACTCTGTACTTTACTACTTATGTTATTCATTCCATACAGTATAAAAACTATGACCCTGAATATGAGTGGGTCATTGTTTTCTGACTCCTGCACAAACTCCTGTTTTCTTAGGGGTCGGAATTACAACTTGAGTCTTATTTAACGCAACCAGTAATCACTGGGTATGATAAATATCTCACCCTTCATTACATTTCAGCAGGCCAAACATGTCGGAATGTAGCAGGAGAAAAGTACACTAAATTTTCCGTAGCATGCAGGTTTTGTCTGTTAAGCATAAAAATCCATGTTATTCCCAAAAACGTGAGTGCCCCCATCCCGATACTTAATTGCTAAATACCAGGTTGGTATGGGTTCTTGACTAAAAGAAGACACCCAGTACAGGTCCTAGAATTTGATTAGGATCCTCACTCTTTGGTTGTCACAAAAAATGCAAGTGGTAGGTGTAAGGTGACAAATCGACACAAGTAAGTTTAAAGAGCATGAACATTAGAGCATTTAACTTTTTTCTCCATGAAGAAACTAATTTTCTTGTAGAGAAATCCACTTCCCCACCTACATCTAAAGTCTAAGTTGTGCTCAAGAACCCAGTAGGGAGTTTTATAAAAATGACCCTTTATTGATTACACTGCTGTAAATCGTGTACAACATGACTAGGGGGATTTTCTATGTTTCGCAAGATGACTGTTTTGCAAGAGTTCAGACAACTGGATGTTAGCTTAGTGCACTATGTTTTTTTTGTCTACACGGTTAGGCCGGAGGTTCTGCTGGTCCTTTAAAGATCCTGACAATACAGCCTAATGTTCTTCTAGTCCATAGTTCACCTTACTCCATACTAAAAAGATACTCCTCCAGGGCATGGGAGGGATACTCCCAGCACCTTTGTGCATCCTGGACACAAAATCATGCTCATGTCTGGCTCTATCCGTAACTAGGTATATATCAACATCAGAAGTACAGGACTGGATGGTGAGGATATTATTAAGAAGGTCGAATTTGTAATAAATTTACAATTGTCACATCAGTGAGTCACTTGTATTTACATCATTGTTCCAACAGTCGTCCTCCAGAATGACAAAGGAAAGGATAAAAAAGGAAGTCTGCATAAAGAACAGGGATAAAACAGCCAAACAGATCTTAACCAGTGCACAGTCACTATTGAGAGCTGACTAAGATCTTTGCGGCCAACCCACAATATTTATAAAAAGCATGTTCAGTAGGCTATGTAGCAATCTTGCAATTGACGCCTAAAATCAAAAACTGGGTTTGGCTTGTTAACTGGGTTAAACAGTTACTTTTATATTTATTGTTTTCTTAAGTTTAATAACAAGGACCACAACACACCTATTCACGTGGAAGCAGTCTCCGTTTCTGCCAATCAATGGCCACATAGGCACAGCACATAAAATGTAAACCATAAGTAGATATCAGGAATATCCAGTTGCCCAATTTGTAAAGTAATAATTTCTGTCTATGGTTCAAGGACAGGGCGCCAGTTGGAGTGCAACAGTATTTCTAAAGAGTGGTGGTTATGGGCAGTCGTAGCTACCCGAGAGTGAGACACTAAGCTATAAAACTTTGAGACCTACTGTGCAATGTCCGGTGACATGATGAGCTGTGACAAGGGGAGGAATTCAGCTGGCTCATGTGGGAACTCTAGCAGAGGGTTAAACAGTTAAAGAACTCAATATCAAACAATGGCATTTCACACAGGCATTTCATAGGAATAATTATTCATATCTGCTGTTCCTGTATCCTTGTGTCTTTGTTGGAAATGCCTTAAAGTATGCTGTCCAGTGATGAGGGTTGAACATGTTCTTTAGTTTCTAGTTGCACGGTGTTAATCACCAAGTTCCAGTTTATTATTGCTAATACCCCATGATTGATTTTTATCGAGTTTGCTGTGCCTATGTACTACATTTGTCCATGAATCATCTTTGTATGTACTGAAAGTATTTATCTTGCTACAACCTACATTCCGACACATTTTAACCCTGGTAAGAGGGCACACTGGGCCTAGGGGATGAGCTGGTGAACAGTTCCATGCATGAAGGGCAGGGGCACAATCGAGCCTAGCACCCTGGGTTTCACATGAATGGCCTCACACTGCCATACAGGTGATGTGCATCTAAGTATCTCCTCTCCAAGGTGCACAAATCACATTTGAGGTGGGCAAAGAAAAACACACATTCCCAAATCACACTAAAAGTACTTACCGGTTTCTCTGACTGATCTGGCAACACAGAAATATGTGTTGCATTCTCTGCATTTTTCAAGCCCTTGACAAAATAAAGCAAAGTTATGGTAAGTGTTTCGTCCATGCTAAATAGGCAGAGGTAGGTGGCTACATTAACACACGATTACCTGCTGTTTCTCCGAAGTAAGGGCTGCCGGGTGGACAAACTCCTTGTAGTACTCCTTAAATAAAGAGAGAGACAAAGGCAAATTAGAAAACCTCCTAGACAGCATTAGTTGTCAAATTGAACCAAGATACAAAGTTGCTACCCTATATCCATAATGTGTATACAGAGGCACATAGTGTGCTGTACTAATTATTACTTTTCTGGATATTGTGGGATGGGGGGCATGATTGAGGAGAGGCAAAGCCTCAATTGAGTCATGATACTCTTCCCTTTCCTCAACAATTTTAATAAATAGCATATTCTATTCTTTGCGTCTCCATATATGGGTTATGGTTTATCCCATGGCATTTTTTCATGTGTGTTTATTTTATCAGAAGTTATTTAACCAAATCCAGGCTGCAAGGGGTTAAATCTGTGCCACAAGGATGAGCTAGCCGATCTATAAGGAGAGTTGTTTCCTTGTGTAAAGTAATTGTTAAATGCAATCGTTGAGGTAACAAAAAGTATTTTCTCATGTTGGTTTTGCTGTGCTTTGATATTAAACTTTAATTTGACCTTTGCACTGTATTAATAAATGTGTGAATACATATTTATGTGTACAGTTGCCCCAAATAAAATGCATTATTGTGCCACATCTATTTTCACTGTCATGGAACATAATATATATTTCAATGAAAAAACGTAGGTAAAGAGAAATTATGGTTCCCTCTGCTCAAAACACTACAAAGTATGCTTACAAACCTCTGACATGCCATTACAAACACACTTAAAATGCAGGTATGGTTACAAGGTAAAACCCAAATACCACTATAATTGCCCAGCTATGGTTCGGTACAAGCACAATAACTTAACCCTGCCAACACTACCTGCACAGTACATTGGTGGAGAAAGCAGTTGTCTTAAGTGTTCAGAGTGCAGCCCCAGTAGATAGTACATCGGATAGGGATCTGGCTTGGAGAACTACAGTGCCCTGTAATAGTTGAACAGTATTTTCTCTGCTTTTGGAGGTGGGAGAATCGATAGGTCTCTCCCTGCTAATGGCAGTGTGTAGAGCTTAATGGCCATGCATATTCTGATCTAGCCAGGTATCTGGTCTTGCGAGTAACCACAATGGGAGACAGTCAGAATGTGAACCAATGTAGTGGCTGAATAACACCAGCTTTCTCCAGCTTCTTTAACTCCAGCTCTGATAACTTGTGGTTGCGGAAAGGGACCCACCAAAGGCTGAATCATATGGCATATACCTTTGTTTATTCTTGAGAATATCCTTTATTACTCCATGGAAAGGTCTTATACTTCAGATTGGCTGCATGTCCTCGATGATGTGCCGAGAGCCTGTCTCTGTGACAGAGGGGGGATTGTACTGTACTTCCTCTGTGCAAATGATACATTCGAATATCCCTCAAGTGGGAGCATTTCTGGGCATCATATACCAGCATCTACCCTGGTAAAGACTCTAAAACAACTATTATTTTTGTTTTATCTCATCAAAGAGGCATTTTAATTAACATTTTTGTGCCAACAAATCTCCTTGATTTTTGCAGGTAATTGAAAAGTCATCTTGTTCTGAAGTATCTGGGAGAGTAAAGAGATTGTTTATGGCTGGAATAAATGTTATGGCATTTAGCATTTTTCTCTTATTTGGGAAGCATTGCTTTTATATTTTCTCTTACCGTAATATAAGCTGGAGTGTTTGAAGATTTTAAATAATTGTTTGAAGTATTAAACATGCATAAAGCAATAACACCTACAGGTCAGAAGTCACACTTTTTGAAACTGTACATTAAAATATAGTAAAGAGTTTCTATACTACAGTCTCTACCAACTATGTCCAAAATATCGGACTAAAGACGTAAATGTGAGTATGACTTTGTATTGATATTGTATTAATCAATATTATGTGTTGAATGCCTATATTCCATGTCTTGGGGCTTTGCATGTGCAGGGGCCATCTTTATGAAGGCAAGCAAACATGTTTGCTGCAAAATGCTGACTACTGAGCAACTTCTTTGCAAGAGCAAACAAGCCTTTTTGAAGGCCCAGAAACACTGTACGTGTCAGAGGGCTTTTAAGCACAGAAATGGATCTTGACTTTTACTGAAGATGACAAAGGTTACATACCTTGAGCAGAATAAACCTCAGCAACCTCATCCCTATTGCGAGGTCACTTCTGTTGCTAGCTTACAGACTTGTTAACAGGGGCCAGTGTGAGAACTCCAGGACACGGTAATGCAGGTAAGTAGGTACACTTTATTGGAGCAAGCAGGTACGTCCTACAGCTTCAGTAGCTGCCTTAAACTGCCACCCACACCCCATCATTCTAGAATTTGTACAGAAGCTGTTGGATCCTGTTACCAAGAAACCGGTAACCAAGATACCTTATCTCCCTTCTTTACACAAGTGAAACCCAAACCTAATTTATTTTAAATGCAAAGAACCATCGCACCCAAGTCATCAGTCCTACAGGAGGTGCAACTTCCATGGTATAATTTTGCATACAAATACAACACCTAGAAATGCTAATGAAAAGGTTTTACAAATACTAACAAAAAAAGGTAGAATACTAACAAAACGGGTTTTCAAAAGGTAACTAAATGAGCTGGCTAGAACAATGGAAGGACGTCCAAGTTGAATACAAGGCATAACACAGATTCACATTCTCAAAAGTCATTAGTTGCACCCCATCCTCCTCCTTAAAAAAAAGAATTACATAACAAAACAACTAAATCTCTTGGGTAAGACCACTGGTCTGCCCTTGCGTGTAATTGTCACACCACCAGACTGGCCAGAAGATTGTAACAAGCACTCACTGGCTGCACCTTCCTTCATAGAAGAAACAGGTACAGCAGCATTTTCTGTATTAGTATTTGTCACTTCTTCCCACATCCATTCCATAGATGTAGATGCATCAATACTTTTAGCATTTTCCCAACCCGGAATTCTATTGCACCTTGCCATCCAGCTATGATGCCACACGTTATTGTCACTCAATTTTGCTGACTTAGAATATGCTTCAATTACTTGAATTGGCACGGAAAACCTGCTTGTTTTGAACCCCAACTTTACTCTCACCCAATTCCCTTGGTTTAAATATACATCCTTCGTACCATGTTTCTTATCAAAATAAGATTTATAGACTTCTTGCATTTTCCTTAAATTGGATCTCACCACAGCAGGTGACCATTTCCCACAAACCCTCATTTTGTTCCATGTAACATTGTCCTTAGTGAACAGTTCCCTAACTCTCAGGATCCTAAATGGGCTGTAACCTGTACCAGTGAGTGTTATTCTTTATGCCCAGATAGTGCTATGGAGTTCCTTTACTGAATCCTTACCGGCATTTATGGGAGCACTAATGCTCTGTTACAACTCTGTTAAAGCGTTCTACAACGCCATTACCAGCTGGATGATAAACAGGTGTTTTCTTACCACTTATTCCATTCCTGCTTAGAAATCCTTCAAATGTGTCTGAAACAAATTGAGGACCATTCTCACTGAGGATAGATTTAGGAATACCTTCCGCAAAAACAAATTCAAGGAAATTTACCACGCACTTGCTGTCATAACTGTCAGTTACTTCCACCTCGGGCCATTTAGAATAGCGGTTGACGGCAACTATAACATGTTTGTATTCTCCCTGGTCATCCAAAACGGGGGCCCAACAAATCTATGCACAATTCCTCCCAGGGATGCTCAGCAGTCTGTCTGCATCCTAAGGTCGGTCTTAACATATGTTCTGCTTTGTCTGAATTGGCACACATTGTAGACTGTTTTACGAACCTCTCAATATCAGCATCCATACCTGGCCACCAATATAAGGATTTGACTCTCTTTTTCAATTTGACAATACCCAGATGTCCCTCGTGATTTATCTCTAGCACCCTTACCTTTAACCTATTTGAAACCACCAATCTCTCACACTTGAAAACATAGTTGGCATTATTGATAGAAAACTCATCCTTGATTTCCCATAATGCTTTTAACTACTCCTGTAACTCGCTTTTACTAGGCCATCCTTTAACAATAAATTTGGTCACATTGCACAGCATGGCGTCTTCGCTGTATTCGAGATCCCATTCCTCCTTCAGAATTGCATTGTTTTTCTCTCCGATTATAGCCACTCTAAAATCTTACCAATCCTCCTCAATTACACCACTACACGGTAAAGGAGATCTAATTAAGTAATCAGCTACTTGATTCCATTTCCCTGGTAGAAACTTCACTTCATTCATAAATGCAAGCAATTTTAAAGTCATCTTTGCAATTCTTTGAGCAGCTTTAACTATCCCTTCAAAAGCCAAAACTTTCACCAAGGGTTTGTGGTCCGTGCGCAGGGTGAATTGGGACCCCCAAACATATTGCCTGAATTTCTCCATGGCTCAAACCGTGGCTAACATTTCCTTCTCTATAACAGAAAATGTCTCTTCTGCCGGAGACAGAGATCGAGAAGCAAATCCTACTATGGCCTCCTCACCCGAGTGTGTTAGAACTGTCCCTAATCCCTTCCCACTGGCATCAGTGGTTATAATACAATTTGCTGTAGTGTCACAACCTTGCAAAGAGAGAGCAGTACACAAATCTTGTTTTATCCTTTCAAAATCTTTTTGCAGATTGTCATTCCACAAAAATTCCTGTTTTAATTTCAATAATTGCCTCAGTCCATGCGTTTTCATAGCAAAATTCTGTACCAATATAGAATAGAATTCTGCTAATCCTAAGAAAGATCTAACTTTCTCCTAGGAATTGTGAGCAGACGCATTACTGATTGCATCAATTAAACTTTTCTTGGGAGAGATGATGCCACCTCCAACCTCATGACCCAAATAGGTGACAGCCTTCATAGCAAATTTACATTTCTTCAATTCTGCAGTCAATCCCTTCTCCGCTAATCTTTTTAGGATGGTTTATAATCTCTCATCGTGTTCGGATTTGTCTTGGCCCATCACCAGATTATCATCTTGGAAATAAGTGACCCCCTTCATGCCCCTAAATATCTTGTGCATTAAGTGTTGAAATAAAGCGGCAGCTGATGCAAGACCGAAAGGCATGCGTACAAACCTGTAGCAACCAAAGTTCCTACTGGAGGGATGCAACTGAATCTGGTGATAGGCCGAGGTTAAATCAATAGTGAAGAACCATTTTACTCCTTAAGATTGTGCAAGCAGCTCATCAATCCTGGGCAAGGGGAATTTATCCACCAGAATACGTTTGTTTTAATCTCTGAGATCAATCAATAGATGCAAACGACCGTTCGATTTGCGTGCGACGACGAAGGAAGCTAACCATTCTGCACATTCAACTGGTTCTATTATGCCTTTGCTCTCCAATGCATACAACTCTGCCACCACTCACACATGCTAATAGGAATGTATCTAGCTTTATGACTGCATCTTCTTTCAGAACTATTTTTGCACATATCTGCACATCTTCCCCACCTTACCTAAAAAGCCACTAGGAAATTGCTGCCAGACTTCCTTCACAATACTTTCATCATGTTCACTGAGTAACATTAATTGGCTCCCTCTGTTGGGATCAAGGATAATCCCTAATGCCCCCCTGATCAACCCTTCCCGAAACTGATGGCCCTTTTTGTGCCGCTTATACTTTCCCTCTGGCATGCTCGTCTTTGAATCAAAATTCCTCCTCCACAAACCCAACCATGGGAATCTCCTCACCTGTGAACGTCACTCGATGAATATCTGTAGGTTTCAAACTTTCACCTAGCACTTTCTCAAATGTATCCTCCCACACAGATCGCTATAATTATAGTGGAAGGAGACCCCGAATCAGAAACAATTTGCATCTGAACTCCCCCAATAGTTATATCACACATTGGTTTCTTCTTTGATTTGGGACATGCATCCTGAACCACTTTGTCACTGCTCCACATATCATCGATACATAAAACCCCTTACTCGCTCAATGATTCACTACCCTCCTCTTCCTCATCCGCCTTGTCATCCACACACTTCACATATTTCTTGTTCCCTTTGTTCAACTTCTTTCTACAAACATTCGCGAAGTGGCCTATAATCCCACAAAAAACACATTTGGACTTCATAGGTGGACAACACTTATCTCTGGCCATATGACCCTTACTACCACATCGAAATCAAGAGGGGCATTTGTCTTCCCCATCAGATGTTTTGACTTCTACCTTTCCAATCTTTAGCCTTTTAAGTGCGTTTATCACTCTTCCTCCCTTCTGCCTTGGAACTGGACACATTACCAATCGTTTTCCCTTCACTATTGTTCTTTAGAAATGCTTTAGTACATCTCTTAGACATTTCTGCCTTTTTCACTATCGTCACAATTTAATTCAGAGGAGACTCTCCACACACCTACAGTTTTTCTTGTATCCCTGCATTGTTAGAATGCATCACAATTTGATCTTGTATAAGATTGTCAGGCAAAGCACCAAATTTGCAAGATACAGACAGTCTCCTTAATGCCACCACATAATCTTCCATAATTCTGTTTTCATTTGCTTCCTCTGGAAAAAAGAGTATCTGTCAATGGCTACGGAAACAGTAGGATGGTAATGAATATCTAAATCCTCTAATGCTTCCACATAAACATTTGCATTCTCTGTTTGCCTTGACTTTTTCCCCATATTCTTATATACTGATAACACTTCTGGCCCTAAACTTTCTTTTCCATTGAAGGTGTAAACTCCTCTTTATTTTCCTCCTCCATAGCAGATGCATAATTCAGGAAATAATTCTCCCAGTCAGGCCATTTCAATAAAGGCTCACCAGGACGAAGAAGAAATGGTACCAGAGGTGTAAGTCTGCAGCTTTGAGAAGCCATTTTAAGTAGATAAATAGGTTTGCTTAAAAAGTTGGCTAAGAGGCAACATCTAACCTTTGAATGAAGAGAAAAAAACCCACAAAAAATCACCTGACTGTGCTATAACTAATAAGGTGTGAGTAAATCTGTTTCAACCAGTACCTTATACTATTGTCAACTGTGCAGGTAGTGTTGTTCTCCACCCCAAAAAAAATGTATATAAAGTAGTGCAATACTACTATCTTGGTAATAACATTACAACATACATGTAACTGCCACCAAATAATAACCTGCAGTAATATTGAGTGGGATTGCCTCAACACAGCAATTGCTACGTATGTGCCAGCACTGCACTCAAAACTAAGTATGGCCAGACAGTATGGTGTGCCCCTCACCGAAATGCACGCACCATCAATGAAATTTCGACTATAAGGTTACCGCTCTCAGGTGTGCGCTTCACCGAAATGTGCGTTGCAGACTCCTTTTCCGATGTGGTCAGAACAAACTGGAAGAGAGCGTATATGACGGCTTGAGGAGACTAAGATGGCGTTGATGTTACGTAATGTGAGTAAAGACGCTTCCCAGTAGGACGTTTAGAGCGTTGTCAGAGCAACCAGCACGATGATGCTCCAGTCACGAGCCGGCCACACTTGCGCATACGATGACTGGTTGTTTAGCAACCAGTCAAGCACGCAGAGCTTGCACACAAACCTCTCGCACCGACTCTCGCGTAGACTGCTTGGCTGACTCCAAAATTTCCTCCGCTTGTACAGCAATGCGTCCTCACACCCAAGGCCCCTCGATTCAGAGCTCATGAATCCAGTTCACACCAGCTCCCTTTTTCTGCTTGCTCTCCACATTGGACCGGAACCAACGTCACCGGATGCAGCACGCTGGTATCATGCGTGGCCACCAAAACTACTTTCAGTTCCACATGTCGCCACTTGTATGAACTCCAGGACACGGTAATGCAAGCAGGTACCTTGGCAACACATTATCTTCTTCTGCCATGAGTCACATTGGAAGCAGGCCAGTGTTTTTACAATGTCAAAATCAGACACTTTTTGTGGACAATGGCAACCGTATGTTATTTGATTTATAGAGTGCCTTTGTGTGTAATTTTGTCTTTGTGCAAGAACAACAAACCTGTCTCTGTGTCTGGCACAAGTGGCTGCCAACATACTACAACAAACTAATGGTGGAAAATACATGAGTTGAGCTCAACCTCTGAAGACATTCCATAATTTTGTGTGCCATTGCCATTACAGGCTCTGATCAACCAACCATTTCCATCTATCACTAGTGTGCTAAGGCCCCACGTGCAAGAGGGGGCTAAATTCCAGTCCCATTTGCACAGGGATTGACATTCCAAGCTGTGTAATAATTAATACACCCTCCGTCTTCCTTCACAGATTTTGGCAAGTCAAACCTACTGAAATGTAAAGAGGGGGCGTTAAGGGAGGTTAGTGGGGGGAAGCTGTATATGGTCCTTTAAATCATGATTCTGCATGTTATACATCGCTTACAAGCAAAAAACATGTACTAGGAGTTAACCTTGGCCGTGGTAATGGCATTTACTAGATGCAGTATATACCCCATCCGGACAACCTAAAATTAGTGCTGCAGCGAATTACCCAAGTGAGCGGAACATACCCAGATGTGGGTCAGTGTGCCATAGGATACACCAAAGGACCAATGATGTCCAGCAAGGCCAAAACCTGTTAAGAGTTACTTGAATTCCGGTTCAGTGAGCACATGGTTTAGCACTTTGAACTAGAACACCTCTTCTACAGAAGGGCCAAGATTAATCAATCTTGACCCTTAGAAGAGGCAGTCCAGTTCAATAAGCATCTGTAGTCCTGTAAGAATGGTTTGAGCACTTCATAGCCGTTATTTGTATTCTGCCACTGTGAATGCTAAACCACTTAGCAACCACTGCAAATACCTGTGGTTTCAAGAGATCCGTACAATCAGGGAAGAAGAGCGAAGCCATGGCGTATGACCCAGACCTGCCTGGTTGTTTTTCAGACGTGGACTCGAAATAGTGAAGACATTTTTCTTCCTGTTAGAAAAATAGAGTGAGATTTTTTTAACACTCTGGTATAGTAAATACCCAACTATGACTATCATGTACTAGGTAACCTGCTTAGTGACAGGACACTCTTGAGTATTTGAGCGCGCTATAAAACCCTTTATAACATAACATAACAGTAATAGATAGCATACAAGACAGATACACCACAGATTGCTTAACCAAAACATATCATCAGTGAAGACAATACATTGCTAAAATTGGTTTTATAATTTTCTTCAGTTTCAATTTCAAACATGTTGGTCTGAAAGCTTGCTATGTGCACAATGTTTGAAACTAGGACTCATGGCACAAATAAAAAGTCTTTAATTAGAAAACAAGGCCCCATTTCATAGCCGGAGCACACTCATGCTCAAAGACTGGTGGCTCTGCTGAGAGCTTAATAAAAGGCAGAATACATGTTCTAGTATGTCTCATATAAGTTAAGGCACATCTGTTTTGAAGTGAATCCGGTTTGAAATATTTACTAAAATTTTCTTCACAAACAAATGTAACTTACGACTGTCGTGTGGGGTTTAAGTTTGTTCTCCCAGCTCTATCTTTGCACATGTGAAGCACTAACTAAACACACCAGATTTAGGAAATGTCACATGTTACTAAACTAAGTTTAGAAATATTTTATTTCTCCACCACCACTTATGGATACTACTGTGAACTGTGCTCCTTCCCAAACTTTCTACATCAGTTACACCTGTATCTTTGAGTAGTAACTTAAGTGTGCAGATAAGTGTGAGAATTGAACGTAGAAATATATTTGAGTGAGAGTGCACTGCTCCGGAATGGAATTTCCCTAATCACGCCTCTGCCCCATCCCTGGAGACACCCTCAAATTAAAAGGAAGGGTACATGAGGTAGGCACATATAAGTTATGTCTCCAGCTTACAAAGGTTCGAGAATGTTTATATACACAGCATAACTTCCACCACTATAAGTTACACTTTTAAATCAAGGTACAAGGCCATCATAAGTCTGTAAATAAGACCTAACATCCTTAGCAGATGATGTAAGTGTACCTACTAGGCTAATAATAGCTACTATTTTCAGAGTTAACACTACTCTGTTTTGAACTGCATTGTCAATATGGACTACTTTGGCAAAGTGAAGATGACGGAAATGTGACAGCTAGGATCAGCACCTACACCAAAGAGCTTTCAGACTGATTTTAAAACTTTCCCAGTGTGGGGGTGGAACAAAAAATGAAGAGAGAGGTCCTGTGAGGAAGGTGTGACCAGGAATCAGGAGGAATACAAATGTGTTTTTTTGCCGCTCCTTTCTGGGATTCTAATCCAGGGAACAAAGCAGTCAATTATTAGAGTATAGGAGGATAGCAACTGATGGTTAAGGTTCTTGAAGCCTCACAGCATTTGAGAGCATCAAGTGGGCCCGAAGTTGACGGACTATATAGGGCTTTTGGCTGTATTGATGATTTCCAATGCACTGGTCTTGAACGGATGCGGAACAGAGAAATGCCTGCTCATAATCGAATGACTGTAAAGGTTGCAGACAGTTGCTATTGTTGGGAGGTTAGGTAATATTTGGTGTACGGAAAAGAGATGTTTCTGGGCAATGGAGACTAGCGGGGATCCAGTATGAAATGCTGAAGTGTGACCAGTAACCTCAATACCTACTGACATGTTTGGTTTCTCCGCAGCGTTTTCCTGTAATTGCTCTGACAAAAAAGATGATGGAATTGGTAAGGGAGGAATGGTAAAGGCAGTGACTCATGGAAAACCAACTAGCAGAGGTAGCAGGCGGTGAATTTGATGGGGGTCTCAAAGTCAACTGCATCTGTCGTAAGAGAAAACCCAACCGGGTCCTCTCCACTACAGACTGGAAATGGAAGAGGAGTGTAACAAATGCCACAACTGGGCCTCTGTTTGTAAGCTGGTACCAAACAGCAGTAACAGGATAAGTTCTCACAGTAAAATGGTTAAAAGTGTAGAGATAGGAAAACGAGTTGTATCCTGAAGCTGTGCCCTGGGATAGCAAGGCATTACATATACTGAGTTATGTACAAAGACAAGTGCAGGTGGAAGCCCACGAGAACGAAACAAGCAATGGCAAAGCAGAGAGATCTGGCTCGTTTAGGATCCAGGTGTTCTTTGTGATTATGGATATAGGTTGTTGTGATAAGTTTGGAAGCAGAAAGAAATAACACATATGGGAACTCTTACATGCAGACCACAAATATACACACAGACAACACAAATGCATTCAGACATACGTATACGTGCACACAAGGAATTTGTGCAAGGTGCATAGTTGGACTGATGTGTAGGTGTGTACAAAGACGAATAGAGGATTAGAGATAATTGGACGTGTGCAATGATAGAGGGAAGGTGATTTTGTACAGCTGTATGGACACAAGTCTAGGTGGGTTGCACATTATAGTTTAATGGATGAGGGTGGATAATGGACGTATGAGAATGAGTCGATAAAAGCATAGGTGTGGGTAGATTTGTGTGGCGGGTATGATGTATGTCTGCGGACAGAAGGGTAAACACAGGAATGCATGGGTGGATATATTTGAATAGAGAGTGGGTGGGCAGAAGTCTGAGGGTGGATAAACGAGTGCATAAGTGATAGTGCAAGGTTCAATGTCATTGCAAGGAATAAGAAATGAATATCCAATTACAAGGATTTGCTAGTAAATAATATACACCTAATGAACAAACAATCCACATGTATTCTAAGACTGAACTTGTCAAACACAAGTTAATCATGCAGCTTCCTGAGCCCATCCTGGTGGCATTTCAAATAGAATTTTATATGGACTGCTTGAACTGTACACTGGGTCCTTTGCAAGTGCACTGCTCTTACTATCCTTACTCACTCTTACTATCCACAGATGGTTGTGACATAAAATTGCATGGTGAGTTGTACGTTTGCAGAGGATGACATTGCAGATTTATTTTCTTCAGCTATGTAGCGAAATTTTGAAAAATAAAATGCATCAGCCCAAGACTTTTGAGGGTAAGTTGAACCAACCAACTCCAGAATGTTGCACTCCACTTTGGCATGGCAAGGCCCGATGACTACCAAATCTGCCTCAATCTGCCAATAGAAGGGTTGTCTAACAAAAGATGGTGAACGACCATTAAGAACCTATGGAGATCACCTACAGAACAGAAGAAACAAGCAATTGGGAGCCAAACAAAAGACAAACACATTCAAAGCAGAGCTAAATATTGCTCACTTTTAGGAAAGCGGATTAGAAATAATCCCCTTTAAATCCACAATGCGCCGAGCCCACCGAGTGAGCGCAGCACAGACAGACAAAACATCAAGCCCTAGCACTGTAGCACTACATTTTATCCAGTATGATTGCCTTAAGGAATAATCTAGCCTCAGTCACAAAAGTGAAAGTGTAGGGCATAAAAGAGTAAGTGCAAGGAACCAGGTGTGCATATGGAAATTTATAACATTCAAAGATTTCCCACTTTCAAGGGATTCACAAAACTTTCCACTTCGAGCACTTCATAAAACTCATCTGGTTCCTTCCCTGAAATAAGAAGCACACTCTGCTCTCACTGCACATACGTTTGGCTAATGACTCCTATTAATGTACCTGAAGGAAGGGCTTGAGACTACAGAGACGATCTTTCACATGGGGATCAAGGTGGAGTCATCTGTCAAGGTGACTGGTGAAAGACCAATGATTTAAGCTAGTTTGTCCAGTTTGTGATAATACTTTCCAAGACTGGGAGAAACTATTACTTCTGCAGGTTCAGCTTAAGTGTCATATCTGTCGTTCAGTTTTGAATTTTCTTGAAGGAGAAAATTAAGGCCTTGAGGCTGTTTGAGTACACAATTTCGAGAAGTAACTGGGTGTCATTAGAATACTGGAGAAAAGAGATTGCCTGATTTATTAAAACTTCACCTAGCTGTTCCACATAACAATTAAAAGCAAAGGGATGAGGTGAAGGGCTGAAGGACTCCATATGAAATCTTAAAAGGCATGTAAAAGGAATTGCTAATTTTGATGCATTGTGTAGGACCTGGTCTAACTAAACCTGATTTTGTGGTCTATGTGGTAAAAGACGGATTAAAAAGTAGAGATGGACCTGGAGGTAGGAGCTTCCACTGCTGAACAGATGAGGAGTGCCAGGCCCAATTGTAAGGACGGAGATTCAAAGCTGTTCCCAGATCTGAGCCAATATTGGAAACCTTTGAGTTAATTGTTATTAGTTGGCTGGTGACAAAGCTTTCCAGAATCTTAAAGAAGAAGGGGCAGGGAGGAAGGGGATTCGATGGTCCTCTAGTTCTCCAACACTTCAAGGTCAGTATTAGGCTTTTTGAGAAGAGGACCAACATAACACATCTTATGCAGGTCTCAGGGAGACAGCCCTGGAACACTAATGTTTTGTAACCAGAGGACACTTGAGTCTTCCCTGTCTGGAAAAGATGGGATGGATTCTAATGAATTCCTGCTCTTAAAACCACCAGATTCAAGAAACAAAAAGTACTGTCTGTAATAGCGAGAACATATTTTTAGAATCTGGAACTCAAACCCGCCTGAAATAGGCACCGATCACTCATTCAAAACCTTCAAGGAGAACTTAAAACATCTGATTGAGAAATACCAACTAAATGGATCCGCTCTCCCTCATTATTTGCTTGTGTTTGGTCTTTGGTTTATTTTAATCTTTGATTTCTGTTGCTATCGTATGGATGCTTACCGACCAAATAATCCACTTGTATGACAATCGTGCTAACATAGTTCCCAATATTCATTATAAAAGGCTCTAAAATCTTTTGTTGCGCTACTTAAAACAAATTATAAAGAATCAAAAGATTCAAGTTTTAGAGTTCAAATGACTTCCTTTTGATGAATTTGAGATAATAGCAATGCAATTGAGATATGGGATTTTTTTGGTATAACTGCAACTTTCTGCATCTGAAAGGAACACAAGTGTGAAATATTTTCCCTGATTGACATGCATCAGGGTGACCCCTGAAGTAAGGAGGATCTGATGGGGAAGACTTATTGTCCAGCCTTGGAGTGACCAACCTGGCTTTAAACAGCTCCGTGATTCTGTCAGGAGTAGTCTTCAACATACCCTTCAGCATTGGTAAAAACTGTAGGGAGCGCAACATGGAGGAGAAGGTCTCTTCAAGGAAGTCCTCATCCTCTTTGACCGTATGTAAGTCCACCTTGTGAAAGGTGGCGGCCCGATTAAGGGCATCATGGTATGAGGTGGTGCAATATGGTGGGGATGGAGGGGGTTTGTGTGGGTTGTGGTTGTTTAACATGGTAAAGTTCTGGGTCAGTGTAACCAGGTGGATCTATATTGTAGTCATCCCAGGGGTCATTGTGAGGCTGAGGGTCGAAAATGGCCTCAAACGGGTCCATGGGATAGGAAGAACTACCCCCCTCAAGTGATGAGTTTGGGGAACCCCCAGATGAGTGTGGTGAGGGGTGACCCTGTGGGGAAGGAGACTATGTGATGAAGGGTGGGGAAGGAGGGCGGGTCTGGCTGGAAGGGGGGTTAGTGGCCTGATCATGGATCTTCTTCTACTTGGCTCGTGGTTTGGGCTCCAAGCTGAGATCTTCCTCAAAAGTCAGCCTCCTCTTGTTAGGAACAGTGTCCGTAGTCTTTTGGAAGGAGAATGCATAAGCATCCTGCCAGACCGCAGATGGATTAGGATCTGTTTTTGCTTACCTTGAGCTCCTGCTACAAATTTGGCTGCTCCTAGTCGTCAGAGGTCTCAAAGGATGGAGCTTTCAGCATCTTACATGCCAAGCATGGTTTTTGCCCCACCGGAATCAAAGGTGGTTTCAGAGTAGTCTTTGGATGTCGTTTTTAGGTCAGCCTAGGGGTAGCGCGCATGCACTGCTCTGCGAGGCATGCTGTAATTACTCTGTGGGCTTTTGGCTCGACAATCGCCTTCCATTCGTTATTTTGTGTGGTGTGGTAAAATGCTGGCTTCTTATTGGTCGAATTTGTCCCTCGTTTGTGTACTTAGTTCCCTCCCATGGTGACCGGGCCTCTTAAATGTACTCTATCTCGGCTCATGTTCGGTTGGGAGGTGCAGAGGTTGTGGGGGAAATCGACCTTTTTATAATTTAAATGAACAGCGCTTATAGTCAGTGGTAGATAATTAAGTGATCCTGAAGGGTATAGGGAAAACAACAAACAACGCTGGGGTGCAATCACTGAACAGTAATAGCCCGTAGCCTCGCTGGGTGGTATGGCCATTTCCTTTTGAGGACTCCACTACTCTGGGCCGGCATTCACGCCCCTTTCCCAGGGAAGGAGTGATGGGGTAGTAGCTGCTGTGTGGCGCAGCCCCCGATGGAGACAGCCCTTTCCTTGAACTGTGGTCTCTGTGTGTGCTCTAAATTGCTTCAGAACCATCAGTTCTTTGTGCTACATACACACACACGTGGTGTGCTTGCTCTATGTTCAGTGTGTGTTAGGCGCTTCACTTGTGGCACCAACGTGTGAAGTGCTTCCCCTAAAGGCCGGGTCGGTGTCAGATCCGAAGCCTTATGCTGGTGCCGAACATGGCCCTCGGGCAGTGGTGGACTGGAAGCCTGGTGCATGGCCTCTGGATACAATGTATGACCCCCTCAAGGGCCATGCTCTGCCTGAGTGGGGTTTTGAAGTGGAGGAGTAGTGGTTATATGCACAGTTGACGTCTTCTTCAAATGGACCATGACAACCTCCGACTCGGATTGCGAGCTGGTCTGGGGGCTTAAGTGGATAGCTTGCTCAATGGAAGGTCCAGGTAGTTCTTCTTCCTCGATGTTACGTTTGCAGAAGAGTTTGGGGGTATCATCCCCCTGTCACTGCGCTATGGTATGCCGAGTGCGTCGGCTCATTACAATTTTTTTGTAGTAGAAGGCGAGACAGGTCGCATAGGAGGCCTTCTCATGCTCTGGAGATAGACATTAGTTGCAAACCTGATGGAGGTCTGTCCAGGGGTACTTTGCTTGACACTCTGGGCAGTAGAGGAAATGGTGTGCTTTCCATTATGATGATCGTATTCTCAATAACCGGAGAAGGAAGGCCCCAAGGGTGCGGGCCACAAAGGGGAGTAGATTGAATCCAGTTGTCAAGTTTGACAAAATGAAAGATTTTGCAGAAGACAGTTTCTTTTTTCCAACGGGTATGGAAAAGTTCAAAGGCGACCGAAGACGATCACAGAGAGGCATCAACCCGGAGCTCTATACAAACACATCAGAATCAGACGGCAGAGAAATAACTATTTAACTATGGAACCAATGCCCATGCGCATTACCAGTAATAGGTGGAGTCATTGTACATAGTGAATGGAAGACTTCTTCGAAGAATAACAAGCTTCACGTGTCTGAGCCCAACACTAGATGGCAGGAGTATGCATAGCGTATTTATTTGCAGCTACACATGCCACAAACATTTATTTCTAAAATACACTGGACCAGCATCTTAAAAAGCTCTGTGCACATGTTTAAAAGCAATCCTCTTCACCACTAGAAGCAAATGTAAGGAGACCAATGCAGCAGATGAAGAAGAATGCCAAAGAATTTTAAGAGCAAGGTTGGCTGCTGCATTTTGGATGTGTTGAAGTTCCTTCAACAAACCTGCTGATACAACCAGAAAAAGAGAATTGCAGTAGTTCAGACAACTCAAAATGGTTGTTTGGATCTCTACAATATGAACTGAAAAAAGTGATAGAATTTTCTTCAGCACCCGTAACAAGAAGCATGTGGACGACAGATCATTAACTTGTCTTTCCAAGGACAGATCAGACTCCAAACAAAAGCTCAAATTTTTCCAATGATTACACCGCATCAGGAGAAACAGATTTGGATTGGCACAAGATATTGGATGGAAGGGTCATAAATGAAGACTCTGGGGTATCCCGAGCACCTTTGTCAAAATTAAACTTTAGTGCATTGGCGCACAAACAGGAAGTAACTGTAGGCATACATTTATGGAAAGAGTCAATGGATGCAGAACCATACACTGGTGAGGCAGTCTCTGGAGCAGACTATAATTGTTTTTCCTTCTGGGGCAAATCACTTTGGACAGTCTGCGCTCCTCTGTTCTCCAATGAGATTGCCATCTGATGCCGATAAGGTGGTTTATTGGCACAGGAGAGAAATGGCTTTGCAAAGCAGTAGCACTTGCATGGATGAACTTTTCATGGGTGTGAGGTCCCATTTTTATGTTAATAAGTGTAGTAATTTTGTTCCTAGGTCGACTAGGTGGAACAAGTAATTTGAGATACTAATTGCATCCATTAGAGCTGAGGATATAGAGATGAAAAGGCATAATGATGCACCACAGTGGTCTCTACAATATAGGGTTATTGCGAACTATTGGAGACTGACACCTAGAAAGAGTTTGCTGCTGTATATTTCAACTCCAAATAATGTGGACTATGATCTCTATTTATTCTACTCCAATAGGCGGAATCCTGGTAAAACCATTTACTTGTAACTTGCTTGAAGACATACAAGAATGACTGGAATTCTGACAAGTATAATTGTGAAGAAATCTCAAAATTTTGGTAGGTGTGAGTTATCTTAATTTTGAAAGAAGCTCTTGCAGAAACAGATAACTAAACAACATTCTGAACATAGCTTGTGCTGCAAACTTTGCTGATCGTCACGAAGAGGCAATGGATTGCTCTAGTGGCCTTACTATACAAAGTTCCCTAGAGGTCAATGGTCCTTTGCACTTATTTTCTGTGCTACTGGGACACTCTGGTATTACAGAAGGGGCTGCAGATGCTTGTGCGGCTCCTTCTGCAATATCGATTATATATTGTCCTGCGGAGGTATTACCTCGCTTAAATGACGTCGTACTCCGATGCACATGAGGAACACTCATGCCCCTGTGCCTGCACCTTAATATAGGCATAGGGGCAAACGCATTTGGGGTGAGCCTCAATTATATGCCACATAGAAGTAGACACAGTCCATGCACACCTGAATGACACCCCTGGGAGGACGGTACAGAGTCCCATGGGCCTCCTCAATCAAGGTATCGTGCCACCAGGGCCAGCATCAGGTATTTTCCCAGTGGGCTGGCTAGGCGGTTACTGGTTTCACTGCTTGTGTAGGCCACTTTTGTTGCTGGGGATAGGTTGGCCATTTTTCCTGCCTCTTTAAGCAAGGAAAAACAAACCGTTTTAAAGCGTGCTTCAAAACCATTTGTTTTTGCATTCAAGTGGCTTAAGTCTCCTGCAGAGTTGCCATGAGCAGCGCTGACCTTCAGGGCTTTGTGGGATTAGGGGTGATATCTCGGTTGTTGTTTGGCTCAGAGAGTTCAGTACATAAATGATAAAGACTATTCAAAACTGGGTATTTCTTTATAATGTGATCTTTGCAAAAATTTCAGTTGAATATATTAAATTATACAATTGCATTGAGTGGCAGTGTTTAGAGGTGACAGATTCTAATCATGAACTTAGAAACTTTCATGTCCCCACAACCACTCTGACGACAAATCTATTAGTGATCCAAGAGGAAAGCAAGCTTTTTCCCCTATACATGTCCCAGGGTGTTACTACTGATGGAGTAACATTATAGTCTTTTGTGGAGCACACCCCCCCGAACTGATGTATTTTAAGGTCCTGTCATGTGATAATGAACGAAAACAAGGTTACTGCGAAAAAGTAATTGCTTAGGATCACAGAATGTGGTCAAGTGGAAGCTGGAATTGATGCAAGCTTTTTGTGCAATTCAGCCACTAAATGTTTATCTCATTCTCTCGCCCATTTTCTCTGAGAAGCTAAATCAGTGCACTGTGTTGAATACAACCAGGCTATGTAGGTTTCATAACTTTCTTAAGGGAGATTCGACTCCAAATCTTACTTGCAGTTATCGGGCTCACCAGCTGCGTTCACTACGCACTGTGTGGGGGCAGGTCTGACAAAATTTGCCAGGAATTCTTTTGGTTCCTAATCAGGCCCTGCGCACCACAGATGGGTGCGGACACATTTATTGCACTTGCTGTGAGATGAACCCCAAGTCATAGACGGGTGCTTGCAGTTGAATAGAAGTGCCAAGAAACTGGGCCAGAGACGCACTTCAGGGGGGCTGCTAACTCTCATATCGACAAAGGCAGCAAGAAAGATAATGATAAAAGAAAGTTGTAACTAGACAGTGGCCTGTAGTGAACAGCTATATGTTGCAGACCCAAGGTACGCTTGTATGACAATAATTATTGTAAATATTCAAGTGGGGAACATGGATAAGTATGGAAGAGGGATCAGAAGATTTAAGGAAGATTTGGATGAATCTGTGCAAAATATCAGAGGGATGTGATCCTGTTGATGGGAGACCTTAATCACAGACTGAACCCGAAAAACTCAGAACCCCAGTTTAAAGAAATAAGGACAGCATATAATATCAGCTCTGCCAGATTTCCTACTTGTGCAATTGCAAAATGTGATAAAACTCTAGTGAATTATCTGGGGTCATTGGGGACGTGCGCATGGACCAAGACCGCCTGGGAAGACAGACGTGCAAGGATGGATTGCAGATGTGCCAGACTGATAATATTTTAATGCATGGTTGGTTCTTCAATAAGGTTAAAAGCTTTAAAGTAAAACAAAATCAAAGGAAGAGATCACTACCCCGTGCATTTGGGAATCTTTGGGAATATAAACAAAGAATCAGTTCTCCCTGCAGAGGTAGCGTATCCTAAATGGCTATCCACTAGGGCTTTCAGAGAACCATTTTGAAGAATTGGCTAACTTCCAACAGAGCCAAGATATGGCAATAACATCGGCCAATAGCATAGGTTGGTATGATGAAATAATCCTTCAGGTGGTACAATGTTTAAAGGTGGAGTTAAAGGTAAAAACAGTTAAGCAAAAGAAGGCCCCGAAAGATGCTAGGATAGGGATTGTTTGGTTTGATAAAGATTGCAGGCACTTAAAAAGGCTCATAAGGGAAGCAATGTGGAACCTCACAGTAAAATATGATTGAGAGGTATACAAATCTCCAGAACATAAACAAAAACTGTCAAAAACATTGATAAATGACTAAAAAGAGCTTCCAAGGAGAGCTGTTGGAAAATTATGTTAGATTCTATTGTAGTGAAAGAGCCACTCTTGTAGTCTGGCACCCTATGATGACCTCCGACCACCACCATTTTAACTGGCTTTAGTGTGTTATTTTACCCTAGCCTTAATGTAGGATGGTCCTGCATATACTTGCTTCTCTTCCATCCTGTAATCTTGCTGTCAGGTCATCCTGCCTTCTGACTTTACCTTGCTTCAAACTTTTCTGTGTGCACAGTGGTGCTTGTAAGTTGTGTGGATGAGAATTATAGGTGCTGACTATTGCCTTTGGCAGGGCCTCATGTCGGACTTTGCCTTGCTGATGCGTGCACAGCAGTGCTTGCAAGTTGTTTGGGTTATTCACATTCAAGGTCTTGGTGTTTTCCTGAGCGATTGTTTTTGTTTAGTGTACTGTGGAAGGCTTGTGAGAGCTTCGTCAAGACAGAGGCTGGAAGAAGTGCGAATGGAGGAAGAGACTTGAGAGCTCCTTACCTCCCATGGAGATGCTTGCTTGGAACTTAGCCAGTTGTGGTAAAATTCCTCTGGCGGTGGGAGGAGGTCTTTCACGAATCTTCTAGTGTGTTTAAAGCTGAGGGTTGCAGGCTGAGAAACTGGGAGTTTGGATTCCGAGCGAGGGCAGACGTGTCTATCTCGGATTGAACCCTGGCTTGCTGAGCTCTGATCCCCGGCTGTAATTCCCCCAGTCAGAAGTGGGCAGTGTATGCACCAGGTGATGTATTGAGTTTTGTGGTTTTTGCCATTGTGATGTGAGCCAGTGGCTGTGATCGTTTGAGGTGTTTTCTTTGTGGTGTGGGAGGTGCACATCCAGAGTGATCCTCTACTATATATCTGATCTCTTGCAGGACGTCCAGTGTATCTTATCTTATATCAGTTATTGCTTGTTTATTAATCAGTATTAAAGTTTGCTCAGTTATTGATTTGTGCCTTTAGATTATAAGTTTGCTACATATATTTGAATCTTATGCATTTGGTATCTGAGATAGCCTTTGTTTAGAGAGTATTATGTAATAAACCCCAAGCCTTATTCTAAAAGTGATAGAGTCTTTGCATGTTGTTAAATAAAACCCCTTTTCAAAAGGTGCTGTTTGTTTTGTGTTGAAGTCTTGCTGTGCCAGGGGTGGTAAGACATGCTCAAAAGTGTATATTATTCAAAGGTGCAGTGGTATATTTGCCTCCCAGGTGGGAGTGCAGGGATTGGGTGCGGCTTATTGGTGAGAAGCCGCATTCAAAACATTTATCGAAACAAAAAGGTTTTGGGAGCTTGTGCAACAGGGTTGCGGAAAGGAGAAGGGCTCCTTAAAATGTGTAGTGGTAGAAGACGCATGGGTCGATTATATTAAGGAATTGTATGGAGCACCGCAGGAGGAAGAAAGAAGAACAGCTTGGTCTGATATAGATTAGGAGATTAAGGCCAGTTTTCCCAACAAAATATTAAAGATGCTTTAGTGACCTTGAAACTAACTAGAGTGACCGGCTCAGATAGGAAATCTACCCACCATCATAATAAAAACTAAATTTGACTGGTGAGTGAAATTATTCCACCTCTCATTTCAGGGATTCCTGTCAACCGGCAAGTTCCCTGAAACGTGGAAGGGCTCAATCATCAGATCAATACATAAGAACAAAGACACAAAAAATCCTAAAACCGATAGACGGATTGAACTCCTTGATGGGGGCGAAAACCTGGTTGGAAAGATCATCCTAGGCAGCCTTAAGGATTGGACAGAACTCCAAAGAATAGTCCCACTTGAACAAGGGGTTTCAACGAAGATCACTCAACGACTGAACATTGTTTCAGTATGTGGTGATGCACAAGGAAGGCAGTGGAATAAAGGTGCAGCTTGTTCTGTTACTGTATTGACTTTCGTGCAGCATTCGATTCCGTATATCGGATCTGCGTAAGGGGAAAACTGATTAAAATGAAAATCCTTCCAAGTCTTCTATCAATCATACAGGGTCTGCATTCACAAAATTGGGCCCATGTAATCATTTACATAGAAGGCAGATTGACTGGTAAAATTCAAATTAGGAATGTTAGGGGGTGTCTTGGCCCCCATGCTCTTCTCGCTGTTTATTGTCGACTTATCAGCAGTATCAGCTGAAGCAAGGGGACTCAACTCAAGAGTTTGGAATCTACCCATATAGCATTCCTCCTATATGCAGATGATTTGGTCTTACAGAGTATGATGGACAGATGCCTACAAAACAAATTGAATACGTTTCTGTAGTACTGTAATAACAAAAAACTACTGATAAATATGGATAAGTACTAAGGTGTTTGGTCCGAAAAGAGTCTAATATGGAAAGAACATTGTGTCTCTTAAATGGAGAACCCTAGCATCAATAAGAGGCCTAAAACTATTTATTACGGAGACATGTCTTTATAACCTGCGTTGACTGCTTATATGGCTCTGGTTCGTCCGCAATTCCATGACGGTGCTGAATTACTATGCAAAATTAACTGGGAATATGAAGAGGGAAAATCCCTGAAAAGCTTGCTGTCGCTAGCGAGATCAGCAATGAACCAAGCAATTCGAATGGAAACAGGAATAACATCCTGCAGTTACTTAGCATATGCCGAGACAGTAAGATTCTGGCTACGCCTAGAGACAGAAGAAGGGCAAATATATCGCTGTTGTGTAAAAATGAGATCCTACACAGAGAGCTTAAGTGGGCCAAGAGTGCCAGAAGAAACCTGGGCGAAATATGCAGGATCCTGGGTTTAGATTTTTCAAACGAGAATCCTCAGATAGGGATCACAAACGACATGCTTCGCACTTTGGTAAATATTAAAGACAGAGAACAGGATATTTAGGGGAACTCCTCCGTTCAATTCATGTTAACGTCCTGGCAGAGCAGAGAGTGGTTTCCCTCTTTGGCTGCATAAAAGTCTTTTAAAGCATATGTGGGAGCAGTAATGAATTGGATGTGGCCCAATAACTTGCAATGTAACTCGAATATAACTGGAATATAACTGAAGTCCTTTTGTTTGGCCCAGTTTTCAGTTACTGGTGGGACAGATACTGACTAGCAGTGTTGCCTCGAAAACCCCTTCTCCTGCTGCAGTGCCCAGGAATCTAGGAATTCAATTTGACAATCGTCTTTCCTTTCAACAGCAGGTATCAGAGGTGGTCGGATCCTGTTTTGCTATTATGAGGGCACTTAAGAAATTTCTGAATCTGCTGCCATTCAGGGCCACGAGAAAGGTGGTCAATGCTTTAATTACAAGTAGGCTGGACTACGTTAATGCACTTTATCTGGGCTTCCCAGGCTCTCTTATCAATCGCTTGCAAGTTGTCCAGAACGCAGCTGCACGCCTCTTTTTCAAACTACTGTGCTGTGCTTTCATCTCCACCTATCTTAAAGAGTTGGACCGGTGGCGGATTAGGATGAGAATCTTAATTAAGTCATTGTGCTTTTCATGAGTTGGATCCCCAGGACTTAACTGAGAGTTTTAGGCCATATCATATGGTGACAGCACTTCCCTCTGACGGGGCTCTTTTGACAGTAGTTCTGCGCTCTATACGTGCTAGGAGAGGCAGCTCCTTTTTCTTTTGGCCTCACAAGCATCGAATCGTCTTCCATTTAGAAATTAACTCCAGTTTCAGAACGCTTAGAAAACCTTTCTGTTTACCCCACTCTGAGTATTCTTGCTGTTAAGCTACCAGGTTTCCAAGCTTGGGTACACTCTCTGAGTATACTCTCTCTAAAGAAGCTTGTTCATTCGTTAGTTCATTCATTCATTCATTCATTCGTAAAGCATGCATACACCACTCAGTGGCCTCCTAGCACTAGCGACATACTGCACTAAGACTGTAACATAAGAGATGTCTTAGCTGTTCAGGTAATTGGTCAGATGTCTTTGGTCCAAAATTAGCCTCCACCCACTTGGCTATTTGCAAGAACCTGAAGTACTCCTTCTGACAGCTTCCCCAATAGCTTCTACTTTAGAGATGATACATGCTGGTGATACAAATTCTTTCTCAAAGAGTGTATGGGTTTTATAAATAGGCAGTCTAGTCTAGAGAAGTTCGTGTTTCCAAGACTGGGTTCATCAACCCTGAACCTTGGCCAAACCGAAATTATCTAACATTTTGGATAAGGTCAACACTAATAAATATGTTAGTGCCTGTGTGTGTCCAAGTGTGTCCATATATGACCAGGCATCAATTCTTTTAAAATCTACATATCAATGGACTGCATAAGCAGCAGAGTTAGATGTGGCCTCATATACATATGCTGTTCGAGGACAATGTGGTGTTCAACAGAACATTTCATAATGCTAAAATACAATATATATGTAAATACAATTATTAACTTAAAAATTGGCCCTTTAATTTATGATCAAAGCATGGAAAATGTGAAATATTATTATTAGTTAGATGTTTAGCTTAATTAAAATAAAATCATGCACATTATTTCCAATGTAACAAAGCAGTATTCAGGTTCTAACCGCACTTTTGTTTGTTTTTTAAATGGACAACTGTGATTAACTTATTTGCTGTTAAGCACATAAATAACTCCAACAACCATGAGGTGGAAATCTGGAAGCAGGAGCACAGTATGGTGTAGCAGAGGCAGAAATCATTTTATTCATGACAGCAACGTTTTTGTTTCACAGCAAATGGACTTGCTCATTGGGAATTGCACACACCATGCTTTAGAGCTTACGTTAGTTTCTTTGAAAAACTGCATTCTTTCCTCAGATGTGGCTGAACACGACATTTGTGTTTTAAGGCGCGGCGCTGTTTGTTTAAGAAAAATGTGTGCAGTCTCATGACTATGCTGGCAACATCTGATCCAAGAAACCTGGGCACTGATTGCATATTCCCACTCCATGACATTGTGTGATCATTAACAAACGAAATTACACAACATATATGCATTCTAGTGAATACGTTGCTTACTGTATCAAAAATTAGAAAAAGAAGTGCAAAAGCCTTATGACGTTTTTAGTATTTCAAGGAGCATATCTGACAAAGCAAATGAAACATAAATTGTATCCATAAAACTACAACATGAATATGAAGGACAACCTGAACAAACGTTACATCCCAGCTTAAACAGCAAAAAAAAATTATATAAAGAAAGTGAAACTCATTCGATGTTAGGTTGGCATGCAGGAGTGGACCTCAACTTCCGCAGAGCGGATTAAGTCTTAGTATCACCCAGAAGAGCCTTTGAAAAGGGGTTGGGATGTAAAACAATGAAATGTAAAGGCAAGACATTGTACACCCACTGGGTGGTGCACAATTCTTCTCCAACATCAACTTCATCAAAGGTCATCATCAGTTTAAAGAAAATGTTACTTACCTGTATCTACAGTTCTACAGCTTTGATATATTTCAAGATTTCAAAGACCAGAGATGCAGACTTACCTCACAGCTGAAGACCTCGCTATAGCAGTCAGCATACCGCAGGTACCAGGTGACATTGTAACTCCAGGAAGGATCACATGTCTTTGCATCTCCTTCAACTGCCAAAAACACAGGAAGACATAGTTAAAATGCACGTCTATAATCCAGTTGGACAAGGGACTGCTTTATTCCAATTAAAAACTTGTAGATCCCAAAAATCAAACAAAGGTAAAACTACTCATGGAAAATTTAATATAATATGAGTGAGTGACAGGGGCTGAGTAAGAAGAGGGAACATCAGTGAGAGGAAGAAGCATGAGTGAGTGTTTTTGAGCAAGCGAGTGAGTGTGAGCGAGAGAGGTCTGAGAGAGCGGGGTGACAGAGTGAGCTAGATGAGTGCAAGTGTTCTCCTGTTCATCCCCATTAGATCTAAGGTGGACCAAGAAACAGGTGCCTGCATGCCTTACATGCAGGTTTTCCTGCCAGTTTTTCAACTAGGATCAGAGTTTTCTAGCAGTTTCAAAGGGCATTGAGCTAGGGCACTTTTGCCCACAGGTTGGTCCCACACAACACGGTTCCTTGCCTAAATATATTTTTGAATGTATTTAGACTAGTAATATGGGCTCAATGGATTATGAACATTTGCAATTTCAATGCCTCTCCTTGTGCCCTATTCCCATGGTCAATGCAATACTCAAGACCAAGAAATATTTGGGACTGTAAACTTTTATCCCAAGTTAATTTTGCATGCTATCATGGCAAAATCTTTCTAGCCAGGACCACGTGTAGACAATATAGACAACATAGCACTGGCAAAGTATCAATCTGGTCTCCTACAGAACAGTAGATGGCCTCAAGATGATGCCAAATGTTCATCTAGTCCGAATCTACAGGTAATGCCGGTGACTTTGCTTACCACTTCTCTTTAAAAACAATGTCAAGACCCCACTAACTGCAGTTCTGTCTGCCACGCCTCCTTCATACTACCCCATTATAAATGTTTGTTTTGCCAAGTTAGACTAATTGTTCTTCACCAGCTGTACTTATCCCATACGTATTTGATTATTTTATTATTTGTAAGGTGCTCTATACAAAACGAATCACATCATGGCACCGATAGAGAGAAATATATACTATCAGGCTTAAATGTCCCATAATGTGCTAAGCAGGAGAGAACTGGGCGTCAGGAACCAAAAGCAGAAAATACTTGCATGATGTTTTTAGCTTTTCCCGAAGCTGAAGTGTGACAGTCTCACAAAACATTTGCCTACAAAGTTCTACAGACGAGGACCAAGGGTTGTTCATCTTTGCCCCCCTTTTCAGCTTAAGGGCTTGCATATGCCTAACAACAGATCATGAATACTTGATTGTATGCCCTGGGAAGGAAAGTAATGGACAATTTCTTCCTGGAGATCAACCAGTGCAGATAATTCTATACATCTGTATAGTGTGCACAGTATTTAAAGACAATTTGTACATTCCAACTCAGTCAAAACACTGGCATATGTATTAAGTTTAAGGATAATATTAACAGCAGTCAGTAAATCTCGAGTAGTGCTATCTCGGTTAAATAGAAATGACTAGCAGAAGATGGTTCTTTTTATCCAACTACCAGCCCATCATCCAGCTGCCTCTTTTCTCTCCTGCTATCACCCACTATAATTGTTCCAATTCGATCACTAACATTATGAACCTCATCCCCTATGCTCACCGTACTCACATCTCCATTTGATTCCTCCTTGGCTTTTCTCTAGAATTTGACAACACTCATCATGTTATGTCCTTATGTTTTGTCATTGTTATATTATGATGTTATGTCACTATGTTATGTAAATATGTTGTCATTGTGTTGTTATGTAATTATGTTAAGTCATTTTATGTTATATTATGTTACTTTATGCTATATTGCATTATATAATACTGTTATGTTATATTACGTTATTATGTTATGCATATTTGTAAAGCACACTATCACCGCAATGGTATCCGAGTGCTGAGCAGACGTGAGTGCCTAGCCATGCCTAGGGTGGGTTGGTTATTTGAAAAGCCAGGTCTTCAGCTTCTTACGGAATTCGAGAGGAGGGGGATCAGGTGTGGAGTGGGAGGTCGTTCCACACTTTAGGAGCAACCATGCCCTGCCATGGACCCTACCATTCTAGCAACCATAGTCTACCTGTGCGCTACAGACAAGGCCTGAAAAGGTTTGACTCCTATTTCTCCGATCACTCTCTCCACCAAAGGTCAATCCCAGGAGCCTTACTTTCTCTTTGCACTACCGCCGTCATAGACACCCTATCCTTCTTTCACTTGTCACTTGTATATTTAAATTTTGTTTTCCTTACAGTCATTCATACTTATCCTTCAGTCTAGAGTATTTTTGGCATAAGGCACTAGATGTCCCTTAGCTACTAAATCTTCAATATATCCAAAGCCAATCTTATCTACTTTATAGCTTCCACAGTCCTGACTTCTCTTACTTCTCCAGTGTCATTTATGCCACAGATTTAGCCACCTCTGTCACAACTCTGGAATAATATTTCACTGCAATATATTCTTGCAATAAGTCATACTATCCACTGCCACAAAGCTATTCATTATTAGGAAAATTAGCCTTCACCTATTCTCTGCTGCCCCGACACTGATAAACACTTTAGCGAGAATAGAATGCCATTGTTCTAACAGACTACTCTCAAGCATCCATAAATATGCCTTCTCCTTCCTGGATAAAGTCATACACTTTGCAAACTTGATATTATACAACATACCGAATTACTCAAACAGCACATGAGGCGCTGCACCAAATACCAAGCTCATTACAAACTACTCTTTCTTGTATTCAACGCCACCCATGGCATGGATCCAGATTACCAGTTTCTACTATTTCCACATCACACTCATGTTAGGCTAGTATGAGATGCCAGCTTTTTCTACTAGCTCTACCCAATTCCTCTTCGTACTCTAGTACATTTCAGTTCTTTCCAGTTGCTTAGAACACTACTGTGGAATAGTCCATATCCAAATAAGACCACCTACTGCATTACTGAAATGAGTGATGCAAGCTCATTTGACCACCCAAACTCTCCATTCATCATTTACTCATGAGTAACCTCACCGCCTCCACCACCCTTCTTTTGAACACTATGGAGTGAAAAAAGTGTAAAAAGGTGTCATCAGTAAATACATTACTGTCCATATTTGCCTGATTAGAGTTTTCCTTTGTGCGGTAAACTCTTCGTATCTACATTCCCACTATCCTCAAGACATGTATCATCAGGTTCTACGCCTGATCTTTTGACAGGCTTCTGCTAAAAGTCTCCCAAACATCCATCCATAAAAGTATGAAAACCCCAGATACAAATTTTGACCACTGAAGCAAAGTTCAGCCTCTTGCCAGCAGTGGACCCGAGTCTGATCTGGCGGCCTTAGATGGATCTACTAGAGGAGGCCACATTGAAACCAACTTCCTCAGAATGAAGAGAGCCGTTAAACATGTCACAAAAAGGGGCAATCAAGATTGGGTGATGCCTTAGAAAGAATAAATTCCAACATCTTTTTTTAGTTATAAAGGTTCCAAAACTATGAAACACTCATTTAACTGTTAGCAGTTGAATTTTTTTATTTTAAATTACTTACATTTGATATAAACAGTAGAATTCTTGAATAGGATTCTCCCGAAGTTAAAAAAGATGCTCTCCTACAAAGAGAAGAATAAATAAAACACAGCTGTTATGCATAGTTAAAAATATTTATAATAGTGTAGTGCAATTGTTGCCCACTACTACCTTCTTCCTCTACTATTACTACTGTGAAGTTATGTTATTCAACTGAAACAGGTAAAGTCTCTGATAAGGTGCTAATCACCCAATGTCAGCAACACTATTTGCTTTTCTATCCTGACGTGAATTCCATTTACAGGTCGCGCCCCAACCTTAGGCAAATATAGTAAGGCCAGGCAAATATTAACAATCATTTTTGCTCTTCAGCACAGACATGTTGTTTGAGCGAGGTGATGGTTCCTCGCAGCATGTAGTGATGATGCTGGCTCCAAGCCGGAGTACCCACACCATGAGCACAGGTGGTGTGAAGCTCTGCGCATTGCTCTCATCACACTGCCAGGATAGGCTACTCAAAGGAAAACCAAAGACTAAGGTTCTCCCAAGGAACTTCTTTTTTTAGTAGCAACTGTTTCTGCAGACTCTCACTCATTCCAGTCATTAACCAAATGGCAGTGCTAAGGAAGGACTATCAGCAACCACTTGATAAAAATGTCACATAGAATTTCTCCATCCCTCCACATTTCTGTGTTTAGAGTTACACCATACTCCTTCAGGAATAAAGACAATACATTTCAACTTCCTGGGACCTGTTTCATCTCTTCCATCTTGTGCCATGTCAGACCAGAGGCAATCCAAAATGGACAGCACAGGGAACAGATTACATTTGTACTAGCAACCATTATGGCGTCCTGCTACTTTACTCCACACAAGCACATGCATTCAATATTCACACAGGGACGTCAATGCAGGTTCTGGTGATGACTTTGAGTGGAACTTTACTTGAGGGAGCCAGTAAGCATCACATTCATACTGTTAAACTGGTAAAAAGGCTTTTTCAGCTACTAATCACTTCAAAAAAAGGTAGCCTCGTCCCCAGCAAAGGGTATGCTTTTTGTCTTCCTCCTTGGCCTCAGACCCAGGCTATAGCTCCTAAAGTAATTTTCGAGTGTAGGCCTGCAGAGCACATGCAGGAATGGGTGTGTACGGAAACAGAAATAAAGTCAGGATAACAAATTTGCTTGCAATTGGATTACTCACGGCAGGGGTACATGTCCTTTACCGTGCAGTGGGACATTCTAGTCCCAACAAGTGGCAATAATATGCTGCCTACAGAATTGGCCCCCATCACCCTCTAAAAACGTCCCTTATAGCTGCAACCAAATATCTACCTACACTGCAGCAAATACAATGGGATCTGAGCATTAAAACACTCTATATGGTGGGTCCACATCCACCGAAGCCCTGGGATCTCTTGGTCGATATAAAAAAACAAAAAAGAACGCTTAATTTACCCAAGGGGAAGAAGTGCACTGTTGCCTCAGTAAAGTGATTGCTAGAAGGAACAAAGCAATAACAGTATCTTGAACGACCAAGACTTTCAGTACATATAATAAACGAAAGAGCAACAAACTTTTGTTAACTGACAATTCACTGAGGTTTCCTACATCACTAAGCATGATCATAGCCAATAGGAACACCGTATTGCAATAAGTGACCCTGCTGTCTGTTTGGTCAGCTCAAGTGATACGGGTTGCATAAAGTTCATAAAGTTGTTTCAATCAATGTTACCGTTTGGTCAAATGGCGAATTTTGGTACATTAAAGAAATTCAGACACCAAAGAAATAAAATAAACCTTTCATAGGCATATTGGTAGCAAAATACCTTTTTGCTAATAATTTATATAGCAAAAAAGTGGCAAAGAAAGAAAATCTCTAATCTCAACAGCTGACATGTCTACACTGGCATCATCTAGGTACAGCAGGCACTTACTTGCTTTAAAGTATGAAACCGCTTCGGTCAATGAATTCATATTTACAGGTTAATGGGAAAAGATAACAACTGCTGCTGCTAGCGTCCTAACTGACCACATCACCACACTAAGCATCTATCAATCAAACAGCATTTGTAAAGCGCAACCCTGTCACTCCTAGGGGTATCTGGATGCTGAGTCTCTGTCGAAGGGCCAGGTCTTGATTTTTTCTGAAGTCTGCCAGCGAGGGGGCTGTACAGAGCTGGAGGGAAGGTTGTTCCAGGTCTTGGCAGTGATGTATGAGAAGGAGCAGCCACCGCTGCGACGGATGCGGGGGAAGGTGCGAAGGTGAGTGAATAGCAGCCACGGTCCGTGCAGGTATCAGCGGCGGGCGGTGGGGCCGGGTAATACCGAGTGAAAATGTATTTAATTTTCCCCACGCCCCTCTGCTGTTACCTACACAGACTGCGGCTAGTGCAGAGGAGCGCAGGTGTCTAGAGGGTTGGTGGATGTTCAGTCGACGGTTGATGTAGGCAGGTCCTAGGTCATGGAGGTCTTTGCAGGCGTGTGTGAGAATCTTGAACCAGGGTTGGATTGGGATTAAAAATCAGCCCGGGCACGCTAAAAAAAAGTGGCCTACATTTGCATATTGCCTTTTTGCAAAACACTGCTTTGGCGAAATTCTATAAAAAAAGGGGGTGGGGGTTAAAAAAAATGCACAGATTAGTTTACACTGGTGAAACACACCTGGAAACAAGTGAGGCCACTTTTGCTCAGGCCCCCTGCCCCCGCTCAATATGCGTATGTTAATGGGCCGGCCCAGGGAGAGAAAGGGAGTGACACCACTGCCCGTTGGCAAAAGGGAGGTAATGGACATCCATCTTCCTCCAGAAAGGCCACTCAGGCACCCACTGGGACAGTGGCGGCATCCAACAACAGAGAAACCGCCCAAATCGGCCCTCCAGGTGGCTCAATAAAGCAGTCCACAGCTGGAATTAGGATACCAGCCCCTCGGGCATTGCCCGAGTGCCCGCGTTACCAATCCGACGCAGTCTTGAACTGGCATCTCTTCTGCATGGGGAACCATTGGAGGTCTCTCAGGTGGGGCGATGTGGGTTATTTTGGGGAGGTCCAGGATGAGCATCGGTAGAAGATCTCTTATTCTTAGGTTTAAGCCAGTTCTTGGTTTAATTTGGCAGTTGCTGCATCTCTGTTACTGTACAAAGTTAGCTGAATGCCATTGCACTGGCTAGAATACTGTGGAAACGGGCCGGAGGAGGTACTGTTGTAGTTATATAGCTGATTCTCAGTGTGAGATCCTGCTTAGTGTCAATAATGTTTATTTAATTCAAAGGTTTAAGTCATTTCCTGCCACATTAAAACCATGAAAAGCATCAAATGCTTGGTGTGCCAAGCAGCAGAGCGTGTTGCCCCACCTTCCAGCACCTTACATCCTGGATCCGGCTGGCACTGTCCTTCCCAGGACGGGCATTCTGTGCTCCACTGAAGCGCGCGGCGGTGCAGCCCTAGGGTGCGCGCGGCCTGTGCGGCGCGGACTGGTCCTAATGAGGAGCAGTAAAACCCGGGCTGGAGCTGGAAATGTGCAGGCGCAGCGAACCGCTCACAGAGTGCTTGATTGCTAGCTATAAGAGCCGTACTGCCCAATTAAAAGTATCACAGCCCCGCTGAGAAGGTATTCTGCGTTTGGAAGTACAGGAACTCGGACCCTTGCCGCGCTCCCCGGTAAAAGCATAATGAAGCCCGCTCCTGTTTTATCACAGAAAGTAAAAAAGTGTCTCCGACTGAGATGAGCTCTGACTACAATATAAAAAGCTTCTCTGTTATTAAAGGCTATTTTTTTAGGTCCACGTGTTTCTTAATTTACGGTTTGCACGTTTTTATTTGATTTACTAAAATGGCAGGACAGATGCAACTATTAATGTGCATTACTCAGTGTTGATCTGAGTGGAATGACTTTGCTCTGTACTCTAGGCTGTGCTTCTTCATAGCCTAGTTTGCTCTGAAAACTTTTACTTCTCGAGAGCAGAAAGTACAATTTCTATCACTGGTTAATGAAGACTGCTCTACCACTAAAAAAGGTTATGGGCAAAATGTTTATGTATTTGAGCAATAATGTTCCTACCAGTTTCTTCACAGCTTCTCTCACCACAAGAACTCTTATTTCACTGTCGACAAGATTTGGATTTTCGGTAGACACTGAAAACTAAAACTCCCCAAACTCTGCTTCTATAACGAGAGAGAATGCCCAGATTGTTCCACAACAAATGTCTACCTGCCAATCTACATTTCACTCTCCATCTGCCAGACACTTCTCTATGCACACTGCCCACTCTTTCTGGAGCCCAAGATGAGATACCTGCCTGACCTGACCATAGAGAACATGTCAGAGGTACACTGGGCCATATGCGTGGAGTAGCAGGTATGTGTGGTTGGCTGGGCTCATCCTGGGTTAAGGGAAGCTCTAACATTATACATTACAGCTGTTCTATTCATCACCCATTATAGTGCCAATGGTTATGGTATGTAGCGAACTGTGGGATTTTCTCCATTTCTGAAATGTATTTTTCGTACATACTAGTGGAACACTTCCGTGCTAACAATCAAGAAGTGCATTACACTCATACAACTGAATTCATTCGGGCTCATCAACTCACAGCAGGTTCACAATGTTTACTACAAGTTAACCTAATGCCTCGAGGCCATCCACGAGGGGTCATATTAGGGAGGAAAAGACTACTCTACCCATCAAAGACAGCTCACCCTACATGGAATGCCTGCAATGGTCAAGCACACTGACGACCCCCTCCCCCCCACCGTGTTCATTTATGGCCTCCATGAGTATTCTACTAATTATTGTTGTTAATTAGAACTTGCTTAGAGCACAATCTGCCATTAGTCTGGCATCATAGGGCCTTTTGATAGTCGTGGGTATTACTTTTGAAACACTTCCAATGCAGACCAGAGTGTGGTTTGGGTTTGTGGAGGTGTGCAGTAAGTGGTTGAGTAGGTCAGTTTCCATGCGGTGTGAGTGTTTGATGAGTGAGACTCAGGCCTGTGCCAAATTGTTTGTGGATTTCCCCAGTTAGTTCGATTGCTGGCAAATGAATTTGTGACAAGCAGCTGACGGTAGCAACTGATGTTTGATGATTTAACGATCAGTTCGTAGCATATTTTGGCTCCCTTGGGTGTATGTCCAGAGTTCTGCTTTAATGTGTGCGTGGTGTGTCTTTGTGGGCAGCACCATAGTAAACGTGTTGACCCCCAGCTATATGGTATGCTCCAAGTGTACTACTGCTGGAAATACATGTTGTGCATCAGACGATTAGATATAGTGATGCAAAAAAAGTAAGTGCGCTTTTAGGACACTGTAGTTTTCCATATTAACTTATATGTATACCGGACCTTCATCTAGTTCTCAGTAAGTCTTAATGGCCGATAAATCTACATTCGTGTGATAAATAACACAAGTCTATTTCAATTTGCTATCATTTATTAAACAAAAAACATCTACCAACATTCAGCAGCATTGTATGAAAAAGTTAAGTGTAAGTTCAAAAAAGTTAAGAGTGCTTTCACTGCTTTCATATCAGTGGAGAGGGTAATTAGATTAAGGCACTGTTAAACAAATTGATATGATTCTTAGACCACCTGGGAATGCTGCTACAGTTTTCAGTTTGCTCTGAAGCATCCAGGTTTGTGGAAACACACCATGCCTCAGTTAAATGATACCAGTGACAGTCCCAGAGAAAGACTCATTCCTGCTCATCTGTTAAGTGAGACCACCATCAAATTCACCTCAGTATCAGACCATAACATGCTATTAAGAGATTGCAAATATCCCTGAATCTAGGGATCTCCACGCCTCTCTCAATATTTGAACATTAAAGTTCATGAGTAGAAAAAGACTGAATAAGTACAGCTTTCACTGATCAGTGGCCTGTAGAAAACTACTTGTCTACAAATAGTCTATAGAACTTTACTACACAGCCCAAGTTTGCAAAACAACAACGGAAAAAATAACAAGCCTTTTGGAACAATGCCCCTGAATAAGGAGTCCAAACTAGAGCTGTTTGGCTATAATACACAACATGTTTAACGAAAACCAAAGACTGCTTATTGCCACAGGCATCACAAACCATCTTTCAAGCATGGTCGTGGATTGGAGATTATTTGTGCGTGCTTCGCTGCCATAGGACCTCCACGTCTTGCAATCATGGAGTCCACAATGAATTTCTCTCTCTATAAGTGCCTTCTAAAGAAAAATGTGAGACCATATGTCCAAGAGCGAAAGTTTAGCTGAAAGTAGATAATGCAACAGGACAATTATCAAAACAAGACAGTAAATCTGATTGAATAGCTTAAAAAAAAAAAGAATATGGATTGTTTGAATAGCCCAAAGTTCGAAACTCAACAACATAGAGATGCTATAGCAAAAGCTAATGAGTGCTGTTAATAAACAAAAGCCCTCGGACATCAGAGGCCTTTTCTAAGGAGTGGGACGGAATTCCTCCTAGACAGTGTGAAAGTCTTAAAAACACTTACAGAACATGTTTACTTCATGTTTTTGCTACAAAAAGGGGTTGCACACTTTATTGAACTGTGGAGAGTACTTACTTTTTCACAAAAGGCTACGGAATGGTGCGTGACTCTTTTAATAAACTTTGACAGAGATATTTGTGTGTACTATTTGTCATACAAGGTTAGATTTATCTCCTGTTTGGACTTGGAGAGGACTAGATGAATGTCAGATATAGTTCAATATGTAGAATCAGAGAAAAGTGAGAGGGTGTACTTTCTCTTTGACACTACTGCAAGTGATATTCTTGACAATCAAATGTAAACAGTTGCATCGGCCATGGGCCAGACCAGAGTTAAAACCACAGCATCCAACTCCTGCAAACTGTATTGGGCTTGGTAGTCAATTAGAACACATATAGTGTCTTTGTCCTGGTCTTAACAAAAGTGTAAATATTATACATAAAAAAACTTTGTGAGCTCAATAGACTGTTATATTACAAATGTATGCAAAACACTACCCGGTGGTTGGATTTATTACTCTATTTAACATGTTAATATGGAATTTTGAAAGGTGACAATACTTACTGAATAATAATTTTATTTATATAGCACTTTGTAAGCCGGTAGCATGCTACATCCTGGGAGAGTGCCTAGTTGGAGAAGAACTGAGCTGCAATGTGGCTTATTAGGAAAGTACTTTTTTTATCATGCTTGGTTACCAGAGTGGTGTCTTATCCTGACTCAAGTAGCAGTACCAAAGCAAGTAGTGGAGGAAAGATGAGTGTGGAACATCACACGTGCACTTTGTATTCACTTATAGCTGCGCCTGGTTGGAAGAGCAAGAGTGTGGTCTAAGTAGGGGTTTTAGTAGCATGTGTGATGAGTAGTGGATGACACTCTTGTGTTGCCACGATCATTTAGGTGCCCATGCATGAAGAGTGGAAGAATAGCTGCACTCGATTACCAACCTAGCCAGGAAACATGTTTTGCCTGAGCGGGAGAGGAGCACCCTCAAGAATGCATAGGATTACAGACAGCCATGGTAATGCTCTTGGTATTCATCCAAAAGCAAAAGATGTCAACCTGCAGGTACGCCTTGGGTATAAGCAGCCACAGTTAACGATCTGAGTACACTCTGGACTGACAGAGGGAAACCCCTAGGTGTGCACTACATACAGTTGGCCACATCCATCGATCTGAAGAGTCCGCACAGGAGCGAAAGAGGGACGATCCACAGGCATGCAGTGGTGCTGGAAGAATGTTTAAAGTGGGGGTGCTGGCCAACAATATTACATGACTTGATTGTACTTTTCTAAATGCTGATGTATACTTTGTGATATGTGTACTTTTCTTTGTGAAGAAACCCCATCTTTATTTGTGTATGTGGTAGAACATCTGTGGAATACTGCAAGATACTCCTTGTACCTGTGCCCCAGGAAGTGCCACTAGTTACAAAATGCCCTTACATGCAATACGATAAATTAATAGTAAACACTGCTCTTCGTTTTAACATAATTAGCACGTTGTCAAGCAAAGTTGCCTGTTGTGAGACAGTCTGTATTTTTACACATAACAAACGCTTCTATTCTTATACATATTTGCCTCTGCATTGTTATTTACCTATCTAAACTCCAACAAAAATGTATGGGGGTGCTGCAGCACCCCCACTTCCAGCGCCACTGCAGGAATCCGCAGGATTCAGGTAGCTATGGTAAGTGATGTACAGATGAGCAACCCACAGGCAAGCTCGTGTGTTGCTCCTTGGAGGTTTCAGGTAGCTCTGGTCTTAGGTGATAATTAGAAATGTAGGCACATAAACAAATTACACAAGACAACACCTACGATAGAGGAAAGACATACAAATGTGGCCAAGTTATAAATCAAGGGGCAGTTACTTAGTTCTCAGGTCCCAAAAAATCACATACAGGCCATTATCATTGTCAATGAAAAGAGTCTGGTAGATTTCAGTTTCTGCTTGCCAGGGAAAGCATGCGATACAGTCTACTCACGAGTAATAACCCAACGAGCAACCCCAGCCACTGCATATTGTTAGTCGTGTTAATGCTGTAAAAAGTCCACCCGCAACCAAGATGGTAACAACCCACGGGTGTGCACCAGAGGTGGACAAGCTACCAAATGAATAATCAGAGTGGAGGGAGAGATGAGCCGAAGCGTGGCTCCAAGAGCCATAACACGAGCCGAGCCATCAACGTATTTGGCTAGTAAATCGTTCAACAAATTCCATGTAAAAACAGGATTATGGCTCTTCAAAATTCAAAAAAGTGCACTTCTTAACATGCAGAACTATTTCATTCTAGTACATTAAATTGTATCACGTTATCAAGTGGCACTTATAAGAAGTGACAGGTCAGTTGTCACGTGTACTGTATATGTGGCCTATGTACTTATGCTCGAGAAACATTAAATTCGTTTAAAACATATAATAGTGAGGTTTTCGTACAGCATACATCCTGAACCGGCATATTTTAATGTGATTTCAGACGCGACGATAAAGGAAAAGAAGGCACTGTGTAATAAGGTAATTGATCCTGAGTTTCCTGGTTTCACTTTGCACCATCCAGCCACCAGATGGGTATCTCTTTCTACCATTTCACATCAAAAATTAATGCTTAGTCTATTTACTTGAGGAGCTACATCAGTAAATTGTGTTGAGTAAATACACGTATTGAGTGATACATCAAGTTAGAACAATGAGACTTTCTAGAAAAATTTACAAAGGTAAGTAAGTGTCCTCTTTTTTATCAAACCTGTGTTTATTGAAAGTTTTGCAAGTACATCATAAGCTTTGACCATCACTTCGCTCATCGCAGTTGGAAATATCAACGAGACGGAGGGTGTACATAATAACACATTGCCTCAATAGTGTTCCGGCCCCAATCTCATAGTGAATGCTGAAATAAAGGGTACAGTTTCTAACAAAGGTGGGGCTTGGGCCAGTCCCCAGCAATCATCATATATAACCAAACAACTTGATGGGTGACCCATCTTTCTTTTGTGATGGTATTTTATCAAATCCTTCCAACCGGAAGGTGTCAAACGAAGTACAGTAACGTTAAGTGTCCTCTTTTTTAATACCAGTTTCATCTGCTTTCCCTGGCATAACAAAGACCAGTTTCAGGAGTGGCTCATACACCTTCATTAAGGGCAATTAAACACATTAACAAAACAAAGGTATGTGAGACCCAATTCACATGGAAGAAGCGCAGTGTTCAAAAGAAGTGCAGAGTTCCGCTGCCAACAGACTTTCACATACAGTCTGCACATGCTGGCTTTTTGCATTTGTCATTACCCTCTGGGTGGTTAGGGGTGGCATTTCAGATAGTCTGGCCATTAATACCCTGCAGAGTGCTGTGAAAGTGCTTGGGAAAAATAATTAACATAATATTCCTCCCAGAGCACTATAACTGTACTCTGCATGGTCTTCACTATCAGCTTCTTTGCAAAAGGAACGTGGTGGAGCCCTCAGCAGCACTGCTCTGCTGCAGGACCGGCGGAAGCGAAGGGGCTTGGTGATTGAGATACAGAAAGCAGGCGGCACAAGCCACATGGAAGGTAAGCTTGTTTTTACTTCAAGGTTCCAAAAGCACATTGAACTGAGCCAGAACCAAGCATCTGGCTCAAGACTGTCTCAAGCCTTTAGTGGCTTGCCCACCTCTAATATGCACCAAAAACAAGCAGCTAGGGTAAATAGTTTATGGTAAATCCAAATTGTGTCGAGATTCTACCAAGCAGCAAAAGAGGAGCAACTCACAGGTGTGCACTGGATACAGAAGCTGAGAAGTCCAATTAGGGGTGACAGATGATCAATCACAGCTGGGCAATGGAAAAGAGTAGCCAAGGTGCATGCTCTACAGCCAGTCCTTGAGTTACTGGGGGTTACAACTTAGTGACCATTTGCTGTTTTCAGGGTTAAAAATGTTAGCATTGGTGGTAGTAGTAGTAGTAGTAGTAGAACGATGCCGTTGAAGCAATGAGATTAGCAGTTTAGGCAGTGCTTGAATGGAAAAAGAAAAGTGCGGGTACTCACCATGTTTATTGGGATGGGTCTTGAAGGTCTCGTAGAGGCGTATCTGGGGGCGTGGCATCGAGGCAGGTATTTAACAGTGGTTGCATTTTCTTATTCAATGCAAAAGCGCTCTAGTGTCCTTAGGCCAAGTTTCTTCATATGTGCACGCCGTAGTTGGTATTTTTTGCAGTTTTATATTGTACAAACTTGTCCAGAGGGCATTAAAGCTTTTCACTTGAGAAGCTGAAGTTCTACATGAAAACATCTTTTTTTGTTTTTATGGTACTGGGAGATCACCCGGAATAACAGGATGTTGAGCAGAAGCTGGGATTTCAGCTCTCTGTGCCATAAAAACAAAATAAAGTATGCTTTCGTGCAGAACTTACACTACTCATTTAAAGTGCTTTAATACCCTCCTGCCAAGTGTACGCTATATATAACTGTAAATAAGTACTAATTGAGCACTGTACACATGAGCTGGCCACAGGCCTTGTGCGCTCTGACAGTGTATTCCAGCGCTGCAGCCTTACACTCAACTGACAACGCAAAAGTTCCAATGTGGGGAGCTCTGTCCATGACACCACATTTCCTTACTCCTGTCACTCTGTCAGTAAATAGTGTAAAGCAGCAGCAACCTAGCGCTGGATACACTCACTGTTGACTGTCAGAGCGCCTCAGACACGCTCCTCCTGAAGGTATTCAGCAGCATCTGCGCTGCATGGAATCCCATACCCCAGAGCCCGACCCCAGCTTGCCTCTAGGATTACCGGTACTCTCTTGACACAAGGAGAAGTTCCGGTACTCTAGGGGAGAAAACTGAGAAGTGCCGGTACTCAGTACAGGTGAGTACCGGCCCATTTAAAGCACTGTTAAAGTGAATTAAGGGTGAGTTTATGGTAGGGAAGATGTGGGATGAAGCAGAAGGAACTGTGGGTCTAGCCAAATGTACTTTCTAGGCCCCAACAAGCCCAAGCAGGTAAGTCGATAGAGGAATTTGCCTTTATACATTCTGACCTTCAATTGTATGCACTGCTCAACGCCTAACAAGAGCACCCAACTCAAGGTAGTGCAAAGATAGAGAAGGCCCCTACGAGATCCTTTTCTATGCTGGGGTTCCTTGCATATCCTGAACCACACGTGACAAGTATCCTCGTCCAGTAGACTGCCAGGGCCACAATTACTGTGTTGTGTCCATTGGATCCCTACGCCATATATGCCCACACTCCCGGTTTAGGTGGGAGATATACTTTTAAGCAAACATCGTCCTATTTTACCTTTTCCTTTTGAAAATTCCTCCAGCTGAGCGTCAGTTAACGGGGAAATTAATTTACCCCGATCTTTTCCTCCAGGTTCCCCTCTCCGGTGTTTCTAAATGTTGGCATATATGTTACACACTATTCCTGTATTGATCCCTAGGGATACCCATACAGAGTCCACTTTCTACTTCATCAGCCCCCTTGAATTTTCCACGGAGAACTCACTCATCATCCTTCAACTGTCATGGCGAACGACACGAACCCATTGCAAATGAACTCCCTGTACCATTATGCTCGTCTCTGTGGTCTTACTAGCACCCTTGTGATCCATGAGTGCACGTGCACCCTCTACTAAAAAAAATGAATGTTTCATCAGCCCACTAAGGATTCGAGTCAGGTTGCCTCTTGCTATATCATACATGCCAACATTTTAGAACAGTAAATTAGGAGATTTTGATATAAAACGCTTATTGAAGCTGAGGTCATTCCAGGTGGTATTTCCAATCCGTCTTGCCTGGTGATGTCTTACTGTCTCGGTCTGCTTGCCTCTTACTACACCCTCGAACCCCCGATGTATACAAATGCCCCCGTAGTTTCCCTGCCTCTAGTACATCCATTGGTTCACTGAGGAGGGGGGATGGAGGGACTGCAGTGCAGTTCCCCATGTCTGTGGGACGTCTAACTGGGCCCTTCATTCATTCCACTGCCTGGTTCATTGGTCCTCGGGATTTGCTTCAATGGGTCTTTCATTCTGCCCAAGCCCGTGAAAGAGTAAGCATTGTGTTGACACTCACGACCCTCCATTAGTGCCCATACCCTTTGTCCCTTACCGTCAGCACCGTAACGTTCCACTTGGACACCTCAGCAGCGCCAGTGGGGCACGGGGGTATCAAAAGGAGCTGTAGAAGAAGAACAGCTGGCAGCCAGCACAGACTGCTGCGTGCAGCCATGGTGAAGAATGACAGCACCACTGCTCCGCCTCCTGGGGGAGGAGCGATCGACGTAGGCAGCTGCCAAGACTACGGCCACTCCAGGGCAACATGTGTATTTCCGCCTGACCTACACGACGGTTCGAGTGTAGAAATAGATGACGGCGGTGTCTATTATAGCTAACGTGGTGGCCACTTTGGACGACCTCCTCTTGTAGTCTTATATGATGTATGTTGAACGAAAGATTCAAAAGGTACTACGGATGAAAACAATACTTCGAAATACTTGTAAGATCTACCAAGTATATATATTTTTTCATAATTACAAGTGTGCTGATTCTCTTTTGGCTTAATTACATTTTCCTAACAACGCTTGATGTTTTATTTTGAACGGCGGCAGACGTTTTAAGTGTGTTTTGTTGGTTGGTATGGGTCCGCCACAATAAATGCTACTATAGTACGTTAAATGTACTTCCATGCTATAAATTAGCTTAAACTGTGCCCAATCCAAAGACCATAGACGCCGGAGTAACCCATTCTTAGGAAGCTGTCCTCCTCATATGTATGTTGGCTATTTTACGAATGTCCCTCCATCTAACAATCTTAAATCGCATTACAATAGATAGGTTACGTTATATTTAGATGACTGTTAAGCTTTCTAAATTTGTGATATATATATATATATATATATATATATATATATATATATATATATATATATATATATATATATATATTTGATTCAGTCAATGAATGCATGTTGATAAAAGGTACTTTTCACTACTTCGTAATCAGACGATACAATGCTTCCGAAACAGAATAGTAATCGAAATAGCAACCTTTCTCCTCTTGCTTTTCCCAAACCCACTCCCATCGGCGGTAATATTGCGAAAGCGCATAACCGTAGTACTTTCAAAATGGTTTTTCAATTAGCAGTGGAATTGGTTTGCCAATTAATCTTTTTTCTCTTTTCTTATTTCGTTTGAGTACTTCTCAATGCCGTCCCTCTGCTTCCTGACTGGGAGGTGTGAGGTTGGTACATTGTGCTGCACATTACTTGCCTGGCGCTTTTTCGGGAGGAACTTCCCATGAAGTTATTAGGATTGCATTGCTTTTGTATTACATGCAAAGTTTAATTAACTATTATCGTTCAAAACACCTGGTACTTTCTTTAACCCGTACTGTTTGCATACTTAACTCGATTTTGATTAGCAAGTGTCGTCTCCGTGACCTTATAAACAAGCATTTGCAATGCAATAGGTCTCACATTTGCGAGAGTTTGAGCTATTGGCATTGTAACTGACAATGCCTTTTATATGTTTTGAAAACCTGCAAGCGGTGCATGAACACGCACTTTGGGCCCCATTTATGTTTTTTTTTGCTGCAGGCTGCTGCGCTGCCCTATGGCAAAAGAAAAGGGCAGGAATGCGCCCTATCTATTCCATTCCTGTCCTTTTCGCCTACGCCAGTCCACAATGGGCTGCCGTGCGCCAACGCAGGCACCTTTGCATCGTGGTGCAAGGGTTTCTGCATTGCGGGGGTGATTATTTTTGTGCAGGAAGGGAAACCTGCACAAAAACAACAATCACAACAGGCTTTTTCCTCTTTCTATGTTTGCTGCAGAATGGGGAGGTGTACGTTTTTGGTGCTGCCTCAGACTTACGATTTCTTGTAAATCTGGGGCAGTGTCAAAAAGCCATGGATGTTGCTGGGAACGCCCCCAGCAACACCCATGGAATGCCCCTTTCTTGTAGGTTTCTGCGTGAAAGGGGCACATATTTATAAGGCCAAGGAAAGCTACGTAACGTGTTTTTACGTGGCCTTATAAATATGTCAGCGGCACATTACGCCACCAGAACGTCAAAGAAGTGACTTTCCGGCGACGCAATAGTGCCGGTAGGGCATCTTTGTACTTTAGTTGTTGCGTAAGAGAAGCAAGGCTGGCAGTAACTTGTCCTCTTTCACTACCAGCCTTGCTTCTTGCAAGGCCTATTGCATTACAATTGATTACAATTGATTGTTCTACATTTGGTTTTGTCCCATTTGCTGTGTTCAGTTGGTTTGTTACAAACGTTTATGTGTCAACTTCCTGCCCTAGTTTCTGCTGATTCCTATCACACTAGGTCGTCTGTTGGAACATTATTTTTGGAAGTGAGGCACTCTTATCTCATGCATGTGACACCAAAGTGCACACATTTCCCTGGAGGCCAAATGCTTTCGGTTTAATTCTTAGTGCTACCGAGAGGTTTAATGTAGACTGCAAATGTCTTAGGCCATGGGGTAGGCAGACCTCAGGTGGCATCAGAATGGAATCTAGTGCTGCCCTGGAACCCAGTTACACATGGTCTAGGAAGCACCAGTTCTCCCACTGTTCTGATTGATAGTGGAAACAGTTTCCCAGTGCTGCAAGGGGGAAAGGGTTAACGACCTGCACATGCTGCCACCAAAGTAAACAGAATATTAAAGCTTGACAAGGGGAAACCCGTAAGGTAGGAAGGACCCAGGGTGCTTACTATTTTGAAAAACAAGAGGTCCTTCAAAAACAATGCAACATGCGATAAATATAGACCAGAATCGGCTCTATATCACTTGTACAATGCCCAGCCGGACATTGAAGTTTTAATGATCAATAGAATTAATTTCTGACATACAAATAGAATGTAGAGTGGGACACAGTCCTGTGTCCTTACAAACTGAACAGAAAGTACAGACAGTCAAACACAAGAAACATACATCAGGCTGAAGAATGAAGCTTATAGCCAGTACGAAATACAAGGGCAAGCTTTCTTAAAGGTACAATGACATGCACAATTTTTAACAAATGCGTTTAAAATGCATGTTTGTACATGGGGTCGACGACGTTTCGATCTATTCAACCAATACATAGATCATCATCAGGACTAGAGAGAATAAAAGCCTGAATTTACAATTCCTGTACGAATGGAAAAAGGGAGAAAATAAGAGAGAAGGGAGAGGTACATTAAAACCTAACAATACTGTGAGAAACAATAATGTCAGTAACCATGCACGGCATGCCATACGTGAGAAACACACCAGACGGCTGGTTGTTGACGCAAAGGAATTGGTATGACCGGTGAAGTAACCGAATGATCGAGGCTAGCACGCACGCTCAGATGGTGAGTTGAAGAAGTGCAAGGGACTAACAATGGTACGTAGTGGAGCGTGTGGTGAACCGCCAGATAGTGTTCGGTGAAGTAGTACATGATCACGCTAGCGAACAGTCAAGAAGACGTGAGGACTAACGGTGAGCCGGTAACGTCGTGACTAGGAACGCAAAGAAGGCGGGAAACTAACCCAATTCAGAAACGAATCGCTCCTTGAGTAGTTGCACAAGGTTCCAAGTAAGGAGGTGGTTGCGCGGATCAGCCAGGATAATACCAGGGGTTCAGCTGAAAACTAAGGACGGAAACCAATTACAACCAGAACAGCCAAGGAAGGGAAGGGCGGAATGAGGGAATGTGGACTCACCAATTGTTCGCTGCAGCTTGTTGAGGGAATTAAGGGAACGACCAACTACCCAGTAAGGCGGCCTGAGAATCCAAAGTCCGCCTGTGGAGAACCATAGCGCGGGAGTTAGGGGTGAGGGGAGCAGGGTCGTGGAGAGAGAGCACATACGCGCCGATAAAGCACTTACCAGCATCAAGGGGAACTGCACGATCGCGAGTTGGTAGTGACTGGATAGGCTGGAAGGTATAAGAAAGCCTCAGGAGTCACGTGACAACCGGACCAAGGTCATGTGACAGGAAGTACCGGCTGTGCTGGGACGTGATTACGTGAGTGAATGGACGGCGGACATGTTGGGTCAGTGTTAGGTGAATAAGGTGAAATGGAAAACAGAACGAGGTTGAGTTAAAACAATACGAGGTTGAGTTAAAACAATATCGTAATTTCTACAATTGTCACAGGCAGGGAAAAAAATCACAGAATTTTCAAAAAATGCAGAAGGGTCTAAATAAGAGAAAGCCAATCTTCATTCCTGTTAAGACCATTGCGAATTGTGTCAAGTTGAATGATAAGTTTCAGCTCTTCTTTGTTCAGGATTTGTGCCAGATCGCCACCTCTTGGAGGCAGCTTGATGATTCGCAGAACAGTCCATTTAATCTCATTGTCCTGGTGATTAGCCTGTTTGAAATGTTCGACCAGTGGTGCGTTGGGGATATTACAGCGAATCCTGCTGCGGTGTTGACCAATCCTTGTTTTAATCTTCTGGGTAGTCTGCCCAATATAGTTTTTCTTGCATGGGCACTGAATCAAATAAATCACATTACATGCGTTGCAATTTGAAAAACCATTAGAATTAATGACAATGTCACCAAACGAAAAGGATTTACCTTCTAACGTCAGATCACATAAATTGCAGTTGCCACATTTTGCGTGCCCCACCAGTGGCGTGAGACCCCAATATGAATTAAGAGTTGTGGGAGATGTTTTTTTGGGGATTGCAGCGCGCACTAGGTGGTCTTTTAAATTGCGGTTTTTGCGGAAGGCAAATAGTGGTCTTTCCAGATTAAGGCTGCCCGCATTCAATATGGGCCAGTGTTTCAGGACAGATTTGCGCACCTGGCTTGAGATGACAGAGAAGGTGGTGACACATACAATTCTTTTGGTTTCTTTTTTGGGGTTGGGTGTGAGCAGTGTTTCCTTAGGGCAATACCAAGCCCGTTTCTGGGCGTTGCGAACAAGACGCTTGGGGTAACCTCGAGCTTTAAGTTTTTCAGAAAGGACTGAGGCCTCGGTGAAGTAATTTTCTTTAGAAAAGCAATTACGCCGAATGCGCAAAAATTGAGAGTATGGTAAAGAGTCCCTCAAGGCCCTAGGGTGATTACTCTCATATCTGAGCAGTGTGTTCCGTTCGGTGGGCTTCCTGTAGAGTTTGGTTAGGAGCTCACCTTCAGAGTGATATATGGTCAAATCAAGGAAGGGAATGGATGAGGAGTCACTGGAGAGTGTGAACTGGAGGCCTAAACAGTTGTTGTTAAGCCAGTGCTGGAAATTGGACAGTGAGTCAGTGCTATTGTGCCAGATTAGAAACATATTGTCTATATATCGACGCCATACTTTGACGCCTGATATAAAGGGGTTAGTGGGTGACAGAATAGTGGTAGTTTCAAGAAAATCCATGCACAAAATGGCCAAGTTCGGGGCAAAAATAGCGCCCATCGACGTGCCTTTAACCTGCTGGAAAAATATGTCATCAAAGCAGAAGAAATTCCTAGTGAGGCAAATTTCAAGTAATTTCAGAATAAATAACGTGGGGACTCCATGCGGTCTCGGTCTAGAGTCAAGAGTTTGCTGGATAACTCTGAGGGCAAAGGGCTGTGGAATATTGGTATAAAGTGATTCCACGTCAAGGGTACAGAGGAGGTGCTCAGAAGGATCAAATGGAAGGTGTTCGATCAAATTGATCATGTCCATGCTATCTCGAATATAGCATTGAGTCTGGGGTACGAAGTCTTTTATAAAATAGTTGACATACTGGCCTAGCGGTTCTAAAATAGAGCCGCAACCCGAGACTATAGGGCGGCCAGGGGGAGAGGTAAGGTGTTTGTGTATTTTTGGAAGAGTGTAAATTACCGGTGTTCTGGGTGATTTGGCATTGAGAAATTGGAATTCTTTAGAGCTAAGAAAACCTTCATCTCTTCCTTCAGTGGTAATTCGAAGTATAAGAGCCTGTAATTCATTTGTGGGGTCTCTAGGCAGTCTACAGTAGTGCTCAGCGTTGTGTAGTTGGCGGAATACCTCTGCTTTGTAATCAGTCAGTTCTTGTAAAACAATGCCACCACCCTTATCTGCGGATTTAATGATAAGGGAGTTGTTACTTTTTAAGGATTCAATAGCTTTCTTTTCTTGAAGGGTTATGTTAAATGGAATAAACTTTTTGGTGTCTTTCAAAGCGTTGAGGTCTTTGAGTACCATTTTTTCAAAGGTGACAATTTCCACCGGTACCATGTTTGACGTTGGAAAAAAGGTTGAGGGGGGGCGGAATGGTGTAAATGCAGTCGGTTGAGGTGTGGCATTATTCAAAAAGTAGGCATACAGACGAAGGCGTCTGAAAAATCTGAGTAGCTCGGCATGAAGGTCAAGATAGTTGGGATGCGTGGTGGGGACAAAAGAGAGCCCTTTGCTAAGCAGAGATAATTCAGTGTCGAGTAGGTTGTGTGTTGAAAGATTAAAAATGGGAATTGTTGCCAATTTTGGGGTTGCGGTTGTAGCGGAGTTTACCATTGGTAAAACTTCTGTCTGGTTTGACGTTCGCCGGGTTGGTTGTACCATCTCTGTGCCCGTTTGACTCGCCCCCGTCTCGATGGTTCTGTCTGGCCTCTGCCTAAAAAATTCTGGTTCCGGGAGGAAGTGCTGGGGCCCTCACCTGGGTCAGAGTTATCGGAGGAATCTGCTGAGGTGTCTGAGAAGCCAACAAGGGTATTCCGTTTGTTAAAACGTCCCCAAGGTCTGTTGTTCTGCGGATTTGAGTAGGACCTGTTGGTGTAAAAGTCTTTTTGAAGGTAGGGGTATGTACGTTCAATTGAGTATGCTTTGATATCCTTCTTGACTAGAGAGACTTCTTGTTTTGTTCAATTCTATGGAATTCATCAACGGATTTTTGGACAGATTCAATCAATTTCTTGGCCTCAGTAACTGAACTAGAGTCTTTTATCTGTTTCTCAATCTCAGTCAATTCCTCATTGAGTGTCGTTAGTGTTTCAGTTGCAATATCGATACCCAAGACTAACCAATGTCTAGAACACGTTGTGCCAATATAACTGAAGTTGTTAATGTATTTAGGGTTATCCGTGAATATACCAGGAATATTTCTCACTTGGAGCCCCACAGGAATGATATCGGCTTTAAGGTATTCAGTTAGCATACGGACCATAAGTTGGAGACGGATCTGCTTCTTCTTACATTTTTCTAGTTGCTCTGACAGGGAAATATTTGGACTAGCAGTGTTGTCAGTTGAATCAGTAAATAGGGAGGGACCTTCGCAGATCTTCTTTATATATTCATCTGAATATAGAGGTGCATGGTCTGACATATTAAGTGTAAAGTCAAGGTTAAGTTAGAAAGGAATTAAAGGAGAACAGGGACAGGCCACTCAATTTGAGGGAATTAGGGAGAGCATCCCTTACAATCCAGCGATTGTGCTAACTATATTAAAGCTTGACAAGGGGAAACCCGTAAGGTAGGAAGGACCCAGGGTGCTTACTATTTTGAAAAACAAGAGGTCCTTCAAAAACAATGCAACATGCGATAAATATAGACCAGAATCGGCTCTATATCACTTGTACAATGCCCAGCCGGACATTGAAGTTTTAATGATCAATAGAATTAATTTCTGACATACAAATAGAATGTAGAGTGGGACACAGTCCTGTGTCCTTACAAACTGAACAGAAAGTACAGACAGTCAAACACAAGAAACATACATCAGGCTGAAGAATGAAGCTTATAGCCAGTACGAAATACAAGGGCAAGCTTTCTTAAAGGTACAATGACATGCACAATTTTTAACAAATGCGTTTAAAATGCATGTTTGTACATGGGGTCGACGACGTTTCGATCTATTCAACCAATACATAGATCATCATCAGGACTAGAGAGAATAAAAGCCTGAATTTACAATTCCTGTACGAATGGAAAAAGGGAGAAAATAAGAGAGAAGGGAGAGGTACATTAAAACCTAACAATACTGTGAGAAACAATAATGTCAGTAACCATGCACGGCATGCCATACGTGAGAAACACACCAGACGGCTGGTTGTTGACGCGAAGGAATTGGTATGACCGGTGAAGTAACCGAATGATCGAGGCTAGCACGCACGCTCAGATGGTGAGTTGAAGAAGTGCAAGGGACTAACAATGGTACGTAGTGGAGCGTGTGGTGAACCGCCAGATAGTGTTCGGTGAAGTAGTACATGATCACGCTAGCGAACAGTCAAGAAGACGTGAGGACTAACGGTGAGCCGGTAACGTCGTGACTAGGAACGCAAAGAAGGCGGGAAACTAACCCAATTCAGAAACGAATCGCTCCTTGAGTAGTTGCACAAGGTTCCAAGTAAGGAAGTGGTTGCGCGGATCAGCCAGGATAATACCAGGGGTTCAGCTGAAAACTAAGGACGGAAACCAATTACAACCAGAACAGCCAAGGAAGGGAAGGGCGGAATGAGGGAATGTGGACTCACCAATTGTTCGCTGCAGCTTGTTGAGGGAATTAAGGGAACGACCAACTACCCAGTAAGGCGGCCTGAGAATCCAAAGTCCGCCTGTGGAGAACCATAGCGCGGGAGTTAGGGGTGAGGGGAGCAGGGTCGTGGAGAGAGAGCACATACGCGCCGATAAAGCACTTACCAGCATCAAGGAAAACTGCACGATCGCTAGTTGGTAGTGACTGGCTAGGCTGGAAGGTATAAGAAAGCCTCAGGAGTCACGTGACAACCGGACCAAGGTCATGTGACAGGAAGTACCGGCTGTGCTGGTACGTGATTACGTGAGTGAATGGACGGCGGACATGTTGGGTCAGTGTTAGGTGAATAAGGTGAAATGGAAAACAGAACGAGGTTGAGTTAAAACAATACGAGGTTGAGTTAAAACAATATCGTAATTTCTACAATTGTCACAGGCAGGGAAAAAAATCACAGAATTTTTTTCAAAAAATGCAGAAGGGTCTAAATAAGAGAAAGCCAATCTTCATTCCTGTTAAGACCATTGCGAATTGTGTCAAGTTGAATGATAAGTTTCAGCTCTTCTTTGTTCAGGATTTGTGCCAGATCGCCACCTCTTGGTGGCAGCTTGATGATTCGCAGAACAGTCCATTTAATCTCATTGTCCTGGTGATTAGCCTGTTTGAAATGTTCGTCCAGTGGTGCGTTGGGGACATTACAGCGAATCCTGCTGCGGTGTTGACCAATCCTTGTTTTAATCTTCTGGGTAGTCTGCCCAATATAGTTTTTCTTGCATGGGCACTGAATCAAATAAATCACATTACATGCGTTGCAATTTGAAAAACCATTAGAATTAATGACAATGTCACCAAACGAAAAGGATTTACCTTCTAACGTCAGATCACATAAATTGCAGTTGCCACATTTTGCGTGCCCCACCAGTGGCGTGAGACCCCAATATGAATTAAGAGTTGTGGGAGATGTTTTTTTGGGGATTGCAGCGCGCACTAGGTGGTCTTTTAAATTGCGGTTTTTGCGGAAGGCAAATAGTGGTCTTTCCAGATTAAGGCTGCCCGCATTCAATATGGGCCAGTGTTTCAGGACAGATTTGCGCACCTGGTTTGAGATGACTGAGAAGGTGGTGACACATACAATTCTTTTGGTTTCTTTTTTGGGGTTGGGTGTGAGCAGTGTTTCCCTAGGGCAATACCAAGCCCGTTTCTGGGCGTTGCGAACAAGACGCTTGGGGTAACCTCGAGCTTTAAGTTTTTCAGAAATGACTGAGGCCTCGGTGAAGTAATTTTCTTTAGAAAAGCAATTACGCCGAATGCGCAAAAATTGAGAGTATGGTAAAGAGTCCCTCAAGGCCCTAGGGTGATTACTCTCATATCTGAGCAGTGTGTTCCGTTCGGTGGGCTTCCTGTAGAGTTTGGTTAGGAGCTCACCTTCAGAGTGGTATATGGTCAAATCAAGGAAGGGAATGGATGAGGAGTCACTGGAGAGTGTGAACTGGAGGCCTAAACAGTTGTTGTTAAGCCAGTGCTGGAAATTGGACAGTGAGTCAGTGCTATTGTGCCAGATTAGAAACACATCGTCTATATATCGACGCCATACTTTGACGCCTGATATAAAGGGGTTAGTGGGTGACAGAATAGTGGTAGTTTCAAGAAAATCCATGCACAAAATGGCCAAGTTCGGGGCAAAAATAGCGCCCATCGACGTGCCTTTAACCTGCTGGAAAAATATGTCATCAAAGCAGAAGAAATTCCTAGTGAGGCAAATTTCAAGTAATTTCAGAATAAATAACGTGGGGACTCCATGCGGTCTCGGTCTAGAGTCAAGAGTTTGCTGGATAACTCTGAGGGCAAAGGGCTGTGGAATATTGGTATAAAGTGATTCCACGTCAAGGGTACAGAGGAGGTGCTCAGAAGGATCAAATGGAAGGTGTTCGATCAAATTGATCATGTCCATGCTATCTCGAATATAGCATTGAGTCTGGGGTACGAAGTCTTTTATAAAATAGTTGACATACTGGCCTAGCGGTTCTAAAATAGAGCCGCAACCCGAGACTATAGGGCGGCCAGGGGGAGAGGTAAGGTGTTTGTGTATTTTTGGAAGAGTGTAAATTACCGGTGTTCTGGGTGATTTGGCATTGAGAAATTGGAATTCGTTAGAGCTAAGAAAACCTTCATCTCTTCCTTCAGTGGTAATTCGAAGTATAAGAGCCTGTAATTCATTTGTGGGGTCTCTAGGCAGTCTACAGTAGTGCTCAGCGTTGTGTAGTTGGCGGAATACCTCTGCTTTGTAATCAGTCAGTTCTTGTAAAACAATGCCACCACCCTTATCTGCGGATTTAATGATAAGGGAGTTGTTACTTTTTAAGGATTCAATAGCTTTCTTTTCTTGAAGGGTTATGTTAAATGGAATAAACTTTTTGGTGTCTTTCAAAGCGTTGAGGTCTTTGAGTACCATTTTTTCAAAGGTGACAATTTCCCCCGGTACCATGTTTGACGTTGGAAAAAAGGTTGAGGGGGGGCGGAATGGTGTAAATGCAGTCGGTTGAGGTGTGGCATTATTCAAAAAGTAGGCATACAGACGAAGGCGTCTGAAAAATCTGAGTAGCTCGGCATGAAGGTCAAGATAGTTGGGATGCGTGGTGGGGACAAAAGAGAGCCCTTTGCTAAGCAGAGATAATTCAGTGTCGAGTAGGTTGTGTGTTGAAAGATTAAAAATGGGAATTGTTGCCAATTTTGGGGTTGCGGTTGTAGCGGAGTTTACCATTGGTAAAACTTCTGTCTGGTTTGACGTTCGCCAGGTTGGTTGTACCATCTCTGTGCCCGTTTGACTCGCCCCCGTCTCGATGGTTCTGTCTGGCCTCTGCCTAAAAAATTCTGGTTCCGGGAGGAAGTGCTGGGGCCCTCACCTGGGTCAGAGTTATCGGAGGAATCTGCTGAGGTGTCTGAGAAGCCAACAAGGGTATTCCGTTTGTTAAAACGTCCCCAAGGTCTGTTGTTCTGCGGATTTGAGTAGGACCTGTTGGTGTAAAAGTCTTTTTGAAGGTAGGGGTATGTACGTTCAATTGAGTATGCTTTGATATCCTTCTTGACTTTGAGAGACTTCTTGTTTTGTTCAATTCTATGGAATTCATCAACGGATTTTTGGACAGATTCAATCAATTTCTTGGCCTCAGTAACTGAACTAGAGTCTTTTATCTGTTTCTCAATCTCAGTCAATTCCTCATTGAGTGTCGTTAGTGTTTCAGTTGCAATATCGATACCCAAGACTAACCAATGTCTAGAACACATTGTGCCAATATAACTGAAGTTGTTAATGTATTTAGGGTTATCCGTGAATATACCAGGAATATTTCTCACTTGGAGCCCCACAGGAATGATATCGGCTTTAAGGTATTCAGTTAGCATACGGACCATAAGTTGGAGACGGATCTGCTTCTTCTTACATTTTTCTAGTTGCTCTGACAGGGAAATATTTGGACTAGCAGTGTTGTCAGTTGCATCAGTAAATAGGGAGGGACCTTCGCAGATCTTCTTTATATATTCATCTGAATATAGAGGTGCATGGTCTGACATATTAAGTGTAAAGTCAAGGTTAAGTTAGAAAGGAATTAAAGGAGAACAGGGACAGGCCACTCAATTTGAGGGAATTAGGGAGAGCATCCCTTACAATCCAGCGATTGTGCTAACTATATTAAAGCTTGACAAGGGGAAACCCGTAAGGTAGGAAGGACCCAGGGTGCTTACTATTTTGAAAAACAAGAGGTCCTTCAAAAACAATGCAACATGCGATAAATATAGACCAGAATCGGCTCTATATCACTTGTACAATGCCCAGCCGGACATTGAAGTTTTAATGATCAATAGAATTAATTTCTGACATACAAATAGAATGTAGAGTGGGACACAGTCCTGTGTCCTTACAAACTGAACAGAAAGTACAGACAGTCAAACACAAGAAACATACATCAGGCTGAAGAATGAAGCTTATAGCCAGTACGAAATACAAGGGCAAGCTTTCTTAAAGGTACAATGACATGCACAATTTTTAACAAATGCGTTTAAAATGCATGTTTGTACATGGGGTCGACGACGTTTCGATCTATTCAACCAATACATAGATCATCATCAGGACTAGAGAGAATAAAAGCCTGAATTTACAATTCCTGTACGAATGGAAAAAGGGAGAAAATAAGAGAGAAGGGAGAGGTACATTAAAACCTAACAATACTGTGAGAAACAATAATGTCAGTAACCATGCACGGCATGCCATACGTGAGAAACACACCAGACGGCTGGTTGTTGACGCGAAGGAATTGGTATGACCGGTGAAGTAACCGAATGATCGAGGCTAGCACGCACGCTCAGATGGTGAGTTGAAGAAGTGCAAGGGACTAACAATGGTACGTAGTGGAGCGTGTGGTGAACCGCCAGATAGTGTTCGGTGAAGTAGTACATGATCACGCTAGCGAACAGTCAAGAAGACGTGAGGACTAACGGTGAGCCGGTAACGTCGTGACTAGGAACGCAAAGAAGGCGGGAAACTAACCCAATTCAGAAACGAATCGCTCCTTGAGTAGTTGCACAAGGTTCCAAGTAAGGAAGTGGTTGCGCGGATCAGCCAGGATAATACCAGGGGTTCAGCTGAAAACTAAGGACGGAAACCAATTACAACCAGAACAGCCAAGGAAGGGAAGGGCGGAATGAGGGAATGTGGACTCACCAATTGTTCGCTGCAGCTTGTTGAGGGAATTAAGGGAACGACCAACTACCCAGTAAGGCGGCCTGAGAATCCAAAGTCCGCCTGTGGAGAACCATAGCGCGGGAGTTAGGGGTGAGGGGAGCAGGGTCGTGGAGAGAGAGCACATACGCGCCGATAAAGCACTTACCAGCATCAAGGGGAACTGCACGATCGCTAGTTGGTAGTGACTGGCTAGGCTGGAAGGTATAAGAAAGCCTCAGGAGTCACGTGACAACCGGACCAAGGTCATGTGACAGGAAGTACCGGCTGTGCTGGGACGTGATTACGTGAGTGAATGGACGGCGGACATGTTGGGTCAGTGTTAGGTGAATAAGGTGAAATGGAAAACAGAACGAGGTTGAGTTAAAACAATACGAGGTTGAGTTAAAACAATATCGTAATTTCTACAATTGTCACAGGCAGGGAAAAAAATCACAGAATTTTCAAAAAATGCAGAAGGGTCTAAATAAGAGAAAGCCAATCTTCATTCCTGTTAAGACCATTGCGAATTGTGTCAAGTTGAATGATAAGTTTCAGCTCTTCTTTGTTCAGGATTTGTGCCAGATCGCCACCTCTTGGTGGCAGCTTGATGATTCGCAGAACAGTCCATTTCATCTCATTGTCCTGGTGATTAGCCTGTTTGAAATGTTCGACCAGTGGTGCGTTGGGGACATTACAGCGAATCCTGCTGCGGTGTTGACCAATCCTTGTTTTAATCTTCTGGGTAGTCTGCCCAATATAGTTTTTCTTGCATGGGCACTGAATCAAATAAATCACATTACATGTGTTGCAATTTGAAAAACCATTAGAATTAATGACAATGTCACCAAACGAAAAGGATTTACCTTCTAACGTCAGATCACATAAATTGCAGTTGCCACATTTTGCGTGCCCCACCAGTGGCGTGAGACCCCAATATGAATTAAGAGTTGTGGGAGATGTTTTTTTGGGGATTGCAGCGCGCACTAGGTGGTCTTTTAAATTGCGGTTTTTGCGGAAGGCAAATAGTGGTCTTTCCAGATTAAGGCTGCCCGCATTCAATATGGGCCAGTGTTTCAGGACAGATTTGCGCACCTGGTTTGAGATGACAGAGAAGGTGGTGACACATACAATTCTTTTGGTTTCTTTTTTGGGGTTGGGTGTGAGCAGTGTTTCCCTAGGGCAATACCAAGCCCGTTTCTGGGCGTTGCGAACAAGACGCTTGGGGTAACCTCGAGCTTTAAGTTTTTCAGAAAGGACTGAGGCCTCGGTGAAGTAATTTTCTTTAGAAAAGCAATTACGCCGAATGCGCAAAAATTGAGAGTATGGTAAAGAGTCCCTCAAGGCCCTAGGGTGATTACTCTCATATCTGAGCAGTGTGTTCCGTTCGGTGGGCTTCCTGTAGAGTTTGGTTAGGAGCTCACCTTCAGAGTGGTATATGGTCAAATCAAGGAAGGGAATGGATGAGGAGTCACTGGAGAGTGTGAACTGGAGGCCTAAACAGTTGTTGTTAAGCCAGTGCTGGAAATTGGACAGTGAGTCAGTGCTATTGTGCCAGATTAGAAACACATCGTCTATATATCGACGCCATACTTTGACGCCTGATATAAAGGGGTTAGTGGGTGACAGAATAGTGGTAGTTTCAAGAAAATCCATGCACAAAATGGCCAAGTTCGGGGCAAAAATAGCGCCCATCGACGTGCCTTTAACCTGCTGGAAAAATATGTCATCAAAGCAGAAGAAATTCCTAGTGAGGCAAATTTCAAGTAATTTCAGAATAAATAACGTGGGGACTCCATGCGGTCTCGGTCTAGAGTCAAGAGTTTGCTGGATAACTCTGAGGGCAAAGGGCTGTGGAATATTGGTATAAAGTGATTCCACGTCAAGGGTACAGAGGAGGTGCTCAGAAGGATCAAATGGAAGGTGTTCGATCAAATTGATCATGTCCATGCTATCTCGAATATAGCATTGAGTCTGGGGTACGAAGTCTTTTATAAAATAGTTGACATACTGGCCTAGCGGTTCTAAAATAGAGCCGCAACCCGAGACTATAGGGCGGCCAGGGGGAGAGGTAAGGTGTTTGTGTATTTTTGGAAGAGTGTAAATTACCGGTGTTCTGGGTGATTTGGCATTGAGAAATTGGAATTCTTTAGAGCTAAGAAAACCTTCATCTCTTCCTTCAGTGGTAATTCGAAGTATAAGAGCCTGTAATTCATTTGTGGGGTCTCTAGGCAGTCTACAGTAGTGCTCAGCGTTGTGTAGTTGGCGGAATACCTCTGCTTTGTAATCAGTCAGTTCTTGTAAAACAATGCCACCACCCTTATCTGCGGATTTAATGATAAGGGAGTTGTTACTTTTTAAGGATTCAATAGCTTTCTTTTCTTGAAGGGTTATGTTAAATGGAATAAACTTTTTGGTGTCTTTCAAAGCGTTGAGGTCTTTGAGTACCATTTTTTCAAAGGTGACAATTTCCACCGGTACCATGTTTGACGTTGGAAAAAAGGTTGAGGGGGGGCGGAATGGTGTAAATGCAGTCGGTTGAGGTGTGGCATTATTCAAAAAGTAGGCATACAGACGAAGGCGTCTGAAAAATCTGAGTAGCTTGGCATGAAGGTCAAGATAGTTGGGATGCGTGGTGGGGACAAAAGAGAGCCCTTTGCTAAGCAGAGATAATTCAGTGTCGAGTAGGTTGTGTGATGAAAGATTAAAAATGGGAATTGTTGCCAATTTTGGGGTTGCGGTTGTAGCGGAGTTTACCATTGGTAAAACTTCTGTCTGGTTTGACGTTCGCCGGGTTGGTTGTACCATCTCTGTGCCCGTTTGACTCGCCCCCGTCTCGATGGTTCTGTCTGGCCTCTGCCTAAAAAATTCTGGTTCCGGGAGGAAGTGCTGGGGCCCTCACCTGGGTCAGAGTTATCGGAGGAATCTGCTGAGGTGTCTGAGAAGCCAACAAGGGTATTCCGTTTGTTAAAACGTCCCCAAGGTCTGTTGTTCTGCGGATTTGAGTAGGACCTGTTGGTGTAAAAGTCTTTTTGAAGGTAGGGGTATGTACGTTCAATTGAGTATGCTTTGATATCCTTCTTGACTTTGAGAGACTTCTTGTTTTGTTCAATTCTATGGAATTCATCAACGGATTTTTGGACAGATTCAATCAATTTCTTGGCCTCAGTAACTGAACTAGAGTCTTTTATCTGTTTCTCAATCTCAGTCAATTCCTCATTGAGTGTCGTTAGTGTTTCAGTTGCAATATCGATACCCAAGACTAACCAATGTCTAGAACACGTTGTGCCAATATAACTGAAGTTGTTAATGTATTTAGGGTTATCCGTGAATATACCAGGAATATTTCTCACTTGGAGCCCCACAGGAATGATATTGGCTTTAAGGTATTCAGTTAGCATACGGACCATAAGTTGGAGACGGATCTGCTTCTTCTTACATTTTTCTAGTTGCTCTGACAGGGAAATATTTGGACTAGCAGTGTTGTCAGTTGCATCAGTAAATAGGGAGGGACCTTCGCAGATCTTCTTTATATAGCGTGCGTGCTAGCCTCGATCATTCGGTTACTTCACCGGTCATACCAATTCCTTCGCGTCAACAACCAGCCGTCTGGTGTGTTTCTCACGTATGGCATGCCGTGCATGGTTACTGACATTATTGTTTCTCACAGTATTGTTAGGTTTTAATGTACCTCTCCCTTCTCTCTTATTTTCTCCCTTTTTCCATTCGTACAGGAATTGTAAATTCAGGCTTTTATTCTCTCTAGTCCTGATGATGATCTATGTATTGGTTGAATAGATCGAAACGTCGTCGACCCCATGTACAAACATGCATTTTAAACGCATTTGTTAAAAATTGTGCATGTCATTGTACCTTTAAGAAAGCTTGCCCTTGTATTTCGTACTGGCTATAAGCTTCATTCTTCAGCCTGATGTATGTTTCTTGTGTTTGACTGTCTGTACTTTCTGTTCAGTTTGTAAGGACACAGGACTGTGTCCCACTCTACATTCTATTTGTATGTCAGAAATTAATTCTATTGATCATTAAAACTTCAATGTCCGGCTGGGCATTGTACAAGTGATATAGAGCCGATTCTGGTCTATATTTATCGCATGTTGCATTGTTTTTGAAGGACCTCTTGTTTTTCAAAATACCAAAGTAAACAGAGGCAGGCAATGGGTGAATGCTGGTGATGGGGGTGGGGGGGTTCACAGCTGCAAGGTCTCGGCGTCGGCTCTCCGACGTGAGAAACCCACAGCTGTGTTTGTGCTTGGATGGTAGGGGAGAGCTCCGAACATGAGGGAGGAGGGAAGCCAAAAACAAAGAGGCAGCGACGGAAGGGAAAGTTAAGGCGGCACAAACATTAAACATAAAGTGCAGCGTCTGTGAAGGCATACTGATAGATAAGCCGAGGAAAATGAAAAAATAGTGCGCAGGAACCAATATTAAAAAAGAGTAAATACCACAGTAAAAGGCGCGACCACCTGGAAGGGTCCAAATCGCCAAAAGGCTTGACTAATTTTCCATATCCACAGGCATTTAAGAAGGGCACTAACAGAAGCCAATAGGAAAGATGGGAGGTTCTTCAACCATACATACCAGATACAGCGTATCTCACACCCCACAGCTGCGTTTGTGCTTGGAGGGTAGGGGATGGCTCCGAACGTGAGGAGGGAGGGGTAAAATTAAAAACAAAGAGTCAGCGATGAAAGGGAAAGTTAAGGCGGCATAAACATAAAGCACGGCGTCCGTAAAGCCATGCCGATGGATGAGCAGAGGAAAAGGAAAAAAGAGTGCACAGGAACAAATATATATTAAAAATGAGTAAATACCACAGTAACAGGGGCAGTCGCCTGGAAGGGTCCAAATCGCCAAAAGACGGGAATAATTTACCATATCCACCAAACAAAAGCAGGCATTTAAGGAGGGCACTAACAGAAGCCAATAGGAAATAGGGGGGGTTCTTCAACCACGCACATCAGATACAGCATGCCCCGAAGAGCAGAGCCTGCGTGCTGCCCATTGCTTAAGCTAGAAAGAGAGGCAGTAGGCCTTCTATTCAATGATCCCTTCTTTGCTAGGAGGCAAAGATTTTTAATGTTTTTTTTCCTCTCGTAGGGAAGAGGAGTATCATATTGTGTGGCAGGGAAGGATCTAATTATGCGTCAGGGGTGACTAAATTATGCAGCAAGAAAACCAAAATTATGCATCATATTTTTTGATTATCTCATTTTATTGTTATTTTTAGACGTTAACACTATCTGTCCATTAGTTTAACCTCATTACCATTGATTTGGGTAACAATGAACATCTGTTATTCTGCGCCAACATACCTTACTGGGTGAACGTCCATTTTACAAGTACACGTTATGTTATTAGTACCAGTTTGACACCCATATACAGCAATAGGCAACTGAAATGTAATTAGTCGACATTTGCAAATGGTCTTCTACTGCGCAGCAGCACCTATTGCTCTGATTTTGGTAAATTTTGAGCAGTTTAGGCTAGAAACAATAGTTTTTGTTAAAAGCAGATTATGCAGCGGTTGATGGATTATGTGGCAAATTCATAATTCTGCAGAAAACTCCACAAAAGCACATAATTCCAGTGGCCCTGCTTATTGTTCATCTATTATAAGAAAGCACAGTTCTTAATGTTCATCCCCAATTAAGCAGCCCATTAGTTTATCATGTATAAACAATGCTCTTCCCTTGTTATACATCCCTTAGTCAGAACCAGCGACCCTTGTGTATACACTTTATAAAAAAAACCTCGGGTTATTTTGATTTCGACAGATGCAGGACAAACACCAAAAATTGTCAGATGTCTTCTTTGTCATATTTGGGCCCTCGTTTTGCATAACCTTTTGTGGGATACGATAATTATCGCACCTGTTGAAATCCAATATCCTAGAGATTATATTTAAGGCTCCCTGTTTTCCATTTTTACAGACAAATACAGACGGAAAACCATTTATTTTCCTGTCTGTAGTTTTTTTATATGTGGAAAAAAACTGAAATTGCATTCTTTTTTGAGTGATTCTAAATGCTGTCAGTCATGACTGCCAAGCCAATGGCTGTGCAGATTGACAGGTAGGGGGTTAAAAAAAGAAAATAATTTTAGTAAAGAGGCTTAAACAGCAGTAGATATGCACAACCTTGATATTAAAATGTTTATCATCTGTAGATGTTCATATCATTGAAACCTATTAGGCGTTCAAGCATGAATGCACATTTATCAGTTACATAAATGTGGAACTATACTAGTTTGAACTTCATTTTTTCACAAAACCCAAAATAAATATGGCTAAATACAGATAACATAAGCAAAAAATAAATATGGATAAATACAGACGGAAATGCCCAAAAAATAAATACCATAAAACCGGAAGCCCTAATTATAATTTAACTGGTGCGATAATTTATCATAACAAGTTCAGTCTTTTAAAATGCTGATTTTGGTGATTACTGCATCACACTCCACCTTTCTGTAAATTTGCTTAGTATTTTTCCCCATGTTAAATTTGAGCAGGTTTGACCTGCCAAAATATAACTCTAGGGGTTGGTAATCTCTGATAAACATATAATTGCTACCACTTAGCAAATTGTTGTTTGAGGGACTTTGAGTGTATAGACGTCTATACATTGTAAATAGAGCAGTTGTGACATCCGACTACTTTGAGTAACCCAGCGAGTTTTATTATTCAGTATCAGTATCAAAATGCAGTTTATTTCGGTTACACTAAAACCTTGTAAATTTTCTTTATTTCATAGCGTATCAATAATCAGAAAACATACAAAAGTTAATAATGTTCAAACCTACAAAAATATAAAATTACTTTATAGCAAATTATGCTCGATGAAGCTGACATAAGTCATTTGTTTTGACCCAATCTACAAAGGTATTTTTCACATTAAAGTTTGACTTGGCTGCTCTAATACCTGCATTTACTTTACGACTGGAAACTCACATTTGCTTTTCACACAAAATGTGAATTTACACTTGTGTGTGTGTGTATGTGTGTATATATATATATATATATATATATATCACAGGAACCGATAAGAAATTTGAAGAAGGCAATGACGCTACCTCTGCTCCAAAGACCACACGGACACGGACCTCCAGTTAAGTGCTATTTATTTTGCTGGCAGTGTCGTCTTGACGTTTCGGCTCCCAAGAGCTCACATATATATATATACTGCTTTTCAGGAGTCACTGTCCCTTGTTTGTAATCAAGAGTCATGGTTCTGATGTTCCAAGCTTTATTAGACAGCCCTGTCCTCTATTCAGTCTTTGTTGAAAGGGACAGTCTTTCATTGGCCATTGTTCATGCTATTAAGAGGCACAGCCACTTTTAGTTCATCCCCTATGATGATACATAGTCATTTTTGTGATGTCAACTTTTCTGGGGAGTGCACCTGGGTAAATCTCCTAAGCCTCAAGAGAAAAAATATGTAGCATACACTCTTTGAAAAAAAGTAGATAGGGCAAGTGTCTCTCATTCCTCCCCACAATGCACTTTGCTCACAGAGATAAGAAGTGTTTGGAGTCAGACAATCCTGTCAGAGTAACTCTCATTTGCAGGAGTATTGAATGAATATGGATCCTCAGTGTAGACCCTAGAAGCAATAGAAACAAACACATGTTTTCATTGTACAATAAAAGTTATTTATTATGCACTATTTGTTCATACATCTTATGTATCAGAAGGATGGTAATTACAACACTAATCTCAGCAGTCATTAAGGAAGGTGAATATCAGAACTACCTGAGATATGACACCACACATTCCTATTCTCTCCAGTAAATGTTTCCATTCGATTAGCCCCGCCTGATACATACATATTTGTTATCAACTTCATGGGTATTACATTGGATGAGTGGTTATTAGAATTCCCCAACTGTTTCTATGTCGAGCCATGTAAGTACCTCTGCACACCTTTGAAATCCCTTCGAGTGTGCAGTCGGATAGCGGCACTTCAGCATGTTCCTCTAACAATCATATCTGCCCCACCCAAATCCTTGATACTCTTTATACCTTGTCTTCCAATGATTTTCTATGGAGAGGGGAAGAGAAATTTTGCAGCTTTCCTTATCACCTCTCCAGAACACTAGCAGGGCTTCTGTAACAGAAGCACATAGAAGCAGATACATGTTGCCATTTTATTTGCTTAAGCCTGAGTTTTGCAACGCCACATGTAGTTTTAATCATTGCACATAGTCCTGCAGCATTTCAGAGAATGGAACATTTTATTTCTCTTGTTTTGTTAGCATGACTAGTGGCAACTTAGAGCTCTGTATTACAAGAAAAGCCCTGACACATTTGACAGCCCCCTATTTTGTTTCTTTATTATGAGACACAGTCTCATTCAGACTCTTTATCACCTAATATGAGAACAGTCCTTAATTGTTTCTTTTTTTATTTCCTATTAGGTACTATCCTTTATAGCCTACTCCATACTATGAGGCAGCGTCTTGTATTTATTATGAAACAGAGTTCCTTACTGTTTAATGCTTATTAGTGGTTATTAGGCATCTCTTTTTGTCCATTCCCTACCCTGAAGCACAGCCTCTGTTTTTCTTCCTCGGTTAGAGGCACAGTGCCAGACACACACACGTAGCCATTTTGCAGACACGCAAAACCTCAGATTCGCCCAATCACAAGGTCTTCAACCAGGAATGTTCTTTTTGTTTCAAAGTACTAAACCCATTTTACGTTGTAGTCACAGGTTACTGAATCATAAAATAGGTTAAGAAAGGCATAGCAGATCGCTGTTTGGATGGGGCATGTTTAGAGCATTCCTGCCAAACATCAATTCGTTATGGTATTTATCAATGGTTTGTAACGCAATTTCGGTAGCAAACCATTGGTAGTAAACCGACCTCCTCAAAGGAACCCCTTCTCCTTTGTGAAGTAAACAAAATAGGTTGCTTGGAAGTGGGACTATTAACTCTTAAACTTTTTTTTTAAAAAGGTAATGTTTTTAAACAAAGCCCTGTTTCCTTTAAGAAAGGAGGCAGAATTGTTTTAAAAAACTATTTAAAAACAGTCACAGGCAGGCCACCATCCCTGTGATGGAATCCAACCAGAGCAAGTCACAATTTGCAACTCACCCCACAAAAAGTGAAAAGTAATGAGGTAGATAGATTGTTACCCTCTCCGAATGAGGATTATGAAAACTGACATATCAGTACCTTGGCAGGGCCGCAAAATCAGATTCCATTCCTCAAAAGTCAGCGCACAATATACAACCGCTTTTCGAGCATCGGTTCTTCGTACATCTGGCCCCCTTTCCTTTATTTATTGTTTTGCTTACCCTCTATCTTGAAGTTCTGTGTCTTATCGTTCATCCCCTATTATGATTCACAGGCCCTTGGTGCTCATCTTGTCATGAGTAACAATCCCTTAATATTCATCCTGTACTATGAAGAGCATGGTTGTAAATGCTGAACCGTAAGGGTCTTAACCAGTCATGGCAGTTTTTCAAGATAAAGCAAATACAAGGAGATGATGGACGGAGCACGGAAACTTTTCAGACACTCACCCCCAGTCACAGATCTGGGTTGAATCCATTATCGTTCTTTAGCTCACTTCGCCACCTCAGTTCAGACCCAGCTATATGCAAATCAGTCTTGACCCTCTGCCTCATGGGAACAGTCCAGCCTGAACTGCCAAGCCAGGTCTTCCCTGAACCGGAATCAAACATCCTGGGACTGGTTTCTGGGTAACACCCTTCTTCAGCCAGGCTAGCTTTAATCCAGTGTCAAAGTGAGCAAGGGACCCAGGTCCGGGCATACCCTGCCAACTTAGGGCGAACAAAACAAACACAAGGAAATGATGGATGGCGCACTGAAACTTTTCAGACATTTACCCCCAGTCAAGAGATCTGGGTTGAATCCATCATTCTTTTGCTCACCATGCCACCCCAGTTTAGACCTGGCCATATGCAAATCAGTCTTGACTCTGTGCCCCATGGGAACAGTCCAGCCCGACCTGCCAAGCCAGGTCTTCCCTAAACCAGAATCATGCATCCTGGGACCGGTTTCTGGGTAACACCCTTCATCAGCCAGGCTAGCTTGAATCCAGTGGCAAAGTGAGCTAGGGACCCACATCTGGGCAGATCTCTGTACTGGGGTGAATGTATGACATTGTTCTGCATTCTGTCTATCAATTGTTCTTTTTGCGTTTGTCACCCCGAGTGGGACGGGTATGCCAGACGTGGGTCCCGTGCTCTCCATGCCATTGGAGTCGAGCTATCCAGGCTGATGAGGGCTGAAAGCCTGAAACTGGTCCTAGGATGATTGTTTCCAGTCCAGGGAGGACCTGGCCTGGCAGTTCGTGCTGGACTGTTCCCAATGGGCGCAGGGTCAAGACTGATTTGCATACGGCTGGGTCCAAACTGGTATGGCATGGTGAGCAAAAAAACTATGGATTTAGGCCCAGATCTCTGTACTGGGGTGAATGTATGACATTGTTCTGCATTCTGTCCATCAATTGTTCTTTTTTTGTTTTGTTTTTCAAGATAGTCTCTTAATTGTGACAGAGAGAGCTTGGTGCAGAAACTATGACCTCAGCTTCTGTGACAAATACAAAGTCCAATTAAATTGATACAAGGCCAGTATAAATGTTGTGTATGGCCTTCTATTCTGATAAAAATGGAAACAGCAGTAAATTAAAAGATATATACAGAACAATTGACAAACAAATCCATCTACTTTATTTCTCTAGTCAGATCTAGACAAGGAAGTCTGTGACAAGCTTGCTAGTTTTTGTAATAAAAAAAAGAACAATTTGGAAATCCATTGTTCAAATTCCCGACCATCTCTCTGAATCGATCTTCATTTCATCAGTCTGGGAAGAGTTTATAGACCTACCTCCTTGCCAAATTAATTTAAGAAAGATAGATGTGTACAAGAGTTAATCCGTTGTATCTGAACAAAGTCAAGCACCACTATACAATCTAACAACCAAATGAGTGTGATTTTATTTAATCATGACATTGAAGATAATCAGTTTATATACAGTAGAATACAATTCATCAGTGGGTATTTTTCGAGCAAAAAGGTGCACAGAAAAGTGAGGTGGTAAGTGCATGGAACGGATTGTTATGAAGGACAGTAGTGCGCATATAGATACATCAATAAATTGATAAACAACTATCCAGACAGTTTCCTGCCAAATTGTCGTGTCCCCTCCGGGTTTCTCTCCTCAGAATGACGCTGATGCTCTATGGGGTCCACCTCCCATCTGCCCCTAGTCCGGAGAATGTGTGACACACACGGACGGAGGAGGCAGGTGAGCGAGGGAAGGAAGGATAGGGACGGCTGGGAGGGAGATCTGAAACAAGACAAAACAAACTGTGAGCTAGAGACTCTTCTACAACCTCCCCGGCTTCCCTTCCGTGGGTACTCCTTCTTACCTGTCGTCTCCTCCCGCCTCTTTGTTGGGAAGTTCTGTTCCACGACACCACCTGTTATGTCACAGGGACGTGGGGGAGCAAGGCCAAGGTGACCCTGCGAGGTACTAGTATCAAGGAGCCGGGAGCGGCTCGCCTTGAGAAAGCGAAACGTCTTCCCCAGGGGCTGTGACTTGATTCGTCGGAACCAACAAAACAAAGGGGGGGGTCTTCCAGCACCGTTAGTTCACGGTTCTGCTGTGCCCGTCTTGGGTATCCCCTCTACTGGAATAGTTGCAGTGAGGTCGGGTTCTGAGTGGCTGTGTTGGCGCTGCCACTCTATGCTCGGATGCCCAGCGAGCAGAGGAGCGTGTGAGTCTGGGGCCCCGGAAATCCTGGGGCGATGAGTTGGTAGGACTCGCTACACCTCAATGCTCCAGGCGGAGCTTGGAGCAGAGGAGCGAGCGCGTGAGTCGGAGGCCCCGGAAATCCTGGGGCGATGAGTTGGTAGGACTCGCTACAACTCAATGCTCCTGGCGGAGCCTGGAGCAGAGGAGCGATACTCCCCTGGATGACGGCCCGGCACTCCTGGGGCAATGAAGGTTGCGCGCGGAAGCCCGGAAATCCAAGGGCGTTGCTGGCGGCGTTGCTTCTGCTCCCGCTCTAGGAGGAGCCGAGAACCGGGGTGCGTCTTACGCGAAGGTGGAGAGGCCCTGCTCTCCTGGGTTGACAACAAGAAAGGGCTCAGGACCGGTAGATCAGTACCGGCGTTGCGGAGGTGGCGCACTTCAAGAAGCTAAGGTACGCAGTTCCAGCCGACGAGAACTGCCAACGCTTCTCTGCTACGACGGGAACGTCCGGGAATATTCGGCACCGCCCTCGACGTCTTTGCAGCCTATATGCGTTCTCTTCCGCGTAGGCGTATCACGTGGTGCGGGTTTCTTCCCGGAATTCTGGGAATCGTAGTTTGTGCACATGAGCGGCTGTTCCGTCCCAGCTCGGGAGTTTCGGGATGCGACACTCAGCGCATTACCGAGTGCGAAACCTGACACAAATGCATTAAATGACAAATAATAACATAATTACAGATATAAATTCTCTGTCATATATGTCTGACAATACAAACAAAGGAGAAATGTCGACGTTTCAACCCCTATACGGAACAACCAATTGTGCGCATTGTGAACGGGGTTTTCATCAGGACCAAGGTGAAGGTAGGAGAGTGGGCACCTAAGGACAATAGGATGAGGTTACTTGGGTGGTGCGTAGAGGTAAAGAAATTCATCAAAAGATCAAAAATATATATGAATTACCAGTAAAAACAGCTATATTGCTTCTGGCTGTGGATATAAAAACGGGGCTCTGTACGCTCCTGTAAAGGAAAGAGAGGAGACAAGAACACTAGGACCTCTGTTCCTGAAGGTAACTGCGGAGTCATGATTATAAAAATGTAATTGAATCTGCAGAGAGATTCGAAAGACGAACGTACTCAGATATTTTCAATAATGTTCGTGTTGAACAAGCAGTTAAAGCCCAGGTTGCTCAGTAACCTGTGGCTGAAGAAGGTGATACATTGTGTCACAATTTGTACACCAGCTTCAAAATTGGTTCAAAAAGGCAAAACAATTGGACAAAGCGCCATGGGAGTCTACTTAGATCACCTTCCAGTGTCGAATATGGTACCCCACACAGATCCTCCGTGCCCCCATACCTGTTTAAAGCGTATGTTCAACCCTTAGCACTGCTGATTGAAACTTTTAATCTGAAGTTTTACACAAAAGCGGATGACACACAGTTATTTTTTCATCTCATTTGTCCACCTCATGCTTCTCTGACCATACAACAGTACCTCCTAGAAATAAAACGATGGAAGAATGACGGCTGGGCATAACTTAACTGATAAACGTAAGGCGGTCATCATTGGAGGTGACTGCTTTGTGAGTGGTTTTGGCAAAGTTAAGTAGACCAAGCCCCACCTGCCTCAACCACTGTAAAGCGCCTAGGTGGCAAGGTAGATGACCAGCTGATGACACCTGCCCAGGTTTCCTCAGTGGTATCATCCTGCAATTTTCAGCTGTGCAAATTTCTCAAACTGACACAATTTCTATTGAGGGGCTGTGAGCTGCTACGGCCCTGGTAGGTTAACAGGCTGTATTAATGCAACGCCACATACCTGAGTATATAAACTCTCCCCCTCCATCACTTTCTAAATCAGGCGGCCAGGAAAAATCTTGAGGGGCTGTGGTTCACAAAGACTATTGTTGCCATCATAGTCCTAAAGCTGGCCTTAGAACTCATAAGGCACCTGTTACATATCTAGCTAAAGGAATAGGTGCAGTCCTGGATCCCTGCCAGCATCAAAAACCTGAAAAACAAAATGCTTTCACTCCTCTGTAAGTGGAAGAAATCCTAAAGGCGGGATATTTTGAGGCCTACAAAATTCCCCGAATAACCTCTGGACCTAATGTACTTTCTACACTTTAACCCTGTCAAACACCAGAACAAGCCTATCTACGCCTCTCTCAAATGATTGCCATCATCCAAGGCTTCACCAATATATCAGACTTTTTTCATCGTGCTCCCCGGTTCTCTTGCGTTACATCCACTGAGTTAATATCCCTTCTCAGAGATGCCAGCCTCTTATGCACACCGTGTGATGCCCCTCTACACCCAGATCGCTAATCTCTAGCCCCGTGCTTGCATGTTGTAGTCATTCTGTTACAAAACAGTCCCCCATCCTTCTCGTTTCAGATCAGCAGAAGTCCTGCCCATAGAAACATGTACTGCTGACACAGTAGCCTCATATAACAGTTGTGCCATCTCTTCTATTCTTCTCTAAAATTCTTGAATGCTTAGTTTTTAATCGTATCACATCTGTCCTTCTTACTCATAATCTTTTAGGATCCATTCTGTCTGAATTCAGGGCGTTGAAATTCACAAAAACCGCTATCACCCGTTTATCCAACTTTATAACCCATGCACCCCTCATAATCGTATCTTCTCTCTGAACCCCTTCTGCTGGCGTTAATAATGTTGAGCACTCCACTTTACTTTCCTCCCTAAACAAACTTGGTACCTCCGGATCCACTATCAAGTAGTTCTAATTCTAACTCTCTGGTCCTTCTTACTTCCTACATTGAACCCTGGTATCCAGGGTTCAGATCTCAAAATGCTCCATGCCATCGGCCACTGGATAGCAGTTTGCTCATTGATGTTAAATCCAACCAAATTGCAAATAATCTACTTCCTTACCACCCGCCTAACTAACATATCATTTCCCCCCTGACATAATGATCACAACATGCTCTGCCAGAAACCTAGCGGTACATTTCAACTTTAAAAAAAAAAAAATTTCATTGAAAGGAAAAGGCATGTCGACATACATAGCTCTGCGCCTACAACCCGGAGGCCGGCTACTATGTTGCAAATATTAACCCAACAGCACAGGTTATCCCACATCCCGGAGGCCGGGCATCACCGTGTGCAGCCGGTACAGCTCCTGCTGCCTTCCGAGTCTCTGGCCCAGTATGTCATTGTCTTTAGAGTTACCCCCTTACAGGGGCATAGTTCTGAGTATTTTCCCCCCGCCTATTGTTCCCTTCTATTCCGTGACATTTCAACTTTTCAGTGAACATGGATACGTTCTTAACTAACACAGCCACGCCAACTATATTTCAATTACTGAAAATCGGGAAATATACTGCAGCATTTCCTTTTGCTCAGCCAAGGCATTCCTCACTTGACTATTGCAATCTTCTGCAAGTAGGCCCCATCATATTTTCTTTAACACACTGGGTAAAGTTCTACATTTGAGTAGAATAAATCACTTATGTATTCCTAGACACACTACTAACTCAGAGTACCACTAGCAAGTTGCCTGGTTTTCAGCTGAAATTAGTACCGCAGTGGACCCCCTGGAACTCGGTCACTCCCCCTCCCCCAACCTTATATTTAAAACCAGTAGTTGCATGGACTCAGCCTACACATATACTGCTGCGTATAGCAAGCCAAAACGTTTGTAGCTCTGGGCAGCTTTCAAAACCTCAACTCTAGCCTGAGTTTACACAAACAAGTCAATGTTATTTACCCATCAGTTCATGGCTTTAGATGTTTCACATATTTGATATGTTGTGGTCCTTCTTCGGTAGTGTCTAAGCATGTTATTAAATCCTACTACTACTAAGAGCCTGGGGAGCCTTAGGTCCCTTTGCAAACAGCAGAGATGTGGCGCCTCAGTGCCGCTATTGGCATAATAAATATTTGCAAGTTGGCCAACGCTGCAAACCCTGAATCCAGTCCGCTAAATGTGGTCCTATTGAATGCACCACACAGTGGATTTCGTAAACCTTTTTTTTACTTACTATACCCCTTAACAAAAACAAAGACATATTTGTGTGTTTTGTTGTTACTGAATTGGATTGGCTCTTTGCCCCAGTTCACCCACACTCCTTTGCAGCATTAAAACTACCCAGAAAGCTACTACCTTGATTTTACTTGTTTTTTGCATTGTTATTCTTTCTTGCATGACTTATGTTTATCTGAGTTAAAAGTGAGAATGTGATCTCCTCGTGTTCAGAACCAACTCAAGAGCTAGGAGATAAGTTAGCAATCTGCCTTTTAACTATACTGACCTCCATTGTTTCCTACTCAGCTTCATTCGTTCATTGTTGGTGTCTTAAACTCCCCATTTCATTGTCCCCTTTTCTTATCTTTTCAGTTTCAACTGTCGGTGATGCCTGCCACACAGTGCTGGGAAATGCAGTGCATGCCATTTTAACATTGCGGACGGTGCTGCAGGCAGCAGCGCCGTCCGCAATGTTAAAGGCCCGGGATCATAATATGTGTGGTGGGACCGCCGCAAGTCTGGCGGGCGGTCCCAGCACCGCAACGTCCGTCCGCCATTGTAATGAGCCCCCTAGTCACAGAGGCATTTTGGAGTATGTAAAGTAGTACACTTGCAGTACACTTTTTACGTAGTCTTATGTGCCTTTGTGAATTGCCCCAAAAACACCTAAAATGGGAATATTAAGAGAATGATCATATACAGTTTGTACAAATATAAACAACTTTGCCCTTTGTGCACTTTTTACTAGTTGGGAGTTGGATGTTTCAGGGACGAGTGACAAAGGTATGTAGAAGTAGGCACAAGAGTAGTCCTGTAGTAAGTACTACTTCCTGTACTTTTAAATTCTGTTCTAAATCAGCGCCATTATCTTTCCCCTATTCCTGAGTCCTATTTTTAAATGGTTATTTGAGCCGTAAATACAAATAAAAATGTTTATTCTGTTTCTTGCCTTTACAGGTAAGTGTGGTTATGGCCTGATGAACGTAAACTATGCGAAATAATGGTTATTTCTCTGCTATATTCCGTTTCAGATCTCTGAAATAATGCTACTTTATCGACAAAGAGCCCATAAATTAACCATGGCTATTTAGGGAGGTGAGCGGGGCTTCCCTAGTACCTTTATTCTCTGGAGCTGAAAAGTGTTATATTTATACTCAGGGCTTTAAGTGGGCCAGGTCTGAGCACCGGCAGTTATTTTCAGGGGGCCTCGAAACGGGTCTCTATCGGGCTCTATTTTCGGGCCTCTCAGAGGTAGTCCGTTTTCTTTTTTTTTTTTCTTGCACCAAACTTATTTTGCTCTAGTTGGAATTGCCAGGCTAGATCCTGAGGCCGCTGACCTATGCGCACGCGATAGATCCTTTCATGCAGATTTTTATCATATGATGCGGGACTGTGGGGAAGTATCCCAGTTTAGGGCAGAAAGTCCTCTCTTTAATTAATGACTTTTCAGGCACATATCTCCGAGTCATTCTGAGTAAAGCTTTGTTTGTTGGGTAAGTTACCTAGAATTAAGAATAATAAAAAAACTTGTAATGTCATAGATTTAGCGCCTTATTTTTGGTAAGCGTAAGATAGCGATCCTGCAACCAGCCCCAAACACACACAGCCGCACCCGAGTACTTCACAGGTCTTTAAAAGACCATTTGCTTGTTAATGGGGCTTTGTTGATTTTTACCCGTTTGTAGAGCCCCTGCAGCTCCACTCTGCCTATTGCTTGAAGAATTAGCCCCCCTCCGCCGAAATGTTTTCTTAGCCCCTCCCCCTCGAAATTTGGCTCTACTTGTGCCTCTGAGGAGGTTGTATGGCGGTATCCATACATATCTTTATTTAGACCATGCCCCTACTTGGATAGGCCACACCCCTTTAAGAGGTTTGCCCCACCCCTTTTAGAGCACCCTCAGTTTTCTTTCCCCACTATAAGCCCTGTTTATACTCAATGATGGATACGTAAGTGGTATCAATATATGAAGTAAAATGGAAGTGGTAGGTGAGTGAGAACGTTTCATCAAACCCATGAGTGTACAGCTTGTTAACTGTACTTTTCTTATTATTATGTTTTGCAATTGCACTCTGGCAGCTGAATGCGAGAAATCTGTCCGGTTCAAGATGATTGGAAAACAACAGAAAGAGCAGTTGTAATACTTTCTGGAAGTTGTTTGTGGCAATGAGGACCACGTTCTGTAAATCAGTTCACCCTGATCACATCATGTAGGGAGAACCTCAGATTTCCGGTTTAGGGTCCTGGCTTTGGGAATAATGTTCCTCAGCATCTGGTTCTACCCATCACTCACCAGCTGCAGTAAAGCTCCAGAGACGCCTAACTGTATTATGCAATAAGGCTCCAGAAGTCGACTTCTGAACAGGGAGGACAAAGCCGACCTCTCCCACAACATGAAGCAGGTCAAAGGTTGTAAGTATCCCGAGTACTTGCATCCAGCACTGTGTCTTTCTCCTCCCACACCCCGCTGTGTCATTTGCAGCAGAGGCGCGGAAAGGGCTGCATGTAGTATTAGTTCTTATGGTGCGCTTCACAAATCACACAAAATGCATGCCTGAAGAGGTTCAACCTAGCGCTGCTTCTTCTACACGTACGAGCTCCAAAGTTCATACGATGTGCTGAATATGCCCTTTGTACTTGTCAACGCCACATTTGTCAGCCCATTTTATCTTGTATCTGGGTTTTAGTAGACTACGTGTGTTGTATATTGTGGCTCCTGTCTCAACATATCAATTTCCTTGACCTGTTGTGTTTGAATTTCAGCTCCAACATTATTTACAGAAGAACTACGTTTTATTACTGCCTTGGGAAGAGTTGGAATGTTCAGGAACTTCCTTGCACCTACATCTGCCTGGATTTTTTTTCAGCAGACAAGCAACAAAGCACCGAGCACGCCCAGCTCACCAAGGTGAAAGAAAAGGTGTCTCGCTATGGACTCCGTAAGCAGCGAAGAAGTCAGGTAAATACCAGTTGTTGATCTCAGGAGGCTGGCTGTTGAACACACTGGAGTTTATATTACTTTCTCTTGCTATCCTGCATCCTTCTTTAAGTGGCCGCCAATTTCTCCCCTCGCCCCCAATACCCCCCCCATCATAGTTAAACAGTAGCTATTGGCACAGTCATTGATCTCTATTCTGACATCCTTGCCCATGTGTATTGGGGTCTGGCCGCACAGATGTGAAAACAAAAAGCATTTAGGAGTTGTATGTATTAGATGTACAAATGTTAATATGTGGGCACTTGATGAGACCCATCAATACTACATTACAGATAGCTGCAACCAACAGAACCGTGACCAATACCATCTGCACCCATACTCGTACTACCAAAATCATCACTATCAATCAGCCAGGCATATAGCGCGGCTAATCACTCTTGAGGGTATCCATGCGCTATGAAAACCGTGCAGCTAGGAAGGTTAAGGGATCAATTGAACAACCCGGTCTTGAGTCCTTTCTTGAATTCCAACAGAGAGGATGCGGTCCGGAGGTTAAGTGGGAGGTCGTTCCAGGACTTCGCTGCGAGGTAGAATAAGGAATGTCCTTCACTGTTGCTTCCGTGGATGTGGGGGATGTGAGCGAGTTAGAGGGAGGCAGAGCTCATGTGTCTGGAGGGTTGGTGGAAATTCAGGCGGTGGTTGATGTATGCGGGTGCTTGGCTGTAGAGGGCTTTGCAGGTGTGGATTAGCATCTTGAATTGACATCTCTTCTGGATGGGGAGCCAGTGGAGCTTCTTGAGGGGAGGGGTGATGTGGGTCCGCATAAGGAGGTTGAGGTTGAGTCTGGCTGCTGAGTTCTGTACGGTCTGCAGTCTCTTCAGGAGGTACAAGGTGATTCCTATGTAGAGTACTGCGTTGCCGTAGTCCAGTCGGCTGGTGACTAGGGCTTGAGTACCGGTTCATCTGGTGTGGACTGGGAGCCATTTGAAGATCTTACTAAGCACGCACAGCGTGAGAAAGCATGCGGAGGAGACTGCATTAATCTGACTCTTCATGGTGAACTTGCTGTCCAGGATGATGCCTAGCTTGTGGGTATGGTCTGTCGGAGTGGGTGAAGGTCCTAGTTTGGAAGGCCACCAGGAGTCGTTCCACGGGGAGGAGTTGTTCCCGTAGATCAGTACTTCCGTTTTGTCACTGTTGAGCTTTTGGCAGTTGTTCTTCATCCAGTCTGCAACACTCTTTATGCACTGGCGGAAATTGGCCATCGTGGTGGATGGGGTCTTCTGATAGTAAGAGGACGAGCTGTGTGTCATTGTCATAGGGTATGAATGTTAGTCCATGGGTTCCGACGATGTTGGCCAAGGGGGTCATGTATGTTTTGAACAGTGTAAAACTGTGTGATGAGCCTTGAGGGACGCCGCATGTGAGGTTTGGAGGAAAAAGGTAGTAGGTGGATTTTCTGGGTTCTTCCGCTGAGGAAGGAGGCTATCCATTTGAGGGAGTCTCTTTAGATTCCAATGTGGTGAAGCCTCTTGATAAGACTGTGGTGGGATAAGGTGTTGAACGCTCCTGAGATGTCCAGAAGGATCAGGGCAGTCGTTTTTCCATGGTCAAGGAGGGTTCTGATGTCATCAGTGGCTGCAATCATGGCGGTTTCGGTGCTGTGGTTGGTATGAAATCCAGATTGGATGGTGCCCAGAAGGTTGTTGTTCTCCAGGTGTTCTGTGAGTTGGCGGTTGATGGCTTTTTGAAGGACTATGGCGGGAACGGGGAGTAGAGAGATGGGATGTTAGTTCTTGAGTTTGATGTGGTTGGCGGAAGGTTTTTAATAAGAAGTGGTTTGACTTCTGCATTTTTCCACCCGTCGGGGAAGGTGGCCATGGTGATAGATGCGTTGAAGATGGTGGTGAGATTATTGCTGATCTTGCTCTCGAGGTTGAAGATTTGGTGGGAACAGGGGTCTGTGTGAGCTTCTAAGTGGATGGAGTTAATAGTGGTGGGATCTTGAGTGGTGAGATGGTTGCAGGTGGTCGGGGTTAGCATCTGTAGGGGCAAGGAGGTTGAAGATGTCAGCGGCGGTAGGTTGAGGTTTGAAGTTTTTGTAGATGGTGGAGATTTTGTCGTGAAAGAAGTCCGCCGGGGTGTCGCAGAGGTCCTGTGAATGGGTGATCATGTTTTCGGTGGCTGAGGGGTTGGAGAACTGTCTGATGATGTTGAAGAGTTCTTTGGTGTGGTTCAAACTGGCTTCGATTTGTTTGGTGAGTGCGCTGTTTCTGTCTCTTTCAGGAGTTGGTGGTATTGGTTGAGGGATGTATTGAAACTGGCTCATCTGTGGGTTCCTTGCTGGTTTGCCATTTCCTTTCAAGTCGTTTGCAGTTGCGTTTAATGGTTCTCAGTTCCATGGTGTACCAACTGGCCTGCTTGGATGATTTCTTGAGTTTGGTGGCCTTGATGGGGGCGACTCTTTCAGTGCAATTGGTCATCCAGGCGGAGAAGTTCTTGATAGCCTGTTCTAGGTCAGTAGCAGTGTCAGGGTGGGAGGTGTTGAGGGCATCGGTCCACTGGCGCTCTGATACCTTGTTCCAGCTGAGGTGTGAGGTGCTGGGTGGCTTGGTGTCTGTTCCGGTGGATGCTGTGATGGTGAAGTGGATGATGGGATGGTCTGTCCAGGTTAGTTCAGTAACATGGCTGTACTTGATTTTTTCGCTTGCCGTAAAGATGAGGTCGAGTGTGCGTCCTGCTTTGTGTATGGGATTGGTGACTAGTTGAGTGAGGCCAATATTGTTCATTCTATCAAGGAAGTTGGCAGTTTTGGAGTTGTTGGGGTCGTCGGGGTGAAAATTGAGGTCTCCGAGGCAGTCAATAGCGAGCGGGGTGATGAATTCAGGAATGGCATCACAGAATCTGGGGCGAGGTTCCGAAGGTCTGTAGGCGAGGGTGGCTGTGATGGTGGTTTTGCCATTGGTTTGAAGCTGAGGTGTTCCTTGATAGGGGTGGTGTCCTGTGTGGTGGTGGTGCAGTAGATAGCTTCTTTGTGGATGATGGCGATACCTCCTCTGTGTTTGTTGATGCGGTCTCAGTGTGCTATCTTTTAGCCATCAGGCGTTGCTAAGGTGATCTCGGGTGTGGACGCAGAGTTGAGCCAGGTCTCAGTGAGGAAGATGATGTCGGAGTGAGAAAGGTGATGGTGTCCCAAATCTCGGTGGCGTGCTTGCAGAGTGATTGTGCATTGAGCAGGAGGCAGTGGAGTTGTTCTGAGGCAGTCATGCTTGGAGTGGCGTTGGTTGTCGTGTGCGCGGGTGCTCCAGTTTAGCTGGAGAAGAGACGGTGCTGACAGGTGAAAGGTGCTGCCGTGGATCGAGGTGAGGTGCGGCAGCAATTGTTGTTGCGGAGCCTGGGTTCCAGGGCTCAGAACTCAATGGTGGTGTACTTGTGAGTGGTGAGAGGGCTAGGGTTCCTTGCGCTAGATGTGGTCCATGAGCAGACAGCGCTCCTGCAGCAGACCTGTTACGTTGCCGCGCTGCGGCCTCCATTAAGTAGGTCCTAGGAGGAGGAAGGCAGGAGTGGTGGAAAACGGGCAGGAAAGCGAGTGGCGAGGCAAGCCAAGAAAACAAATGAAAAGAAAACAGGGGTCACAGGAGAAGTGGACATAAATACTAGAGAATTACAAGCAGGAAATAAGGCTGACAAGTGAAATAACAGAACGCAGCTGCGATTTAAAATACTAGAGAATTACAAGCAGGAAATAAGGCTGACAAGTGAAATAACAGAACGCAGCTGCGATTTAAAAACAGAAGACAAAGACACTGACAGTAACGCTAAACAGGCAGTAAGGCTACAATATACAGCAGTAGAAGAAGATACTTATAAACTTTAGACAGGCAGTAAGGCTAAGCTTAAAACAGGAGAAACAGACATTGACAAAAGTAGTTAACAGAGCAGTATAGCTGCAATGGGCGGAAGCGGCGGCAGAAGCAGGGAAGCAAGATACGAGCAGAAGCGTCGGGGAGACCTACTGAAAGGGCTGCGAGGGGGTAGCTGCCACTGGGACCACTGGGCACTGGGACTTGCTCACTACAACGACCTGTGCCACCACCTTCGGTACCACCATCACCGCAACTATCAATGCCACAATACAAATAGCAACAGTAACAATACTGCCAACTCCTCCACAGCTCCAGTACTGCCACCAACACTACACCCCAACCAACTACACTATTACCTCCCCTATTAATACCTCTGCCATCAGTACGTTCACCATTACCACCAACATCACTTGTATCACCTAGGCCATAACCATCAATACCACCTCAAATATCACTAATACCACTCCCAGTACCACTAGCTCCAATAAAATCATCACTAACAACAATACCACCACCATCAATTCTGCCAAAGTTTCCACCAATACCACAACTATTACCACCCCACCATTAGACACTCCACCACCTCCTTTACCAGTTTCATCAATAACACCACCCCAATACCACCTAAACCACAACCTACAATAGCAATGCCACCACAATACTGCCACCAGTAGCACCCCACCACCAATACCATTCCATCACTACCATTGCAAAACCAGAAGCGCTGGCTTTAGTTTGCAATTGTAAACAATGTACTGGCAAATTAATTTTCTCTGTGTGCAGAAGTGTAATGGTGGCTTGCTCAGGTGTGCTTAAGTGAATCATGAAGTTGCCTTTCATGAAAGTGAGAAAACAAGCTTCCACCCCAAAGGGATTGCAATAAGGTATCATACCCAGAAAAAAAGGAAAATGGGTCAAATTGGATATTTTTACACTTATTTATCTCCTGGTTAGGGATCCGATTCTGAATGGAATAAGTAACTTAACACCTGTGGTGTACTTATTTTTAGAATTCACAAAGCTTGGCTGATTGCAACTGGAAACCTGTGACTGTCACAGGTTTCTGTGTGCACTCCTGTAAAACGTTTACAGAATTCTATTTCACGGCAGCTCATATACTTATGTATCTTCTGAATATCTTCAAAAGAAGCGCAAAAGCATTTGCTAACTTTTTTTTTCCCACACCGGAAACCCTTTTCTCTACACCTTCCCCATTTTTGGGGTAAACAATATAAACCAAGATACCAAAGCACTCAATGGACGTTCAAACAAAGTCAGTCCATAATGTAAGGATTCTTGTAGATATTTCAAATCTGTAATTTATTGTAGACAGAAGTCAGCTAAGTGTAATCGTCTGTAGATGTGTGTGTTGAGAACAGCAGAAAACACGTGTTTCGTCGCAAAATGTCTTCTTCAAGCTTGTAGATATGTATAAACAAATGATCACTCAGATGTATCTTAAAAACATATACACGTTTCGGAAATACAAATTACAACTGTATTCAGGTGCCCTAGAAAAGAAGGTGCTCTTATGCCCATGCTCCATAAAGATATAAAGAGTTGAAGAATTTGAAGAATGTGGTGAGTAATGTTATATCCAAAATTGTACAAAGTAAGTAGAAGTTAGGGTGGTCCTATAGATATCCATGAGTAAAGGGGAGTCGTCGTAGAGGTAATAACAGAAATTGCAGAAAACGTGGAGTCCAAAGTTTTCAGACTCATAGTCCTACAAAAGTAAAAACGGACACCAGTATCCACCCAGTGCTCAGGCAAAAGTAAAAGATGCTCAGTTCTACACAGAGGAAAGAAGGTACTGATCTTAGCAAGTAATAATATCCTGGTAAGCAATTAGCAAGTAGAGGAATTTGGAGAGCCAAGGTCTGGTTGTCAGACAGAACCTGAAGAATTATAAAATAGGTTACTTCACCGCAGGAGAAGATAAACTAAAAGTTATCGGATTATATTGAATACGTTGCATGACTTGCAAGAGTCGCGCAAGAAATTTCCCCCCAAAATAGGGCAGGAAGCGCTAAGCTGCCCGTGGCTTTCCAGTGTTATGAGAAACATATGTTGGCATAAATTGCCAACATTGGATGCAAGAATCGATCCATTGATATCTGAGGGTTTGGGGCAATTTCTTGCGTGGCTCTTGTAAGTTTTGCGATGTATTCAACATAATACAATAACTTTTAATTAATCTTCTCCTGCTGTGGAGTAACCTTTTTTATTACTCTTCAGGCTCTGTCTGACAACCAGACCTTGGCTTTCCAAACCCCTCTCCTTGATAATTGCTTATCAGAATATTATTACTTGCCTAGGTCAGTACCTTTTTTCCTCTGTGTCCAACTGGGCATCTTTTACTTTTACCTGTGCGTCCTCTGTGTCCAACTGGGCATCTTTTACTTTTACCTGTGCACCGGGTGGACATTGGGTCCGTGGTTACTTTTGTGGGACTGTGAGCCTGAAAACTCTGGACTCCATGGTTTCCGCAATTTCTTTTATTACCTCTATGATGACTAATCTTTACTCATGATATCAACAGGACTACCCTAACTTTTACTTACTTTGTACACTTTTAGATATAAAGTTACTCACCACTTGCTTTAAATCCTTTAATACTTTTTATCTTTTTGGAGCACGGTAGTAAGAGCCCCTTCTTTCCAGGGCACCTGACTAAGTTGTAATTTGTATTTCCGAAACTTGCATATGTTTTTAAGATACAGCTGAGTGCTCATATGTTTATACACATCTACAGCCTTGAAGCAGTCACTTTGTGAAGAAACACGCGTCAGCTGTTTTCTACTGTTCTTAACAGACATGTACAGACGATCACAGTTACCTGCCTTCTGTCTACAATAAATTTCAGATTTGAAATATCAACAAGAATTCTTACTTTTTTGACTGACTTTGTTTGAACTTCGATTGAGTGCTTTGATATCTTTGTTTATATTGTTTACACAAAGGAACTTTGGACCAATGTGTGCTGGCACCCCTTGTGGTAGGGTGCTGGGTACCACAATAGCACCTACCAAATTAATCTGCTGCTGTTCTGTTGATAGACACCGCCACATATACTTGCATTAAGAGGTGTGATCTTGAAACCACTAATACCAACCATATTGTATCCATTTTTGGGGGTATTCTGTTCCCTTTCCTACTATGGGAGGGAAGTTACTGTTACTGTTGTAAGGAGTAATTATCCTGTTCTAGAAACTTACTAAAGTTACTGTGTTGTCCTCTAATCTAAATTATATCATTTTCTATGGTCTGAAATAGCTTTCATGTTTTTCTCGATGTAGCACAAATTGGGAAGCTGGTCTTGTGGGGTCAGTTATTCCAGGATCCCACCCACAGAATGTTGTCTCCCCGTGCTTTCACATGCAGCACTTATTAGCGGCTGTACCCAGCTACTAACAGCAACACAGTTATCAGGGATAAAGCAGGTGATGACGACTGCCAAAAATCAACAGTTTATGTGGATGTTTTAACTTGCAGCATAGCCTTCCACAATTCTCATTGCTTACCACAAAATGATTTTTGCACCTTCTACTTGTCAGTTAGCTTTCTTATTGTCTGCTCCATGTTTTTCAGTTTTCTTGATGAAGCGGAGGGCAAAAATAACTTCAAAACCTGCAGCCAGATTGCTTTTTACAGGTAATGATATGCCTTCATTTCTGTATTCTGTGTTGTATCTGTTTATTTCATTTTTGAATCAGAAGTACATATTTGACAGAATATAAGCATATGCTTGATAATAATCAATGCTGATGCAAGAAACTTGATGATTCTCAGCACTACAAACCTTCTTCTTTACTCGTTTAGAGTAGAGAAACTGGAAAGTCATAGCCAGTAGACCCACCACCTGCTCCACCTAAGGCAGCATCCTGTCCACCCCAGGCTTGTCACCTATCAAGTAGGGGACATCATCTCTATTTAGAGTAGGCATCCCAATGCATTTTTTCCATAACGGGGTGTATCGTGAGAGGCAAGGCAATCTTGGACAGGAAAAATATGCAGGAAGAAAACTTCTTGTGTTTCAGGACCATTTTAAATTTGCTTTTCAGAAATAAAACCTATGTGGGTATGCCACTCCTGCATCATTGGCTCACTTCCTGCCAAGCTTGATCCTCTCTCATAAAACCAGTGGAGGCTCCTCCACTATAACGGAGGAGTGTCGCCCGCTCCCCCCCAAAAAAACGCCAGGAAAGGAAAAATAAAACTATAGTAAACACTCGTTTAATTTTCCTTTCCTGTCGAGTCTTGGTGACGGGGCCAGGGGGATGACATGAGGAGTGGTAGTGCACTGCCTCCAGTGCGCATGATGGTTTGGTCTCAGGCCGGCCAAACTGCTATACGCATTGAAGCTCTCTCCAACTCACCTGCGTTGCTGTGTTGGAGAGAGCAGGCACAGACTCCTAGTCTGTCTGTGAGTGCAAATCGAGGGCATTCAGGTCAATCCTGAAGCTGTTGTCATGCATGAGAGCAGCTTCAGGATTGGCTGCAGGGCAGTCTGGGAGCCTGTGCCTACGAGAAAAAAAACAGAAGAGCTGGTAAGTTTAAAAATGATTCTTTTTTCATTTTACCCACACGCAACCCCTATGCCCCCTCAACCCCCGCCCGCCGGCCACTCACCCACAACACCGGCTGCTACTTAGCCTCACAGTTCACATAGAGAGAATCATATGGCCAATTACCCTTCCTAGCACCCCATCTCTTCCTTCCAATACCCAGTCTCTCCCAAATTCTTTCTGGCTGCTGAGACACTTAGGGCCAGCAGCCATCCTTCTCAAGTTTAGACCCATATCATCTTTCCAACTCTCCTCACCACTCCAGTCACTCATTTAAGCTCTTCACTGATCATGTATCGGATTAACAAGTGCCCAGCAGCAGATCCTTTTGACAAGTCTACTCCTTCCACCCAATGAAAGATTTAGATATATAAAAAGTGGACTTGTAAACTCCCACTTATTCCACCTTGTATTTCCCTAACACAACCTGAGGCGCCTGCCAGCGACAGGTAGCACATTATAAAAACCCTAAATAAAAAGCTTTCAAACTCAAAAAGTACTTGCAAGGCTCAAGCACTTTTGCATCTAACCTTATGGTTCTTTTGTGTACACGTTCACCCCGAGGAGGTAAGGGCACACAAAATTTATGTCACTTCATGACACAATGGTACTTTGAAAGTTGCTCTTTCTCTGATGCTCTTCAAACATGACTGCTTTTAGTGACTGGAAAAGGTTAACGTTATACACTGCGGGGAAACTGCGAGTGTATGTGACTATTACAGCCACCCAATCTGGGTTAAATTAAATGAAACGAAAATGTATTTTAAAGCGTGCTACTACTACTACCCTAAGGTGTCTAGGCACTAAAGCTCTTGGAAATAGATCCTAATCCTTCAGAAATTGCATGAGATAATCCTTAATTTGAATAGATCCTAATCCTTCAGAAATTGCAAGAGATAATCCTAAATTTTATTTATTGAAGAGTCAAGTTTTAAGAGCTTTTCGAAAGGAGAGCAATTGCAAGGTATGCGTTCTATATTTTCCATCCTGTGGGACAGGATAGTGACATGAGAGCCTTTCCCGGAGGCTTGAGGTGTTTCAGCAATAAGCATCCATGTCCTAGAGAGGCAACTGCTCTGATAGGGCAACGGAGTGCAGAATGTGTGCAGTCTGTCTATGGATAAAGAAGGAATATCTAGAGCCAAGAACATTCCACAGACCAGCCCATCCATGATTTCTATCCATATCAGGTAGAGCAGGGTGAACCAGTCCTAAAACTGGCAACCAAACTGGGATGAATTGAGGACGATAGATTCTCAGTATCCTCCACAGAACACCTCCCCCTCGTTCTCAGCTAAGAAAAGGGAATATTTGTTCACATTCTTTGCTAGAGAAAAGAACAGCTGCCACCAGACTCTTAGGTAGCCAAAGGGCAAGTAGGGCATACTTGGCCTCAACCGTAGGGGTATAGGTCATTTGCATATGATGTCCTGGGGTCAGTCCTAATATGGCTTTGGAAACTGGGATAAGTACAGCCCCTTCAGCACTTGACTTTCAGTGGAAGTGTTGGCAAACAGTCACAGGCTTCTTATGGAGGTTACGTGCTTGTTCGATCTCAGCACTCAACATGTACACATTAGTATCATAAATGACTGTCCAACTTAGTGCTTAACTTTCAAGAAGAAAAGTACTTAACTGCACATTAGAACTAAATACTACACATAGGAAAATGCACTCAGTGCAATCTAGTGCCCTGGCACTAGAGTAGATTGTCTTCTTTTACAATTACTGACCCTGATCCCCCGTCTATGGTCCAGGTGGTTCACTCCCGGATCTGCTTCTAGAGTGATTAGGCTCAGGTGAAAATTACCCCTGTACACTGCAGTGTCCTGACAATAAACTACAATTCCCACCAGGCAATCAACTCTTGCGTGGGCTGTAGAGATGGTGGGCATCTTGGCTAACTGGGTATAGATTCCCTCATGGCCCATGGCACCTTTTATAACCTTTATTTGAATTCTTCTAAGGCTGGAGGTTATTGTATTTTCTAAGGATTATCCTGTAATGGAACAGGAAGGATTCTTAGCCACCTGGACTATTTTGCTCATGATATGTATGAATGCCAAAGTTTAAAGTATGAGAGTTCTTGTATGTACACACACATTGCTAAGACTAGGGACCAGCCGACCATTAATATTGTTGATTATCCTGCAGTTATACAAGAGTCAAGTAGAACTATAGCTCATCTTCCACCGAGAGTGCATAATGACAAAGCTGGAGGTAGTTTTTCAAGTCATAGAGAGAAGGGTTAGCAAAATATATTGGAAGTACTTATTCTTAGTATGTTTAGTTTGGAACAACTAGAAGTTCCTTATCAAAGTACAGAGAGTTAGTTACACAGAGATATTGCTAATTAAGTATAGAACCTTCTATGGCAAGTTACTTAAGATTTCCCTTTGCCTTTTAGATATCCACTATATCCTGCAGACATCCTCGATCAATAGAATTGACAAGTCAAAGTGGTTGAGTCCAGTATCTCTGATTTCTCTCTTATAACATTCGCAGTTTTTACTACTGACCATCATATTTTCATTCATGTGGTTATTGTGGAGATAGTGAGAGGCAGAATAACGCATCCGTTCCACTGGATTACAAGCATAGGTTTAGTGCATCCTGACAGACTTTTGGCAGGGATAGTGTCTCTGATCCAATGCTTGAGAAAGATTTCAGGTTGGGATCCCTCAACTCCCTCAGAGAACTCCACAACTCACAGGTTACTGTGCCTGGCTTAACCCTCAGTGTCTTCGATCTGATCTTCCACAGTTCTGGATACTGTAGTCGGGCAGCTCACAGATGTTAGAAGAGCATTTACTGTGTCTTCAGGTTCTGAAATTCTGCCCTCCACCTCAGTGACACTGTCCACGGCATTCCTGAGATTCTCGTGGAGAAGTGATGTGTCAAGTCTCACTTTACCAGTTTTTGTCTAAAATGATGTTCGGGAGGCTTGTATCACCTGAAGGATAAGATCTCTGAATGCTGAACAATTAGTCAGAATTTCTACCTGTGCCAAACAATTTATAAAGCAGCTGGGCAAAAAACAATACATCCATCCCTAATTTCACATAGTTGCAACCCAGAACAGTACCTGCTGCTCACAATACTGCTGCCAAAGCAGAAACATAGACAAATCAGTGAGCACTCTTTTGGAAAATCACAGACATCAAGTCTAATATATTTAATAAATAGAGATGAAGCATCTTGGTTTCATGAAGAAATCCTTTTTATTTCAATTCCAAAAGAGCCCATACAGCTAACACATTTTTGTTTAAACCTACTGCATATGGGCTGCAGATAAAATAAGCATAAAAATATTCCCACATAATTACAATATATACAGAACGTAAACAAACCACAATATCCAAAATGAACAAAAACAACTTAAAAGACTACAAATGTCAATTTAATTGGATCACAAAATCAAAACCCAAAGTTAATGAGGTTTAAGAACTCCAAATTTGTACCGGTTATAAAAACATGTAATAGAATCCTATAAGTTCTTCATAAATACAAACTGATCAAGTATAATAAGATATTGAGATCCAAATAAAAAAAAAGAATGTACAAAAAAGAAACTAAAGAACAAAACAGAAAAAGGCACATTTTCACACGTGTCTGGGCATTGCTGCTCCAGTGATAACGCTTTTAGTGAACATAGACATTGGTCCCAAAGGATTACTTTGGCTCTGCCACTTCAGAGTCAACCTGTAGAGGTTTAGTCCTGTGTGTCTGGTGGTTGAAGGCCTTCAGCTATGTACTGCTTCATGGGTAAATTCTAAAATATTTTGAAAGTCTGCCAAAAAAGCAGCCTCTGCTAACAATATATGCAGGCTGTGAAGATTACAGTGCAAGAAGGGAAGCTTTAGTATACCTTGCATAATGAACCATGAAAGCAGGTTTTGTAATGCTGCCTAATTTATGCTCAAGTGAGGATGTAGCAGGAAATTTGTCATAGGTATTGTAGCAACCATTAAAGCTAGTCCTTGGGTCAAGGATATGTAATATCGACTTCGCTCAAGGTATCAGAGTGCCAACTACAGCTAATGTCTCCCCAGAAGGCCCCTTCTCCAGGTGGGCATCAGTCGCAGAGAGCTGCCGTCCATTTAGAGTCCTGAGTCCTTACTCAACCTGTTCCTTCTATCTGAAACCTACTGTTTCATTTAGTGGGAGGGACAGCAGAAGCATTCAGGGGTGTGAGCACAGCAGATGTCGCTGAAGGGGCTTTAAAGCCGTTCTGTAGGCCTGACAGCTGAGTCTAGAACAGTCAATGGGTCCTCAATTACTACACATCCTGAGGGCCACATTGATACCACATCTGCAGAAAGGGCACTTAGCTGTGTTGCATTTATCCTGTCAAACGTCAAGAGAAGTGGCCAGGAACAGTGTGCCTGGGCCCAACAGTCCCGGCTCCTCCAATGCACGCAGTGCGACACAGAACTGCAGCTCATAGTTGCTGCCAGTATGGGGTCTGAGTCCTTCCTGCTTGCTCTCTCCCCATCAGCTGACTTAAGTGTCTACAGAGCAATTATAGGTAGTTGATGCAGCAGATCTGTTGCTCCCAGGAGGCAGGATGAGGATGAGATCTTTCCCAAAATAACTGAACAGCGGGATCTAGATTAATCAGTGGGTATTAATGGCTCAATCTCCTTGGGGGCTTCCCTGAAGTCAGTGAGCTGGAGATGTGTTGGTAGGGCACCAGTGTTCAGACTCAAGCAGGAAGATACCACTGGGGACCACGTCCAGAGCCAGCAACAGCATCCATCCATCTAGTGTTGTTGCAGATGGTTAAGGCCCATGGTACGCGACCATGAGGTCAATAAGGGCTGGAATATGCTGTGGGGTGCTACTAAAGGGAAGGCTATATCACCAGCGCTGAATTGCCGCTATGATAATCCCAGGCTGATATTGCAGTCACGAGGCTCAGGTTTCCCATCTGGCCACTGCCATCTTGTCAGTACCACAGGTACTGGTGGTGGTAGCTGGCGAATCAAGTTCGCCTCCAGCAGTGGGCTGCACTCTACGAAACTACGGGAGGTCAATGGCAGTCACTAGCAGCTAGTGGAGGCTGAGCCAAGCCCTGTCATCACAGCTGGTTAAGCAGAGCAGCCCTCCCGAATCAGTGTGCTGCCCACCTCTACTGAGAGTGAGCTGAGCATGTAGCAGCGAGAACGAGCAGCGGGGTGCTCAAATTACACTTTTCTCAGTACACCCAGCAAATGAAGGTCCAGTAGCACTCTTCTCTGAGGCAGGCAGTCGCCCTAAGAATCAAGAGGTTATGGGAGGTTGGGTGCATAGGCAAAGCTCAATAGAGGGGCAACCACGGTCTTGGCTGCCCTGGCAACACCCAGCAATTTTCTAATATTTGACCATGAGGGGTCATAGAGCTATCCAGTGTCTGATTACAGTGACCCAGGTAAACACTTGAGTGTGGAACAGTGGTGTGAAAAATGACTTCTAAAACAAGACGCACATCACAAGTCAGTCTATCCATGGATTCATATTGTGTTTTGATGTTTACAGACGACAGAAACAGTTGAGCCCTGGCAAATCCCTGTACCACGCCCAGTTGAACTCACTAACATTGCATGAGGACAATGTCAAGCTCCATATCATTCATGAGACTACCAAGGTAAGACCGAACCTACGCCAATTGGTCCTTGAACAGCAGAGGCGCTTTATTGGAGTACTAAGAGGCTCTTTTGACTTCTAAAAAATGTCTTTTTTTAAACAAGCTCTGTGTGGGAATGGAGAACGAATTGTTAAATATTGGGACCAAGAACAATTTTCTGTGCTTATTTATGCACCTGAGAATCTGCATTTTCAATCCTTGTACTTATTCTGAAAAAGTCATAAAATAGCCAAGTTGGAAGTTTAAAAAAATTGTCAACTCTAAATTTATCATCGAGCACTAATACAAATTAAGACAATATGTACTTTATTAACAGAGTTATCTCTTGATCCTGTTATCTGTCGGTTGCACTACCCTCGTCGGTGCACCTTCCATGTATCCCGGAAGAATGGAATTCTGGATCAGTTCCCTTAGTTGCTGTATATTGTGAATCTACAGACTGGAAAATGCAGGAATGTGGTCTGGTCTATGGGTTCATAATATAGATCAGCTACAAGAATACCTTCCATACCTGCTATTCATATATCCAAAATGGAATACAGTCAAAATGTGAAGCAAATCTAGACCTGAATTCATTGTTGTAATCTACACGTGCTGATTCAAAGGTTTGGAGGGTGGTTCATTGTTGTCCAAGCATGTGGAAAGTAAGAGCATAATTAGAGGAAGGCGGCAATGGGCAATCTATCTGAAATTTACCCTTCCTACTTTCAGTTTGCCAGCCTGTTTTAGAGTGCTTGGGGATGCTGTTTCCTAAATCGCAGAGCTGTTTTTGCACTGAATACTGGTGGGAGTGGCATCAGAGGGGCCATCCTACTTGGGGCGGCTTCTTAAGCTGTCATACCTACTGCCATCCATTCCTTCCTGGCCCACCATGTCAACCGTGGTTATCCCAAATAAAAACATTCCAGAAATGGGAGACGAGTTGGCCCTACGTCTAGGGCGGTCAACCTCTAATCAGGGGAACCGGCTTCGAGTCTCGGCAATGACGCTGAATATCTTGTGGTTCTGGGCAGATCAATTAATCTCCCCGGGCCTAACAAAAATGAATGTGTCCTCATGAAACATAACTGGTGCTATGTAAAGCGCTCTGATACCTGATACCTTCGGGTCAAGATCGCGCAATATTAAACTCCGTAAAACTTTTTTAAAAATACCCCACACCCTGGAAGAAAAACTCAAATCTTTTGAGGGACCTTGGATATGTCTTTTCTTAAAATGGGCCCTCTATTTGGGGATCTTTCTCCAGCAATGAAATAAGTGACAACAGGTTTGAAATGCCAAAGCTACAACCAACATGGAGGGAGGAGGTGTTTCAGGGAAAAACTGTCAGCCAAACCAACAGACCACTTTAAATTTGGGAAGCTGGCCACCGCTGGGGGACTTAGGTGCTGCTTCCATTGCTCCAGATGTAAGGCGGCCAGCTCACCATCCTTTAAATGAGCCCCTTCGATTGCCAAAAAGCTGTTTTCTGACTACAGTGCCAGAGCATAAACAATTTAGTCCTTCTACTGCAACTCATCTATCAAGCTAATGTAACAAATGCCAGAGCTTGTAGAGGTTGATGACAAACGTTACATAATGTCACATTGATTGCTTTGCTTCACCACGTCAACACACTGTTCGCCCTCTCTATAAAAACAAGAACAATAATACTTTGTTTATGTAGTGCTTCATACCACACTACTTCCATTTGTTGTAAATAGCAGGTTCTGCTCTTACCCAATTTAATGGGTGTGCCCACGAGTATCGAAGCCAGAATATTGTGGCATGGAAATATCAAAGATAAACTACTAAAACTGAACTATCCAAAGATAAGTAAGTATAGATTTACTTTACCTAACTCTCATGTATGTAACTTGACGATATATATATATCCTCTAGATGCACTTAACCTTACCTTTCAATATCTTGTTTTTTGATATTTTGCCCATAATATTCTTGTATCACTGTAATCCTAATGTCGATATTCAGAAGTACACTCATTAATGGACTCAGTTTACCATCGTTGGGAATAGAGAAGGCTAATTATACTTTTTCCAGAATCATATTTCTGACCTGCAGATCAATGGTTCTCTCAGCAGCAAGCATTCAACACACTGCACCAGTAATCCGACATTCAAAGGATGCACAGTTTTTCCTTCATAAACATTTGGGGATGCTTGCAGGCCAAGAATTAACGCCCCAACTGAAGTGCTTAGGATACTGTACCCTACCTCTGACAGATGGCCAATATTCAGCAAATGATTCTCCTAGCTGTCATCCAAAATGGATGCCAGCCATTATACTTAGATTTATATTCGACCAGAACCATGCTTGTTCTTCTTTTCCCGAAGCAACTCATAGCCATGCAACTTGATGACGTCTCAATATTGCCTACTAACTGAATGTCCCAAATGCTCTGGTTTCTACATGGGTTTTAAAGAACATGTCATTAAAAAGCCCAAGCTCTCCCTTTCACCTCAAGATTAAAACAAACTGATTCCAACTTCCTAGCCATCACATTTTTACATTGAAGGGAGCAACATCATATTTTTCAGCCTGTCTCCAGTACCTCTGAATGCAGACTTCCTTACAGAGGTCTGCCTGATCATGTACCACAAGAAATGTTACCTCATTGCACTCGCCCTTTGAGTTGTACACAGGCTGCCCTGCCAAGCATACAGTCTTGTAATTTCCATTGGATCATCTTCAAAGATGCTTTCTCAAGAAAACAGGTTTGAATTGTCATCAGTGATGTCACTGACCATGTCATGAGTGATATAAAATGTGGTCATAAGCAGTGTATTGCGGGGGCGTGAGTCATATTTAGCTCAGGTAACCATAACTGCAGAATTTTACTGGTTTTGTAGGAGTGAAATGTGAGCCTAACTATAACTTCCCTGTAAACTTTGATGTTTTCAGTGAGTATATATATACTGGTGTCGAGCAGGGAAGAATTTCTACTATTTTAGTTTGTATGGACCCATGTGACAAGATTTAAATACCTAAAAATAGCAGCGCTCTTATTAGTTGAATAAGGCTGCAAGAACTTGGAAAATGGGACCAAGGAAGGAAGTTGCCAAGTGGAGAGGTGAACGTAAAGAGAATTGCAGAGGCTGCTAATCAATTTTAAAGCAGAAAGTTTAAAGAACGCTGGGTCTTGAAATCTGCATTTTTGCACACTGTTTTTTTTATTACTGCTCGCACCATGAAGACATTGGATGATGTATTTAATGACAATGGTTAGAGAATTTTTGTATAATTACTGGTGTCGAGCAGGGAAGTTTTTCTACTATTTTAGTTTGACTGGACCCACGTGACAACATTTAAATACCTATAGATAGCAGCGCTCTTAACAGTTGAAAAAGTCTGCAAGGACAGCCGAAACGTGTCCTGAATTAAAGCTGCTACATTTTAACATCACCGAATATTGTTTGTTATTTAAATCAACGCTTTCACCTCGAGTGTAGACCTCTTCAGTAGCTGTTTGGAGGGATTTTCTGGATATCCTTTCCCCCACACTCTTCAACATTTACATGGAACCCCTCACTACCATTCTAAAACAAGCAAATATCGCCTATCTATGCCGACGACACCCAGCTGTGCCTCGAAATGTCCTCCCTTAAAGACATCCTCCGACTCAACTCCACACTTTCAAAAGTAGAAAATTGGCTAACCCTCAACCACCTCAAACTCAACCAAGAAAAAAACAAAATTCTTGTCTTCTCCGATCACAAACAACTCTCTCAGATCCAAGAATGGATAAACAACCTAGACTCCCTAAACTGCAAACTTACCCCAGCAATCTCAGCTAAATCTCTAGGGATCTCTCTAGACGCAAGACTTAACATGAGCTCCCATATAAGCTCCACAGCTAATGGCGCCCTCTACAGCCTAAAACACCTCAACAAAATCAAGCCTTTCATACCCCCAATGACCTAAAAATCGCAACCCAAGCTCTAGTTCTGTCCAGACTTGACTAAGGAAATGCCACACTAACTGGGACAGCTAAAACACACAGCCCCCATGAGAACTGCCCTAACCGCAGCAGCAAGAATGGTCATAGGTTCCAAGAAACACAACCACATCACCCCGGCATTGCAGGACCTAAAATGGCTACCTATCGACGCACGCTGCTGTTTCAAAACAGCCTGCCTCACCCATAAAGCCCTACACACAGGCAAACCGGATTACCTCGTAACCAAACTCACCAAAGCTGGACAATCAAGAAACCTAAGAAGCTCTAACTCGCTCCTCTTAATGCCCTCCCAAAGACAGAAACAAAAAGCCCTCTCCCGCTCTTTCTCAGGGAAAGCCCCAGAAATCTGGAACTCTCTCCCTATTCGTATCAGGACTAACCCCTCCTTCACGAATTTCAAGTGACAACTAAAAGAATTTCTCCTCAAGCGTCATCTCTATGCCTCTGGTCAGTAACCTCAAACTATGTAACCTCCAGTTTCTAGATGTTATCATTGTACTTTACTGTTTATGCTTCTATACATGTATGCTGTTGTAACGCGCTCTGATACCCCTCGGGTCGTGCAAGCGCTATATTAAACTGCTAAAAAGTTTTATATATATTGATGAACTAAAAACATTGAATAGAAGTATAATGTGCAAAAACAAACATAGAAGTTACAGTGAACAACGTTACTCGAAGTTGATGAAGAAGATTAATGAGCACAACAACATAATTGTGAAAAATGCGGATAAGAGGGCAATATTGTGCTTTGGCTGCGTGATGCTTATGTGAAAGAGGACAAAAGACATCTTGGGCATCCTTTATGTTATAGGAAGGCTACATTTACTGAATTAAGAGTTGTAAAAGATTTGGTATTTAAGGAGCTAGCACAGTGGAAGAGGGTAGGTCTCATCAGCAAAGAAGAATATCATTTCCTAAAAACTGACCACCCATACACACCAACTTTATACCTAAAGCACATAAACAAATTAATCCTGTGCCTGGGCGTCCTATAATATCTGCACAACGTGGATTATTGGAATCCATGTCCAAATATGTGGACTTCTTTCTCATGGATTTTGTAGAAAACCTTCCCTCATACATAAAGGATACTGGCCACTTTTTAAACAGACTTAGGGAGATTAAATGGGACAGTGAATACTGTTTCATTGTAATGGCTATATGCTCCCTATACACAAGCATTAAACATGAAGATGGCCTTGAAGCCATAAAACAATATCTCAGCAGTAGGGATGTGAGATTTAATGAACACATTAAAATGTTGTTGACCATGATACACATATGCTTGACCAAAAATTACTTCCTATTCAATAAAGAAGTTTACCAACAACTTTGGGGTGTGGCGATGGGGGCTTGCTTCTCCCCCAGCTATGCATGTCTTCATGTATGTTGGTGGGAGGAGCATGTTCTGGGCCACACCCTAGGAGAATTGTACATGTCGAACATAATAAAATGGTGGTGTTTTATCGACGATGTCTGCATAGTGTGGCATGGTACTATCGAATCTGCACAAAAATTTGTCGATACTATCAAAGTTAATAATTTGAACCTGGAATTTACAGCCAACATCAGCAAAGAGAGGGTCGAGTTCCTGGACGTTGAAATATATATCAATAATAACACCATACACACAAAGTTACACAGGAAAGCAACTGCTGGAAATTCGATTCTCCATGCTAGCAGCACCCACCCCAGGCATCTGATCAAGAGCATCCCCTATGGGGAATTCCTTAGAATTAAAAGGATCTGCAGCATTGATAAAGATCTAGCTATTTGTCTGAATGAATCAGTACAGAGATTCTTAGCATGAGGTTACAATATGGCTAATTTAAAAACTGCATTAACCAAAATACACAGCCCTCCAAATGTAGTAACAACTCACATTGAGGAAGATACCATTCCTCTGAATACAAGTAGTGAATCTCAAAAGGAGAAACCATCGGTCAGAACTGGCCTATTTTGAAATCTGACATCTCTCTATCATCAGAAATACAAGATTCACCATCTATTACATTCAGACGAGCACCCTCTATGAGGGATGCCCTGGTAAAAGCAAGCCCATAAGTACAAGAAAAAGGAAAGTGGTTATCAAACAGGGCAGGTTTCTACAAATGCAGCTCTTGTAGGGCGTGCACATTTGGTATTAATAAAACAGAATTTTTAGATGCTTGCTCCACAAATACTTGTAAAATCAAAGGTCCGATCACATGTAAAACTGACTATGCAGTCTATGTTTTAGAATATACTTGTCAGTTAAAATATATTGTCAGTACAAAACTTCAAGTATTCAATCGCATTCTTCAACATTTACGTGCGATTGTTAATTCTGATTACAGTTACCCTGTGGCACGGCATTTTAAATTAGTACACCAAAATAATTTAAATGATCTTAAATATTTAGTAATTGATGCCGTGCCTAAATCCATTAGACGCAACCGGAAAGCCAATATATTGTACAATTCGATACAAAAATGCAGAACGGTTTAAATACAGGGGAAGATCTACATAATTTCTTATAAATATTGTACCTCAAAAATGCTGCTACATTCTTGATTGATCAATTGAAAAATATTAATTATTTATGATAACAATTTTAGGTCTGATGTTTTAATTATGTATAGATGGTTTTTATGTGGGTTTTTCGCTTCATTTTATGTTGGATTTTAACTTGTTTTACTGGCTAGCTAGTTTTACTGGTTTTTTATCTGATGTTTGTGAGGTGGGAAGCTCCATTGATTGCTATTTGCACATGATTTTTTGCCTATAGTTATAAATTGTTGTCATGCACTTTATTGATATCAAATATCCTTTGATGAACTGAAAAACATGAAATTCGCGAAACAAAATAATTTACTATGTACTCAAATGAATTAGATGAATTGAATCCAAATATCACTATGATATTTAAATTTAAGTTGTAATGCTCTCTATTTTTTCACCAATTTTTGCACTTAGCACTTTATAGCAATGAATATTGAAAGAGTGACTAATTGCGGACCAATGCAATTTGCCTCTTGAGTTTAATATGTTTCAAAAAGATGGCAAATCAATCATGGAATTAATGATAGAACTGTTTTTTTGATTTATTTAAATATTGCATTTTATATATATATATATATATATATATATATATATATATATATATACACATATTTTTTGAATATCACTAAAAGAAATACTGTCATAATTTTTTATGCATACTTTTGGTACAGTAATTTGAACTCCAAAAATCAAAGAAGGGAGAAAGAAGAGGCTTAGGTCCACTCAGCTTCCTCGTCTCAGTAATCACAAAAATCAATAGGAGAGTGGATCACTGGTCCTGAAAGAACCAGGGTATTGCAAAGTCAGTACATGGTACTGTTTAAGAAACCCTCATTCACGTTTGGCAAAGGATCGAGTGAAGCGGTATATCTTGGTTCTCTGCTTAATTGTTATCAACGTGACAGCATAATCATTGGGTTAATCCAATGCTTCCTCCACCCGGAGGTTGTACCACTGGTAGTCTCAGTAGTGATCGTGAATAAAAAAGTGAAGTGACTTGTGGTGAAAGAATACTTAGTAAAAATCTCGTAAAACCAGTAAATGTCTTTAATAGTACTGGGTTCGAGACGGTTTAATAAAAAATTGTATTGCAAGTGTGCACGTATAAGACTTGTTATGGTCTAGTGCACTTTTAAAAAAGGTGTCCAAAAAAAGGTCGACATGTTTCAGCCCTCATAAGCCCCGAAGGGTCAGGTGGGTTTTCTTCAGGACCTGGTGCAATGTTGAGTAACCTAATATTTAGAGGTTCTCTCATGGAAGTAAAGGGAGATGGTGATTGTTCCCTTGTTTATGTGTTCACCTTGAACCGGGTCCTAGGAGGCAGAGTCAGCACTGGTCTTAGACCGACGCCTAAGAGAGCGTGAGGCGACCCCCCTAGAGTACCCGCTGTAACCCACAACAAGGGAGACCAGGTTCAAGTTGAACTTACGGATCTTGTTATGTACTTTAGTTTTAGAACTATTATTGATTCAACTAATAATATTTAATGAAAAAAGAAAAAACTATTTTTCAACAGAGGACACATTGAGGATCTAAAATGTGTACAAAAACATCAAAAGTCTGTTGTTTATGTTCATAATTACTGGGAGGAGCTATCACCTAATATGACAGTATTTATTCACTTGGGTGGTCAGAGCATGTCATGTGATCAAGACCGGGTTTCCCGATCGAAACGCGTCATGCCAGTTGATTTTTTGGAATAAAGCACTTGAAATTTGAAAATACCTGCTGTTGTGGTTGTCTGTTCCTGGTCGTGATATATATATATATATATATATATATATATATATATATATATATATATATATATATATATATAAATTCACTTAAAAAACCATAGGTTTCACACATGTTATAGTTAGCTGGACATTTCACTCGTAAAAAAACAATGAAATTCCCCCGTTATAGTTAGTGCAGGCAACTATAACTCACGCGACCGCAATCCTCTGCTGATGACGTCAGATATTACATCACTGTATTTAGACACTTATTTACCCATGTCTTCTTCCATTAATCTTTAGCTATACATATATTACAAATATTTATTTTTCATAAAGACACATATGTCATCAGTGATGTAATATCTAACATCATCAGCAGAGGATTGCGGTCGCGTGAGTTATAGTTGCCTGCACTAACTATAACGGGGGAATTTCATTGGTTTTTTACGAGTGGAATGTCCAGCTAACTATAACATGTGTGAAACCTATGGTTTTTTAAGTGAATTTGCAAGGTTTTTTAAATGCTAATTCGTAACTATAACGTGTGAATTTGTACGTTTTTTTAACTGGTAAGTTATGTACTTATAATTTTTTTTTTTTTTTTCAGGTCTTTCACCGTGCGCGCACCGTGCACGCGCTGTGGGCGCTAGTGTGCGCATCGCGCACCGAGCTCCCACGGTTCGCAGTGCGTGCCGTGCGCGAGCGGTGAGCGCACCTCGCGATTTTTAATAAAAATTTTTTTTAAAAAAATTCTCCCTTGGGGGTCCTTCTGTGACCCCCTGACCAAGGCTAGGGGGTCAGGAACTGTCCACTCTGCCCCCTTTTCACGTTCTCCACCTTTTTTTTCACCCCCTCAGACTGCGAGAGACAAAATGGCGGCCGACACTTCCTGGTTTCGACCGATTCGAATGTTTACCGACATCTAGCAACCAATCAGAATTGCGCTCGCGCACGGCAGGGTGCGCGCACGGTGCGCGCGTAAAGATATTGATATGCTTTTAAATGCTATTTTCTCAGGAAATACTGAACAGATTTACACCAGACCTGCAAAAGGCACTTCCTTGACCTTATGGCTACCTCTCTGCCAAATTTCACGTAATTCTGTTCAGCCGTTCGGGCTGTAGCTGCGACTAAAGGTCCTATGGAAAAATGCATGGGGAAAACGCGTTTTGGGACCCCCCCTTTTTCTCGGGCCCCGCTTGACGAATCACCCCGAGACTTTCAGGGTAGGAGCTGAACAGAGCGCCCCATTTGTTTTGAAAATTTCGCGAGGATTCGTCAACCGGCGCCAAAGTTATTCAAAATAGAATTTTGAGATTTCCTATGGAAACGAGGTTGTAACTATAACTATCTACTGGCGACCGCCAGTAGATAATATATATATATATATATATATATATACACACACACACACACACACACGGTCGCACACGGTCGCCAGTAGGTAGAGATAGTTAGGACCTATTTTCCATAGGAAATCCGCAACATTCTATTTGGAATAACTTTGGCGCCGATTGACGAATCTTCGTGAAATTTGCAAAACTTTTGGCCAGCTCCGGTCCGCTCCTATCCTGAAAGTTTCACGGTGATTCATCAAGCGGGGGCCGAGAAAAAAGGGGGTCCCAAAACGCGTTTTCTCCATGCAATTTCCCATAGGACCTTTAGCCGCAGCCCGAACTGCTGAACGGAATTACACCAAACTTGGCAAAGAGGTAGTCCTTAGTTCAGACTCGTGCCTTTTGCTTAAATGGCGTAAATCCGTTCAGTAGTTCCTGAGAAAATTACATTTAAAAGTACATATATATGTATGGCCTTGGAGGGTCCGCGTACCCTAAGCCCAGCCTAAGCGCACCCTGCCGTGCACAAGCAGTATTCTAATTGGCTGTCAACACTCCAAATCAGGAAGTGTTGGCAGCCATCTTGTGCAAGAAACCTAAGAAACAAACACGCAAAACACGAAAAGGGGGCAGGGTAGAAACACCCTGATCCCCTAGGCCTGCTCAGAGGGTCCCACAAAGACCCCCAGGGCCAAAAAAGCATTAAAAACAATAAAAAAAAAATAGGCGAAATTAAAAAAATAAAAACGAAGCGCGGGTTTCCGCGCTTCATTGCTATTTAGCCCCCGGGTGGGCCAAATCCCGGAGGCAATGTTTTAATTGTTATGGGGGTCCCAAAGGGCCCCCCCAGCCCCGGGGACCGCCACCCCCCAGGGCTTTTTGCTAATGTATGTGGGGGGCTCACGGCCCCCCACAGCCCTGGGGACCGCCACCCCCGGGGCTCTATGTAATTAACATTGCGGGGGGCACAATGTCCTCCCCGCAGCCCCGGGGACAGCCACCTCCCCGGGGCTTTGAAGAAGGTGGTAGGGGGGGCCGCCTGGCCCTCCTCCTGGAGCCCTCGAGGGCCCTGGGAACTGCCACCCCCCAGGGCCGGCTCCTGCAGTGTCCCGGGGTGCCCACCCCCGGGACACTGTAGTTTGCTATGGCAGGGCGGGAGCCTCGCGGCTCCCAACCTGCCATAGCAAACTGCTTTGCTATTTGGAAGATAGTCATTAGTGATGTCATTTGATATGTCATCAGTGATGTCATTGACCATGTCATGAATGACGTAATATGTGACATCATCAGCAGTGGATTGCAGGCGCGCGAGATATAGTTAGTACAACTAACTAACAAGATCGGATGAATTTGAATGGTTTTGTACGAGTGAAATGTCCAGCCAACTATAACACCCCTAAAACCTATGGTTTTTTCAGTGAATTTATATATATATATATATATATATATATATATATATATATATATATTGCAACAATCACTCCATCAGGAAATGACACGAACTCCTCTTAGTGGCAAAATGGAATTTATTTTCAGTTCTCACTGCTGTTGGTCATGACGCGTTTCGGCCGTACCGTCGGCCTTGTTCACATAACGACGCCATAGCAGGAAAACTCCAATTTAAATGTTTTTTTCTCTTTCAAACCCAGTGTCACATGATTAATAAACATGGAGGATAGACTGCGGCATTTTTACACATACTAGATTTTAGAAAACAGACCGGATGGTATTTCTCCACACTAATTACATATTGCTACATAAAGTAGAAGGAATAACAAATATATACACCTTTAAATACACATTTACGTATAAATAAATAAATAAATACATAAATATATTTCAGTATAAATACGGTATAATTCAATGTATATTAAAATCGTTTTCTTAAAATAATGGCATAAATGCGTAATGTAATGAGTCTTAAATGTGTGGTTATCAACCTGGTCTCAATGTCCATCAAAGCTCGTCTATGTATATGTAAAAAAAGAAGAAAGTGTCACAGAGAAAGACTCTACTCCATAGTTAAAATCACCCATAAAACAAGGAACAGTGTAAAAACATTTGATTGACCCCTCAAATGTGCAAAGTTGCAAAAAGTACATAATGCAAATCTCCAATAGGAATTTAATTTAACGCACCGTCAATATTGGGAGGTACATATTAGTACATGTGATAAAGTGCTTGAAAAACTGTGCAGTGAATTGCCTATTTCTTTCCACAACTAAATAGTGTAAAAAAGAAGAAAATAAAAGTAAGCAGTGTCCATAAGTAAATTGGATCAATGGAAGCTACAGAGGGGCAAAAGTCCTAAACTAGATGTGTATTGATATCCAGTAAGTGGATCAACTTGATCTAAAGGATCCTACTAATACTTGTATTGTTTCCTAAGTGTATGATATGGGCAAATATCGACATCATTGCAATAAATATGACAGGAGACTGGTTCCAGAGAACTCCTGTTAATGAGGCCATTGTGAGGTTTCTCCAAGCAGACTTGTAAGCAGATTTAAAGGTAGGTGTACATATCTTCAGTAGTATTTAACCCATAGGGAACCTTCGTATCCATTTCCAGTATTAGGCGGGTTTCTAATTGCCTTAGTAGCCTTTCCCTATTGCCTCCTCGGCGCAATTTAGGGATGGCATCAATTACATAGTAACTGAGACATTTTAAGTCATTGTTGTGTTTGTCTTTGAAATGACGAGCCACTGGATAAGTGCTGTCATTATTAACAATGGCTCTCAAATGCTGAAGGATACGGTGTGAACTTGAAGTTTGGTGCTACCAATATATGATAGGTCACAGGTACAAGTGAGGACATAGACAGCATATTCTGTACGGCAATTAAAATGCCCTTCGATTGGTGTTTCCTTGGGACTAAATGAGTTTTGTATGTAGTACGATTAGTCCCAAATTTGCATGCTCTACAAGATGTACACTTGTAAAAACCTTTCTTTGGTTGTAGCCAGGTACTGTTGGATACATTTTCTGGGCTGCTTTTAACCAGCTGGCTTCTCATGGATGCAGCACGTCTATATGTAATAGACGGTTTGTCTGATAAGAAAGGCGCCAGTACACCATCGGTTTTTAAGATGGGCCAATTTTTGTTAATAATAGCCCTCAACTGTCTATGTTGTCTGTTAAAAGTCATTATGAGACGTGGAGCATTCTCCTCATCTCCATTCTGTCTTGTAATACATGACCTCGCAGTTTTGCATAATAGTTCTTCTCTAGCTTTCAGTGCTGCTTTATCACTCGCTTGTTTGAGAATAGACTCACTATAGCCTCTTGCTCTAAATCTTGCCAATGCCTCTTCAGTACATTTTATGAACTCAATTTCAGTACTGCAAATTCTTTTAAGCCTTAATAGTTCCCCATAGGGGATACTTCTAATGAGGTGGCCAGGATGGGAGCTAGTCGCATGTAAGGTGGAGTTACCTGCGGAGGATTTTCTGTATAGTGTGGATTCCAATTTATTGCCTGATACATAGATAGTAGTATCCAGGAAAGAGACCTGTGTTTGGCTAATGTAAGATGTAAATTTCAAATTAAGTTTGTTAGTGTTGATCTCATTGAATAATACAGCACTATTGGTGTCCCCCCTCCATATCAGGAACACATCATCAATGAATCTTAGCCAATACACTATGTTGTTCTCATATTTGGAACCCAATGAGCCCCTGAGAACCTGCTCCTCCCACCAGCCCACGTGTAAACACGCGTAGCTGGGAGAGAAGCAGGCTCCCATAGCCACGCCTCGTTTTTGACAGTATAGTTTGTTCTCAAACAAAAAGAAGTTGTTGTAAAGGCACCATCTAATCATTTGGATAAGCATCTCATTATGATTGTAAAAAATGAGAGGTCTAGTGTCAAGAAAATGTTTAGTAGCATTCAGACCACTTTCATGATTAATACTCGTATACAATGATTCGATGTCCAATGTAATGAGCGAAAAACTCTCATCCCATATTATATGTGTGATTTTTTCAAGGAAGTCACTAGTGTCCTTGACATACGATGGGAGAGTCTGCACGTGCATCTGCAAAAAATAATCCACATATTGTGAGATTTGTTCGCTCATACCACCTATTGCAGAGATGATGGGTCTGCCAGGTACTGGACAAGTTCCCTTATGGATTTTCGGGATAAGGTATAGTGTGGGAATTATTGGATATTCGTTCATCATGAATTTGAATTCTTGGTTTGATATTAGACCATTTCTTTTCCAATTCATTAGATCTTTTCTCAAATTTTCCTTCGCCTTATTATATTCCCCAATATTACTGGTACCATAGCATTCCGAGTCAGATAATTGTTTGTGAGCCTCTTCTAAGTATTCTTTGCGCGGCCAGATGACAACATTTCCGCCCTTATCGGATTTATTGATAATAATATCCTTGTTGTTACTTAATTTTCTGATGAGGTTCTCATATTCAATATCTCTATATTTGAGTCTCGTTTTGCTGTGGTTTGTATTGTAATAAAGTTTTTTGATTTCATCTGCAGTTCTCTCGTGGAATATGTCGATTGCATCCTTGGGCATCATTGGAAAAAATGATGATTTGGTTTTGAAAGGGCTGATACCTGCACTGGCTTGCACAAGATTGAGAGCTGTCAATTTTTCTTGAGTAGATGAATGAACATTTAGACCTGCTTCAGATAAAACGTTTTCATCATTCAATTCATGTAAGGCAAGCAATGTAGTGGCATCGGATGCAGAAAGATTTGGAATGCTGATCATTTCAGTGCTTGTATTATCCGTCGTTTTAGTGCTGTTTTTTATCCTGAAGAATTTCTTCAGCTTCAACTTCCTGATATATTTGTAGATATCTACTCGGGTTTTACCGTAGTTGAAGTTACTTTCAGGACAATAGGATAGTCCTAGGGCTAGCAGTTGAGTTTCTGCCTCGTTAAGGACTACGTCGGATAAATTGACGATGGTTTTTGGGTCATTTTTTATCTCCTGCGCCATTGTTGTTTTTTTGCTCTCCCTCTTCCTGAGTTTGCGCCTTTCTCTCCGGCGCCGATTTCGTCTCTGCCGGGTGTTTTCGCTGCATTCCCGGTCCGTGGTCTTAGGGTCTGCAGACGATCTGTCACTAAAAAAGTGAGCTCTTCTGAGGGACTAAGTACATTAGTCAGATCCGGGTTGCTAGTTCTTGGAATCCCGTCTTCTGATTCATTGTCGCTGGTTAGCGAACCTGTGTCGGAGCCTGACGCTTCAGTCGTAGGTCCACTTGCCGTAGTTTCTTTTTCTCTCTCATGAGTGTTTGCATTTTGTGTTGCCTTGCCTGAACGGTTTCTCCTAGCTTGATCATATTTCCGAGAGAAAGTAAAAACTTGACCCATCTCATAGTCTGCCTTATCACGTGCATATTTAAAAGCCTTGCGTATTTTAATTTTTTCTTCATGCTTCTTCATCCTTACATCAATATCTTTTTTGAATTTGACAATGAAATCAGTTTGTTCCATTTTATTGAGTTGGTCATCAATATCATCAATTTCTTTCAATAACTGGTCCCGATCTACTTGTGCATACTTTATAAGAATTCGAACCAGGTTCATTGATGCTGCCAGATTGTTGGAAGCCCATTCCTTGAGCATTTCCGGGTTGGGATTTTCAAATGATGGCGCCAGCAAAATACGGAGTCCTCGAGGCACCCGTCCCGCTTCCTCATATTTTTGCAATGATTTATACTCCCACCACTTAGTGATTTCATTTTTTATACATTTTTCCATTTTTCTTAATAGCGATTTGACATCAGTTTGAGTATCGTTTCCTTGTATAGTAGTAGTGTCACGTAACGTACTGGGCGCATTGTTAAACAGTTCATCAGCTGCTGCCTCGCGCTCCCGTACAGCGTCCCTTGACATAGCAGTGTTTCTTGAGAACCCCGTATAGACTTAATATATCGTCTGGGAAACTTATAATGCCACAAACACCTCCTCACCTGTGCACTTCTGCCAGAGAATAAGACCTCGCCGCTGGAGAAAGGAAAATCGCACACGCGTCCTCCGACCCGTACTGTGTTTTCTCCTCAGCTGCTCCGTTTTCTCAAGGCTGCACAGGGGGCTGCCGCCAAAGTATCCTCCTGGATTAACTCGCTCGCGTGGCTGAAAGCGGCTGCCGACTTGTGAAGAGGGGGTTCGCAAACAGGAAGCAGACCCACTTCCCTTACGTAGAAACGTTGCAACAATCACTCCATCAGGAAATGACACGAACTCCTCTTAGTGGCAAAATGGAATTTATTTTCAGTTCTCACTGCTGTTGGTCATGACGCGTTTCGGCCGTACCGTCGGCCTTGTTCACATAACAACGCCATAGCGGGAAAACTCCAATTTAAATGTTTTTTTCTCTTTCAAACCCAGTGTCACATGATTAATAAACATGGAGGATAGACTGCGGCATTTTTACACACACTAGATTTTAGAAAACAGACCGGATGGTATTTCTCCACACTAATTACATATTGCTACATAAAGTAGAAGGAATAACAAATATATACACCTTTAAATACACATTTATTAATAAATAAATACATAAATATATTTCAGTATAAATACGGTATAATTCAATGTATATTAAAATCGTTTTCTTAAAATAATGGCATAAATGCGTAATGTAATGAGTCTTAAATGTGTGGTTATCAACCTGGTCTCAATGTCCATCAAAGCTCGTCTATGTATATGTAAAAAAAGAAGAAAGTGTCACAGAGAAAGACTCTACTCCATAGTTAAAATCACCCATAAAACAAGGAACAGTGTAAAAACATTTGATTGACCCCTCAAATGTGCAAAGTTGCAAAAAGTGCATAATGCAAATCTCCAATAGGAATTTAATTTAACGCACCGTCAATATTGGGAGGTACATATTAGTACATGTGATAAAGTGCTTGAAAAACTGTGCAGTGAATTGCCTATTTCTTTCCACAACTAAATAGTGTAAAAAAGAAGAAAATAAAAGTAAGCAGTGTCCATAAGTAAATTGGATCAATGGAAGCTACAGAGGGGCAAAAGTCCTAAACTAGATGTGTATTGATATCCAGTAAGTGGATCAACTTGATCTAAAGGATCCTACTAATACTTGTATTGTTTCCTAAGTGTATGATATGGGCAAATATCGACATCATTGCAATAAATATGACAGGAGACTGGTTCCAGAGAACTCCTGTTAATGAGGCCATTGTGAGGTTTCTCCAAGCAGACTTGTAAGCAGATTTAAAGGTAGGTGTACATATCTTCAGTAGTATTTAACCCATAGGGAACCTTCGTATCCATTTCCAGTATTAGGCGGGTTTCTAATTATATATATATATATTCCTGGATTCTGCCACTCATCCCCATCGGAAAAAACGGAATGGACCACGGTAATGTGCCTTCTTCAATCGTTTATTATTTAGGGTGCAGGTCTCGTCACAATGCGTTTCATCCCACCACAGGCCTTGATCACATGACATTGGATACGCGTCATCGCCCTGCTTTTAAAGTGATAAGTGCTCATATAATTAACAACACATGTGCAAACGTATCAATAGACATAGAAGACATTTCTGTGTTCACGTAACATTGCAGGTAATGCCTCCATCGTAAACTGTTGTTGTATACAATCCAAAATTGAAGGATATACATGTATAAACGTCCAGTAAATAACAGTTAAAATGCAAATATCTTTTTAAAAATTAATTTTTGAGGAAAACACATCTCAAAGAGATTTTCATCGTGTAATCACCAAACACCACGTTATTTGCAATGCATGAAATAACGGAACAAGACGCTGCTGCTTAAATATACAAATTAATGTATCTTTGTTGATATCAGTGAGGCATGAGGAATGTAATTTCCAATTCTGAAGTGTTAGATCTTCGTCTATAGCAGATAAAGTGCTGATGCAAGAGTGTATATGCATAAATAGCAAAATAAAGTGCTAATAAATTATCATACATGAATAAATGTTGTGCTGAATAGCATTTCGACATCCCATGTTGGAAATGGGTAACCAGTACGTGTATAGTACAGGCAGGATATAGAGCCCTAAATCACCGCAATGTACCAACCTGGTTGATTATTGCGATCACAGTCTAAATACCCGTGTGCGCCCTGAGCAATTTGTACATGAGCAAGGAGTCCATCAAGGAATTGTTATAGTGCATGGATCCAATAAATACATAAATACCTCAATAAATAGGAAAAATGAATAACTAGCTGATTAAATAGATTGTTAAATAGATGGTTAAATACCCAAACATCCAAATATAAATACCTAAATGTTTACATACTTAAAAATGTATGCATGTATGCAAATCCACATATCATCATATCATAAATAGATATACAATAAATTGTGTATAAAAGATACATATAAAATTATTAATCCTAATAAAAATATATATAGGTTTTAAAACATGTGTGAGTTTTACATATTCATGTTTGCTAAAAAGGTACATGTAAAAAAATATATGTCATATTGGATCATACATGATCTACAGGGAACACCTCCAAATGCAGACAGGAATGAACCTGGAAGGACTATGCATAATTTGTAAACACTACTGATAACTCGATAACTTCTGTGCACAAACACATCAGTGTAGACAGGTGTGTAAGTCCTCCGTAATATTCATGCCCCCAGGGTGCTTGGAATCTAGTTCTAGTATGTATTTAGTTTCTAGTTTACTTAATTTACATTCACGATCCCCTCCTCTCCTGCTTGCTGGTACAGAATCAATTATATAATACCTTAGGTGTTGTTTATCGACATTATGTTTATCCCAGAAATGGTGGGCCACAGGATAAGTATTGTCCTGGTTCGTTATGGCCCTCATATGTTGCAGTACCCGTTTGTGAACAGGTAGTTTTGTACTGCCAACATACCGGAGATTGCATGGACAAAACAGAATGTATACTGCATATTCAGTTTTACAGGTAAGGAGTTTGGAAATAGTGTGTTGCCTAGAACTAAATGGTGTCATATAGGTTAAGGTATTAACCCCTAGCTGGCAGGCCTTACAGCTCTTGCATTTGTAGAACCCCTTATGCGTTTGTAACCAGGATGTTCCTTCTAGTACTTCAGGGCTGGTCTTCACCAGTTCATCTCGCATAGAGGGTCCCCTACTATACGTGATCGATGGTTTTACAGGAAGAATTGGTCCAATGATCATATCACTTGTTACAAGAGGCCAATTTTTGTTAATGATGGACTGAATCTGTTTGTGTTGCCTATTGTATTCTGTGATAATCCTGAAACCTCTGCTGGGTACCAGATCCTTAGTAGTACAAAGTTGTACACTCTTGTCTAGTAATTGTGCACGGGGTAATTTCATAGATTTTGTGATGGCGCTGTTGACAATCTTGTGTGAGTAACCCCTGCCCAGTAATCTCTCTTTGCATTCAATCTGAGCAGCCAATAGATCACTGTCCTCACTGTGTATACGTCGCAGCCGCAACATTTCTCCGTAAGGGATACTATTGATAAGGTGATGCGGGTGGGAACTACTAGCATGTAATGTTGAGTTCCCCGCTGTCGCCTTCCTGTACAGTTTAGTTTTGATTTTGTTATTATCTATATAAATCAAAGTATCCAAAAAGCTGACTTCAGTGGGACTAATGGTAGCTGTAAACCTTAGATTGAGATTGTTCTGGTTAATGGCTTTAATACATTCATTGGCCTTGCTATGTGTGCCCTTCCAAACTACCAGAAGGTCATCTATATACCGTAGCCATCATTTGACATTCCTGGTAATGCATGATGTGTGTTGTTTCCTGAGGACCAGCTCCTCCTACGACCCCATTAACAAACAGGCGAAGCAAGGGGAGAAACTGGCCCCCATAGCAACACCTTGTATCTGCTGGTACTGTATGTTATTGAACATAAAGATATTATTTGATAAACCGAACATAACCATTTCAATCAGCATTTCATTGTGGGTCACAGTGTTTGTAGTCTTATTCGTCAGATAGTAAGCTAGTGCATGTACCCCATCATCATGTCTCATACAGGAATACAGTGAGCAGACATCAATAGCAATTAATAAATATTCTTGTACCCATTCAAATTTGGATATATATATCCATATCATACTGGTGGTCGCCAGTAGGTAGTTATAGTTAGGACCTAGTTTCCATAGCATTTTTTGACTTGCCTATAACTTTGGCGTCGTTTGACCAATCTTCAGGGAACTGTCAAAGTAGGTTATGTGTGTCATGGAAAGTTTGGGAGTGATCCGTGCATTGGGGAACGAGAAATAGGGGTGCGAATTAAGGGTGCATTTGTAATGTTAATTCCCATGGGAGCGCATTGTCGCACCTACAGCCCGACCTGCTGGACGGAATTTCACACAATTTGGCAGAAATTAAGGTGTTGTTACGCAGATTGTGCTTTTTGTTATTTGGTGCAAATCCGTTCAGTAGTTTTTGTGAAATTAAATCCGAACAATATAGTTATTTCTCTGGCCGCAGATATTTTGCGACGGTTTAGCGGTGTTAGAGTCGGGGATCTCTGGTTGGCGCAAGGTTGCCCTTGTGTCAAGCAGGAACCCTCTCCTCCACGTCAGGGCGCAGGATAACCCCTCGCGAATGACCCTTGCTCACCCTCTAGGTGCGTGGCGTGAGCAGCCAAGGCGATTCCTCAGGCGTTGTTGGTTAAGCACTTACAATCGTACACACAGTAAATACATCAATCCCCCCAGAAACGGACACCAGACTTGGATATATATAAAAATACGATTCTTTATGTAAAAATAAGGTATATATATCTCAGCAGACTTATCACAAGACCAATAACGTTTTCGCTAGGCCACCAGGTTATACAGCAGGCAAATGTTCTTGGTTCGTAGTTTCAAATGGATAGTTCGTAGTCTCTTTACTTGTAGTTCCAGTACTCACAGAGATCGGTTCCTGCGAACGGGGAAATAAGGCGTTGCGGGCCCCGAGCCCGATACTGGACTTCTTTCGTGATGTGGAGAGTCGGCACAGGTCGGTGCGACTCTCGGCTTCGGAAGTGTTCTTGGGTCCTCAATCAGCAGGTGTGGGCACGTAGGCAGGCGCGGCCAGCGACCCTTTAGCACGGCGGTGCAGGAGGGTCTCCACAGCGGGGGCGGCGCGGCCTGAGATGTCCGGGGATAGCGAAGCGGGGTCACAGGGCACGGTCAGTGCCGCTGGATGACCCGGCGTGGATCACAGTCGTCGGACGGCTTCCGGCAGGAGGGGTGATAGCGCGTTCAGCGCACTCCAATGGCAGGCGGTGACAGGGGTGCAGGCGGCCTGGCCCGGGGACAGAGAGCGGCTCCGGACGGAGCGGGGCTCTCACGGGATTGAGGCAGGCGAGCTTCTGGGTGTCACGGCCCTAGGAGGGGCGATGAGGGGCGCAGTCTCTTTTCCAGCGGGATGCACACACGGCTCGAATTGGAGGACGAGCAAGAAGCACAAAGAACCCACTGTTCCTGGGGTTCAGTTCAGGGGGCAAGCTCAGATCAAGCCCTTGGAGAATGTTCAAGCACAAAGTAGCAAAGTCTTTTCAGTAAGTCTCTTCCTCTCCTCTCTCAGCAAGGCAAGCAGCAGGCCAGCTCCTCCGGCGTCTTCTTCTCCTTCTAGTCGGGCAGAGGTTCTTTGTGGTAAACAGGATTCTGATTTCTTAGGAGCCAGGCTCCTACTTTTATACCATGATTCTTTTGTTCTTTAGCGCCAGGGGGCCTAGGCCTGGCTCAGTCCAGTTCTGGAGCACTTGGTTATGGTGACTCTGCTCTTTCCTTTCAGCAGCGGGGCAGAGACATCAGCCGCCCCACAGGGGGTGGCGCCGGCTTTGTGGTGGCAGAGCACAGGTCTATTCAAGAGTCAAGGTGTACTCCTCCCACCCATCCAGGGGTAATCTCTCTACCCACCACCTGGCAGCCAACCTGTCTCTGGGGATTCCCCCACCCTGCTCCTTACTGTTGCCAGGCAGAACACATACACACAGCAGAGGCGGACTGAGATGGTCAGGTCAGTAAATACTAACTTTCTAAAAGTAGTATTTACAAACCCAGGATATTAAAATAAACTTGACTACAAGAAGTATTTTATCATTCTGAGTTCAGGCATACCAAACTTGACACTCTACCATGCTCTCTGAGTCCACTGGGGTCACAGCGTTGGCGTGATCCCAGCAGCCCATTCTGGCCTATGGAGAGCAGGTAGCCTTCAATAGTGAAGAACGGAAAGGGCTGTAATTCACTACTAAGACATGCCACACACATCAGGGCATGTCCTACCTTATGCCTACAATGCACCCTGCCCTTGGGCCTACCAGAGGGGTGGCTAATATGTAGGTAAGGGAAGGTTTAGGGACTGGCAAGTGGGGGCACTTGCGCAGTCAGCGCGACGGTCCCGGACCGCGCACAGGGTCTGCGGTGGCAGACCCTAGACACACTTTACAAGGCCGCTTCCGTGGGTGGCGCAACCAGCGCTGCAAGCCCACCAGCAGCATTGGCATTCACAAGCCCTGGCACCCCTGGTGCACTTTACTGGGGACTGACAGTGAATCCAATAAACCAATCGGGAACATCAATTACAGGTACACTTTACTTAGGGAGCACTTGCACTGCGGCACGGATTAGCCGTGGCGCAGTGCCCTGAGCGGACAACACCAGCAAAACAGTCGAGGCACACCATCAAAAAGTGGAAGGGAAACTCACGCCAAGGTGCCAGGTCCAACACGTGTCCCCTCCAGCTGAAATGTGGGGAGAACTACCCTTGCCCAGGGGGTTCCTCGTCACTAAGGCGGAAATACCTGGACAGACCGTCAGCGTTGGCGTGATCTGTACCAGGACGGTGTTCCACCGTAAAGTCCATACCCTGTAGGGAGATGGACCACCTCAACAGCTTCGGGTTTTCACCCCTCATTTGCATCAACCATCTGAGGGGCCTGTGGTCCGTCTGAACCCGGAAGTGAGACCCAAACAAGTAGGGTCTTAGCTTCTTCAGCGCCCAGACCACAGCAAATGCTTCTCGCTCAATTGCACTCCACCTACTTTCCCGTGGAAGTAACCTCCTACTGATGAAGGCTACGGGTTGGTCCCAGCCCTCCTCAGTCATCTGTGAGAGAACAGCCCCTACACCATGCTCTGAAGCGTCTGTCTGGACTAGGAATTCCTTGGAGAAGTCAGGGGCCAAGAGCACGGGCGCCGTGCACATGGCAGTCTTCAGGGTGTCGAAAGCTTTCTGACAGGTGTCAGTCCAAATCACGTTCCTGGGCTGCTTCTTCGAAGTCAGCTCTGTCAAGGGGGCAACGATCGTTCCATAGCCCTTGACAAACCTCCTGTAGTACCCAGTGAGCCCCAGGAAGGCCCTCACTGCGGTCTGCGTCTTGGGGGGTTCCCAAGCCAGGATGGTCTCAATTTTGGGTTGCAAGGGTGCCACCTTGCCACTCCCCACTTGGTGTCCCAAGTACACCACGGAACCCTGCCCGATCTGGCACTTGCTTGCCTTGATCGTGAGGCCTGCTCGGCGCAGCGCCATCAACACTTCCCAGAGGTGGCGCAGGTGTTCAGGCCAGGTGGTACTGAACACTGCGATGTCATCCAGGTAGGCGGCACTGAACGCATCCAGCCCAACCAGTACCTGGTTGACCAACCTCTGAAAGGTGGCAGGGGCATTCTTCATCCCAAATGGCATGACTCGGAACTGGAAGTGCCCATCTGGTGTAGAGAATGCTGACCTCTCTTTGGCCCCATCGGTCAAGGCGATCTGCCAGTACCCAGACGTTAAATCAAACGTACTGAGGAACCGGGCAGCCCCCAGCCGATCTATGAGCTCATCAGCTCTGGGGATGGGGTGCGCGTCAGTCTTCGTGACTGAATTGAGTCCTCTGTAGTCCACACAGAACCGGAGTTCAGGTGTGGCTCCCGGCGCAGCAGCCTTTGGGACCAAGACCACGGGGCTGGACCAAGGACTGCTGGAGGACTCAACCACCCCTAGCGCAAGCATTTTGGAGACCTCCTCCTTAATGCAAGCTCTGACCCTGTCAGTTACCCTGTAAGCCTTGTGCTTCACAGGTAAGCTGTCTCCTGTGTCCACATCATGGACGCACCAATCTGTGACACCAGGAACCAGGGAGAATCGGTCGGAAAATTGTCCCAGCAAGTGGCGGCAGTCTTCCAGTTGTTCGGGCGTCAGGGTGGGTGAGAGGTTAACTCCATCCACTGACCCATCTTTCTCAGAGGCCACTAGGAGGTCAGGAAGAGGCTCGGTCTCCTCTTCCATTCCATCATCAGTGGCCAGCAGCATGCCCACTTCGGTCCTCTCTAAGTGGGGCTTAAGGCGGTTAACATGTAGGACCCTCAAAGGGTTCCTGGGAGTCTGCATGTCCACCAAGTAGGTGATAGGACTTTTGCGCTCCACAACCTCAAATGGACCTGTCCACTTATCCTGAAGTGCACAAGGCTCCACTGGGGCCAAGACCCACACCTTTTGTCCAGGTTGAAGCTCTACCAGAGTGGCATTCCGGTCGTACCACCGCTTCATCTCTTCCTGGCTGGCTTCCAGATTTGCCTCAGCAAGTTGCCTGAAACGCCGAGTCTGGTTTCGGAAGGCCAGCATGTAACTATATACATTCTGGGGAGGTTTCCTGGGAGATTGCTCCCAGCCTTCCTTTACCAAACTCAGAGGTCCTCTTACCGGGTGACCATACAGAAGCTCAAAGGGGCTGAACCCTAGAGACTTCTGCGGCACCTCTCGGTAAGCGAAGAGCAGGCATGGCAAGAGGACGTCCCACTTACGCCTCATTGGACCGTCCAGGCCCATGATCATGCCTTTGAGGGTTCGGTTGAATCTCTCAACCAACCCATTTCCTTGGGGATGGTAAGGAGTGGTGAACTTGTAAGTTACCCCACACTCCTTCCACAGGGATTTCATATATGTGGATATGAAATTGGTCCCCCTGTCGCTCACCACCTCTAGAGGGAATCCCACTCGGGAGAAAATTCCCATCAGTGCCCGTCCCACCACGGGGGCCGTCACTGTCCTCAGAGGGATGGCTTCAGGGTACCGGGTGGCATGGTCCACCAAGACCAGGATGAACCTGTTGCCCAGGGCTGTCTTGGGGTCCAGAGGCCCCACAATGTCAATACCCACTCGTTGGAATGGCGTACCGACCACAGGGAAAGGTTGCAGAGGAGCCTTATGCTTCCCTCCGCTCTTACCACTTGCCTGGCAAGTCTGACAGGTTCTGCAGTAGGAATCTGAATTCTTATGCATTTGGGGCCAGTAAAAGTGGGTGACAAGCCTGTCATAGGTCTTGTCCATCCCCAAATGTCCTGCTAAAGGCACATCGTGAGCCAGCCCCAGTAGGAAGGTTCTGAACTTCTGGGGTACCACCAGCACACGGGCTGACCCAGGTTCAGCAGCCTTAGGCTCGGAATACAGGAGGTCACTCTCCCAGTACACGTAATGTGTTTTGGCCTGAACACCATTGGCCTGGTCTGCAGCCTGCTGCCGCATACCCACGAGAGAAGGGCATTCTTTCTGCTCCCTGCAGAATTCCTCCCTGGAGGGACCTCCTTCTTGCTGCCAATGGGTCAGCTCAGGCAAGTCTCCCAGTTCGGCAATCTGTTCCCCGGTAGGCTCCAGAGCATCCCCCTCAGGGTCTACTTCCTCCTGGGCCGTGGGAACTTCGGGGGCCGGTTTCCCGCGCCTCCTGCGCCTTCTCCCTAAGGCCGGTTCCTGGACCTCTCCCTCAGGCTCCAGGACCCTCTCAACACCCCTACTGGCTGCCATGGACCGGGTGGTCACGCACGCCCAGTCGGGTAGACCCACCATCCTCAGATGCGTGGTCTTCTCCACCTTTTCCCAAGGGGAACTCTCCAGGTCGTTCCCTAGCAGACAGTCTACAGGCATGTCAGTTCTCACAGCGACTTGTAGAGTACCAGAGACCTCCCCCCACTCAAAGGGAACTTGAGCCATTGGACAACGACTCTCTACGTTGTCAGCATTGACAACCCTACAGTAGGCATTGGGTACAATTTGCTCTTGAGACACCAGGTGTTGCCTCACCGAGGTCACGCTGGCTCCTGTATCTCTAAGAGCCTCAACCTTCTTTCCATTGATGGTCACCACCTGCCCATATTTCTTAGTGTTAGAGGGCAGGTAGGTTACAGGGACCATCTCACTGTCTCCTAGCGAGACTAGGGTCATCTGCCCGGGACCCCCACCCTCCTGGACTGCTACTTCCTCCCCAAAGTTAACACTAGCTACTTGCCGGGGTGGAGCACCAGTGGGTGCGGTCTTACCAAACAGGCGACACTTAGGATCAGAGGCAATGTGACCCGGATCGCCACACTTATAACAATTGAAGGGCCCCTTTGGAACAGGTCTACCTGTCGGGGCCCCGTTCTGCTGCGGGGTTGGGGGAGGCTGAGAACCCTTCTGCTGGTTCCCTTGGGAATTACTTTGGGGGCCTTTTTGGAACCCCTTCTGTTTACCCTTGTCCCCCCCACTCTTCTGCTGGGGACCCTGCCCACCTTTGGCGGAGTCTCCCACTTGACCCTTGTGGACCCTGGTGCTGAGCCAGCGGTCCGCCTCCTCAGCAAGCTTCCTCGGGTTGGACAGCTTGCTATCAATCAGGTGCTGGCGTAGCTCAGGAAAACATTGACTGGACAAGTGCTCCCATGCAATTAAGTCAAGCAGCCCTTGATAATCATTCACTTTGCTACCCTTCACCCAACCATCCAGCGCTCTGCAGAAAAAGGTCACATATTCCACATACGTACTCTCAGGGATTTTCTTGGTCTCCCTGAACCTCTGTCGATATAGCTCAGGAGTTAACCCATACCTGCTCATTAAAGCTTCCTTCATATGGGGGTATGAGGTCTGGACTTCTAAGGGTAAATCTAACAGTGTGTCACGCCCTTCAGCAAGGAACCTTCCCCACAACCCCGCTCCCCAGTCTTTCTCAGGGACCCGGTGTGAGGACATGGCCACCTCGTAGGCCCTAAACCACTGCCCTATGTCATCCTTTCTGAAATACTCCTTTACTACATCTTTGGGGATGTACACCTTGGACTCTACCTGCGCTGGTGGAGTGCTGCCACCAGAAGGAGCGGTGTCCAAACTTTTCGCCTTCAGCTCCAACTCCTTCAATCTGATATCATGATCCATTTGGCGTTGTTGTGCCTCCAGGGCCAACTTCTGCTTTTCCATTTCCATTTGTCCTGCCAACTTTGCCATCTCCATTGCATGCGCCCTGTCTGCTGCCCTGTCTGCCAGCTCCTCTGGCGACCGGACTCTGCTGGGCTCCTCAAGGTTGTCGGGTGGAACGATGTCCCCCGCATTCCGTAGGTCTCGTGACTCCTTCCAGGCTCTCAACGCCTTGGTGTACTGGGGCTTCCTCTTGCATCCAGCATGGGGGACTCTGAATTGTACACTGTAGCCTTTCAATTGCTCCATCGTGTAGCCTTCCAGTCTCTCCCAATCCACCTCATCGATTCCAGAAATCACAGAGAGTGCTCTCCCAGCGGAGTGTGAGCCAGGCATGGTTGCGGTAATGGCAGATGTCTCAACAAAGTTCAACAATTAAACCTGTGGCTGCGTTATTTGGTCTGCTCTCACTATCTGGTGATTAATAATTCACTGTATGCAAATTACAAGTGCAAATCCGGAATCCGCACCGCTGCCACCAATGTTAGAGTCGGGGATCTCTGGTTGGCGCAAGGTTGCCCTTGTGTCAAGCAGGAACCCTCTCCTCCACGTCAGGGCGCAGGATAACCCCTCGCGAATGACCCTTGCTCACCCTCTAGGTGCGTGGCGTGAGCAGCCAAGGCGATTCCTCAGGCGTTGTTGGTTAAGCACTTACAATCGTACACACAGTAAATACATCAATCCCCCCAGAAACGGACACCAGACTTGGATATATATAAAAATACGATTCTTTATGTAAAAATAAGGTATATATATCTCAGCAGACTTATCACAAGACCAATAACGTTTTCGCTAGGCCACCAGGTTATACAGCAGGCAAATGTTCTTGGTTCGTAGTTTCAAATGGATAGTTCGTAGTCTCTTTACTTGTAGTTCCAGTACTCACAGAGATCGGTTCCTGCGAACGGGGAAATAAGGCGTTGCGGGCCCCGAGCCCGATACTGGACTTCTTTCGTGATGTGGAGAGTCGGCACAGGTCGGTGCGACTCTCGGCTTCGGAAGTGTTCTTGGGTCCTCAATCAGCAGGTGTGGGCACGTAGGCAGGCGCGGCCAGCGACCCTTTAGCACGGCGGTGCAGGAGGGTCTCCACAGCGGGGGCGGCGCGGCCTGAGATGTCCGGGGATAGCGAAGCGGGGTCACAGGGCACGGTCAGTGCCGCTGGATGACCCGGCGTGGATCACAGTCGTCGGACGGCTTCCGGCAGGAGGGGTGATAGCGCGTTCAGCGCACTCCAATGGCAGGCGGTGACAGGGGTGCAGGCGGCCTGGCCCGGGGACAGAGAGCGGCTCCGGACGGAGCGGGGCTCTCACGGGATTGAGGCAGGCGAGCTTCTGGGTGTCACGGCCCTAGGAGGGGCGATGAGGGGCGCAGTCTCTTTTCCAGCGGGATGCACACACGGCTCGAATTGGAGGACGAGCAAGAAGCACAAAGAACCCACTGTTCCTGGGGTTCAGTTCAGGGGGCAAGCTCAGATCAAGCCCTTGGAGAATGTTCAAGCACAAAGTAGCAAAGTCTTTTCAGTAAGTCTCTTCCTCTCCTCTCTCAGCAAGGCAAGCAGCAGGCCAGCTCCTCCGGCGTCTTCTTCTCCTTCTAGTCGGGCAGAGGTTCTTTGTGGTAAACAGGATTCTGATTTCTTAGGAGCCAGGCTCCTACTTTTATACCATGATTCTTTTGTTCTTTAGCGCCAGGGGGCCTAGGCCTGGCTCAGTCCAGTTCTGGAGCACTTGGTTATGGTGACTCTGCTCTTTCCTTTCAGCAGCGGGGCAGAGACATCAGCCGCCCCACAGGGGGTGGCGCCGGCTTTGTGGTGGCAGAGCACAGGTCTATTCAAGAGTCAAGGTGTACTCCTCCCACCCATCCAGGGGTAATCTCTCTACCCACCACCTGGCAGCCAACCTGTCTCTGGGGATTCCCCCACCCTGCTCCTTACTGTTGCCAGGCAGAACACATACACACAGCAGAGGCGGACTGAGATGGTCAGGTCAGTAAATACTAACTTTCTAAAAGTAGTATTTACAAACCCAGGATATTAAAATAAACTTGACTACAAGAAGTATTTTATCATTCTGAGTTCAGGCATACCAAACTTGACACTCTACCATGCTCTCTGAGTCCACTGGGGTCACAGCGTTGGCGTGATCCCAGCAGCCCATTCTGGCCTATGGAGAGCAGGTAGCCTTCAATAGTGAAGAACGGAAAGGGCTGTAATTCACTACTAAGACATGCCACACACATCAGGGCATGTCCTACCTTATGCCTACAATGCACCCTGCCCTTGGGCCTACCAGAGGGGTGGCTAATATGTAGGTAAGGGAAGGTTTAGGGACTGGCAAGTGGGGGCACTTGCGCAGTCAGCGCGACGGTCCCGGACCGCGCACAGGGTCTGCGGTGGCAGACCCTAGACACACTTTACAAGGCCGCTTCCGTGGGTGGCGCAACCAGCGCTGCAAGCCCACCAGCAGCATTGGCATTCACAAGCCCTGGCACCCCTGGTGCACTTTACTGGGGACTGACAGTGAATCCAATAAACCAATCGGGAACATCAATTACAGGTACACTTTACTTAGGGAGCACTTGCACTGCGGCACGGATTAGCCGTGGCGCAGTGCCCTGAGCGGACAACACCAGCAAAACAGTCGAGGCACACCATCAAAAAGTGGAAGGGAAACTCACGCCAAGGTGCCAGGTCCAACAAGCGGTGATTGCGGTTAAACCGCAATGTGGTCGAGGTAAGTTGCTAAAGCGTGCGCAAGCGGGAATGCTCTGATTGGCTTGACGCAACCTGAACAGAAAGTTGTGTCCACCATTTTATCATCTGGGAGCGGTTCCCGCAGCTTCAAATTTGTGTCAAAGCTAAGATAAGGGGCCAGGGTAGAGATACTCTGACCCCATGTTTGAGAAATGGGGGTATTAGTGACACAAGTTAGGTGTCCAAAATTGATTGGTTTTAATCGCACGCGATATTCGAGACGACTCGAGACCACCAGTGTGGCCCCCGTGTACCATTGCAAATATCGCAACATCATTGTGAATATTTGTCGAAAAAATATATATATATATATTTGTACAGACTCGTTGGTCAGTCACAGACTCATGTACACACTCACAAACTCACTCAGCCACTTATTCACCCATTCACATACCCACTCAGATACTCATGCACCCACTCACATACCCATTCAGGTACACATGCACCCACTTACAGACTCACTCGAAGAGTATTGCACCCATGTACAGACCCACTCAGAGTCTCATACCCACTTAGAGACTCTTACACCCACTCACAGACCCACCTGGGCACTCATGCACCCACTCACAGACCCACTCTTTCTTTTTTTTTTTTAAATCGTCTTTGTTGGTTTTTCCATAATATAAGCATATCACAAGTTATCATCTGTAGTATACAATATTATACGGTGATATTTACCATCTTGACACTCGGTGTGGAACCAGGTTACATTGCATTCTAGTAACAGGTGTAGAAACAAATTCTCTGTAAATATCCTTGTATATTATCCACAATGTGCTAAACAAATAAAGCAACAGACTTACTTTGTCCCCATATTTTCACACCAACTAATACGCTATAAACACTGAACAAGAAAACAGAAAATTATGCAATCTCTAATATTCCATGTGCACATAGTGATGCGGGACGTGTGTAAGCTAGAACAATTGCATGTATGTGTGTTTATTAAAAGTTGACGGGTGTAGCGGAAGGGGGGGTCGGGGGAGGAGCCAGAGGACTGCATGCAACATTCTCCCGTCCACCCACAGGGGTCGGAGGGCCCGTCTATTTAGGTTAGGCCCCAGCCGGGTAAGGGACCAGCCCATGCACGTCAGTGTACCATCCTATGACTACCAAAGCCAAGGACAAAAGATTGCCTCAGCCCCGCGTGGGACAGCATTAATTCAATCTACTCTGCACAAAAGACAAGTATTCTTGCCAACGCATGGGGTTAGTTTGGGGGGGGTTACGGTGTTCCATCAGTGTTTGTGTCGTGTGTTCCGCCACCAGTGCCTATGGAGATCCAGCATCCAGCTACGCACCTCAGGTACTGCTCTCGATTTCCACGACATGGCTATTCTCCTTTTTGCTAGCGCCAGCTCTAGATACAAAAATTTGTTAAGATTTTTCCGCCTAGCATTACGCTTGGTGATACCAAGTAGAAAGTGCAGCCCTTGTACCAGTATTAGTGTGTCAGTTGCACCCCCCAATATTGTTGCAACCTTGCTCCAATATGCACCTAGGCCAGAGCACGTCCAGACCATATGGAGGAAGGTTGCATCCGACTCAGAACAGTGAGGGCATATGTCAACCGACGGGGGGTACATATGGGCTAGTCTGTGTGGTGGTAAATATGTGTGATGTAAGAAATTAAACTGTGTATATTTCAGTCTGGCGTTTGTGGATATTATTTTGGGATATCCTATGCTCTCCATCCACTGTTTATCAGTTATAGTGACTACCAACTCACAGTCCCAGTATGCCCGAAGTACCGCCAACATGGAAGTAGCATCAGGGTTTAGAGAGCTGTATAGCACAGTCACCGCATGTCTGCCCTTCCCATGTGTGAGCAAAGTCTGCAGCACCCTTGATGTGTCTGGTTCCTTCTCTGCGTTCCCTCACGTTTGTAGGAACTGTCGTGCTAATCGCGCCTAAAGCAAAAAGGTGCCCTGCGCGACACCAAAGTTCTCTATCAACCCATCTAGACTCTGTAGCTGTGCATTCGTGAATAAGTCGCCCCAGGTGTGTAATCCCACCGCTGCCCAGGCCTCCAGCTACGGTCGGTCATGGCAAGTGAATGAGCCTGGTAAAATCTCAAGTGGGAGCATAGGCGCATACGGCATTGTCTGGCCCCTGGGTGTCACATATCTTAGCCAAATGCGTCTAGCTGCCATCATTAACAGGTTACTCTGCTTCCTCTGCATTGGGATAGTGCAGCCCGAGAGCCATTCTATGACTGCAGTGCACCTTAATATTGCCCAACCGGACAGCACTGCCCTGTGGGTGCTCGCTAGCCATCTCATTGGCCATTAATGTTGTGCGGCAGTTTAGTAATACTCGTAATTTGGAGCTCCCAGTCCCCCATCTGTAAGTGGAAGATATAATTTGCGGAGTGCCACTCATGACCTTGAGCCTCCCCATATCAGTGCAACAAGGAGCGATTCCAGATCTTTAAACATAGATCTCGGTAAATTATGCGGGAGGGCAACAAAGAAATAAAGTAGCCTCGGAAGCAAAAGCATTTTAGCTATAGCCACTCTCCCCATAGGAGACCATTGAAGTCCGCACCAGAACGGCAGTTCGGCACGTGCTCTGGATACCGCCCTACCCAGGTTCCCCTTCACGATGTCCGCGCTGGAATGATAAACCTGCACCCCCAGATATTTAAACGAGTCGAATGCCCACTTCAGCGGGATTTGGGGAATATCCTGCCTTTGCTCTGGCGGGACAACTTTCATGGGGAATACTACTGACTTCGGCCAGTTAACTCGAAGGCCTGAGGCCATAGCATGGGTATCCAGGAGCTGCATTAAGTGGTGTAACACAGCCTCATCTCCTCGCAAGTACACCAGTGCGTCATCTGCATATAATGAAAATATGTGCCATTGCCTATCCGCATGGATACCTCAGTTCAACATTCTCTGGCGGAGCTTGCACGCTAACTGCTCCATAGCAAATGCAAATAAGATAGGCGATAAGGAGTAGCCCTGTCTGGTACCACGTTCAATTATAAATTGCGGAGATATTTCCCGCCCTGTCCGTACTCGTGCCTGCGGATTTGTATACAATATACACACCCAGCGTAAATACTTAGGATCAATGCCAAATTTGCCTAGCACTTCTATCAGGTATTGCCACCCTAGGGTGTCAAACGCCTTTTCGATATCCAGTGGCACTAGCCAGGGGGTGTCAATTTAGGTACGGGCCCAGTCCAGCAGCCTGAACAGCCGGCGAAGGTTGAATCCAGTGTTTCTACCCAGGATAAAGCCATTTTGATCCTCATGTATCGAAAGGAATGCCATTTCCATAAGCCTATTGGCCAGCACTTTTACGAGTATTTTATAACCAGCATTCAGTAGCGACAAGGGCCGATATGATGCCATTTACAGCAGATCTCTTTCGGGTTTAGGCAGTACCACCAACAGTGCCTCTCGCAATGAAGCTGGGAGCTCTCCCCATTCATACCAATCCTCATACATGCTCGATAACTTGGGCACTAGTTGTTCGGCATAAGTTGAGTACAGCTCCGACGGCCAACCGTCAGTACCCTGAGACTTACCCACCGTTAACTGTTTAATACATCTAGTATTTCATCCGCCATAATACGTTCCTCCAAGGAATCATGCTGAGGTTTTGTAACCTGCGGGAGCTGCACTGGTGTTAAGAAACTACGAATGTGAGAGAGATTATCCACAACAGGATGCATAGTATTTGTAAAAAGAGTCATTTATTGCCGCCTGCGTGTTTACTAGCACCCCTTCGTTGTTGTATATCGCGGTGATAGGGGGTTGCAAAGCGTTGGATTTTAAGAGCCAAGCTAGCATATTGCCTGCTTTGTGACCCTCTGCATGTTTCCGGGCTATGTAATGTTTGTAATCTAGTGCACTCAGGCTGTCCGAGGTCTCCTTGTACGCCAGGCGTGCCCCAGCCAACAGAGGAACCACCTGGGGATCTGTGGGTGTCAAGCTTTCACATCTTTGAATCTCCACCTCATGTCTTTGCAAGTCCACCAAAAGCGCCGTACGTGAGCCATATGTCATCTTGATGGCCTGCCCCCGAGCGGCGACTTTAAACGCATCCCATTCTATGCCTCTGTCTGAAGCCGTTCCTGTATTTTCCTGAAAATATGTGGTGATCGCCTGTGTGATGGCAGTGCGGAAGGTCGTTGTTATAATGAAGTACAAAGCAGGTAAGCAGATAACTCTTCTTTATTCGTACTTCCACCACCACAGGATCCAGCATAACCAAGGAAGGGAGCAATAGAATGTTGGTGACAGGGCTAGGGGCGAACCAAGGGAGGAGAAAAGGAGGGGGAGAGAGGGACGTACCAAATAGGAGATTACAACACACCTCCCTGCGTAGGGCGAAGAAAGGGAAAGAGAAAGAGAAAGTTATAAGGGACGAAAGAGGAAGACACGGTCAAGGAGGAGAAAGGAAGGACACGAAGCCTGAGAGGGAAAACGGTGTAACAGGCAGCAACATGGTCACTACAGTAACAATGTAAAGAGTAGAACAGCCAGGCTAAAAGGGAACCACACGGAACATTTTACACTATCTCATTTTACACAGTAGTCTCTGGTCCAGACAGGTGATCTCCTTGTTCTCATAGACCTTCTGTGACTGAGAGTTTGCGACTCTGTCTCTGGGTTACTATCGTTGTCCCAGCCACCCCCTTGTCCATGAGGAATGATTCTGTCCATGCTCCATGTTTGGCCATTGTCGAGATGGACTACATTCCTGCCCACACTAATTATTTTGTAAGGATCCGAAAATCTTGACGCTTCTTTCCTGCGTGCTTTTGGTAAATCCACCCGGACCCAATCACCTTCTTTGAACATTTGTGTCTTTACATGTTTGGTCTGGTCGTATCTGACTTTGTATTTAGCTTGGTGTTCTTCCACTTTTCTTGAGATTTCACCTCTGTTTACTACACCAGCGTCCATTCTTGGCCCTACCGGTGGAGTTAGTTTAGTCTTAGGGATCCTTCCTTTGAGAGAGGTGAACGGAGAAACACCAGTAACACTGTTTGGAGAAGTGCGATATGCCCATACTGTTTCCACTAGCGCTGAATTAGCTGGTGTCCCCATTACTTCTGCTCTCTGCAAACACTCTTTGAACAATCGGTTGATCCTTTCCACCAACCCATTTGCACGGGGACAGTACAAAGCAGATTTGAGGTGAGTGATGCCCCGGTGATACAGAAATTCTTTCATATTGTCCGAAGTGAACTGTACTCCATTGTCTGTAATAAGGGTATCAGGTAACCCCTCCTCAAAAAACACATTTTCTAAGAATTGTATGAGAACTCTTGTGTCGATTTGCTGGACACATTTGTAGACCAACCACCTTGAGTGATAGTCCACTAGCACCAGGATGAAACGTTCCTTCAATGTTCTTAGGTTGAGGGGACCAATGATGTCCAAGGCTAACTTTGACCATGGTCGATCAGGCACTTCGACAGGAGAAAGGGGGGGCTTGCGGGTCTGGTGAGTTTTGTCACTCCGGCTACAGTCTACACAATTTCTCACCACCTGTTCCGTCATTGCGTCCATACCTGGCCACCAATATTCCAGTCTGATTTTATTCTTGGTTAGGCTACGCCCTAAGTGTCCTACGTGTGCGAGTCCCACAATCTTCTCTCTCAAGTTCTTCGGTGGAATCACTTTCTCCCCTCTGCAAACCACATTTCCTTGTATATTGAGTTCTACTCTGACATCCCAGAATTTACTTAAACTGGTAGGAATATCATTCTTGTTTTCTGGCCAACCATTCTTGATGAACTCTTTGATTGAACACATCTCTGCATCATTTTGCATACTGTCGTTCCATTCTTCTTTTTTTAAGCATGTAAGTTGCAAAATCACATCATCACATTCACAGCTAGCTGGAGCACTTTCTCCCTCTGATGGAGACCGTGACAAGAAGTCAGCAACCGTGTTTTGATGACCTGGCATATATTTCACACAAAAATTGTAGCCTTCCAGTCCCAAAATCCATCTAGCAATTCTGGGGGTGGTTTTGTTGGCCCCTTTGGTGGTGAAAGCAAACATCAGTGGTTTGTGGTCCGTCTTTACAGTAAAAGGGATACCCCACAGAAAGAAGCGGAAGTGTTTGATCGCCCAGAAACAAGCTAGTGCTTCTTTCTCCACCACCGAGTAGTTGATTTCAGCACCCTTAAGAGCTCGAGATGCAAAGGCCACAATGTGTTCCTTGCCTTCCCTCATTTGAGTGAGGCTGGCCCCCAACCCTTTATTGCTTGCATCAGTGCAAAGGATAGTGGTTTTGTTAGGGTCAAACCTACCCAGCGATGGTGCAGAAATTATGCTATCTTTGACTAGATCAAAGGCCTTCTGACAGGCATCGGACCACACATACGAGGTCCTGGATTTGAGTAAGTTGCGTAAAGGTTCCACTATTGAGGAATAGTTCCTCACAAATTTTGAATAATATTCGGAAAGGCCCAAAAATGATTTAAGCTCTTGAACACCTTTTGGGGCCTCAGTGTCCCTAATCGCCTTAACTAGGTCTATTTTGGGTTTGATACCATCTTGAGAGATGGTGTGTCCTAGATACTCAACCGATCCCACCCCAATGCGACATTTCTCTTTTTTTAGAGTGAGCCCTGATTTTTCCAAGTTAGACAAGACCATCCTGAGAGTGACGTTATGCTCGTTTAAGTCCTTCCCGTAGATTAGTATGTCATCTTGAAAACAGAGAGTTCTGGGAAGGTCTTTCAAGACATGCTGCATGATCCTCTGGAAGGCAGCCGCAGCTGAAGCCAAGCCGAAAGGCATGCGACGGAATTGGAAGGCGCCCAGGGGTGTCACAAAGGAGGTGAGATGCCGTGAGTTGGGATGAAGCTCCACCTGGTGATAGGCAGAGGATAAATCGAGAACACTGAAACAACTCGCACCATTAATGAGAGTTAGCACCTCATGAATACGTGGGAGGGGGTGCCTGTCTACCCATATGTTCTGGTTAAGGTCCCTGAGGTCTACACACAGCCTGATGTCCTTACTGGTAGCCTTGGTGGTAAGAACAATGGGGGCCAACCATTGTGAACATTCTATGGGTTCAATAACCCCCAACGACAGTAATCTGTATAGTTCATTTTGAAGGGGAACTTGCATTAAATGTGGTATGGGTCTGGCTTTGTGTGCTACAGGCTTGGCATTGGATTTCAATTTGATGGAATGTTGATAATTCTTAAGTAATCCTAGGTCATCAGAAAACACTTTAGGGAAATCATTGCAAACCTCCATCCCTCCCACCGAGGGATCCACTAAGAGGACTTGATCAGGACTGTTGGGGTCTAACTTAATCCCAAGTTCCCTCTGGTGTTTCCATCCCAACAAATTGGACCCCTTTTGGGTAATGTATATCTTGCCCACCGTGTTCCTTCCTTTGAACCCTATTTCCTTAGTAGTCATGCCTAATAGTGGTATGGGGTCCCCATTGTAGCCTCCTGGTTGGATGTCCGGAGGTTGTACCGTTTCTTCCCATAAGGGAAACAGTTGAGAAAATACTGTGGCATCAACAAGGGTGTAAGGGGAACACGAGTCAGCAAAGACAGATAGGGTTTTGTTATCCAGGGTAATGTTGCAAGATGGAAATTTATCAGTATTGTTCTTGTCTTTAAGTTGAAAAATTAACTTGGGATCAGGAAATATTTGTGGCTCGATCTCTAACACCGCTTTGGAGCGTTGATCATGACAAACCCTGGTTAAATGTCCCTTTTTCCCACATTTGTGGCAGACCACCGAACGTGCTTGGCATACAGGGTTGTTGGCTAAGTGTGTTGGGCTCCCACACCTATAACACTTGAGTTTGTTTCCCTGAAATGAGGTTTTCGCTGTCTTACTATTGTGATCTTTGCTTATGGCATTGACCTCCATAGTTTTGCCCCCTTCACCTTTCATTTCAACCATACAATCTGCCGTGTGCTCAATCCCTACTGCTATATCAATGGCTTCCTTGAGGTTGGGATTGGCCACCAGGAGCCTCTCCTGAATCTTGTGATTGTTGGTGCACCTGACCAACTGGTCTCTAATCAGGGAATCCTGAAGGGACTCAAACTCACATGTGTTCGCTAGACCCTTTAAGGCTGCAATAAATGGTTTGACCTTTTCATTTTTCCCTTGTGTTCTTGAGAAGAATTTATGTCTCTCTAACACTACATTTATCCTCTTACTGAAATGCTTTTCTAGTTTGTTTACTGCCACTATATATACATTTTCATCATCATCACTATCACTTCCCCCTTCAGCATTAGTCGAAATATCATCATAGACTTTACGTCCCTCAACGCCCAAATTGTGCAGGAGGGTGTGTAACTTACGTAAATGGGAAAATTTTTCCCCCCCAATAGCAATCAGATATGACTCCAGTAGCCCAAACCACTGTTTCCAGGGCAGAGCAGGTTCTCCTGCCTCGTTAAGGAAGGGTGGTGGTTGCGACATATTTGCTGCTGCCATATTCCAATTACAAATTGTTGGAAGGGGTTAATATTCAGCACTCCCGGATAATGAACAAAATAGTTAGAGGAAAAAAAAAACCCCCACAAAAATCACACAATATTTACAGCCCATACATTGCAAAACTCCCTAGTCACGTTGGGGCATGAGTAAGGAAAATAAAGTCAAGAGGAAGCTGAGCCTGTCAGCGTGAGCAGTCAAGCACGACGGAAGTGACAACAACAGTGCTCATAAGTGATGACAACTTTGTACAGCTGTGCCCGTCAGCGTGATTTGACAGGCCTGAATCCCAAAAGCTGTGCCCATCAGCGAAAAGAAGATAACAGATCCTTGATGAAAGAGATCCCAAGAAATTCCCTGGATTTGTGTGGGAAATAACGCTGGAAACCCCAAAGTAAAGTGAGTTGCTGTTTGTAAGAATAATCCTTTAAGTAAGGTTGAACAATGTGGCCACACTGCCACCCGGAGGAACGAAGCGGAACCACACCTCAGACGTCACAGCTGGGAAAAATAAATTTTGACAGGCTGCTACGAGCGTGCGAGGTGGAATGCCAGTTCCCGCCACGATCGTGACAGGAAAGATAGGAATTGGCCACAAACTTGAGGAATTTACAGGGGCTGTCCAAAACCTGACTCCCCACCAGACTGATTGCCACACGCTCCCTGGAGATGCCTCAGAAAATGGTCATCACAGCACAGTCCCTCAGATGGCAGCACCCAACCACGGAAAGCGCTGAGGCAGGGAAACCAGGGCACCCGTCTCCGAGCAGCGCTGAGGTGCACAACTGAAGATGAAGGTCCGGTAACTGCAGCACAGGCACAGAAAAGATGCGCAAAGCAACGGATGAACGCCGAAATGCAACCTCTTTCGACCAAAGCAGCAACGGAGCAGGGGACCCACGGGATAGGAATTCCCCGCTATCACGGCTGAGGCAAAGCTGAGAGGCACTATGCAGGAAATCCGTCACCAGCAACCAGAAGTAACGCGCTCCTTTAAACAGCACTTCAGATGGCAACACCCAGCCAACACTGGACAGCGCTGAAGCAGCTACGTCGGCCGTTACTGAAACAGTGCTCGTGTATTCAAACTGGGAATAAAGCGCTGGAAGGTGAAATCCAAGATGCAATGCGCTCCCCTCATCGGCCGAAGGCAAAGAACAGCCCATAAAAAACAAAGTAGTGTTACTTGAATTTTCACCTCTGAGCCACCACAGGTGCTGAACAGTGATGAACTCCAAACCGCCGATGACTTATAACAACTGGATTTGAAGAAGAAATTGGGGGTGGTGGTGAGCCGGCCCCACCCAGCGAATCGTCGCCAGTGTTATAATGAAGTACAAAGCAGGTAAGCAGATAACTCTTCTTTATTCGTACTTCCACCACCACAGGATCCAGCATAACCAAGGAAGGGAGCAATAGAATGTTGGTGACAGGGCTAGGGGCGAACCAAGGGAGGAGAAAAGGAGGGGGAGAGAGGGACGTACCAAATAGGAGATTACAACAGTCGTGTCCCTAGTTGCGGCCACAGGGAGATGCCATGTTGGGATCCCAGCCCTCTGAACGCCCCATGAAATGCGCAGCTGCAGTGGATTGTGATCGGATAATGCCCGTGCTAAATATTCCGAGTGTGCTACCTCAGCTAAGGCGTCAGCTGAGCAATATACTGCATCAATTTGCGTGTGGAGATCACGCAGCGTGGAATAATGAGAATACAAGCGCGTTCCAGGGTGTTGACTATGTCATGCGTCCCGTAGTTGCATGTGGTCTACCCAGTCCCTCAGGTATCTTGATATTGGAATGGATTGTGCACCCAAGAGCAGCGGCCACGAATGATCCAGATCATATGTGCAGTTATAGTCCCCTCCCCAAAGTGTTGGTGCTGTGGGGTCAGACAGCAAGGATGGTGCGAGTGATCGGCAGGAACTGCGCCTTTCCAGTGTTCGGGGCATACAGAGAGACCAGTGCAAGTGGGGACCCATCCAGCAGACCCTCCAACACCACATACCGACTGTGCGTATCAATGCGGATGCGTTGCAATTCCAACGGAGTGCTCGGCGCTACCCATATAAGGGCACCTCTGGCATAACCGGAATACGAGGTGCCTATCACCGTACCCCTCCAACGCTTACACAGAGAGACCAATGTTTGAGCAGTGAGATGCGTCTCTTGTAGTAGCGCTATTGCTATCTTATGTGAGTGCAAATACTGATATATTTTGTGTCTTTTGACCCAACCTGCCAACCCAAGCACATTCCAGATTACAAGTGTGTACTCATTATTTGCCATTTGATCCCTAATACACAGAGAACAGAAGGAGCCCCACACATGCAGTTCCCCCAGCCAACCTGCCTGCCCACCCACACCATCCCCCTGACCACCCAGCCACACACCCTTCTGCCCAAATGCGCTACGAGCTCCTCACTGTAAAGAGTAGAGATCACGTTAATCAAAAATAACATTCCCCAAACTCCCCACCCCAGGCCGGCTAGCCAACGGCCAATAGCCCACGTGCACTGAAATGCTATCAAACTTATTGTGAAACAGTTGCTATCACAGCTACTAAACATTCTCTGGGGGCGCAGCTAAATTCTGTTCCATCCTGGCCTTCGCTGCCATCTAAGTATCAACCTACGCTAAGATATCACATAGCACAGTCCCCCCTGTTTGAGAAAGGTATCAATATGGATCCAAACAGTGGAGCCCCCCCAAACCAACATTTTTACATTGTACCACATACTAATAATACTGAAAAATAAGGATATGCAGGGGATCTCCTCTGTCCAACCACCATTCGCTAGTTAGATATAGAAACTCGTGTCCAAAAGTCTGCGCACTTCAGGGAATCACCCCAGCTAATTTGCTGACTGTGGGTTCACCTCCAGACCTTCTCATTGTAGGTCATCAAACTGTGAGTCAGTTAGGGATACTGGGTGGTCCTGTCCATCGTCCGAGTCTGAATCATTTCTATTTGACGCAACAGCATTATTAAGATGTTCTGCTGTCTTTATAGCCTGTGCTTGCTCAGCTGCCACCTGCTTCATGGTTGGCTATTGTATCGTATTGTATTTGCGCCTACTAGTTTCCTACTAGTTTCCAGGCTAGTCGTGGATCTGCCTTAACAGTGGGCGGATGATGCGCCTGGCAATTTCAGTCTAACCAAGACTAAGCTTCTTCCGGTTTAGAGCAATATATGGTGGAGTCTTTGTAGTTAATACGGAGCATAGCTGGATATTGCAACGCATATTGTATCTGGTGCTCTCTCAGGCACTGCTCAACCTCTGTGTACGAAGATCTCAGACGTTGTACGGCCAGGGTATAATCAGGATATATATGCACAGTTGTGTTCTCCACCTGCCAGGGACCCCTAGATCTAGTCGCTTGCAGGATGTGATCTCTGTCCCTGTAATTAAACAGTCTCGCCACTACTGGACGTGGTGGATTCCCTGGGCGTGGAGGGCCCCCCAGCGCCCTATGTGCCCTTTCAATGGAGAAGACTGTCGAGGTCTTGCCTTGTAAGATTTCTTTTGAGAACCATTGTTCCAGATACAGGTCCATGGCTGGTCCCTCAACTGTTTCCGGCAGCCCCACAATACGTACATTATTTCTGCGGGAACTAACTTCTTGGTCCTCGACTCAGCCCGCTAAGTATTCTACCTCCTGTTGCAAGGCTTTGAGTTGATCTGTAGCTGTGGATACTGTGGTACGCAGGGCCGCCAACGCCAATTCCGATTCCTCCACTCTTACTTTGAGTTTTTTGTGGTCGTCCCTCAGAAATCCCATTTCCACGCATAGTGAGTCAATTTTAGATCCCAGCGTAGTTTTTATGTCCAGTATTGCAGCCATCAACTCATCGAAGCACTGTGAGTGGTCTAACTTGTTAGTAGGTGCACCGTGTTACGCTGTCCGCCCCCATCTGCTCCTGGCATCGTTGTTTCAGCTTGTGAGTGTTGGGCTTTGTCCGAACGCAGCTTTCCCATTGCATAGCAGAATAACTGCAGGGCCCAGTAACAATAACTACACAGGCGGTGTCCTTCACGTGGCGGGCCTGTACGTGCTATCTAGTGGCTGCCACTCTTCGTGATAGATGTCTGGGCGCCCGGGGTGTTTCCACAAATGTATATTGCACCGCCAGGTACAGTGCCTCTCACCTCCAGTCGCTTCAGCGATGTTCCCTATGTCGCCTATGAGGTCAGCAGCCACCGCAGGAGCTTCTAAGTAATGCACCTCGTGCTGCACTCTTTATAGTAGGTGTCAGGGCTCCGAGGGTGTCTCCACAAAGAAATATGGCGTTGTGCAGCACAGGGCCACTCGCCTCCAGACACCACAGCGATGTTCCCTATGTCGCCTATGGGGTCAGCGGCCGCCCCTGGAGCTTCTAAGTAGTGCAGCTCATGCTGCAAGGTCTGTCCCGGGCCACATTGCTTGCCCCCTTGCGCTCCCCAGGGCACAACACTAAACATAGAATGCGGGCAACACTCAGGGCAAGGAAAGGAATCCAGCTACACAATGAGGCCGATCCTGGTGGGGGAGCGGGCAGGCCCTCCGGCAACTCCACCACCCAGATCCCAAAGTGCAGATCAGGTCACAATCATCTCCATTTTCTTTATTGATTTTTTTCCCCCTTTCTTACTTTTGTATTAATTGTAGGGGAGAGACTCTGCACTCCTGCGGCGTACCCCAGTCCTCCATCTGCCGAATCTGCTGTGCTGTGATGTGGTGGGGGAGAGACGGCACACTTCACCGGGGGGACGCAGCCCCCAAAGCGCGCACAGGAACACCAGACTCCGGGAAGGGGAGGCATCTCCGTCCACTTTACATCCAATAGCGTTCCTCCTTACCTCCCCGACTTCCCGGAGGAGCCGATCTCCGCAGCTGAGGTCGAGAACCGCCGGTACAGACGAACACAGCGTCGCCCCTGAATTGATGGGCCTCGCCTTTCTCTGAGATTGCCAGGTAGTCAGGGGACTGTGCTGTACTTTGGGCCCCGTATAATCGTCTCTCAGCGGTATTTTGCAGGATGATGCGGCAGGCCAGGCATGGAGCTTAACAAAGAATGTCTGTGCTCGCTGCCATCTTGGCCACACCCCCCACTCACAGACCCACTCAGCTACTCATGCACCCACTTACAGACTCAAACGGAGAGTTATGCACCCATGTACAGACCCACTCATTCTGTCATACACTCAGACACTCGCACATCCACTCACAAACTCACTCAGATATACACACACCCACTCACTCACACACTCAAAGACTCACGCATCCACTCACAGACATACCCAGGCACTTGTCCTCTCAGTCACAGACCCACTCGGACACTCATGCCTGCACCCATTCACTCACCCACTTGGAAAAGTATGCTCACTCACAGACCCATTGAGACACTCATACACCCACTTTCAGATCCACTCACAGACCCACTCGGACACACACACCCATACAGCCACTCACACACCCACTCACAGACCCAGTCAGAGACTTATGCACGCACTCACAAACTCACTCAAAGACTCATGTGCCCACTCAGAGACTCATGCACCCACTTTCAGACCCCACTGAAGGACTCATGCAGCAAGTCACAGACCCACTCAGAGACTTACATGCCCACTCACATACCCACTGAAAGACTCATGCACCAACTTGCTATCCCACATGAAACAATTTTGGGAAACTGCTCTTTTTGACTAATGCATAGAGAAAATAAACCAATATGTTTCTAAACAGGTACACTCAAACATATGTAAATATGTCTATACGTCAGCTCGGTGATTCCTCAGGAACGGTTCGATGCTAAAAAGGGGTCCACCTCTCGACAGTCCCAACACTGAGTGCTATGATAGCGCAGGTATTTGGGATGATCAAGCGTGGAAGGAAAGGGAAGGGATCAGCAGGTAGGGAGATCTGAAAGGCAAACAATATTGTAAGTAGTGGTTTTTAACAATTTCCCTCCTAATGCTATCAATATTGGCTTTCCGTACCTGAAAACAAGAATAACAATTCCCAGTCCTATTTCGGAGGAAGGGTTAAGCATCAATGCAACTAGGTCAGCAATGGTAGGTTTTGCTCTAAAATAGGGGTTTGCAAATAAAAGAGAGTCTTAGAGCCTGTTTCCTCCGTATGACTGTAAAATGCAAATAGTGATTCTCTTATACCATTTATACAGGTAGCAGATAAACATACACACCAGCATGTATGTAAGGGTTCGCTTCACAGGGGAAGAGCAGAAAGCCGCCTCTTGAACCCCCTGTTAAGAGGAAGCAAACAACAATAACCACAATGCCCCTTTAGTGTTAAAGTAATATTCCTTTGAGTTTACGATTTTTAGAGATCGATGTGCCTCCAAGAATAATAACACTCTTATTCCGAAGTAGCTAATCACTGAATCACTTAAGCTCTTTAAGGCAGCGTAATCCATGACATGTATCTGGTTTGTAGATCTTTTGCCATACCGAGAAGGACTCGGAAGCAGACGAAAAGCAAAGGATTAACAGTCTCGTATTCCATGCTGTGCCGGCCCTGGCACAGCCAATGGAACACTAAATACTCAGGAGAAGTCTCAACAGGATTTGGTGCAAGTGTACCCTTACCATAAAGAAGGCAGGAAAGGCAGCTTGAAACGCGCTGCACGGTGGAATTATCAGCAGCGTCTTTCTCCCCGGAGCCTCTTTAAGAACTATCCTCCTCTTCCAGGTTGTGACACGATTTGCCCAGGCAAATGCGGCTACTTACGTTTTGCCTCATGGGAAATTTAGTTTTAGTTTCCTTCTGATATTGCGCAAGAAGCGCCAACGGTCGGAGAGGAATGAGGATTTCTTGCAGATGTGGGGGCACCCCATCCTGTCCACCACCCCACTAACCAGGACCATGCTTCTCCAACCGGGTAAGAAGGGGTGCAGTGTCAATTATGGCCCCCTGTACCGCTACTTGGTGTGTGTGCGCTATTTTGCTGAGTGTGTGTGTAACAGCACATCCCTTCTCTAAGGAGCGCAGACAGGTTCAGGGTTTTTCCGGATCTCTTTTATGCAATGTGGCTGTTTGGCAAGGGGGTGTACGAACCAGGAGTTTTCCTCGGGGCCATAGTTCTTCCATGCAATGAAATACCACAGAGAACCTTTCTTCTTTTCGAGTCCAGTATTGCCTTTACCTCGTATTCATGTTCGTTGTCTACACAGATGGGAATAGGTTTTTACTTGACAGGTTTACACGAAGATTTTAACAATGAAGTGTGTAACACCGGATTAATTCTCATATTCGAGGGTAGGGCCAGTTTCACTGCCACTGGGTTGATGCATCACACTATTTTGTAAGGGCCAATTAATCTCAAATTGAATACACTATATTACTTGAAGCATATGTTTTTAGTCGACAACCATACAAAGTCCCTTTTTTTTTATACTCTGGGCCGAGTCTTTGGTGTTTATCTGCGTATCTCTTGTATCGGTTATTGGCTTCTTGTAAATGTTCTCGAGCAACTATAAAGGTGTTTTGTATTCTTCATGTTCGTTCCTTGAGTTCTGGAATCTTGTCGGTATCTATAGGGTGTACCAAAGGTATAAACCTAGGATGGAATCCATAAGTACAGAAAAATTGAGCCATTTTGATAGAACGGTGATGGACACTGTTGTACGCTACCTGTGCTAGCCATAGTAGCTTTACCCATGAATCCTTGGTGTTGACCAGATAGCAACGAAGGTATTGCTTCAAGGTTTTGTTCAAACGTTCTGTTTGACCATCGGTCTGAGGGTGAAAGGCAGTAGACGTGTTAGGAGAGATCTGAAGGGTGTTACACCATACTTTCCAGAATTGGCTGGTGACTTGTGAAATCCCTGTCAGATGCATTGACCGTTGGCAGACCATGTAAGCGTACAACATTTGTAAGTAGCAACTGGGCCAGCTGAGCGGATGAAGGAAGCGCCGGACATGCTATGAAGTGACCCATTTTCGTGAGGCTATCATTAATGACTAATACGGTGGTACATCCTTGGTCTTTGGGTAAACCTACTATGAAGTCCAAAGATATAAGCTCCGATGGCCTCCCAGGGGTAGGTAAAGGTGAAGTAAACCATAAGCGTGTCCATCATCCATCTTTGCTTGACTCCAGGTTTCACACTGTTTGATTTGTCTTTGTATGTCTCTACGAACTGTAGGCCACCAGAACTGACGTAATACTTTGTTCAGGGTTTTATCCATTCCCACATAGCCTGCACAGGGATTCTCCTGACACCACTGGAATATCCTCTTCTGTAGTTCTGTGCAAGGAACTAACAGTTGTTTTCCTTTCATGGGTAACCCTTTCTTCAGTTGCCAGGTGGGATTGTTACGCAGCCAATCTTCCATTTGTGATTCTTAAGAGTTTGTTTTATTTGATTACAGAAGTGATCCGTTTGAACAAGGCCTATTACCTTACTGGTGGGAATAATGGCCTGCGTTTTCGGTTCCCTAACTTCTGTTGTTGAATCCTGCAGAGAAAGGGCATCTGTTTTTTTGTTGTCCACTCCAGGGCGGTATGTTACAACAAAATTGAATTCAGCAAAGAATAGCATCCATCGTAGCTGTCTAGGGGTGAGTAATTTAGCTGATTTCATGAACTGCAGGTTCAGATGATCCATATATACGGTAATAACCTGTTTTGCTCCCATCAGGTAATGTCTCCATTCTCTGAAGGCCTCTTTAATCGCCAACATCTTTCTCTGCTGTGGTATAATGTGATTCATCTTTATTCAATTTCCGGAACATGTACACAACCGGGTGTAGCTGTCCAGTGTTTTTATTCCGTTGAGACAATACAGCCCCTACTGCCACTTCAGAAGCATCTGCTTCTATTATGTAAGGCATTTTGTTATCGGGATGTGCCAGGATGGTGGCAGATGTGAAGGCTTGTTTCAATACCAAGAAGGATTGTTGGGCCTCTTCAGTCCATTATAAGGAAACATTCTTCCTCAACAGTCTTGTGATGGGAGTCACCTCTCGTGAGAATTGATTTATGAATCGCCGATAAAAATTCCCAAAACCCTGGGAAACACTATACATACTTCATGTTTTTGGGCTGGGGCCAATCCATCACTGCCTGTATCTTACGACGTGACATTTCTTGTCCTTCGGCTGATAGTATGACGCCTAAGAACTCCACTCTCTCCACATGGAACTCGCACTTGCTAAGTATACAAAATAGGTGATTCTTTCGGAGTGTCTGTAACACAGCTAGAACATGCGAGGTCTGGTCTTCTTCTTTGTTGGAGTATATCAAGATATCGTCAATATAAACGATGGCAAATACGTCTAGATATTGACTAAGCACATTGTTTAGGAAAAATTGGAAAGCCGCAGGGGCATGACTCGATATTCGAAAAACCCATGTCTTGTATGGAAGGCCATCTTCCACTCGTCTCCCTTCCGCATTCTCACCAGATGATAACGCCCCCTTGAGGTCCGGTCTCGTGAATACTACGGCTTGTGGAACCTGGTCTAATTAAACCGGAATCAGAGGCAACAGATACCGATTCTTTACTGTGACGTTGCTCAAGGCTCTGAAGTCCACACAAAACCACAACTCGCCATTTCTTTTGGGTATGTAGAATAAAGGGGAGGCTGCCGGTGATTTGGAAGGTCGTATAAATCCGTTCTTTTGATAGGTATCCAGGTACTCCCGCAGGTGCTCATTCTCAGGCTCTGTGAGGGTATAAAGTCTTCCACAAGGTATCACTGCTCCAGGGGTTAGGTCTATTTGGCAGTAGTACACTCGATGCGGGGGTAATATGTTCGGCTGTTCTTCATTGGCTACATCCATGAGATCATAGTATTGTGGAGGTAGGTCTACCTCCTTCTCTTCAGCAGTGGCTGTAACATGTTAACCGCAAAATGCCTTTGCTAAGTTTTCCTGCGGTTTCAAGCAATGCTATATGCAAAAAGGGGAATTGAAATCCAATAACGTTTCACTCCAATCGATTGAGGGATTATGCATACACAACCAGGGGATTCCCAATATTAGACCATATTGTTTGGCTTGTATGATGTTGAAAATCAAAAGTTCACAATGGTTGTTCCCACATGTGACTTCCATCTCTGTGGTGTTGTAACAAATGGACACTGATGCCAAATGTCTCCACTCCACTGCCACCACTGTCTCTGGTTCTGATTTTCTAAGGAGTACCACCTGTAGTTTCTGAGTCAACTTTTCATCCATTGAGAGCCCAGTGGCTCCTGAATCCAACATAGCCTTTAGAGTATGCCACTGGTTATTTATGCGTATTTGCACTGAAATATAGAAATGGACTGATGGATCTCTCTGCCCTTGATTGATGGAAGGAATAATATTCACGCCCAAGAACTTCCCTTCCTGTCTTCTTGAGCTCTGGAGTTTTCAGTTTTTTTCACTTGTGTGGTGGCACTGGTTACACGTCCCTAGCTCAGCCTTTAGGCTTAACCATACAATCTTTTACATAATGTCCTTTCCTCCTGCAGTAGAGACACAACCCATTCTTTCTACGCTGTTCTCTTTCTTCTGCGGTTAGAGAGGCTCTTACTTAACCTATTTCCATAGGTTCTGAGGCGGCACTATTGCTCCCTAAGATACTTCGGTTTTTCTCAAATTGTGGGGCTAGCTTTTCAACTCATCGCCTTTCGTTCTTGCGTTCTGCTAGTCTATGGTCCAGATGTAATGTTAGATTAATGAGCTCAATACATGTAGCGAGTTGCGGTTCAATAGGTGCCAGCACGTCCTTCAATTCATCCTTAAGGCCTTGGTCAAATAAGGCAGCTTGTTTTGCTTCTGGCCCGTCAGTTTCAGCTACCAGCCTTTGAAAGGTGTTTATATATACCAACAAGTCTCAGTTTCCTTGTTTTAACTCGATTAGCTCTCGGTCTGCAGAAAATGCAGCAGCTCTTCGATCGAACACCCTCTCAAATTCTGTACGGAAGGCCGACCAATGGTACATCAACGGGTCATCACGGTGTACCAACGGAACAGCCCATTGTGCAGCATCTCCAGCCAAATAAGAGATCGTGAAGGCAACTCTCAACTGATTAGTGGGAAAAGCCTTAGGCTTACAACTGAAATGTAATAATTTGTGTAAGGAATATCTGGACCTTATTGGTGTCTCCTGAGAATCTTTCTGGTGCGGCTAGCGGGATCGGAGTGGGCATATCTACGCTAAAGGGCACTGTTGGTGTGGAGACGACCCGCCCCAAGTGTACCTCCCTGTACCTATGTCATATGGGTTTCGCTGCATCTGTTCGATTTTTAATCTAAGGGCTTTGGTTTCCGCCAGAGAGGCGGCTAGATCCTGCTGCACCAAGGCCAAGGCTCCTATTAGGTCCTCTAAGGTGGCCATTTTTGCTTCGACCCTCCCAGGAGGAATTAAATATATGGGCTGATAATTTCATCAGCTCACTGATTCCTCAGGAACGCTTCGATGCTAAAAAGGGATCCACCTCTCGACAGTCCCAACCCTGACTACTATGATAGCGCAGGTATTTGGGATGAACAAGCGGGGGAAGGAAAGGGAAGGTATCAGCCGGGAGGGAGATCTGAAAGGCAAACAATATTGTAAGTAGTGGTTTTAACAATTTCCCTCCTAATGCTATCAATATTGGCTTTCCGTACCTGTAAACAAAAATAACAATTCCCATTCCTATTTCGGGGGAAGGGTTAAGCATCAATGCAACTAGGTCAGCAATGGTAGGTTTTACTCTAAAAAAAGGGGTTTGCAAACAAAAGAGAGTCTTAGAGCCTGTTTCCAGCACATGACTGTATAATGCAGATAGTGATTCTCTTATATCATTTATACAGGTCGCAGATAAACATACACACCAGCATGTATGTAAGGGTTAGGGGTGGGCGGAATTTGCGTAATCGCGTTACGCAAATCTCCGCGAAACGGTAAAAAATCTCCGCGAACACGCAGAAATTCCGCGAACACGCGGAATTGCTTGTTCGCGATACTTTTTTCCTGTTCGCGATCGCTGTTTGCGTGCTCGGGGTGAAATATCTCGCGAACACGCATATTGAGAACGCGAACAAGCGAAAAATTTCGCGAAGTCGCGGAACGCAGATTTTTGGGTAATTTCGCGTTCTCCGCGGAACGCGAAATTACGTAAATTCCGCAAATTCCGCGAACGGAACGGAATTTGCCGCCCAGGCCTAGTAAGGGTCCACTTCACATGGAAAGAGCAGAAGGCTGCTTCTTAAACCTCCTGTTAAGAGGAAGCAAACAACAATAACCACAGTGCCCCTTTAGTGTCAATGTAATATTCCTTTGCGTGTACGATTTTTGAGATAGATGTGCCTCCAAGAATAATAACACTCTTATTCCGAAGTACCTAATCACTTTAAGGCAGCGTAATCACCTAATCGCTTTAAGGCAGCGTAATCCATGACATGTATCTGGTTTGTAGATCTTCTGCCATACGGATAAGAACTCGGCAGCAGACAAAAAGCAAAGGATTAACAGTCTCGTATTCCATGCGATGCCAGTCCAGACATAGCCATCGGAACGAAATACTCGAGAGAAGTCTCGACAGAATTTGGTGCAAGTGCACCCTTACCATACTGAAGGCAAGAAATGCAGCATGAAACGCGCTGCAAGGCAGAATTATCAGCAGCGTCTTTCTTCCCGGAGGCTCCTTAAGAACTATTCTCCTATTCCGGATTGTGACAAGATTTTCCCAGGCAAATGTGGCTGCTTCCATGTTGCCTCATGGGAAATGTAATTTTAGTTTCCTTCCGATGTTGCGCAAGAAGCGCCAATGGCCAGAAAGGACTGATGATTGCTTGCATACCTGGGGGCACCCCATCCTGTCCACCACCCCACTAACCAGGACCATGCTTCTCCATACCGGGTAAGAAGGGGTGCAGTGTCAATTATGGTCCACTGTACCGCTACTCGGTGTATGTGAGCTATTTTGCTGAGTGTGTGTGTAACACTATATATGTGTTTAATACTTTGTCAAAAACTCGCGCTATTCTCGACTACCGACATCATCGCGATTTCTAGTGGCGCCACAACGAATGAAAAATCTATTTCAGATGTCATTTTTTTAACAAATATATACAAAGGGGAAAGTTAAATCAATATCTTCCTAAACAGCTTGAGTCAGACATTAAAGAAAACATGTCTGTATATCTGTTTAACACTTTGCCAAAAACACGTGCTCTTTGCGAGTATCGATGCCATTGCGACTTCCAGTACCGCCTCGAAGAAAATAAAATCATTTTGGGTGTACTTTTTTTCGACAAATCTATACAAAGGAAAAAGTTAAATCAGTACCTTACTAAACAACTAGACTCAAACTTTAAATAAAACATGTGTCTATATATGTTTGACACATTGTCAAAAACGCTTACTATCCAGGATTACCGACATCATTGCAAATTTCGGTGTCACCGCGAAAAAGAAAAATGCATTTTGATGTTTTTTCAACAAATTAATACAATGGGGAAAGTTAAATTGATATCTTAGTAAACAACTAGACTGAAACTTTATGTAAAATATGTCTATATATGTGTTTTACACTTTGACGAAAACACACGCTATTCGCTGTGTGTTCTCGGCGATCGCAACAGCATTACAAAAAACAAAAATATCTTGAAATAAAATGATTAATGTACTTTTTAAGTAAATAGATGAAAAATACAACAATAAGTGGTGCACCATGCAGATGTCATTTTCAAAATCTAATTATAGAAAAAAAATACAAGGATATTATAGTTATGAAATAGAATTTAAAAAATCCATAGAAATCCACTGAAAAACCAAAGGTTACAGAGACGTTATATTTAGGAAATGGAATTTGAAAAACCTTTCAAATTCACTGAAAAAAACAAAGGTTACAGAAACGTTATAGTTAGGCTGACATTTCACTCATACAAAACCAGAAAAATTCTACAGTTATAGTTAGCTGAGCTTACCATACCTCGGTCCCCTGCAATGTACTGCTTATCACCTTGTGTTTGCTTTGTTTGCCCTAAGTTGGCAGGGTATGCCCTGACGTGGGTCCCTTCCTCACTATGCCACTGGATTCAAGCTAGCCTGGCTGATGAGGGGTGTTACCCCGAAACCTATCCCAGCATGCTCGTTTCTGGCCCAGGTAAGACCTGGCTTGGCAGTTCGGGCTGGACTGTTCCCATATGGAACAGGGTCAAGACTGATTTGCATATGGCTGGGTCTGAACTGGGGTGGCCAAGTGAGCTAAAGAACGATGATGGATTCAACCCAGATCTGTGACTGGGGGTGAGTATCTGAAAAGTTTCAGCACTCCGTTCATCATCTCCTTGTGTTTGCTTTGTTCACCCTAAGTTGGCAGGGTATGCCCAGACGTAAGTCCCTTGCTCACTTTGCCACTGGATTCAAGCTAGCCTGGACGATGAGGAGTGTTACCCCGAAACCGGTCCCAGGATGCTTGTTTCCAGTCCAGGGAAGACCTGGCTTGGCAGTTCAGGCTGGACTGTTTACATAAGGAACAGTGTCAAGACTGATTTGCATATGGCTGGGTCTGAAGTGGAGTGGCCAAGTGAGCTAAAGACTGATGATGGATTCAACCCAGATCTGTGACTGGGGGTGAGTGTCTGAAAAGTTTCAGCACTCCGTCCATGATCTCCTTGTGTTTGCTATGATCTCAAATATTACATCACTCATGACATGGTCAGTGACATCACTGATGGACTCAAAAGTGACATCACTGATGATATCATCACAGAATCTCTGACGCACCTACTCACACCCCCATATAACCTTTCATACACTGCTCCAACATCCACACTACCCTTCTCAAAACCATTGACACATACATACCAGTACTTACACACCCACTCACTGATTTATAAGTCTATACATACATCCACTCAGTCACCCATACAACCAGCTATAAGCCAACTCACTCACTAATACAGCCACTGATATATCCTCTCATATACCCATACAGCTACTCACATACTGTCACAGGCCCATAGAGCTACTCACACACCTACTCACTCACCCATACATTCAGTCACAGAGACACCTACTCACCCATACAGTTACACACACACCCACTTACTTATTGATACAGATACTAACACATACTCACTCACCTGTAGTTACTGATACAAGCACACACTCACCCATACAGCCACCCTCACATTCAGTCACTCACCCATACAGTCACTAATATATTCCAACACTCACCTATACTGCCGTTTATATATGCAGTTACTCACCCATATACTACTGACATCCATTCACTCACCGACAGCCATACACACACTCAGTCACCCATACAGCCTCTCACAGATACACCCACTAACTCATACAGCCACTAACTCACCCACTTGCTCATCTATGCAGGCAGTCACACCCACCCCCACCCACCCACACAGACACTCATACACCCAAACAGGCACTCCGACAATCAATCAATCACCCATTCAGCCACTCACGTACCCACTCACATACCCATATAACCCCTTAGACAACAACTGGCTTACTGATACAAACATCCACACAACCAGTCACTCACCGAAACATTCACTGAGACACCTAATCACTCACTTATACAGTCAGTCACGTACTCACTGAATCATCCATACAGGCACTCATATGCCCACTGATTCACCAATACATCTTGGAATATATGTTTAACACTCATGACCTTTTTAAAAACACTTACAGACACTGGATGATGGCATCAGTGATGTCATTTGAGATATCATGAGTGATGTCAAAGACCATGTCATGAGTGATGTAATATGTGAGGTGATAAGCAGTGCATTGCGGGGGCATGAGTTATGGTTAGCACAGCTAACTATAACTGCTTAATTTCTCTGGTTTTGTACGAGTGAAATGTCAGCCTAACTATAACGTCCCTGTAGCCTTTGGTTTTTTCAGTGAATTTCAAAGGTTTTTTAAATTCCATTTCCTAACTATAACATCCCTGTAACCTTTGTTGTTTCAGTGAATATCTATCTATCTATCTATCTATCTATCTATCTATCTATCTATCTATCTATCTATCTATCTATCTATCTATCTATATATGCATAAATACATATATCAATAGATAGATGATATATGGGTAGTGTTAGGGCAATGTTTCCATAGGAAATTGATTTTTTAGTGTGATAATAACTTTGGCTCTGTTTAACGCATCTTCACTAAACATTCCAACAAAAGTCTCATCCACAGCAGCTCCTTCCTGGAAAGTTTTGGGGTGATTCAGCAAGCAGGGCAGAGGAAAAAGAGGGGGAGGATGGGCGGGTCAATAGGCATTTTCCCTCATGCAATTTTTATAGAAAAATTGAACAGCGATTCAGAAAAATGGTTGAATGGCATTGCACCAGATTTGGCAGTAAGCTAGAGCTATAACCAGAAATGGCATTTTTCGTAATTTGGTGCATATCCGTTTGGTAGTTTTCGAGAAATTAAGGTTAAAAATGTATGCTTAATTTACACAACAGTACCTTCTTGGAGGATCCACAAGTCCAAATTTGCAGGGGAATCGCGGATCCAGAGCATCACAAAAAAAGTGGGGGGGCGGTTGCCAGGGCGTTGCTCAATCATGGGGTTGGCTGATCATGAAAGATTAGGCACAGGTCCTGGCCTCAGACTAGGCCCTGGCCCACCCCCATGCCGCTCATAGCTAAAGGCCGTGCTCAGCGCAATGGCTGATATGGAAAGGTATGGTAATAATCTTGGTTTTATGATGGGACAATGAGTCCCTAAACCATGCATGCCTTAACCACGCAGTCTTAACAACGACCGTGTCTTTACCATGCATGCCTGTACAACAAATTTCGTTGTAAAGGCATGATTGGTAAAGGTATATGCGTGGTAAAGATCACGCCCCAGCCCCCCCGTCCTGAACCCTAAAAGCCGGCCCCCAGCCCTGCAATCTACCCACCCCAGCCCTCATAACTACCCCAACTCCCTAACCTGAGCCCTAAAACCCGGTCCCCAGCCCAAAAAAATGACCCGACCTCAGCCCCCTCCCTGAGCCCAAAAACTGGACCCCAGCCCTGAAAACTGCTCCTTCCCCCAACCCTGAGCCCTAAACCCGGCCCCAGCTGTAAAAACTACCCCAACCCATCCCCCTGTCCAGAGCCCTAAAACCGTCCCCAGCCCTAAAAACTACCCCCATCCCCCTACCCCCAGGTCCCAGCCCTACTTACCAACCCAAAAGCTGGTCCTTCCTGCCCCGATCCTTCCTGTTCCTGTCCCTGCCCATCCGCTCTGCATCTAGAGCGCTGACTGCCTTAACCATGCATATGTGTGGTTAAGGCAACCGTTGTTCCGCTTGCAAGAAAGCGGCATGCATGGTTAAATCCGCATTGTAAATGCTGTTTCCCAATAATTTATTACTTTATGTTACAAAAACCCCAGAAATTCACTGAAACAAACAAAGGTTAAAGTGACCTTGTAGTTAGGTATGGTAATAACATCTTACTTGACATTAAAAGAAACTTAAAGCTATGGTTAGATGAAAATGTAAGTTAAAACAAAACGATTTAACATAACCCACTGAAATTCAGCAGTAATAGTTAACTGAAGAAACTATAAATCGTACACTCACCATGCACTGCTTATGACTTCACATACTACATTTTTCATGAAATGTTGTATGACATCACAAATAACATCACTGATGACATCTGAAATGACGTAATGGATGCCAACACTGTGCATTGTGGGGGCGTGAGTAATCGTTTCTTCAGTTAGCTATAACGCGTTGCCCCCTCCCTGAGTCTCATTAGGCCATAGGAACCCCAGGGCCCTATGTATTTTCAAGGGGAGAGAGTTTCCCTGTGGCCCCTCTCACTGATCCTTATTTGACCATGGGGACACCATCCTCCAGGTTTTTTTTGTGGTTTTTTTAAAGAGGAGGGGGGGGCGCGGGCCCACCTCACTAAACCATTATAGGCCCTGGGGACCAAAACTGGGGGCCAAAACTTTCACACAAGGGGAGTCTCTTTAGGCCTTGGGGACCACATCTACCAGGGCCTTTTAAAATAAATAAAGGTCCCCGCACCCTCCCTGCGCATTATCAGGCCCTGGGGACCCTATCTCGAGGGCCTTTTTTTATGAACTGGGCCCCCCCTTATTAGGCCCTGAGGACCCCATCCTCCAAGGCCTGTTTTGTTTAAATTAAAGGGGAGGAGTCCGCATGGCACCCCTCCCTGAGCCTTGTTAGGCCCCCCTCCCCTTTATTATTGAAATCGACCCTGGGGGGTGGGGACCTCGGCACCTTTAGAGGCTCAGGGAGGCGGGCTGCGTGGCCCCCCTTCTGCTTATATGCAAATTTTGGCCCAGAGGGCAGGCTTTCCGGGGCGTTTCATGGCTCGAGGAGGGAGGCCACGAAACCCCCTCCCCCTATTGAATGCAGTCCTTGGGGTTGGCTCCCCAGGGCCTATAATTAATTCATGCAGAGCTGCCGCCATGTTAAAAAAAATTCTCATTAGATTCTTGGGGAATCGCAGCAATTTTTGCTGATTTTTTTGTTTTTGGCCCAGGGTGTCAATCCGAGCGCCTTCTTCTGGGGAAGTCGGACTCCTGCAGGAGCACGATGGCCCAAAGGAAATAAAGCTCTCTGGGCCAATCGGAATGCTCTGTTTTTAAACTGGTGCTCCTGCGAGAGTCGCTCAAGCCTGTCGCGGACCCAACCGTCTCGATATTCGATTGCTTTTTAACCTTAATTTTTCAAAACCTCCTGAACTGATTTACAGCAAATCACAAAAAGCCCAATCTGCAGACCAAGATTTAGCCTCCTGCTAAATTTGGTGTCATTCGGTTCAGCAGTTTTTGCTTCAGCCCTGCCTAAAGAAGTCTATGAAAAATGCATAGGGTCCCCCCCTTTTTCCCGGCCCCTGCTCGATGGAACACCACAACTTTCCATGCACAAACAGGTCCTTTTTGGAATGTTTCGTGGAGATTTGTCAAACGAGGACAAAGTTATTAGCAACACAAAAAACGCTTTACAGCTGACCTAACTGTAACTACCCAGTGACTACCGCCAATGCGGTGGGGTGGGGTGGGGTAGTATAGCAGTGTAGTATAAATATGTTTCACTGAAATTCACCAGTTATACATAAATGACCTATGGATAACTTACACTACCTTAGATTTCCGATTGCATCAGTGATGTAATGTGTGAAGTCATAAACAGTGCAATATTACATTGCAAGGTCATTTACCTATAACTGGTGAATTTCAGTGGTTTCTGTTAATGGGCATAGTATGTTGGTCTCCCCCAACTGTTAGACTTTTTTAAATGGATACCAACTCTCCTGCATTGATTACATATTTTACCAGCTGCCGACTTTACCTCATGGATGAACTTTACCTTGCAGGGCCAGGAAGCCAGCCATCACTGACCAATGTAGGTTAACCTTTAGAAACTTATTAACTCCCTTATAAAGTTCACCCACTTTAAGCAGAACACCCTAGCAGACTCACAGCAAGTATCAACATATCACACAAGCAGGAGCAATCCATCTGAAATCTATAAATAATGCATTTCAAGCATGTAATGATATACTTAAATGGTATGCAAAAAATTGGTAATGTTGTAACTTGGTTGCAGATAAGCCTACAAACGGGAAATTGTAATAGAGGAAAGGTAGCTATTTAACTTGCCCTCAAGAAGCGTGATCTAGGGTCAACAATATGAACAAAATATACCCTCCTGGTCAGTAATGGCAGGTGTTCATCAATTGAATTTTTTAAATAAGTTAGCTAAGAAAGAATATGTAATAAAAATGTCTCTCTTAAGTTGGAAGAAGGCTATCTTAAGATGATTGTGAGCGAGAAATTTACTCAGTTGTATAAAAAAAATCCTTAGAGCTCAACAAAAAATGTGGGTTGAAATGAGTGCAAGGGACCCATTCCTGTCTAATACCCATCTGAACTGATCGGCCCTAAACTTATCAGTCAAAAGTTATATTGATTATTATTAATATTACTATTATTAGTTTTAAGAGACACCAAAAACACCCCCTTCCAAGTACTGAATCGCAAATCTGAATCACAAATCTGTTTAGGTGTCTATTAAATTTGACCAGAGAGCTGTGTTAGTTCATTTTAACTGATTTTTTTTTGTTATTATGATGATGATGACAGCGATGAATATTATTATTGTTATACTTTTTTTTTATCATCAGTCTTAATATAGTCAAATATTTTCTAACTATTTGTGTTAATATGCTTTTATGCAGTGTGTGTTCTTGCATACATTCAATTCCACTTCTTGATCATTTGCTATAAATTATTCCTACATCAATATTTTTTCATTATTTTACTTTGTAAACTTGTAGTTATGGTCTAGCTTGTTTTTTCATGGAAATGGGTTTATTGGTTTTAGATTTTCAAATCATTCATATTTCTCAAAGCGTCTTACTAATCTGTGTCCTCCTGTGGCGGATGTTAACTTCATAAAGGTCGGCAGGTGACTGGAACCAAGACATTGAACACGAAAGAGATAGTCATGCCCAGCAAGATAAAAGGAATAGAATTTGCCTCTGCCCCATTTCTTTGCACTAAAGCTTGTTGGGCAATAAAATTACATTTATGGCTGCCATTCCTTGTTGCTTAACATATTTATTGAGAAACTCATACATGTGGCATTTATTTTTTATCATTTATTTTTCCATAAACTAAATATAATAACTTTTATAGCAAAAAAGATGTGATTGCAGGACAGATTACAGCTGTGGGGAGTGAAAATAGATGTCACAGGTAAACAAATATGGAGAATCAGAGTACATGTAGAATAATGTGTTGCTGTATAGCTAGTTGTCAATGCATAAAGTTATAAGTTAGGTTTATTTAACAAATGATTGCAGTATAATACACCTCTGTGAGTGACACATGTTTTTTGTCAGGTTCCTCTTCTGCTTGAGCTTTCTGGGCTAGAGAACAACATATTAAGGCTAAAAATTAATGAGGTCTCTCCGCTTAAACCAAGATATGAGGTCCCCGATGTCATACTACAAAGACCGTCAACCCAGAGGTAAGATCTTTTAAGTAGTTGTACTGACAAAATAGGAGGTGCATGTATTGTATTTGAAAGTACTTATGATTTGGGTTGCATTTATCTAGTCAGGCATCACTAAGAATTGAGGGCCTGTTGTATTAGGTAGGTGGTTGTAACAATTCACTCTTATAGAAGTGTTTACCATATGATATTTTAACCACCATATTCTTCAAATGAATATCGCCCACTATTGACGTAATGTACACTGTTGAATAAAGCTTGTTACTTGTTTTATTTGATCATGTGTCTCCTACATTCCGCTTCACAGCATTGATATAAAAAAAGAGAGGCTTTATAGAGTACCAAAGTTTACTGTAATACTAAACTTTAGGGAGGTCAGATGATTTTCAAGTCATGGACTGAGGCTGTTCCCGAATGAATCACTCTGGCACCTAGCAGTCGCCATCAAATCTAGCACAATCACAAGTCACAAGTAGATTGCGAAACTCTGAATTCAGCTTCCATTCCTCGGGAGTGTACAGGTAGTAATATGGGACTAGATGACAATATGATTTTGAATCAATTTGACAATATCATCTTAAATCAATTTTTCCAGTGGTCAATATGCTTCAGAAGGATTTTTGGAGCTGAGAGCTTTGAAATCTGAACATTCAAACACAGTCTTGCTCCCATTCAATTATCCCTTGTCAGCCAGCAGTGACTGCATCGTGAGCCCATATAGAGTCCATTAAAGTAGGTTGATTTATAGGCCACCAGCCCTATTATCAGAGGCATTCGGCTTAAGCATAACATTGTTGGGAAATTCTAGAAAACTTTGCTCTTTTGTTAATTAGAGATTGGCTGGTCAAATTTCATTGACAGGTGCCATTGGTCTATGTTTCTTACTCATGGGTTAAGTAAAGAAGGAAGGTTTTCCATTTGGTAGAGACTAAAACAATTGTTCTGCTTTATCCAAAGGTAAATGATTGAAAGGTAGCATGATTCTTTGACTGAAGTGGAAATCACAGGAGACTTCGGAAAGCTACGTACCTATCGTGAGCGGGCAGATCCGTGTGCGAGTGGACATGGCCAGCATATTCGCTTATGCAGTCTACTTCTCCACTCTATCCCCAAATTCTTTGCAGCTTTCGGGGAGATGGCCCTGGCTTCTGGAACCTGGACTGCATCTGAGGGCTATTAAACGCAGAACACTACCATGCTGCAATCCTTCTGACTCACCATTGAGACTGCTTGCAGATGAGGTCAGGTGTGTCTAGCGGGTCCTGACCGAGGCGTGGTCTAACCTCTCCTATGCTGTTCCTCCCCTCCCTCCTCTCAGCAGCATTTAAGACCTGGCCTGAAATTCCTGTGCCAATGCCCCTAACTGCACTTTAACTCTACCTCCATCTCCAGATTCATATACAGCAAGTAGGATCAACTGTGAGGCAGAACTCGTGATGGCATGCGTGAGGCTGCGTAGGAGGGCGGCGTTACAGGTCCAGGGGAGAATTCGATGTAAGTGCTGACACAGCATTTACAAAGTGTTTACAAAGTGAATCTTCACTGTGTGTATCTTGTATACTGGCAACTACAAGCAACTTAGAACGCATAATCCATACAGCACAAGTCTCTGAAAATTGTATATAATGTGAGTACTGAGAAGCTGTGAGTACTGGGAACTGAGACACCAAGAAATGAGGAAGTAACTGGGAGGGGAAGTAGGAAGTTTCCATCGGCTCCTTTAGCAGCACTGTATGATTGCGAGCAGCTGCAAGAGCAGTGCTAAACCAGTGTTGCACAAGTGTTAACCAGTGTTACTGGTGTCACCGGTTGCAGTTAATAAACTCAATACAACTGGGTGAAAGAGCTTGACAGTGCTGGACAGCAGCAGTAATAGTAACAAGCAACAGTGGTTTTAAGCAGACCAAGGAAATCAAAAGTACCTCTGAGTGGGGTGCAGATGGGAAGGACAGAATCAGTTACATTCAGTCTTAATTCTTTAATGGTTAACCTTAGTCACTGCTGATCTTCTTGCCTACCACTTGCTTACTATCTGTCTTTTGTCCACTCCTTATCTGCTGATCTGCCTGTCCACCTATCACTCTGTCTACCGACCGACCTGCCCTCTACTGTCCAGTGCTCTGCTACATCTATTCTTACATGAAGTTCCAGCCCCCATGCAGGAGGAAGGCCGGCCCTGTAACGTCCTGGCTTTCTCGGGGTTGGGACAAACAGACGACGGACCAGAGAAATGGAGGTTTAAGGATGATTTAATAAACAGATAAACAACTACAGACAACAAAGAATACCGGTACTGGAATCACCAGTTAAAGTACGATACCCATTCACAGCTCGTCTAACCGTCCTCCGCATGCACACCGGACCCGGTATGCTCCAACGGAGGGCACAGTGCTAAGCAGTGGCCGACAATGCCACTCGACCGCTGTGAAGGGTAGTTCCAAGGTTGTGGAATCTACGGGGGGCACGTGGGAGTCACCCGGCCGGGCTCTCTACCACCTGGGAACAGCCGCTCTACCAGTATCCCCCAGAGTGCTGCCACAACACAAAGACGCTGGGAACACCTCCTGGTGTGCGTCTCTTGTATCCGGGTTTAAGTGATGATACCCAAGGTGGCGCAGAGAATGGATGGGAGCAGCCGCTCTACCTATCCCAGTTCTCCTACGAGTGTCGATGGCTAAGACGCGGAAACACCTCCTGGATAGCGTCTTAGCTCTAAGCGTGTGTTTACCCAAGGAACGAGGGTTGGGAGCTTCGGCTCGCACCAACCTCGTTTTCTCCAATTTGTCAGGCTGTTGGGAGCTTCGGCTCTACCAACGGGACTTGTGCCCAATGACGTTGAATACGGCTCTCAGAACGGGACAGGACACGGGCAGGAAGCACACGCCAGCACCTCTCCTCCGCTCCTTAGAATGTTCCTTCCGCCGCTCAACTCACCAACGGGTCCGTGTACCTCAACCAGGTACTCCGGCAAAGATCAGAATATCCGACGCCGAGTCCCAGTGATCTTCTCCTTAAGTAGTACTCTCGGCGTTGTATAACCATGACTTTTGAGTTGCATAACAGGAAAACTAGGCGTTACCCTTGGTGTTATGTAACCAGAACTCTTGAGTTGCATAACATGAAAACTAGGCGTTCCCCTTGGTGTTATGCAACCAGAACTCTTGAGTTGCATAACATGAAAACTAGGCGTTTCCCTTGGTGTTATGTAACCAGAACTCTTGAGTGGCAAAAGGCAATTGTTGCCGGAGGGAATTCTGGGAGTTGTAGTCCGCTCTCCTCCAAGCGCACCAGGTTCACGGAAGTGGCATCGTGGGAGGGAATCCATGTGCGGGAGGGGATTCCTGACAGTACATCCCCCTCCCATCAGCGCCCCCCATCAGGACCAGCACAGGAAGGATATCGACGATGGAACGACGATACCAGACGAGGAGCGTGAACCCCCGCCGCAGGTTCCCATGACTGCTCCTCGGGTCCGTACCCCTTCCATGCCACCAGATACCATAGTTTGCCCCTGCGCCACTTGGAATCCAAGATACCAGCCACCTCGTACTCCACCTCCGAATCCACAGTCACCGACACCGGCGTACGAGGCCTCACCGCGTTCGCGGGTTTCAAGAGGGAAACGTGGAACACGGGATGGATCCGCAGGGACTGGGGCAGGCACACTTTCACATTTACCGGGCTGATGCATCGAAGGATCCTATATGGGCCCATGAAGCGGGGATGGAACACGCTACTTTTCTTGAATCTCATGTGCCGTGTAGAGACCCAGACGTAATCTCCAGGTTTGTAGACCGGTCCAGGCCTTCTCCTCCTATCAGAAAAGGCTTTATATGTGGCCTTAGCCCCCTCCAGGGCAACTCGAGAACTCATCAAGGCCTCCTTGATGCGGGCCACCCTCTTGGCTGTTGTCGGCAATCTGTCTTCCCTGACCGGGTGCAGAAACGGCAAGAACCGGGGATGATGGACGTAGTTACTATAAAAAGGGGAAGCCTTGGTGGAACAATGTGTGGCGTTGTTGTACGCGATTTCCGCGATCCAAAGTAGGTCCACCCACTCATCCTTCCCTTGCTCTACAAAACAACGTAGATATTGTTTGAGCGACTGGTTCAGGCGCTCCGTCTGGCCGTCCGTCTGCGGGTGATAACTCGTGGACATGGCAGACTTGACGTGTAACGCCGAACACCAAGTTTTCCAGAAGTGCGACGTGAACTGAGACCCCCTGTCCGACACGATCACGTTGGGTAGGCCATGTAGTCTCACTACATTCTTCAATAACAACGACGCCAGCTCTCCTGCCGAAGGTACCTGTTTGCAAGCGAGGAAGTGCCCCATCTTCATGAGATAGTCCACCACCACCAGTATGGCCGTCTTTCCTTGATCCTTTGGTAGCCCGACAATGAAGTCTAAGGATATGTTTTCCCAGGGTTTGATCGGTGTAGGAAGGGGTTGGAGGAGTCCTTGCGATCTTCTGTGGTCCGATTTCATGGATGCGCAAACGGTACATGATGAACACCAATTCCGGACGTCTGTTCTCATGGCAGGCCACCAGAACTGCCGTCCTAGGCTCGCTACCGTCTTTTCGACACCCAGATGGCCGGCACAGGGAGACACGTGGCACCAGGTGAAGGCCTGTTTTCGAAGCCTAGGTGTGGGTAACAACATACATCGTCCTTTCACCGGAATCCCGTCCTTCATCTGCCACTCCTTGTGACTGCGAAGCCACCTCCGCCACATGAAGGTATGGGTCCCCTTCTGGACCCCCCTGAGGAACGTCTGTGGTTGAATCACCCCTATCACAACTCCTGGAGGGATGATGGAATGTTCGGCAACCGGCTGCGGATCCCTGCCATTCGATTGCCTCGAAAGCGCGTCCGCTTTCCTGTTCTCCGTACCGGGTCGGTATGTGATGTGGAAATTGAAACCGGAGAAAAAGATCATCCACCTCATTTGACGAGGAGACAAATGCCGCGCCGCCGTCAGAAACTGGAGGTTTCCGTGGTCCGTATACACTGTAACCACGTGTCTGGCCCCCATTAACAAATGCCTCCACTCAGCAAATGCGTCCTTTATTGCGAGTAGTTCCTTCTCCGCAATATGGTAATTGCGTTCCGCGTCGTTCAATTTACGAGACATGTACGCCACAGGATGGAGCAAACCCGACATCTCATTCCTCTGAGATAGAATGGCACCCAGCGCCACATCAGAGGCGTCCGCTTCTACCACATAGGGTAATTCCGGATTCGAGTGAGCTAGCACCGGGGCGGTGCTGAAGGCCTTCTTGAGGGCCACAAATGCTTTTTGTGCTTCCGGTCCCCACACGAACTCCTGAGACTTCCTTAGTAGTTGCGTGATCGGGGCAACCAAGCCTGAAAACCCCTCAATAAAACGCCTATAAAAGTTGGCGAAGCCTATGAAGCTCTGGACTTCCTTTACTCCTCGGGGCACCGGCCACTCCTCCACCGCTCTGATCTTGCGTTCCGCCATCTCCTGTCCGTTGGGGCTCAGCATCACCCCAAGGAATTCCACTGATGTGACGTGGAAGTTACATTTGCTGAGTTTGCAGTATAGCATGTTTTCCCTCAGTTTTTTGAGAACTGCGGATACGTGCTGTACGTGTTCTTCCTCTGAGTTGGAGTAGATGAGTATGTAGTCTATGTAAACGACCACGTAGATATCCAATACCTCCCGGAACACCTCATTGAGGAAGTATTGGAAGGCGGCAGGGGCATTGCATAGTCCGAACGGCATGACGAGGTACTCAAAGAGCCCGAACCTGGTCTTAAAGGCGGTTTTCCATTTGTCGCCGTCCCTCATGCGCACAAGATGGTATGCCCCCTTGAGAACAAGCTTTGTGTATATTTGGGCCTTTTTTACCTGTTCCAGGAGAACGCTTATGAGAGGCAGGGGGTACCGGTTTTTTATGGTTATCGCGTTCAAGGCCCTAAAGTCCACACAGGCCCTCAATTCGCCATTCGCTTTCGGAATGAAAAAGAGAGGCGATGCGGCAGGGGATTTCGACGGCCTGATGGACCCCAGCCCTAGTAACTTATCCAAATATCCCCGTAGATGTACGTTTTCGGGTTCTGTGAGCGCATACAGTCTGCCGCTGGGAACGCTAGCCCCCGGAACCAGGTCGATTTGGCAGTCGAACGGTCTATGTGGAGGGAGCACCTCCGCTCGGATTTCATCGAAGACGTCCCCGAAACTGTGATACACTCTGGGCAGCTTTACGTCCTTTTCTGCTGCCGTGGCGACCGTGTGACCTTCGCCTACCTCACCTTCGTGGGGGTCCTGCCGCATGCCGCACCATTGTTCACAAAACGGGGAAGTCATCTCAATGTGATGCGTAGGCCAATCCACCGCTGGGTTATGTTTTTGGAGCCAGGGTAGACCCAATATGACCCCGTACTGCGGGGCTCTGATTATGCTAAAATCGATACGTTCGTTATGCAGTTTTCCGAACCTCACCGGTATTTCTCCTGTGTGCTGTCCGATAGGTCCGGTCACCAGACTTCTCCCATCCACTGCATACACCTCCTCTGGTATCTGTTTGGGAAGGAGAGTGAGACCCAGTCTCCGTGCTTCATTGTAGTCCATGAACATGCCCGTGGCTCCTGAATCAATCATGGCTACCACAGGTATCCACTGGTCCTGCACTCCTACGTGTAAGGTAATAAACAAATGTCTTCGCCCTTTTTGATTCGGGCTCAACATGGAAGGGATGTGGGTGTGACTCCAAGATGCCCCTTCCCTAGACCCGGAGTCCCTCAGTTTTCCGCCGGTGCTTCCACCACTGCTGTCACCGTTTTGTTCGCTCGGTATCGTGACGTTTTTGGCTTGGCTGGACACTCGCGTACATAGTGCCCCTTTTTCCCGCAGTAAAGGCAAAGGCCTTGATTGCGGCGTGATTCTTTTTCAGTGGCTGTAAGGCTCGCCCTTATAGCTCCTATGTCCATGGGTTCCATCCTGGTGGAGGAGTTGGTCTCAGGGCCACCCATCGAAACATACGATGGCAGCGCTTTCCCTTTCCTCTTGTGATCGCCCTTTCTTTCGTTCAATCTATGGTCCAGCCGTAGCACCAGGTTGATCAAGCCTTCACATGTCTTGGGTTGGGGGTCGATTTGTGCTACCACATCTTTGAGCTCTTCGCTCAAGCCCTGGTGAAACAGCGCGGTTTGTTTGGCTATGGGCCACTTGGTTTCGGCCACTAACCTTCGAAAAGCATTAAGGTACTGCACCAGATCATTGTTGCCTTGCCTCAGCTCCAACATCTCTCGATCGGCAGTATACGAGTCCGCCCTTCGATCAAACACCTTCAAGAATTCCTCGCGGAAGGCTCCCCAATCACATAGGATAGGGTCGTCCCTGCTCACCAGTGGGACTGCCCATTGCGCCGCGTTCCCAGCAAGATACGAGATCAGAAAGGCCACTCTGGCTTGGCTGGTAGGAAAGGCCTTTGGTTTGCAGGACAGATGCAGTGCTACTTGAGTGAGGAATACTTGCACTGTGTTGGGGTCTCCGCTGTACCTCTCTGGTGTCGCCAAAGGAATGGCTACGGGCATCTCTACCACAACTGCAGGAGCCGTGGCCGTGTGAGAGGCACCTGCCTGTAGAGGATCGTTCTGCCGAGCGTCCATTCTAGCCTTAACGTCTGCTGTTTCCTGTCTGGAAGCGGTGAGCTCGATTTGCATCGCGGCTAAGACGGCCAACACATCCTCAATCGTGGCCATGTCGTTCGCCCAACCAGGAGATAGTTATGGAAGAGGTCGGATATTATGTAACGTCCTGGCTTTCTCGGGTTTGGGACAAACAGACGACGGACCAGAGAAATGGAGGTTTAAGGATGATTTAATAAACAGATAAACAACTACAGACAACAAAGAATACCGGTACTGGAATCACCAGTTAAAGTACGATACCCATTCACTCGGCTCTACCAACGGGACTTGTGCCCAATGACGTTGAATACGGCTCTCAGAACGGGACAGGACACGGGCAGGAAGCACACGCCAGCACCTCTCCTCCGCTCCTTAGAATGTTCCTTCCGCCGCTCAACTCACCAACGGGTCCGTGTACCTCAACCAGGTACTCCGGCAAAGATCAGAATATCCGACGCCGAGTCCCAGTGATCTTCTCCTTAAGTAGTACTCTCGGCGTTGTATAACCATGACTTTTGAGTTGCATAACAGGAAAACTAGGCGTTACCCTTGGTGTTATGTAACCAGAACTCTTGAGTTGCATAACATGAAAACTAGGCGTTCCCCTTGGTGTTATGCAACCAGAACTCTTGAGTTGCATAACATGAAAACTAGGCGTTTCCCTTGGTGTTATGTAACCAGAACTCTTGAGTGGCAAAAGGCAATTGTTGCCGGAGGGAATTCTGGGAGTTGTAGTCCGCTCTCCTCCAAGCGCACCAGGTTCACGGAAGTGGCATCGTGGGAGGGAATCCATGTGCGGGAGGGGATTCCTGACAGGCCCTCTGCTAAGGAACTGAAACATGACCCGATCTGAAGGACACCCCATGATCTCATTTACAACTGCAGTGCTCTCTACAGCACCCTCAACAGTGGCTTCTGTTGTCCCCCCATTTCTGCCCCTTATCCACTCCCTGCAAGCTGTGTGCTCAGCATGCAGCTATTACTTCAACAGACCGCACAGGCAGGGGGCTGACGCAATGCTGAACCTCGAACGAAACTTCAGACATTAGAGCCACAACCAATGCTAACTCAGAGAGCGAAGCAGGCACACGGGTGCCCACAGCGGCCCTGACTTCAATCAGGACCATAGACACAGACAGAGACTAAACATCTCCCCAGAGCACGGCCATCCAAAAACACTCAGTGAGGGGCAGGTACACGTGGCTGCTGTGTAAAATGCCAGCAAGCGGTTGTAAAGGAAACACATACCTGCAAACCAGCAACTGGTTCACTGCGTGCGAGAGGACACAAGGTACTCAGGAAGCGCATCCCTTCCGTTCAGCACCACCAGCAAGTAAGACATTGCTGTCTCCAAGCCCATCTGTGTGAGGTCTGAAAGTACCGACTTGAATCTGCGCGGCCAACAGGGCGGTTTATCCTGCTGGCATCCCGAAAATGAGTTTTATTAAAATGAGAGAACGTAGCGCCTATTTCCAGGGCTTATAAAAACCATGTATCCGCAACGTTAAGTGGCGTAAAATCAAGTGTTTAGCACGTTAAGTGAATGTGGACAAAAGAGCAGGGAAGATTTGCGCTTCTATAATTGGAGAGGCAGACACTGAGCGCAAACAGCCTCTGCACGTGATGTTGAATTAAACCGAGCAAATATAGCTTTGTCGACTTAGACAACCTGTGGTGTGTAACAGTAGAGTCCTGAGAGGTCTTGTGTGCGCTCTCAACTTCTCGTGTGGTTATCACGGTGAGTTATTTGAACGACATGTGAAACCGTTTAATGGCCTTGTCGTTTTCAGTTTAAAAAGAGATATAGTTTCACATTTGCTCTAACAAGTACATTTAAAAGAATAATAAATGCAGAGGACGGACACCGCACGTGATTCGTCGAGCGGGGGATGCGCTTCGTGTGTTTTGAGCACTCTAATGTTTTGACGCATCCCTTCCAATGGGTACGTGTCTGCAGCCTGAGAGTCACTCACACTTGCTGAACTGATCACAGGGCGCACTCGGGATGCCAGAGAGGCATTCTCTGTCAGAAGTTCGCAATGCACTATTTTTCCGTGGAACTACAAGGGCGGGAGCCCGAGCGCCCTCTGTGTCCGGGTGATACAGTACTTCTGAAGAGTGTTGTGCAATGTGTATTCTTCGGGCTGTGTCCTGCGGGTGCGTGATCTGTGTTCAGCTAAATTAGTCATGTTAACACCTGTTAAAGGCAACAAAGGCAAACGCAATAGCATTTTGATAGAAAAGTGCCCTTTAGGGAAACTATAAATCAAAAGTGAAAGTGTTAGATTGACCTATATGACGCAAAACGTAAAATGCTAGCTTGCTCGGTTAGTGCTCTGTAGAAAATAATAAAAATCTAACGAATACTTTAATGGAAGCTATTTAAATCAACAACTAAAGCAGCCAAACCGAAAATGAGGAAGAAGAAAGAGCCACGAGCGCATGGAAACTTAAAATGTTGAAAATTAGAGAATAGTAATAAAATAGCAAAAGCTTGCAAATTCTGAACCGATCAGAAGCGTTGTAGAGTAAACGTAACACACATCTTAGCGTAATTACGTTTAAATACTAAGGGGCTTGCTCACATGGTTACACATCATGAGCCCAAAGAGTGTGTTTACTTTTATTTCCTGAGGAAAATATCACAAGTCATTTACTGTAACAATGTGCATGAGGACAAGGGGCCTGCGTGTCACTAGTGACGGAGAGGGGGCCTCCATCCGGAGTGATCTCGAAAGAGAGACAGGGGGTATACACTGTACTCTTGACACTTTCATGTGAGGTGAGGCCTTCAGTGTGTCCTCGTCCCAGTAAACAGATAGTAACAATAGCAGGTGTCTTCTCGTGACCACCCAGACACATTTGATAGTGCTGTAGGTGCATGGCATCGGTGCACAGGGGCATCAAGGGCTCCTGGAACCCAGAGTATTGCTTTATTTTACTAGGCATACACCAGGCAGGGGCCCCAGCTTTCCTGACTGCACAAGGTGAATCGTCTCTTAGTCAATCCCCTTCTTTCACCTCTCGATCTTTCAGTGATATTTTATTATTATTGCTCTTTACTATTTATTTATCTACCTTTGCTTGGACCTTATGCATTCTCTGTTTTATCTCGTCGTGCTTGTTAGCCCCTGTATTCCCCTAACTGCTCTGGTGGAGTTGCGAATTGAGTTGGATGCAGCCTATGCAAGGGTGAGGCTAACAGTGCTCCAGGAGGCATTTGACGTATTCCGTCAGATTAGAAGATCTATGCACAGGGGCTTAGAAGCCCATAGGAGTCCACCAAGCACCCCCAGAAATAACTGTCCAGAATAGCTCTTAACGCACTCATAGGTAATGCAAAAAATGAGGTCTAGAACATGCACATACGCACAACAGGGACACCAACCTGGGGCCAGTGTGCTGGAAAGAGGACCTGTGAAGTGGTTATGTCCCAGTCTTACTTTTTAAATTGCACCGCTTTTTAACTGTTGCTGTCTGTCAGCCACAGAGTCTTTGGCTCGGTCTGTCGAAGGGGGCCCGGAGGCTTCAAGCACTGATTGCTCACACTGTCTGTCTCAGCCTGACTTGCCAGGAGTCTTCATCTAAGTCTGTGCCTGCTCCCCCTCTGAGTGTGGGCAGGATGCTCACATCCACACACAGACCTGAGATATCACTGCAGAAAGACCTAGTGCATCAATGGCCATGGAACAACCACATACCTACTGTGAAAGAATAGCACACAGTGGTACAGATAGCCAGAGTAAGTGGTATGCCGGCGTCTGATATGCATCCGGTAGTTTTGCCAGTCACTGTCTTTGTTAGAACACTTTCACAATTGCTTTATTAACCTTCCTGCTTTCTCAAATTCGCTTGAAAATGCACCATTTGTCCTCTCATTTCTCGGAGTGACAACCCCCCCAAACCACCTGTGGGTTGTTTAGGCTCGCTCACTGCGCTCGCTCGCCACACTGCAACACAACTATTGTTTTACTCCACACCACTTTCAATTGTCACCAGCCCCCACAGTCCTCTGCTATGGCAGAGGAGCATCGCCTCCCCGCCAGCAGACAAAAAACTGAAAAATAAAGCCATAATAAAACGATTGTTTATTATCGTTTTCTTTTGGCTGTTGGAGCAGGGGCTTGGGGCGGGGCCAAAGATGACAGTCTGGTGGAAGAGTGTTTTGCACTGTAATCAGTGCACATGACGGTTTGGCCAGCCGTCTCAGAACGGGCAAACTGTCATGCACACTGAAGCTCTCTCCCACCCCAGCTGCATTGCTGGGTTGAAGAGAGCAGGCACAGGCTCCCAGTCTACCTGGGAGCGCAAACCCACGTCGCGCAGGCCCATCCTGAAGCTGCTGTCATGCTGCTTTCAGGATTGGGGACAGAGGATTCAGGGTGCCTGTGCCTGCAGTGCACAGAGTCAGGTGGGAGCGTCGGAGCCAGATCGGAGCGTGGGTGCAGGTAAGTTATTTTTATTTTTTATTTCTTTGTCCGACCCTGGTTCCCTCTTCCCCCCACCCTGCCACTAGGTCAGATACCGTTCACTACTGGTAAGCCCAGTCAACTCTCCAAGCAAGGGAGCTTGAAATTTACAAGAGCCACACTTCTGCTGGAAGAGCAAATTTGGGCGGGGGAGTCAAATAGGCAATCAAATCACAAATCAATAGAGTACACTACATTATGACCTGGTGAGACGTAGGAACCGTAGATCCCACAAGCAGTCCCAAACTCAAAAATGTGTACAACAAGTGTAGGAGGAATAACCTTTTGGTAATCATTTATCCATAAGGTACATGAAAATGTAAAAAATGTCAAGAGGATCCTTGATCAAGAAGTGGCAATGGAAGGGAGTAGTAATGAACTTCATGATCAAAAAGAGACGACAGAAAAGAGCAGAAAAAGCTTGAATCTAGAAAAGGAAGGAGCAGGCAGTAGCAGACAAAATCCAACGTAGCACATCCCCCACATCTGCTTACAAATAACTATAGTGTGTAGAAAATAGCTCAAGAAAGATAAGTTGGAGATTAGAATCACACAATAAACTGCAGAGGAATTCCAAAGACCTACAATTAACTCTGAAGGACTCTTCTAAAGCCCCAAAAGTAGCAGCTACAATCAAACAGCTTAAACTGAAGATGGACCTGTTGCTGCTTGGAAAGACCAAGTAAGGTCAGCTACTCCAGCAGTAAACATAACAGGAGATAAACAAAAATGTTTACCTCCAACAACCAACAGAGAACCAAAAAGGAGCATACCCTTAGCCCTTTGATATCAAAGACCAGCAGTGGAATAACAGAACAAGAGGTTCTGAGGATACGGGATCCCCATGTCTGACTACACGACAGGGAATGACAGACAATGCAACACCATTGGAACAAAGAAAAGAAGCTCAAAATTTGAAGAATAACTATAACAAGGGATGATGGATCCATGAAGGTTACAACAGTAAGTTCACCGTCACCTGCTTCTTAAGTGAGAGCACTGCTGAATCAGAGCACATCACAGTGCCCAAGTGTCAAACCAAATTACCACCATTGAGAGCTTCCCTGGATGCAGACTGTATCAGTCAAGCACCTGGTGCATACCAACCAATACCATCTAGAAGTGCTACTCCTCATGACAGAGAGGACAAGATAGTATAAGTGGTGTCATCAAGATGTTAATTTAGTCCTTACAGAAAAAGAGAATGCTGAGACAGAAGACAACTTGGCAGCTAAGACGTTTTACCTAGTAGAAGTGGAAAAACAGGACAAATCAAGAATGGAAACGAACCAAACATAACAAAGTAAATCAACCCTAATAGAGACATCAAAGAAAACAACAATTTCCAGATGCAAAACTAAGCGTCTATGAGGACCAAACAGCTAACATATTAGCACTCAGGAAAGAACTGTCAACCAGAAACAAAAAAGAAATCATATAACAAGAAGATGACCTCAAATTAACCCTGGCTTTCATAGTGAAAGTGGAAAAGGATAGATATGAAGATACACCATGCCCAGTAGATGCCTCCCTAAACGGCTACAGAATGATTATACAACTGAATGAATTACCCTGGCTTAAGAGCACTGAAAGAAAGATAGTTTAATGACACTGAGAACTTCATTCTGATGAATATCCCAGCAACTGATGAGCCTGAAAAGAGGGAAACACTCTTGAAAAAAAGTATACAGCTGGCTCAACAGGAAAATTGTAGAAAGTGTGGTCATGAGAAAAGATTTAAAACCTTTATGGTTTAAATCTTTTTATTCTTTAACACCCAAAAAATACAGCGTTGATCTCAATTGGGTAATGCAGGTAAAACAACAGTATGTTACCGTAAGACTGGTGTACAAAGATAATTAATAACAGATAAAAACGTCCCCAGCCCTCCTCTTTCCCCCCAAAACACTCAATCTGGTCTGTGGCTTGTGAGATGATATGCAAGTCTTCAGTGTGTTTATGAGGCATTGTTACTGTCGGTGGTTGGGGTTAATTCTGCTAAGCGTAGGACTCGGATGTATTTGGGGTAGGTCAATTCTTGGAATTCTTGAGTGAGGAGTGATATATAAGGTCTCCACAGCTCCCCAAAGGATGCCCCTTGATTAGTAAGGGAAAGGGTTATCCTCTCCATCCCCAAGATGAGCCAGAGGCGATGGAGCCAGCCCAGATGACTGGGAGGTTGTGTTGTCCCCCAGTGTGAGAGAATATTTTGGATTGTCGCACCCAGGGCTATGCCAATCCCCTTCTCCGTCTAGATCTAAGAGGGTAGGTGAAGGGATTGGGTAAGCCCAGAAGCATGTATGACCGGAATCTAGGGAGCGGAGTGCCTAGATGTATGTCAATATCATCTAGTATTTGTGACCAGTAGTGCACTAGTGTACCCCCAGCACGGCACCCCCACCCCCCCCAGCAAGTCGGGTTTTATTAGGATTGAAACTGTGCAGGTGTTCTGGTGTTAAATACCAGTACGTAGTTACTTTAGTGAGTGTTTCAGTAAGAACCATGTTGCAAGTAGTATGTTGGGCTCTGTCATAAATGTCCTCCCATTCCTTGCTGGTCAGGGACCTACCCAGCTCCCTCTCCCACCGAGCCTCGCCAGGCTTGTGAGTATGTCTAGTAAGTTGTAGGAGTAAGGTGTAGAGGACCGAGACCAATCTCCTATCTGTGGTCGTAGATGCTAGCCATTTTTAATATGGAGAAAGATGTCTCTGCATTTGGGTCTTATTGTCTGGCTGTACAAGCCAGTGGCGCAGTTGCCAATAGTGCAATTGCTCTGTCCCAGGAATAACATAGTCCTCACGTAGTTGAGTGAAGGAGATCACAACATCCTCATCGAATAAATGCCCCGCTGCAAGGCAGGATGACTGGCGCCACTTGCGGAATGCTCCAGGCCTGTTGCCTCTCTGGAAATTTGGTTTATCTAGAATCGCTATCAGAGGAGAGGGAAAGGAGGTTAAGCCACATTTGGTGCTGCAATGGTCCCAAGCCTTCATCATCACCTCCATGATCAGGGATAGGTACAGACTCTGGGGTCTATGCACTTTAAAAAAAAAAAGGATCTTTCATAGGCATGTGCTGGTGACTGTGCGATCCTGGAAGAGCCATTGTCGTTCTGATTCAGCCTTGTTCCATTCGGACAAATACCGCAGTTGGGTGGCTGAGTAGTAGAGGTGTAAATTTGGTATCCCAGGGCCCCCAGAACCTGGGTGGAGATAGCTAATCTCTCTCCTCAGGTGAGGGCACTTCCCAACCAAGACAAAATGGTACAATTCTGATTGTAGTTTGGAGATCATCCCTTTTGGGGGTGCTAGAGGAAGCTTCCAAAAAAGATATAAAACCCTGGGCAGAACGGTAATTTTGAGAGCTGCGACTCTTCCCAACCAGGAGATCCCATGCGGTTTCCAACAGGCTAACTCAGTTTTAATGTGGCTATGTAATGTTTGGTAATTGACGAGTGAGGTAGTGGGAAGGGTGGAAGCCAGTTTGATCCCCAAATAAGGAACCAATGAAGTTGCCCACTAAATGGGGAATTGCACAGCAAGCTGGGATTCAAGTGCTGGGGGCATTGATAGATTTAGAGCCTAGGACTTGATTATATTCTCTCTGAATCCCGAAGCGATCCCGAAGGATTCTAATTCGGCCAAGAAAGTGGGAAGGGACATCGCCAGCCGGTCTAAAGTGGCCAGAGCGTCATCTGCGCATAGACGGATTTTATGAGATACCCCTCCGAAAATAGTCCCGATGATATTGGGATTATGCTGCATCCTATGAGACAAAGGCTGTATGCACAAGGCTAACAGCAGAGGGGACAGGGGGCACCCATGCTGCATCCTCCTGTTGATAGCGAACGGCGTGGAAACGCAACCGTTCACCCTGACAGATGCCATTGGGAGATGGTAACAATTTAGCACCCAGGGTCTGAATCTCCCGGTGATACCGAAATGGGTAAGAACCTGTTCTATGAAAGGCCAGTTTACTTTCTCCACATCAATAGCTAGGAGCATGTGTTCCCCGAGGCTCGAGAGGCATTCTCGATGAGATGCAGCACTCGCTTAGTGTTGTCACTGGTTTGACGTTGGGGGATGAAGCCTGTCTGATCCGGGTCGATAAAGGATTGCATGCAGGGGCTAGGATGCCCGTGAATAGTTTGAGGTCCACGTTCAAGAGTGAAATTGGCTGGTATGATTCGCATTTCCGGTGGTCTTTGTCGTGCTTAGGAATAACTTGCACCAGGGCTGAAAGCATTGGGGGAGGGATGGCTCCAGGAGCGGAGAAGGTATTAAACAGTAGAACTAGGATCGGGGCGAGGGTCTAGCAAAATGTTATTTTGACTATAGATGGGAAGCCGTCAGGGCCTGGCAGTTTCAGGGACGATAATTGGGAGATTGCCAAGATCTCTGGATCATGAGATCCATGTGGAAGAAGTGAAGTGGTCAGGGCAGAAGAGAGGAAGGATGTCTGCGAGATCAGACGCTCCGTTTTCATGTTTCAAGTTTTGGGCGGCATACAAGCCCGCGTAGTATTCCTTGAATGCTTGTGCGATGGAGATGTAATCTGTAATCTGTGCCCCGGACGCCTCTAAGAGAGAGTGGACACTCCTCTGTTGCTGCTGTACGCGTATGCGATTTGCCAGGAGACCGCTCCTGTCCCTTCCGATAAAGAAGGCGTGGCGTTAACGTAGAGCTGCATGTTCAGCTCTGTCATGGGCTAATCCTGCAAGTTGCGTTCGAGCGTCTATCAGCTGCCTCCAGATTCTTGGGGCCCCAGTTCACTGATGTATACCCTCTAGATCTGTAACTTGCGCCGACAGTTGGTCTTGTTTCTTCTTACGCTCTTTATTCTCCACTGTTGAAATAGCTATGAGTTCCCGCCGGACCCCCCCGCCTTAAGTGCGTGCCAGAATGTGGCAACTGAGATCTCAGAGGTGTCATTGAGGGTTAAGTAGTCAAGAATGATTTTTTGCACCTGCCGCTTGATATCGGGGCGTTGCAGTAGGGTGTCGCGCATTTGCCAAGAACAAGTTGGGCGACGCGCCGGAGGAAGCTTCAGTTCCAATTAAATAGCCGAGTGATTTGACATTGCGGCAGGGGAGATACCCATACTGTCAGTGTGTGCGAGAATTTCCTTCTTGCCCAGGAAGTGGTCTAATCGAAAGTAGGTTTTATGTGCGTGTGAGAAGTAAGAGTAGGCGTGAGTGTGTGGGTGAAGTGTCCTCCAGATGTCTGTAAGTCCCAAGTCTCTGAGCCACCCGTATCCCAGCCCGGTCAGTGGCCCAGTCTGGCCATGTCTCTGTGTGGATCTGTCCAGGGTGTTGTCTAGAACAGATTGAGATCCCCCCCTATGAGGACCTTCCTTTCGGACGAGTTCAAAACTTCCGGTAATGATGAGCGTTGGAATTCTGGTGTTATCTGTTCTCAAGGTCCTCCGTGTGTGCCTGATGGTCCAGTTGTTGAGACAGGAAACAGATGAGTTTAGAACTGGGTAGGGCAAATTCAGTTATATCAAAAGAAACATGGAAAAAAAAGAGGTGCATTCAAAGTAATGGTTTCAATCAAGGATAATGGTGGACAGTGGTGAAAAAACAATTCAAAATACAGAGATTGACTTTAAAAAAAAGGAGGAACTCACTATACAAGGAGATTTGTTTTAAAAAGAGACAAATTGTTGGCACAATCAGATTACGATAGAAGTGAAACTAAATGCAGTATGACATCAAGGCCATCTGGGTAAACTCTTGTAAAAAGGTGACTAAAAAACAATGGTGTCTTAGAACACACTCTAAACGTTCACTGACACCAGTTGAAATCCCGAAAGAGTCATGACGGAAGATAGGACTGGACTTCATAGGACCAATGTATGGATTATTAATGGAAATGAGGTAGAAATAAGGTACGGCACAGTGTTAGTGGATTATAGAAGTAATGGATTGAAGTAAAATTCTTTTCTGAAGTATCACAATCCACTATAGTATTCCTAAATAAAATCTTTAATTATGGTGGGCAACAAAAATTCATCACTCATAACAGTGTTAAATTTACGTCACAAAAGATGAGACAGTGGGCCTGGTTTGGATCTCGGCTGACGGGTTACTCCGTCATAACTGAGACAGATATCCAGTCCGCCGAAATATAAATCTTATTTTATCCTATGGGATTTATATTTAGGAGGACGGGATATCCGTCACCCTGGTGTCAGAGTAACCTGTCCACCGAGATCTAAATCAAGCCCAATAACTGGATTGCAATGGAATCAGACCCTAAAACAACATCATAGTACCCCCAGAGCAATGGGCAACAGAAAGGATGAACAGAATGATAAAAGGGACAATACGAATGGCAATTAGCGGTTATATAAATGTGGAAACCACAATCCAAGAGATATTGTATGCACACAGAAGTACCACTAAGAAAGTCACTTTTTTCTCACCCTTTGAACTCATGAATGGATGAATACCACAAAGCAACATGAGCCCTTAATAAGCAGATATCAAACATCAATACAAGTAACAAGAGTAGCAAACAAGACAAATCATGAAAGTAATATAGTAAATGTGCGTAATGTGGAGAACTATAATGAAAGGGAGAGGGCAAATAGTGCATGGGGATATTGTGATGGTCAAAATGCAAGGTGCCCATCGTCAGAGGCCTCAACATGTATGACCCACCCAGAAGGGAGAACGCATGCCATGGATCATGGGTGAAAATAAAGAATGGTGAAAGGTATAAAGTATCACAGAATAAGAGTTGTGATGCTGGTCCAGTAATCGTAATGAAATAAGAGGAAAAAGGTTTCAAAGAAGATATCACTCCACAAGAATACTGGCAGCAACAGAACAATGGGCCGCAACAAGAATGCAAAGAATTGCCTCCAGAAAGCTCAACACATGGTGAAAAGAAGAGATCTGAGACCACAAAATACTGCGGTCCATCCACAATCCAATTAGAAATCATTAAATTTATGTGTATGAACTTTATGGTTTTTTTTTTATAAAGGAGGGGAATGTGTTCCATGACTGTGGAATTTTTGTGAGGGTGATGGTTGTGTGAGGCTGCTTGGCACTTCTTTGGCTGATACTAATGAGTTTTGTTTGCCGGCACATTGAAGGTCTCCCTATTTTGCAAATAAGTTATTACATTTATTTTTCGCTTACCTACATCTCCTGCATACAAGGTCGCTCCATGGTGAGGAACCATTTCAATGCATAGTATACCCAAAGTGGTAGAATAGCAACCTTATTGCGGAAAGCAGGATACACGGTTACCAGAGACTGCACAGCATTCTTAAGCACATCTCTTGTTGCAGATTTGTTAAAGCGTATGTCTCTTTGATGAGTGAAGGTCGCGAGGGAGGCCAAATAGACCTTATATCAGGCATGCAGTAGTCCTCTGTGTGCAGATAAAAAAGCTCCATCCAGGTCCTGGTGCCAGTAGTATTAACAATGTCAGGCTATTAACTAGGTTGTTCAGAGCTTCTGTTTGAGTTGTGTGGCACTGGAATCTCATATGTGGTCTTCCTGTGGATTTTGGAGCTTGCAAATAAGAGACCTTTGATTTTAAATCTTGCAAAGTAACACACAAAAGTGCGGGGGATCATACACAAAGGAGCTTATCTCAGCCGGACCATCTTTAAAGTGCAATATAATATGTTGCCAGTTATGTGATTGCATTGCAGATGTATTGTCCATAATGTCCAAAAATAATCTTCAAAATGTGTAACTACAATATTCAATTATACCAGTTACCTGCTGGATTGTTTAAGCGTCACTTGAATAATACTGCTTCTTCATCTAGACTGCTTAATAATATTGTTTTATTGATCTCTAACACAAGTATTTTATTGGTCTAGGCTGACTAAAGTCCAGGAGGACAGTAACTGTGTGATATTGGTATGTGAAAAAGGGGAGCACAGGATTAAGATCACTGCAAATCCATTACAGATAGATGTATTGTCAATGGATGACATCTTGCTGAGTATTAACAGCCTTGGACTTTTGTACTTTGAACATCTGTTGCCGCCACTCAAAAACAGGTATGTTCATGATGTCTATGGCACTGTCCAGAACTGCTGTAGGTGTAGGACAGCAGCAGTACATTTGGCACTCTGGTATTACTGAGTCTGTGAGCAAAGATAGAAAACCAGTGCCCTTTAAATGTTTTTGCAATCTATGAACAACTCCTTTAGTGTGCCTCTTTTCTGCTCACCCCTCCCAGCCATACACAAACTTTGATCTTTTCCCTACTTTTCTTTCCTTTCAGTTCTCATTCTACATTGCCTTTAATTAACTTTTTTGTCAAGTAGGTTCTCGCATGTTGTTTTGAGCAACGGTTAATCCCTAGAATTTTTCCAGAAACCTGTGTTGCTTAAAACTGTAGCATTTTGAAGTTGTAGCTCCTAATATATGAGATGAATTACTATGCTTAGAGTAACATTGTTGAAGAAAGGGAGGGAAATTATGGCACGCTCGGGACCTCGCTTTCAATGTGTCATGAGAGTTACAAAACAACAAGGGAACCCAGACAAACACCAGACCGGGGTAAAGTACAGTACAAAATGAAATGGTCATAGTGGTAATACATAAAAAAATACAAAAAATTATACATCATCACCTTCATTAAATCAGATTCACAAATGTATTCATATTAGAAACATGATAGGATTCATATTCAATAACCGCAAAAATATCAACATTGTTGTGAAGGGGTGCTCCAAATAGGGAAGGGAGGGAGTGCTCAAAGATGTGCATAAGTGAGAGTTGATAGAGAATGGAAGGGCAGTGTGCAATATGTACATGGTCATAAAATAAAGCAGTCGCCGTTTCGACCCCAAAGGATGTGAGCAGGAAGATTATGTCCTTACGAGGGGGTCTTCATCACCATATATAGACAACAGTGATTGCTTAGCTGTTTCATTACAATACTATGCATTTTCATGTGTCTTTAGCCTCCGATGTTGCTTGATAGGTTTTCAATCAGTTGTTGATGTATATATTGCACACTGTCTTTCATTTCTCTATCAACCCTTACTTATGCACATTTTTGAGCACTCCCTCCCTTGCCTATTTGGAGCACCCCTTCACAACAATGTTGATATTTTTGCGGTTATTGAATATGAATACTATCATGTTAAAGTTCTGTATCATGATTAGAACTTGTTGCCAACAGGGCAGATGTTTTAAACAAAGTGTTGGGTTCAATTTATCACATGTTTGTGCAAAGTAAGCAAGCATTATAATGTGTGAAAGCTACCATCCACCAGTCAGTCTATTTGATTTGTCTGTTGTGTGTTTCTTATTGCATTACATTACACAAGGTCAGATTCATTTTTATTATAAGCACTTTAGAGTAAGTGATATGCCCAGAATCAAAGGATGTTGAACCAACACCAGGTCTCAAACCTGATTTTCTAGATCCAAAGTGTGCCGCTATGGCTGTTAGGCCACATCCATATTTCTCAATTTACATGTCAAAATCATGCACATGTGGTATGGTTGTGTATCAAATCTAGTGAGCACATTCTCTTCTGAAATGGCTTTGCGAAGTGAAAAACACAGCAGCAACAAATACTGGAAGGATCACACTGAGGCTTGCTTGGGAATATTTGCAAAGGCTTGTTTTAAAACTGGACTTAGGGACATAGTTCAGCACCTTGGCCGTGCTGCACAAACAGGGCTACTCATTTTAAATATCATTTACACGTAGACCAGGACTTTAGTGGCCCACCAAAAACAGCTGGCAACCCACTTGTGGGTCCCGACACACAGTTTGAGAAACGCTGCCCTAATGGATATGTCACAAGTCTATGCAACACTTATCCAGCAGCTGAGCATACCCTAAACTGCATCTGGTTTATCTGGTAAACTACAAAAGGTTTAATAAAAGTTGTCAAATGTTTCGCTTTCCCAAAGCATTTGACTTAATGGTATGCAAATATAAGCTCTATTATAATAAAGAATATCACAATATAATCTTGAACACTTATATCTTGACAGGAAAAGCTTTGGGATAATCTCTGCATAATGTTTCCTTCAAGCTGTTTATTCCAACAACCAGGACTTGTGGTAACAAATTGGGATCAAGCGTAATCCAGTCTTCTACAAAGTGTACTAAGACATAAGATTTGACTCCACAGTTTTCATCCAAAGCAGACCACAAGTTTGTTGCAAGACATGAAGCTCCAGCCACCACAAAACAGCTCTCCGGGTTCCACTGTTACACTTGGAACCCCATTATCAGTTTGTCCCCAAACATTATGAGGCAGAATGATTTATTGATTCTATTCTAGGAAGACTAGATATTTTACCCCAGTGCCTGGTGCAGATGTTTGCACAAGGGTATTTTTGTTCCTCCAAATAAGACGAAAATTTACAGAAAATGACAATGTAAGGCGAGTAAGAAACATTATGAATCAGGCCATATTATATTTCTTTCTTTTATAACACACATGCTCACTGACATCTTTTACTCCTTTCCTTTAGCAGGAACACTGCAGCAGTAAGCAGTCAGAATGCTTCTCTGGACTCCTTAAAGGTAATATGTGGTGAACAGGGTCTCAAAAGACGTTTAACTCCGTATTTCCAGTTACACAAATGCATTTATTCTACCCAGGGCATATGTCGAAAGTATTGTTTGGTACAAAATCATCCTCTGGAAATATCCTCAAATTACTTCACCTTCCTTTTAGGACAGCGACGAAGGTCTGTGGGAGGAGAAATTTGGTCATGCCGTAGATGTCAAAGCTAGCGGTAAGACACATGTATAATTATTCACCATAGGCACAAAATGTCAACCGAGCTCAGAAAATGAAATGTGAATTATATCCCAGAAGTTCAAAAGTAGATTCAGTGTTGTGCAACATTGTGCAGAAATGGTTGTCCCATTCCCTGTAGCAAATCAGTATGCGTATGAGTGAAGTTCTCTTGAGCAAACCAGTTTTAATGAACTAAGATGCTGCATGAGGGTGATTTACTAATCTGATCTAGAAGTAGAGTCAACTTAATCTTCAAAACCCAGAAATGTGTGGGTGGGAGTGTGCAGTTCAGGCCAGACTAGGGCAGCCCACTTACCGGCACCCTAGATGTCATGCCAGGCAATTCATGCTACTACCTAAGACAACTGTCAAGTTTGCCTTTCGTTATCCATTTTGCTGTGTCTGCATACTTTGCTTCTTTTCTGGTTTGTGCCTGCATACTTATACTGTTCTTTCCCCTTTGCTTACCTTTGTTTGCTCTTCTCTACTCTCCTTTGTGGTTACTTCTCATCTGTAGGGCTCACTTCAGCAGTTTTCTCTACTTAACTGCTCCTTTCTATTGGGCACCTCTTCACGCCATTCACTTCTCTCCAATAGTCTCCAGTCAGCTCTCACTGTGTACTTCGATTCTGTTGCTCCCCCTCCCTTTTACTGGCTTCTATTCTCTCTAGTTATTCAAGTCCCTTTGAAGCTCCCATCCTTTAAGAATTGATTTCCTCTTTTTCTCTGTTTGATTTTCTCTTAACCTCTCCCTCCCCCTCTCTCACTTTAAAAATCCCTCTCCTTTTCTTCGCTGTTTTCTTTCTTTCTTTGTCTCTCTTTCTCTCACTATGTTTCCATTAATCAATTTCACTTTCCCTTCGAATGACTTTCCTGTGTTCATTTTCAAGCATCCTTTTTTTATCTCTCTTGACTTCACTCTCTTTTTTCTTTCTTGCATTCTATTTGCTTTCTGTATCTCTCTATCTCTCCCACTCTGTCTCCCTCTATCTTAAAATGTCTCTCCTCTTTTTCAAACTGCATTTATCTTTGTCTCTCCATCTTTAGCTCTTTTTCTCTCAAACATTTGATCCTTACTTCCAGCCGTCTTTTTCTCCTCACTGTCCTGGTCTTTAATTGTTGCATACCTTGCATCTTTCCACCTCATTGTAGTCGAACCCTGGACTTCTTGCCTCACTCCATGTCTGATTAATGTACAGTTGTTTCTCCATTTAGCAAATATTGCTTTGCCGCTTGACTTGGGGGCATCAGCGGCTGGTGGTATTGTAGCATTTGATAACAAGCATTTGCAATGCAATAGGTCTCGCAGTTACGCGAGTTTGAGCTATTGACATTGCAAATAACAATGCCTTTTATTTTTGTTTTCGTTTTAAAAACATAAATAAAAAGTATTGTCATTTACAATGCCAATAGCTTAAACTTGCGTCACTGCGAGACCTATTGCATTGCAAATGCTTGTTTCCTATGTGAGGAAAGAGTGTTGGGGAAGTCAGACTCCAAGTCTCAACAAACGGCAACATCCTGTATCTTGGAGACCAGCGCTTGTCACAAGGCTTTCAGGCGAAAATCGGCACTTTTAGGACACTGGCAATTTGTGACAAGAATAGCTCCTTGCAGCATTGTGTCTGTTTCAAGGCGCAGTGCCTCGGGCACCATGGGTAACACCCTGAAGTCCCTACACACTCACCGCTGCAGTCTTCAGCCATCCCTGAGAGTTGGGGGACACTTTCACCCCTCCGCTGTCCTGGGGCTCAAACACAACGTTTCCCAGAGAGAGGACCCCTGCCAGGATCGCCTGCATGTCCACCTGCTCCTAGAAGACAAGACAGAGGCGCTTCTGTGTTTATCAGAACGAGGAAGAACTAAGCATGAGGCATGGGGCGGAGGGCGGGACCGAGAGGAAAAGAAAAAAAGGTCAGTCGCTTACCTATATATTGAATTGACATTTGGGCACACTTTTGCTCGCAGTGAGGAGTGGGGAACCAGGTCTTGAATTTGTTGCACACTTGTGTTGTTATCACAAAGAAGGGACAGAAAGCTGGTTGATTAAACAAGGAGTAACACAAAGAAGGGGTGGAGGCGTCAAGGGAGGAGGTAAGGTAAAGAACAGAGAATGAGGAAAGAAGGGTAGGATATTAAACAAGTTTGCGCTACATAAAACTGCTAAAAAAAAACAAAAAAAACACCAGCTACTGGGGGCTGCCCCCATTAGGTTCACCACTTGCCAGCTCCGAATAGCACCCCGGCTTCCTCAAACCTGCCACAACACTGTAGGCTGCTTAACCCTTGCTTCCTTTTTAGATCCTATATTATAAAAGCCTGGCTCCTTGGAGTAGACGGGGGGAGGGAAAATGAAAGCGTGCGATGCGTGCGATGCGCGCGCAGTATAACGCCAGCCTGGGGGGACAGGAAATGTGCACTCATACGGAGTGCACATCTCCTGTCCATACACATGCACATCTCCTGTCTGCGCGTGCCATCTCCTGTCTCCCTTCGGCACAGAAAGCGGCAACAATAGATCTCGCCAAGGCGAGCAGGCGCATGCGCTGCGTCGCTAGGCGAGACCTAAAAACTGGTGGAGGCCTCTCTTCCAGACTGGTTCAACTACTTAGTTTCCAAAAGCTCTGACTCAGTTCATTCCGAAACGACCCACTGTGAAGCTAGTTGATGCCATGATAGTGGTGACAGATTACCAGTCTATTTAGGGTGCGCCCTCCGACATTATTTCCTGTTTTTATTGCCATGCAAAGAATGGCAGTTGCAAACAGGAAAAAAAAATGTCAACCACACACAAGGAGAAATCATTTCAGGGCATTCTTTGTTTGTTTTTCAGTAACAACCCCTGCTTTGGAGGTTTTGTTCTACAAAACATGCTAAAAGGTTGTTCTCCTTTTTGATTATCAGAACCTGTGTTTATGTTTAATTAAACAAGTAAGTAAGTAATATTTATTATGCGTGATTAATTAAAATCTTTGCATACACATAGCAATAGAATAAAAAATAAAAATTCTTATTCCCAGTTTAAAAAATAATAGTAAAACGGTGTTAAAAACCATTGATAAACATGTTTGCAATTATACATTTGGCAACTATGGTTGACAGTGAATCTAAAGTGCTTGTGCATCTGGAAGAACTAGACTGACAATAATTTCCCTGATTTGACCAACCGGCCTAATACAGGATAATAGAGGGCATCATTTAGAGCTGATAGTCATTGTTAATTTAAAGTGCTTATGAGGCTGTAAGGTGCTGTTACTTGCTTTTTGCAGCTAACTTTAAGGGGTACTTGAGGCTACTTCATTTTTAGGCCTGGCGTCTGCAACCGACGAATTCTTAAGTCTCCTGGTTACAGTCTCAAAAATCTTTGTTAGACGGCAGTTTAGCTGTACCTCGATAGGATTGAAGCACAGCTTCACTGCCTGCCTACAGGTCTGGATGCTGTGATGCCTGAAAAAAGGACGTAACAAGGAGCATCTTATGTCCTTAAGGTTAGGGCAATTACAGATAACGTGGATGAGATCCTCCTTCCCACTTCCATATAGGCGACAGGTCTGCGGACCACCTCTTCTTTCCCATGGAGGTAGATGGGAATAGATCGGAATAACCCCCAGTCGCAGTTTTAAAACGTTTTCCTTCGTCCTAATTTTGACTCCTGTACTCAAATAAGATTGCGGTTTGCGTCCTTCATAGTCACTGAGCACAATCCAGCCATGTGCCTTTTTAGCAAGCGCTGCCTTGTCTTCTAAGACTGATATCACGTGCGTTTCATTTTTCAATTTTTTTTTGAAGGATAGATGATCTGTTGATATTCCCCAGAGTTCGGACAGACCCAGTAGCTTGAGGGAGTCAAACAAATATTACCTGGCCGGGCATTTACCTTGGTGAAACAGCTCGATCCAGAGGTGGGAATTTTGGCTCGGTTGACATGATCAAAAGCAGCTGTATAATTAACAAAACAAAGGAATAGGGGAATTTTTGCATCTTTAACTGCGTCCATTAGCAAGGCTAGAGCCATGATTTTGGTTGTGGTTCCTTGGCCCCGGCAGAACCCGGTTTGATTTATAAGAATGATAGTGTTTTCTGATACCCAAGATGTTAACTCGTCCAAGATTGTTCACGCGTAGTACTTTGCTTCTACGTCGATGAGGGTGATTAATCGATTGTTATTCAGCCTTATTCTTTCCTATCGCCCTGTTTAAAAATTGGACTGATGATTGATCCTTTCCAGGATTTCGGGATTGTGGCTACAGAATTTATGTCCTTAAAAACCGGTTGTAAAGCCTTGCTCTAGTATTCAGCATCATATTTATACAGCATCATCGGAGGAATGCTGTTGTGGCTTGGGCCTCCGTAGCTCTGCCCCTGGCTATTTGTCTCTTTATCTGATTTACTGTAGGGACATAGCATTCCTCTTTGACGGATACTGATAGGTCTAAGTCTGCTGCCAAGTCGCCCCCCATTATTTGATAACCCGTAAGCATTGCATTTTGTTATTCCATGTAACGACATAATAGCTAGTGGCTGCACCTGGCCCAGGTAAGGGTTCTGGAGCATTTTGTATGACGTCACTGTCACGGCTGATGTATTTTGACAGTTGCTGTTTGTGACGTATTGGGTTGTTGGTTGAGGGGGGGGGGTTATCAGCCCTTCTCAAGCAGCAGCGGCCACAATCCTTGTCAAGGTTAACCACAAAAGTCACTAAATTGAGCTGTGCTTAATCCTCTGCTAATTATAGCACCTAATAGCGCTTGCTCCACTCGCGATTATCTGGTCTTGCAAGGCCGGGTGAAAGTCACAAATTCAGGCCAACCGCGATGGAGCGCGGGCCGGATACAGGGCCCTGGTTGGTCATGCTGAAAATATTATCTTCTCAAAGTCTGGTGCAAAAAGTCTAGTTTGTGGTGGAGGAGGCTGCAAGGAGCTGGAAGAACATCATAGATAGTTTTCACTTTTGTATGAAGAGCCGGCCGAGCGTCTCAGAAGGCATCGATGTAGCTTGAAGATCCTGTTTGCATTGCAGATGATCATTGCTCGAGCTTTACATTGGCGGTCATAGCGGGCTGTCGATGCTGTAGTGCAGCTCTCATATTGCTGGTGGTCATTACAGCATGAAGATTCAGGTTCACCAGACATTCGTGTTGATGGTCGGCGCAGGCGGCAAGATTGGTGCAAACTGGCCCATTTGCGGTTGTGAAGATCCCAAAAACTTCCGTATTTTTCTTCCAGGAGGAGCTCAACTCATGCCAAACAAGGATCCCGAACCTCAGAGGCACCTCTTAGGGATCAGGAATTCTCTCCAGCAGAGACCAAAAGGGCTCAAGCGGGTCCATTATCAAAGCCAAATGCCCCAACCACCATTGCTGAAGGGGTCACATATATGTTAAAAAGTGTGGGACTTGGAGTAGAACCTTAGGGAACCTCACAAGAATTGTGGAAAGTCTTGGATTTAAAAGGAGGCATGGAAACCACTTTATAGTTTACCAACAAGTAGTCCCTAAGCCAGGCCAAAGTGAATGCATGCACCCAGAAGTTATACAGCCTATTGATTAAGACTGCATTTGAGACCCTATCAAATGCTGCAGATAGGCCGAGCAATAGAAGCACTGCTGGTTTGCCTTTATCTAAGCTGATTCTGATAGTATCAATAACTGTCAGGGGAATAGTTTCCATCCTGTGAGCTGCCTTGAACCCTGAATGCGAGGGGTCTAGGATATGGTTATCCTTCAGATAGTGAGATAGCCTTCTATTTATTAATTCCTCAATTTTTTATAACTGGAAAAGGCAGCAATGGGAACGGACAATAATTAGAAAAAATAGCTCGATCAGCTGCAGGTTTTTTTTAATAGGAGATAATGTGTGCAAGTTTCAATACTTTTGGCACTTTGGCTATATTCAATGACAATGTGAATAGATCAGTGAAATAAGCTGCCAAAGATGTTCCAAGAGAGGACAATACTTGAACTGGACAAGCGTCATCAGGGGTTCCAGATTTTACTGTAAGGAACAACTCTTCTCTCCTCAAGACCAAAGGAATCAAAGCTACCCACGAGAGAGTCGGATGGATGGACCCTGTTCTGTGCTTGGCATAACAGTGGTTCTGATTGGTGCTCAAAATCCTCATATATTTTACAGACCTTGTCTTGAAAATAAATAGTAAGAGATTCGCATCTTTCAGAAGAAGCAGTTCCTGGAGTCCTGCTGACTTCAGGTTGAATGAATTCACTTGAAGTTTTGAAAATTTCTTTAGCAGAGTTGCCTGAATCCTAGCAGCCAGGAGACTCCTATGATCCTCCCTAAGATTTTTATGGTATTTGTTTAGAGCTAATTTGAATTTCCTTTTATCTTGGGGGGGGCTGTGTCCCATAAAGTTACCCGGCAAGTGCTAATTTAAACACAGCCTCTGCCACTGATACGGGCTGCGAGGATTCTTAAATAGTTGAAAAGCCAGAGCTCGTTATTTCCCCACGTTTGTCAATGGTAAATGGTTGCTTGGCACTGAAACTTTTAAGATGTGTACTTCCTTTGGCTGGATAGGTAGCAGCATTTGTTTGGAAATCTAATGTAAGCAACATGAACACAAAACAATAAAATACACAAAGCTACATGGTAACACAATTAAAACCATACAGAGCGCAATACAACAAAGCAGTGAAACCAGAATGCACCACAACAAACACTATAGAGCACAACAACACACAGTAATACAATGCACACAGCAGCCCAAAGAAACAACAGAATACATCACCGCCACAGCAATGTCACACAACAAATGTGCACAATCATTTTTGTCACACATTACCACCTCTAGAAACCTGTGTTCATATCACAGTGGTTAAAGGTGTGTGGACCAAGCAGTACCTTAACTTACAATCAAAGACCAGTCAAAAATGTTTTGTGTTTCTTGTGGCCCAAGTGTCCTAAATTGTAGAAAAACAGCACTATTTTACTTAAGACAATGGTAAATGGTTGTTTGTCATGGGAGTTTTAAAGGCAGGTGCTACTTTTGACTGGAAATGTAGCGGCATGTGTTGACATATGTTTAAGTAAACACCAGAACATAACACAATTACATTCAAAACACATCATACCAACACAAAACATAATCAGAAACAACACAACAAAACAAAATGCAACACAGGAATCCCAGTACAACACTAAAACATCACATTGCAATAATGCGGCACAGAAGCGCAGCATCAGAAAAATACAACAGAATATATAACTTTAAAAACATTCTTGCCTACATTACCATGTCCAGAGACCTTTTTCCATAATTCAGTTGTATAAAATGTCTGCACCAAATTCAACCTTAACTTACCACCCAGATCATGAAATAGTCTGAGCTCCAAATTTGCCTGATGGCCTTTAAATCTCACATTTTAAAGTGTATTATGGAGAGTGGTATAATTGTCAGACTTAGAGTGGTCTTCCCCCAAATCGTTTATCTTCAAACTCCTATGTTGCTGAATTCGTTTTTGTTGGATTTAGGACTCTCTTCACTTTACCTCTGCTAACTAGGGCTAAAGTGCTTGTGCTCTCTCCCCTAAACATGTTAAAAATTGGTTTTTACCTGATTGACATATTTAATTTGCTTAGAAGTCCGACATATTTAATTTGCTTAGAAGTCCCTAGTAAAATGGTATACCATATACCCAGGGTATGTAAATTAAATACTACTAGTGGGCCTGCAGTGCTGATTGTTCCACACACTTAAGTAGACTCTTGAAACCTGTCCGAGGTCTGCAATTGCATCCTGAATGCAGTTTTAAACTGCCAATTCGACTTGGTAATATAATCCCCTTGGCAAGCCATAAACTCCCTTTTTATAGCATATAAATCACCCATATGGTACTCCCTAGGTAGCCCATAGGGCCGGGTGCGTTGAACTTAAAAGATTGGACATGCACTGTTAAGTTTTACATGTCCTGATTGTAAAAAACGAATACATTTGTGAGGCCTACCTGTCCCATGGGATAAGATTGGGTTGCCCTATTATATTTAATAAGTGCAAACTTTTGACTGGGAATAGGTAAGCATTTGGTGTTTGGTGTCTGAGAAATTGTAATTAAAATCCTCTTTAATGGTAAAGTTAGATTTTAAGTTGAAGTTGGCATTTTCCTGCCCTAACTATTTGGTGTCTGCAGCCTGCTTCTGGATCACATGCCTGGGTGTAGTTGGTAATTGGACTTTGTTTATTCCTCCCAGACAGCCACACAATAGAGGGATTAGGTGTTCCTGGATGGGCCATCAACTGGCAGGATGGGGGGGGCAGAGTTGGACACAGCCCCACTCACAACTGCAAAGGCTGAGCCCTGCCTTCATTCACCAGGTATAAATATTGGACTCTCAGACGCAACTCTTCAGTTCACTTTCTGGACCTGCAGAAGGATTTTAAGAAGACTGCCTGCTGCTGTGGTCTGCTGTGTACTCCACAGGACTGATTTGCTTCTGGGAGCCTGCCTTGAATCCTCAGAGGTCGGTCCTGCTGGTTGAGCCCTGTATCATCACCTTCACCCAGGACTACGAGCGTGCCTCCCAGGACTAGTTTGGTTGGCCTCAAGTTCAGAGCCTCAGGGACAGAAAAGGCTCCCTCCAGCTTCAACCCGCTTCTGGACCCATCCTAAGTGAGGTCTAACCCTCCAAATGGTGCCACTCCTGTCTTGGACCCTTTGCAGTAGCGCTAAAGGTGCCCGGATAGCCGAAATCCAAAACTTGGTTCTTTGAAACTTTTTGGTTAAAAGCAGTTTTGAGAACTGAGTAAAGACAGGGGCAAACCTACTCATCTATCTGCCCAAGGTGCATTATAGCCAGCCCATGCCGATTGATGGAGACCGCCTGTCCTGCTGCTTGCCCTCGCTCTTACCATATTTTTTAATACGACTGAACAAGAACCATCATTCACTTGAATACAGCATCTCAAACCGTATTTGTACTCGCTCTGTGAACTAACCACGGGAATACGCCATGAAAAAACCCCAGGCTTGAAAGGCAATAAGAAACTTTAGTGATTCTGTTATACTAAGAATCACCCCCGACCCTTAAACGTCAATTTTGCTAAATAAATACCAGATGTCTATAATACAAGGATTTTTTCTGATTTATTATGAATACACCCACTTGTCCTAGCACATTCTCACAAGATCTAAATTAGGCCCTAAGTGTAAACGTTGAAATCTTCACTGCGCCTTCGTCCAGCGGCTCCCAACAATGACTTTTCCTTCTCGGACACCGCCTGCGGCCTTGCCCCACTGAACTTTACTGTCTCATTACATTTTCTTCAAAACGTCTTCTAAGTCCGAAGGTAAGCGACGACTGGGCCCAATCCACTCTTTGAATCCAACCCGCGCTCCATCGCGGGCGCCCATATTTTTCGAATGTGACCCTGTCTCACGCGACTAGATGTCTGTGGTTGGCGCTTTGATCTTTTCGGCACTAGACTGTACCTAAAACTTTCAAAATGTATAACTCTGGTTCTGTGTATTGGATTTTTATTGTTTTGGTGTCAATTTATTACAATTTATTCTATTTGTCCAAATTGGTGTGGGATTTTTCTTGTGTTGAGTTTTCACTTTATTGCTGTTTGTGTGCTGCATAAATACTTTACACATTGCCTCTAAGTTAAGCCTGACTGCTTTTGAGCCAAGCTACCTGAGGGTTAAACACAGGTTAATTAAGTGGTTCACCCTGACAGGGATTGTGGCTGCTGTTGAGGAGGGGTCATCCCCCAACCCCTTCAACCAACAACTCAATTTCTCGCAGAGAGTTCAAACATGGGTCAAGGCATCGGTTAATCTCAAACTTGAAAGTATATTATTGGAAGTACTAAAATGGAGCAAGCTATCATTTAATCTACACACTTTAAAGCATATTATTGGGAGAACAAATATGATGCAATCTATCAGTTGCATGATCTTCAATATAATATCATCTTCTATGTTTGCCATACAGTCAGGTTTCCCTCTTTATTTTCCTGAGAAAAGTAGAGGGTGCTAATGATTCCAACTTGGGTAGCTCAGCTCTTCACAAGAGTCTGGGTTACCCCTTCCTCTTAAAAGCCTAGGACATGAAAACTGTGTACCTCGTTATAAAGTAAACTCATTTTGCTTTGTCACAGGCTTAATGTTCTAGTGCATCTAGAAGCCCAACCTTTTCATTCCCTCTTCTTCTGAGACAGTGCTGGTACTAAAATGGATTCTTGCATCAGACCAGGCCGCAGAAATGTGAAACACCATTAATTGTGAAGGTTTATGCAGAATCAGCAAATAATCTCTTAATTGTGCTTTTTCCTCCTATTCAGCAGTCATGCTCTCCCACCAATATGATTGTCACATCACATTCTATATATAAGTGTTACGAGGTCTTAGCAATTGCAAAAAATGTGCCTTACAAACACCGGTAACATAAGACATTTATGGTGCTGCTAGTGTAATATGTTCTCTGCCACAGGTCCTACTTCCGTGGGAATGGATTTCGCCTTACATGGATTTGAACATGTGTACGGGTTACCCCAGCACACAGAAACACTTCAGCTTCAAAACACCAGGTAACTAAAAACTCATCAATTGTGAATTCTTTGTTGGAAAACATATTTGTATGAACGCCCTGCATGTGATTTTTGCTGAATTTGATCTAATCAAAAATTGTTTTGTACATGGGGTTTTCCTACACAGTTTTAAAGTCACTTTGTATATGACTGTTAGACCTGTCAGCCCTTTGGGTGGTCCCTCCTCATCATTATTTATTTTGTCCCACTTTTGCCTCAAACCCTGTTAGAATTTTTCCTTTTTGGGAACCACCAGACTTTTTAGTATTGATGCATATTCAGGGAGCCATTTTATCTACCCCTGGAACTTCTGTCTGAGGGCCTGGAGCACAAAATGGTGGCCACCCATTGTCACCTGTGACATCACTGGAACCTACTAGAACCTTCTGCAACATTCTGGAACCCTGTGACAGTTGGAGGCGGTTTAGAATGTTGGGAAGCTAAGTTGGAGTTGGCAGTTGGCACCTGACTGGTGAAGGGAGAGCAGCAGAAACCTGAAGGAGGAAGGAGTGAGGCAGCAGGGGTGGAAACTTGTGCCTGGAGTGGGGTCCATAAACCCACCCTTGATACTAGTCCCTACTGACTGAGCCCAGCCTGGAGCCCTGTGTGGGAGAAAGCAAGAAAAACCATCTTAAGGACCTGGACAGCAGGAACAGGCCTTAAAAGTAAAGAACAGCGAGTTCCTGACCTGGTTACTGGTAACTTCCTGAAGTCCGACGTCGAGAAGCCTGGAGACCTGGAGCCCGAGGTGGAGAAGCGGCGCTGACTGGAAAGCAGACGTCGTACCCGGAGCCGCCAGAGGTCGAGAGAGGGCGCCGACGGAGGTCGTGGAGAGTACCAGAGGTCGAGGAGGAAGTCACTCGAGGTCGAGTGTGCGGCATCGACGGGGGAGTGAAGTCCGCCCTCCGGAGTCGCCGGAGACCGAGGTGAAACGTGCCGGAGGTCGGGAGTGGAGATCGCACTCCGGAGTCGCCGGAACCCGAGGAAAGGAGCACCGGAGGTCGGGAGTGGAGATCGCAATCCGGAGCCGCCTGAAGTCGACATCGAGCCAAGATTGCCCGACGTCATCGAACCGGAGGTCGACATCGAGCCGAGGCCGCCGACATCGAACCGGAGCCGCCCGAAGTCGACATCGAGCCAAGACTGCCCGACGTCATCGAACCGGAGGACGACATCGAGCCGAGGCCGCCGACATCGAACCGGAACCGCCTACCGGCGTCGTCAAGAACTGTCATTGCGCCGAGGCCGCCGACATCGAACCAGAGCCGCCTCACGGCGTCGACACGACTCCAGCGGCAAGGGCAGTAAGTGGAATAGAGGGCGCCTAAGGCCCTGTGGAGCCCTAAGAGACCATCCTAGGGGCTAGAGAGGTGCTGGAGCCAGCTTGATTGTGCCAGGGGTGAGCTGAGACTAATACAGAGGGGTTGTGTAGTGTGGGAGAGCCAGATCTCTAGATTCCCCCTTGATCTACCTCAGTTTAGGCCTCAGCCTTGTCCAAGCCGGGGAGTATACCCCTCAGGCCATCCAAATCTCTACAAGCTGGGATTGGGTCAAATCATCCCATAGTACCTCAGGAATGTGAACTGATTTTCAAGTGTCACTGTTGGCTTTTATTATTTATTGAGAGCACTGTATTTATTGTATTCATCCTATTTATTGCCTCACAGTATTTATTGTTTCACAGTATTTATTGTCGCACAATATTTATTGTCTCGCAGTATTTATTGCCTCATAATATTTAATTGCCTGTTATGTAATGCACTTATATTTATGCCTTGATTCTTTATGACCTACCTTATTTATTGAATCGTTGAAGATAGTATTTATTTGACATACCCTTCCACAGGAAAAGCCTTGTGTACTGTGATTGTATTATTATTTATTTAATCAGCAACTAAGAGAAAAGAAGAAGATAAAGAGATATATTTTCAGTATAACTTTTAAGGTGTAGTGTCGTTTTTGGAACGGATGAACGCATGGTTATTGTGAGGGTGTGACGTATGCTTAACACGGTGCCTTCCTTCCCGCTCGAGCCAAGCTACCACAGTGTGTTTGGGAGAACACCACCACCCTTCCGGTGTGGGAGTGTGTTTTTCTAACAATGACTTTATGTGCAGATGTAGTAATGCTCAGGTCAGATCACATAGGCTGTGCTTAAGCGGTGTCTGTGATGCAGCTCTAGCATTGATTCCACCGCTCTGAATTTCCTGGCGATGCACAACAAGACTGTTTGCCAATATTCACAGTATTCCTATGCCATTAATATCCATGATTTTTGACTCTCTGCAGATCATTGTGACCAACTCCCTAGGCAGAAATGGAGGTCTGAAAGATATAACAGACCTGCTTTGAATTCACATTTGCGACCTGTTGTTGTAAACCCTTCCTCTTACATAACCTAATTGGCACAATCCAAATTAAACATCAAGGGGATCTGCCGCCATCGCTTTCCTCTGGCGACCAGAGATCCCACTTTGCAATTGAATGCCGACTCCTTTTGGCAGTAGGTCATCTGTCGGTGGTTTGCCACTGCAGGATTCGGCTCAAACCATTAATACATTTTTTGCTAGTGTTTAGGAGGAGGGAATGCCTCTTTACCGTCTCCTTTTCTCTCAGATTTGAAAGGTTTTGTGATATTGACACAGTAAGTAGCACCTTAATACCTTATAACTTGGAATTTTTGGACCTACAGAGCTTGCCAGTTTGCCCACACTGCAGGCTTTGTGAGTGCAAACTCTTCAGTACATCTGGCCCTTTATCCCTAAAGCATTTCAGGAAGACCCAGCTAATGTATCTTTTATGGGAGGTCATAGGTGGCACCCCATTCATGTAGCTGTGCAGGTGCAAGGCAATAATCTAGAGGAGACTGACGGTCTTCATTGGTGAACTTCTTGGGGAGGTCTAATTTTGGTTCTGTTACAGTTCTCTTTTTGGTTTTGTGTTACAGTCCTGCTGGAAACAGACTTTCCAGGGGCGCAGCGTTTATGGGACCCTTGCTTCACCTCTGTAGCATACCCGTACCGCTCGATGCATTTTCTGGCACTCGCTTGTTGGCTCATTGAAATAAGGGCTGGAACAGGTCAGACCAGGAGTGCCTTGAAGGCATTTGCTCTGAACTAAGACTTGGTTTGTTCTTGCATGCTTGAGGGTATGGGTCCTGTTAATGTATGGAACTAATTGGACCTCTTGGACTACTGCAAGGTTCAGTCTTGAAATCACCCTTTTCTTTTCTGATGGTGCTGACAAGCCTGGAGGTTCTAGGTGTTTCAACTCCTGGAGTAGGTAGCTCCACAAACATCCTAATGATGTGCCACAGTGTGCGCCGTGGCTCCGGTCCTGAACACATAGCGGATAGAGAAGCCTTGTGAACCTAGATACGAGTAAACAATCAGGAAGCGTGTAGAAAAAGATTTACTGTGATAGGACAGGAAGGTAAATATTGTAAAACAACATACACCAGAGCCTGGAATTGTGACCGAAGAAGCAGGCATCTGTTGGTAATATCTGCCAACCAGGCCTTCTCATTGCCTACGTCGGCAGAAACATTTCTTCAGGGTGCTAACTAATTAAATGGTAAGATATCTGCTCGCTGCTTATACCATTATTATGTATGGATGTTGACAGCACAGCTGTCAGGCAGACCTATTGCTTACAATATACATAGAGTGGGCCCCTCCCTGTCAACCATTGGTTTTCTTCGTCAAGTCTGTTTCTGTCATTGGCTTGAGACTTTGTCTATCACCTCTTGGTTAAGCCCAGTGTTACAGTCATCTCTCACCTATTGCTATTGGCTTTTGTGTGAAGCCTTCTACCTCCACTTGTGTGCTTGCACTGTACTACAAAAGGGACTATTTTACATCAGTACTCCTCTGTGTACACTCCTTCTGGCTATAATGTAGTATACTGACAGTGGATACGTTTGCACATTAAACCCAGACCTAGTGACTTTGCCAATGCTTGTGTCTCCTTCGCTAATGTTTCTTGAACCTCTAGCCTCCTGTTTATCCGACCTTTGTGTACACCCAGGTCCCAAGTCCTAAGCTGTTTGCTTTAAGTAACAAAGCTACGATCTAGGTTTCAAAGGTGGTAAATATTTTATTTATGGTTTTCGACCTTGAACCAAAAAGACTGCCTGGATGGACAATAACAGATGCTCTTTATAAAGCAAGATAACGTTGTTGTCTGTTTTAGAACCAAACGCAAACAAATTAGAACTGGCGATCCAAGGGCGCTTCTATTGTAGAATCTGTTTGATAATTAGTACAAATCATTAGAAACCTAAAGATGCCACTACGTGAAGCCAGTTACTTGCCAGGGTGACTTGCATGTGATGGAAATCAGGGCCATCACTTTGAACTAAAATCGTATTCCCTTCCCACCAATAATCAAGGGTTGATGAGATATTTGATGAGATTGCAATCCCTGGCAGAGATATTGTTCTAGAACAAATGGATTGATTATGGAAAAGGTTCCTGGTGTTGAGGTTTTTATTTTTTATATTTCCGTCTGTACTTATGTCTGTTCATTGTTTGCACAGCTTATGAATGCATATGTATTTCCTTTTTACTCCCACGTGTATTTAACTCTTGGATTTCAGTGCTCAGGTGCCACATACAATACACCCATGCCATCATCTGATGTTAGCTTTCAAGTACAAGCAAAGGTACACGTGCGGCACACAACTTGGATTCGTAGTTGCGACTCACAACACATAGTGTCACATAAAAAAAGTCATTTTCTTTTTTTTCACATTTAAAAACACATATACATAGTTAATTATGTGGTTTTCCATCTGTATGGGTATGTAAAAACGGAATCCTCGGAGCCTTCATATGTGTTTCTGTCTTTTTCTAGCGATAACGATTCCTATAGACTATACAACCTGGATGTCTATGGGCACAAGCTTCATGACAAAATGGGAATTTATGGGTCTATTCCCCTTCTCATGGCACACAAATCTGATAGGACCATCGGTGTTTTCTGGCTGAATGCTTCTGAGACATTGGTGGAGATCAGCACAAAAGCCACAGTAACGGTAAGCATCATTAGGTTATAGGGTAGGGTTTATTAAGAAATGTTGATATTTAATGAACGTTTATGTACTACATACTATAGAATTGTGTACCCACGGTGTTATGGACTCTAATGCAAGCAAAGAAAATTATGTTTCCACCTCTGGGTGGCATTACATAAATGGCGTAATATTATAGGTTCCTGGTGCCACTCTACCTGCTGCACCACTAATAGCTGCACCCATGCTTCTATATCGCACCTACCAGATGACATAGAAGTTGGACTGGAAATATTATGCCATTCACTGCCTCACTTTAACCCAAAACAAGAAAGAGAAATGCAGAAGGAGGAAGAGAAAAATAGGGAAACATTTATAAAGGGGGAAAGCAGGGATGGAAAGTAACTTGTAAGAATGAGATAAAGAGACAGGAAGTGTAGGGTGGTGGAAGATACAGACGTGCCGTTTAATCAAGCCTGGGTAGCCTCGTAATGTAGCCACCCTGGCATTTGGAAGCACTGGTAGTGGGCTTCTAGGAAAAGGTGTGGACCTTTAGACTAGCACCGTTCAAATGGATCTCTCCTATTATTTCATCTTCATCCAACTTGATATAGAGTTAAACAATGATCATCCTCTTTAATCCACAAATTCTACTGCTGAGCCTGAATTTCATAAATACATCTCAGATTCCAGTTCTCCTCTTCCTAATCTTTGTGACCTGGCCACTTTTCCTGATACCTCCATTAAGGGACATTTGCTCCTCTTGGTTATTAAGTCTTCCCACCTCATCCCAGTTAGAATAATTCCACTAAAACACTGCTCACTCCCAGTGGTCTTAGAAGATCTAAGGCTTCATTTAAAGGTTGGTGGTATGTATACTCCGTCGCAATGGCGGCAGAGTATACATACCGCCAACATAATGGTCTGCTCGCCAAATTTATATGCAAGAAGATCTTAAGTTATAAATACCTTCCTAGATACTGCTTTTACTAAATCAGTAATAAATCAGCATTTTGCATGAATAACAGTTGAGTAAAAACATATATTTCTATGCTAATGAATACATGTATATCAAGCATTATTTATGGTTTAGGATTACATTGTTTTATTGAGAGGAAACATATATTTCACACAGTTGCATACATTGTTCGTAAGGTACCAAAAACTCTTAACAGAAATGACCCAACTCAAGGGGCCAGCATTTTCATTATATTCTCAACCTCTTAATATACATCAATTTTACACTACACAACCGGTCATATTCTGAAATCCTTTAGCTCTTGGTCACCTATCTCAGTGAAAACTACACAACAAAACTATTTGTTACATCTATGACAAGCAGTTATTAGAACTTGCAATTATTAAGCACCAGACAGTGCATGTACTGTACAGTCAGGCAATGTATTTGAGGACGCCGCACTTAGTGCATCGCTGGGCACTATGAAGGCCTGTACCATGCTAGAGTTTCTGTGCTCGCGACCAACTTGAGTTGTGTTCCGCGATCAGTGTGGAGCGTCATACAGGAAACGCAGCGACAGGACTGGAGGGTTCTGTACTTAGCAAAGAATGTCAGACTTTGACTTGGTCGTGTGATAAGCTGATGCCATGAGGTACAGGAAAGGGAGTTGCTAAACATGGTCTGTCAGGGAACTCTGCCTGAGGTTCCCAATCTAAGATGAAGATGGGTCTTATCCTTTGTTGTCACTTCCTGTATGAATCATGTGTAAAGAGACTATTACTAGTAATGGCTACAGTACAACATATTCATTCCTTTATTTTTCGTTGCATTCATTGCCGTCCTGCTACTATTGTTGTCCCTGATTTTGCTCTTTACAGTTAGGTCTTCCTTTGGATCTCCTGCTGGATGTTTTTGCTTGGCTTTTTTTCCTTCCTTACCTGATGTCATGGGGAGGTTTGTGCCTTGCTATTAAATTCTTCCTTAATCTTCATCTTCAATCAACAACTAGAGGTCCGCCAAGCAGGTTTTTTGCCTGTATGGATTTTTACTCCTAGGTCCTGGGTAGCTGTGACACAGAGCAGTCAGGCTTAACTCAGAGGAAAACAATTGTAAAGCATTTATCAGTACCAAGACAGTCAATAAGTAAGAAATGCAACACAATAAATGCCACTACAATTTATAAAAAATAGCCTATATTTATATCTGTAAACAGACACCAACACAACAAAATCTGATGAAGGAAACGAGAGTTATGATTTTTTAAATGTTTCCATAAATCACTGCAATTGCCTCTGAACGTTTTGTAACTCACTGCTTTTAACTTGTAGCGGTAGTCTATGAGCCTTGAAAGCGAGCATCCTGACCAGAGTCAAAGTTTCAGGCCTACCATGTCGGATGCAGGGGCTGGGGCTGGGTTGGTCTCAGTCAAGTTTTCCTTACACACCTAGAACCTTTTCTGGTTATTTTTCTTGTTGAGGGGCTAGTCGGTGGGGTCCTCTGCAGCTTGGTTCCTGCGTTGGTCTCACCGTCGATATACAGGTGCAGTCCGGTGGGAGGATTGGTTTTGACAGGCGTTTTACATTACCTACGAACTGGCAAAGTAGTGCTAGTATATAAGCCGCTGATTCTGTGCCAAAAAAGGTATCTTTTAGCTTCAGGCTCAGAAGTTACAGTTATGTTGGAACAAACCATGCACTCTATGACCAGCAAAGGGTCCAGGACCTGGAGGGCACTTCTTGTTAGCTAGGACTCAATCTCATGGGCTGCAGCAGCTGAATCCAGGGCAAGTCCAGTGTTAGCTGGCCAGCTGGGCACTTTGCAGATGCAGGTTTTCTTTCTCTTTTGTATCCCTGAACCTTAACAGCAGGAATAGCCAACTAGCCTTAGGAGTCTACTCACTGGTCCTTGGCACGAGTGAGGAGCAGGTCCAGCCCTTGGGGTCTCTCTCTCTATTAAGTCAACAGCAGGAGCAGCTCTTCTCTTTCTGAAGTCCTATCTTGGTTCAGCAGGTGCAGACTTTTGTTCTAAAGCCCACAGATTCAGCAGCTGCAGTCTTTCCTCTGTCCTTTCAGAGTCCAGTAGTGTTCTGAGTGTAGTAGCCAGGGGTGCCACTTTTATGCTAATTTTAAGTTTGTGGGGAGGAAGGCCTCCATAACCACTGAGGGCAAAATTCCCACGGGCATTCCTATCCACTCTTGCATCACTTCCTTGTGGGTCTGGCACTAAACAATCCCACAGGGCATCTCTCTGTCCAAATCCAAGATCTCAAGACCTCTCCTCCTTTGGTCAGAGCTATGGGCACACTCCTGGGATGTGTCCAGTATAATGAGCCCCCACTCATGGAAAACTGGTTCGTCATCGGGTGTTACACCTTCTCCAACCAACAGGCCTTTTTCTGCCCGTTCCTGAGAGCACTTCACATTTCCTGGCAGGAAGGAAGATGGCTGTCTCCGATGACAACTGCTGTAGTTAATCAGAAACTTCTACTAGAACTGAGGGGGGGAAATTTTGACTTTCTAAAGTCACTTTATAATTTAAAGTTACTTTAAATCTAACTTCAGCACAATCTCAGGTTTAATGTAACAATTAATTTGATAACTTGAAGTACTGTATTAGGTGGTCCCAAATGGAAGTTATCACTTACTGGCTTGGTTAGTGTAGCCCCATGTTAGCCAGTAAAACTACCAGCCTTGCTATATTGAAAACAACAATTGCGATTTTCACTGTGAGGACATGTAAACATAAAAGAAACTTCCTTCTTTTTAATATTGAGCGCCCTGCCTTATGGCTTTCTTAAGCCTTCCCAAGGGTTGACTTATAAATATTAAAAAGGAAAGTTTGGACTTCGTTAAAAGGGTTATTGTGCCATGTCGAGTTCGCAGTTCAAAAGCAGCCTGACTAGGCTGCTTTGGCAGACCTAGAGCCATGTTTTGACTTTCTCACTGCAGTGGTGGCACAACCAGTGCTCCTATTCACTAGTGACATGTAACTTACCAGCCCTGGGTTCACCTGTACCATATACTAGAGACTTATAGGTAATTTACACATGCCAATTAGGTGTTAACCAATTGCACATACATTTTGAGGGGAAAAGGCACATGCACTGGGGCAGAGAGTTGAAAAGCCAACAGCATCAGTCCAAATATTTAAGGCGTGACCATGCAAAATTAGGTCTTTCCTTACAATTACTATCGTACATTTTCTCTATTACTGCTGGAAACAGGTTTTTATTAATGCTTTCTTTTCAAAGTGGTAAATTGCTTGATTTTGTCCTTAAACTTTCTAGTCTTCAAAAACCTCAGAAAAAGAGCAGTATTTGCCCTATAATGGCTGCACGGATGTTGGTTGTTCAATATCTAAAAAGTACGCTTCACCCCATGTGGTTCCACTGCTGATTAACCACAAAACCTAAACTGAAAACAATACACAAAAGGGGAGCGAACCAAAGTACAAAAATTTTCCTAAAGGTTAATTTCATAAAAAGTCAAACAATTTCACTGAAAGTTCTTTTCATCAAATATTCATTTCTGCCCATCAAGTGCGTGAATTCTTCTTTGTCTAGTACGAGAGCAGAGCCATAATGCGGTATCCAAACAAATCTTTTGTATTCTTCAGATATAAATCCAGCCCAGCCAACGCGTTTCATCCTGAAACGGACTTCATCAGGGTTTATATAATCCTGTATCTTCCTATTAGGTAATAGTGGTCAAACACGCCTTATCACAGACATGAAACTTCCTCGAATATTTGATAAACAATGCATTCTATGGTGCATTCGTCCTGCAGCTTTTCCTAAGTGCAATGAATTGCAAACACACGTAAAACTAAATTCTACCACATTTTACGTAATGTAGAATCAGAGTTACTATACAACCATCTCCCCCTCCTCCCCTCAAGGGGACCTGGGCTTTCAGAGGCACGCCTATAATTGGCTAGAATCTTTTCTATCAGGACGCTCGCAGAGGGTCCAACTTGGCGATCAGGTATCAGAAAAGGGCAACATCTCCTGCGGGGTCCCTCAGGGCTCCGCACTGTCCCCGCTCCTCTTCAACATATACCTGCAGCCCCTGGTGGCCGCACTAACCAATATGGAATGCCAGGTTTTCAATTACGCGGATGATACTCAGCTCATCCTGAGGATCGATAACTCGGTCCGCACCCAAGAGTCAGTCCAGAACATCCTCAGGTTCACAATAAACTGGATGACTGCAAACTCCCTAAAAATTAATCCAGATAAAACCGAAGTCCTAGCCATTCCGGCAAAAAACAACCCATGGAGCGGCCTGTTTTGGCCCCAAGAGTTAGGGGCCCCTCCCAGCCCATCACCAGTTGTAAAAAGCTTGGGAATCAAGATCGACTACGAGCTCTCTATGTCTAACCAAGTCAATTCGGTGGTGGGCACATGCATTGGTCTTCTAAGACAGCTGAGGAAACTGGTTCCCCTGCTCTCAGTTTCATCTCTGAAAACTATTGTATCAGCAACTATCGTCTCGCGACTCGACTATGACAACGCGCTTTATGTCGGGCTCCCCCAGAAACATACGAACAAACTACAGGTGGTACAGAATGACGCAGCTAGGCTGATCTTCAGGCTGCCCAGAAGAACTCACGCCACTCCCTTGCTGTGCAAATTGCACTGGCTACCTGTCAAGCAAAGAGCGAAATTCAAGGGACTCGGCATCGCCCATAAAGCTTTTTACGGACACTCCCCAGGGTACATAAGGGAACGCCTAATTAAATACGTGCCAGGGCGGGCGCTTCGCTCAGCAGAAGCCGCCCAGCTGGTCTGCCCGCGGGGTAACTTTGCTTCCAAAGGAGGACGAGCTTTCTTGATCCTTCTGCCACAACTCTGGAACCAGTTGCCCGATACCCTCGTAAAGAACCTGGTCTGCTTCCCTTCCGGAAACCGCTAAAAACCTTTCTTTTTAGGGAAGCATTAGACACGACCTAATACTTCTCAGTACCATGGAGACTACCCCGCCCTGATGCTGTTTTATTACTTTCAAAGCGCTAAGAGACCTGTGGCTGTACATGTGCTATACAAGAATAAAATAACATAACATAACAAGGTACAAAGGCTGTGTGCTAAGGTCCCCACTCTATAAAGACTCATCATTCCTTTGGAATTTGTGGTTCAAGGGACTTCTGCATGAGATATTGTCTCTTAGTGTACCCAACTTGTAAGTACACCATGTTGCATTGTTCTGTATGCAATTAAAGTTGAACCTGCATGACCCATTAAGGTCTAAATGGTGTTGACCTGGTACTTACAGTGCACTGTGATCCCCTTAAGTGAGATTATCACCCAATGGTACTCAAGACCGACCTGCCTGAGTTTTTCTGGAACTTTTCCTGACTAAATAATGAAGCTCCTCTGCTCAGGCCACACTTCCTGATTTACCTTTTGCTCAGTTCACCCCTCATGTGCCCAGTGCAGCAGAAACACTCTTTTATAAATTGACCAATAGAAACCACTTTGTTTGAGGAGGATGCTGGGATAGTCACAGACAGCAGTCAAACTTGATTAGCTTATCGCTTTTATTTCCAGCACATTGTTTTTTGTGTGGGAGGTTTGTCTGCTCACATAATATTTCTTTCACAGCATACATTGTCCAGTGATGCTCCAGAGAAACCAAAGCAAAGAGTTGTTCCTGAAACAGACGTGCGCTGGATGTCGGAAAGTGGCATCATTGATGCCTTTCTTCTACTGGGACCTTCCCCTGTGGATGTTTTCAAACAGTATGCCCAGCTTACAGGTAACGAAAAAGGCAATGAACTATCACAGCTACATTTTGTCACATTTGCATTGAAACCTATTTAGCTCCAAAAGGTTTGGACTATAATAATGCAAACAACTATCTGGTCGTCAGTCCACACTATGCAGTTTTCCCAGCTAAGATTTCTAGATCTGCTTGCTAAGCAAAATCAAAATTATGACCTATGAAGTGGTTGGAGTCAGCTTTCTTCCTTTTAAGCCCTCATCATGTGCAGTGTTCTTAGATAGTGATGCCAACACCAGCTATGTGGTCTATTACCCCTGACCAGTAGTAAACTTTCTGGCTGGAAAGGAGTGGTAAAATGGTTTGTGAATGCCCACAAACAAGAACGTTTGTAGGTGGACGCGAATCCAGGGCATTCCTGCCCTTGAACATACAGCACCCACCCGCAGAGTAGATTTCCTCATACACAAACTTCTGTGAGTAAATCTATTTATGAGTTCAATACCAACTTTCTTAAATTGTAAAAGTTGTTTAACGCTTGTAAATCAGGCTATTTGTTCATGTGCCAATAGTTTTAAGAATGAGACCTCAGGTCTTTGAGTAGTCCAATTGTCAATGGCTTATCGCTCATGCGTGACATGGCTTCACGGCCATTGGACATAAAAGGTATCTAGCATAGGTCAGAGCCTCTTCCCGTCTATGGATGTTGTGGCATCTTCCATGTGATCCTCACAGTGTGCCCGCCAGAGAGCTGCTCGCAGGCACTCTGTCAAGATCTTTTAAGCCTCTCAGGTTTAGGCTCCCCACCTTCCAGGGCAGATAGTTTAGTGACGTAGCAGAAGTTCACTCAGCCACTTGATTCACAATGAAAGCCGAGAACGAGGGACAAGATGTACTAGCTGGCAGGTCGCAAGAAGTTGTGCACTAACTTTTTGTGCCCTGTCGGTCATTTTGTGATGTGACCTATATAATTATTTGTTCTGAAATACTTGTGTTCTTTAAATACTCCAAGGATTTTGCGATTAGCCTGTTGAATATTTTTATTGTGATTTTTTTCATTTCTGAACGGGTATCACCATGTTCAAGTTCTCTGTGATTTGCCACTGGTTTGTGCTCATTCATCAAAATAGTAAGAAAGAGTGTGAATAGAAACAGGACTGAGCCTGTTTATTCTAAGATCTAATCGTTTCTGGTCACGAGCACAGTCCACAGCTTCTCTTGCATTTGTGACTGGCAAGTGATGCATTTTGCGAGCTGTAATCAAAGGAATATTTAAACTTTAATCATGTGGGGCTCAAAAGTAATAGAAGGTGGTTAGAAAAAGAGAGAATCAATTTAAATGCCTATCATTGTATGATAGTATGGAAAGACACAAGGCTCTTATGTAAAAATGTATTTACCTATAGACACAGAATGGGTTAAATCCTTCGATACATCAAGCCTCAAGAATCATTAATACGTCCATAAATGCATCACTTAAGTTTCATGACAGGGATAATAGTGACCCTGTATTTGTTCGGGATTTGGCTGTAAACATGTCAATGGTGGAATTGGGATTACAGTCCTTGTGGAAAACAGCCAAGTTGTTTTTTCCACCTACATTTCCCCAGGAAAAACTTGGCGAAATGATTAACATTTATTCCCATTGCAATTCCAAACATTTATTCCCTTTGTAATTCCCTGTTCCTATGAACTAAAACTCAGAATGCAATAGGAACTTTACTCCTGGGAAGTATCCATCTTTGTTGTAGTGGTGCCTCCTTGGGAGGAAATGCTAAGCTGGTTTAACTGCACACATGTAAAGAGCTCCTTTAAGTACAATTAATTGAAAGGTAGTTTTAGATAATAAAAGCCTGTAGTCTTTTGCTACAATTTTTTTATATTTATTGTATTTGGAAAAACATCTTTTACTACTACCCAATGTAATGGTACTCAGTTTATTGGTATTTGCTGAGAAGCATGATGAGAGCAGAGAGTCCTGCTGAGATTTGCACTTGTGACCCAAGCTTGACACAAAGATGTTGACTTCCAGGGCTTACCTCAGTGAACCATCTTGTTTCTGTTGTGGAAAAATAGTCAATGACACAGGCACACCTTTCAAAACATTTGAAAAGAACCGACTAGAGAAGACTTGAATTAATCATCTGTTATCTCCATTACAGATGCTTGTACTGGATAACAAGTGGGATTGATTGGTGTCATTTGAATTTCTTCCCTTTATGTTAGGTACCCAAGCTCTGCCGCCATTGTTCTCCCTGGGGTACCATCAGTGTCGCTGGAACTATGTGGATGAGGAGGATGTGAAGGCAGTGGATGCAGGCTTTGATGAGCATGACATCCCCTATGATGTAATATGGCTGGACATAGACCACACAAATGACAAGCGATATTTCACCTGGGATAAAGTTACGTTCCCCAACCCCAGGCAGATGCAAGATGCACTGCAGGAAAAAAAGCGGAAGGTGAGCATTTGGATTTTTATGATCTTCTGTTAGAAGGAAGATGACTTAAAACATAAGTGGACCATAAACAAGAATCAATACTTATGCACAGTTTCTTCTCATTGATTTAAAACACCTACTGGCTGCAGGACTCACTGACCAGATCTAAACATCCAGAAATAACAAGAATGTATTCAACTAACAGGTTGTGAAAGAATATTCTCATATCTGAGATTTAAGATATTGAATAGGTATAAGAATGCACTACCCTGGCTTCCTGATCCAGAGGGAGCTATGAACTATTCCTCACTTCTTTGTCCCCTCGGCCAACGATGCACACAGTATTATGATGGATAGCAGGAGACCGAGGGAAAGGGGAATCGGATAAGAGGGAAAACAGAGACACTGGATAGCATCACTCTGATAGATGCCGACATCTAATGATTCGTAGTGGATATCTAAAAACAAGATTGATATCTTTGATACCTTATCTCTGTATTGAATCATTGAACACTTGTTATTGTAAATTATATCCCCCAGATATCACTATACCTCAGACTCTCTAGGGTATTGGTGGAACTCTGACATGCCTGGAACTAAAACATAAATTATATCTATATTTTTGATACTACTTGGGTTTTGCATACACCTCACCCGCTGCGTTCAAGGTTGTTTCTCGAACAGTAATATAAACAAACATTCATAAGTCTTAGACACAGGAACCAAGTACCCTTTTTCATGAGGTCATATCACTTACCTTAAAAACATTTTATACATTGAGAATTAACAAAAGTCTTTAAAGATGATGAGGATCCTCTTCAATCCTCACATAGCTTTAGAATCCACAAATTTGCAACAAACATGTAGTTTTATACTCTTTTAAGGTTATCTCTTGAGCAGTACTCTAAATCACTTTAAGTTTGTTTCTGAAACAAGGCTTAAATCATTTGAATACTTCACTGCATACAGCTTCAACTTACTATACTAAACTTTCTCTCTGGCCCTTCAAGGAAGCTGCTGTTGTCCCCTGACTGACAAGTTTCATATAGCCTGCCATCCAGAGCCACATTAAACACCCCACTCTTGCCGAGATTACGCCTTGCAAGGTTTTCAAAACCAAACATGCCACTATTGTTTCACTGAGATCCATCAAATGAAACCCCATTCTAAAACAGACACAGGTTCCTAAATGCCACACCTTCTGAAAATGTAGTGGCTGTTAGGATAAAAAGCTCTCTGAATACATGTAGTTGACATGTATAACTGCATGGTTATGCATTTGGTTGACTCAAAAAACAGATCACTTCCAGGCGCTTGAATAACAGATTTTATGGTTACAGGACTGAATACAATGTAAGGACATTTTTACCATTTCACAAATAAACAGTTTCATGGGGATTTTGTTAAATCAAGTACCTCTCGCAAGTTGGCCACAAACTGGAGCCAGGAACCTTATGCCTGTGCTGTGGTATTCAGCGACAAAAAAGCCAGTCAGAGTCCCAGGCCTTATAATACAGCTCCCGGGTAAAGGCTGCCACTCCAGCCGAGCAGGACTGAAGTGCTGCAGTTGCTGATGGACAATCTAATATTGCTCGTGCTGGGCCTTTTTCACTGACATCCCCCTCTCCATGCCCCCTGCCAAGTTCATTTATGCTAATGTGAGCAGCTGCTTTGGGTGAGGGTGTGCAAGTACTGCAAAATGCCTTAAATTAACAAAACAGTAAGACAAGCCTCATTTACTTTTAATGCAGGCCATTAAGGGGCTCTATAATGGATATTGGGACACTCGAGCTACTCACAGGGTGTCGGAGAGCTACCAGTAGCTCGCGATTGACCAGTTGGAGACCCCTGCTCTAGACCATGCAGAAAAGTATACTCCATATCTCCAAAGTGTCTGCTGACATTTCCACACATTGTGAGACTTATGTTGTTTCATGGGAAATGTAGTTCTTAGATTTTTGTTCAGCCCTCTATGTGTGGTGTGTCCTACAGAGACACAAAGCCTGTCACCCAGTTGCACTAATGTTCCGAGTGCACTGCCACCATTTTCTTTCCCAGAATGTCCATAGCACTTGTGAATTCAGAGTATAATTCTTGGTAGATATGCAAGTGCAGAAAGGGGAGTTGGAGCCACAGATTATAACGATAAGGTACTCGGAAAATATGGGTTAAGGAGTGCATCCAAGAAAGAATGTTGGGGTACTTCGTCAAATCTCAAACGATGACCTGGTCTAACCCCTGGTATCATTAAACTGCACAATAGCTGGCTGCGGGTGATATCTTCATCCTGCCTTAAGACTATTTAAGACATGAATTTCTTGTATGGAGTAAAAAAGAACAGACCTGCAAACACTTAACGGACCTTGTTCTTGGGAGGATAGAGAATCTTGTGTGTCAGCTGGATGCACAACAGTATAGAGTGTCCATCCTAACCCTTTTAGACTGATCTGTAGACTGGATCCTAATCCTTCTAGATTTGCCTGTTGACTGGACCATGATACTTCTAACTTGTCAACTAGATTTGATTCTGTGTCAAGGACAGCCTAACCACCAAAAAGCCACTTTTCCTCCTGAAGCTTAATATAATAAAACAAACAACAGTTTTCACCAGCCAATAACTTATATAGAAAACATTATTCTGAAGGATTCCTTTGTAGATTATTAAGGCTTGTTACCACATTGCCTTAGCAGCTCCACAGGTCAATCACACTCTGGCTGTTCACTCTGTCATGGTATAGGGTCTCTTCTCTAGCTCTCTGACTCTTAGCATGGTAAGTAGGAGTTCATGCTCAGAAAATTGGTACATCTCCCTACATGTTGTGTTCTGGCAAGTCGAAAATACAGTTGGGCCTAGATATTCCAGCAGTACAGGTTTGAAAATGTCCTTTTCGTTATTTGTGCAGGGATACATTTCAAAGTAGAAATCTCTAATTAACCCAGTTTATCTTCCCAAATTAATATGTTAATATCATATTTTAATATTTAATATATTTAATACTGTGTCCAGTATCATTCCTTAAGCAGATAAAAGCACCAAATATTAAAATTGCTAAGAGAATTATTATCTGATCCTTCCTGTAGGATACATAAGGGCATAGAACAATTAGCTCTAGCTATTGAAATTCAGTCTTTTCATGCATTCCTCAGTTAGTATGCTTTCTCCCTTGTAAATTGCATTTTCTGGTTTATCATGATGATTTTCAAATTATGGTGGTAATTTTGTAAAACTATTTCTTTGCACGGTTACCCAAAGAAGCGTTCTTCAAAAAGCTTGAAATTGACAGTCTGTGCTTGTTTTCAGCTCGTTGTTATTTCAGATCCTCACATCAAGGTTGATCTCAAGTATTCAGTCTATGCTGAGGCCAAAGACAGGGGTTATTTTGTGAAGGACAACACAAACAAGGACTTTGTGGGCATCTGCTGGCCAGGTCAGTTATTTTTCTGTTTACTGATTGTGTTTCTTTTTGGAGAAGTAGTGGTTGTATTGAGAAGTGGGTGCAAACACATAGTGACATGTTTTGTTTGATTAATTCAAAGGACTTTAAGTTCCTGTGATGTGAGTAAGACAGACTGCTAGAACAGACTACATATGCTATTTACTTATTTGTATTTAGAACACCCATACTGTACCGCTCTATCCTATTATTCCATCGAGGAATGATTTTTATCAAGCTGGTCACCTCCTTTAATTTTATAAACTTACAAAAACAATGGAATGGAATGCCATTCAGACTAATTCCTAGTGGTTAAGATAGATTCAGGCATTCATCACTGCAAAGTGTTCCTTGGTAACATATTTTATTTCACTTAACATTTTCATATATATCACTGCTCTACCTCTCTGTTGCACCAACGGGCTTTACAATATAACAACCGTGGAGAAATCAGTTCTATTTACAGTAAATATTCAACTTGTATCAAAAACTGGAGAGTGATTTAACTAGTACAGCAAATAGATGAAGTATTGGGGGGCTCTATAAAGCAATTGATTAACATAGATAGCTGTTAAATAAGATGTATTACTTCAATAGTAGTAGCGTACTGCAGTTGAAATGTCAATTCTCCATTCCTCTTCAAAAAATAATCTATGGTGAATAAGATGTTAAATAAATGAGATAATCCCAATAAACCAATCCTGCTATGAAATACATTCCATAAAAATGGATTCCTTTCAATTACAATGCTATCTGAAATCATTACCAATGTTTTACACCCATTTTTGTTTTCTGCAAAAAAAGTCATATCTATCTCAGAATTAAACATATCAATTTTCTTAACTGAACTAACTGGTAATGTAAACGAGAGGATGATATTAAGAGAAAGACAACTATATTAATTCAGAGCCTTAGTTGTTGGCTTTCCATGAACCAAATATACTCAAAATGTACCTGCCATAATGAATCTTTTAGAACAATCAACATTGAATATCCTATATTTAGTAGGTTAGACCAGTTAATACACAAGCCTGGAGCTGGTGTAAACACCAGCAACTGTATACATGATGTCCAATTGTTAAAATTATTTTATACAATTAAGCAAAGTTTACAGAACTACATTTCATGTGTAGAATAAAAAATATCCTGGTGTACAAAATAGAAATTTAGATTTTCTTAAAGACATGTAGGCTAGCATTGAGCATACATAATTCTGTTTAATGCTAACCTTCAGCAGCAACAGTCAAAGAAACAAACCACGATTTCAAACAAAGATCAAGTCCCCAAAAACAGTATATCTTCAGTATTTTAGATACTTCTTCTTTCACACTCCACAGGCATATTAATCTCCCCCACACAATTACTAAATACTGTTACTTACTTCTGGCACCAATTAGCCAACCTCGCCTCATTCTTTTCAGATTACTGCAAATCTGAAAGACTGCCAAGAGCCTTAACAGCACATGTACAGTGAGAACTATTTTCTGCTACACAAAATAGCCTAAGATCTGCTCTTAATTTACTTTACATTATCTATTATACTTTCTCAAATCTCCACTTCTACAATTCTATTAATTTTATTTGTTATTGCAAAGCAATTTACTGGCCTTTAACTAGAGGGATTGGGGGGAGAAGCTAGAGGAATTGGGAGGAGAATGCTAGCATCCGTGATAATAATAACATTTAAATTCTCCTTTTGTTTACTTTGAAAATCGTAAATGTGTACCAAGGCTGGAGACTAGCAATATGAATGTTTGAAATCCTCCTTACAATGAATGAAGACACATGCTCAGCTGGCTTCCAATAATAATTTGCAAAAGTACCTTCTTTAGTCTGTGGCCTTCAGAATCTCTTCCATTCTCCCTCTATTCGTATGTACTCTCCTTGTCATCGTACTAGAGAGTCAGTGGGTTGTAATAACAGTCATATCTACAAACGCTTCGTCCACCACAGATTTTAGCCATCTTTCCAATGCTGGTGATGAAACTGCACTTTAAGGTTTCGTGAAGGACATCGAAAAGTGTGTTCATCCAGCAGGTTGCACTTCCACCACTCTCCTCGTATATGCTTTCCTTAATTGATTGAAATTACCATCAGAAACAGAAACCAGTAAAGAGATAATTAGTTACCTGAGAAACAGAATTTGGAAGAAGAACTGGTCTAGAATGCTGCACACAGCTATATTGTTTTGCTGTGATTCCTACCTTTTTTTAAACTCTTCATTTGTTAATTTAATACAAGCTGCTGAAAATTAGCATAAAGGGTAACAAGGCATGCATTCCACTAGCCTCCATCCTGATATAAGATTGATAATTCTAATGAAATCAGGAGGCAGGATATCCTTGAAGTGTATTAAAATAAGCACTTTTTTCATCAATTCAATGTAAGGAGACCTTGATATAAATAAAGTTTCCACATGACAAATGACTGACTTTGAACATTTTTACAAGGATTTCATACTAAATGCCATGTGAAGGAAATAATGAGTGTTTTGGAATCATCTTCAATATTATGATGGATCATTTTGAATAAAACAGGAGCGTTTTCATTGTGAGTGTGGCACGATAAACATCAGTGATTATCAGACCTTTTTTATTGATGCTCAAACATTACCTTGCTTTGACACGTCTCAACTGGGGATGGGAAGATGGCTTTCCTAAGCCAATCTGTAGTCATAAATGGCTTGAGAAACTTTAAAATAGATATAAAAAATTAAAGTCATGTGCAAAACAGCAGAACTAAAGAGAATGACACTTTGATGTTGTGCAGCAAAACATCAGCACTGTGATTTTTTGCAGGTATTCCTTATGCTCCTGACAATGACATTATACATTAGTGACATTTGTAAAATATTTGTTATAATTGACGATGAATGATCAAACTGAAAAAATGCAGAAAAACATGTTCAAAGATGCTTATGTTTTGTCACCATCTCTGTGTCGTCACCGATCCCTGCCAAGTTGCCCTGCTCTTCTCAAATCTATGCATTTTGGAGCTGATCCAGTCATTGCTCCCTCGAGGTCTTTCTTGTCATTATCCTTCACCTCTCATTTTGTTTACTTCCATTCACCACTTCTTCCTACATATGTGCAAACAAAGCATAACCATCTTGGAAAGTGCACACATTCAGTTATTGCCGTTATAATCTTGTTCTGTCTTTGTCTTGGCATTAGGGCCCTCCTCTTACCTGGATTTTACAAACCCTGATGTGCGAAAATGGTACTCTTCGCTGTTTACTTTCGAAAAATACAAGGTATGATGTGGGTCACAGCTGGTGCTTTATTCTAGCTATGTAATAGGACCAGTGGTCTTATTGAAAACACTGTGCTATTAGGGACATGTAAATATTTTATTGAATGTGCTTCACCAGATGAAGGCTTACTGAAATAGGAGAAAAATTAGAAACACATGCCAGTGCCTTATTTATACACACATTTCAGTGAAAACTGTCATTGCATATTTACTGTACTTTATACATAAAAGCACTCCAGTGGAGAGAAGGATAGGATTATGAAGTGATTGGAAATACAACATAAAAATGAAAGAGTGAACAATATCTTCCCACTCCATGCCTCTTCCCTGGCAATCTTTTCCAGTTTTTTTTATAGTTTCAGAGAGGAAATAAATATCATAAGAGGTGGGGGCAAACAGTTCTGCAAAACTGCTATCAGAAAAGTCAATACGTTGCCTTGCAATGACCTTCTCCCGTCGTTTATATATATATATCTATATATATATGTGTGTATTTACTGAAGTCTTATTATATTTTGCATCATGTGGAATACTTCTTATGTTTCTGATTGGGAGTTTTCTGACTAATTTATACTAATTGCACCTAAGAAAAACAACATGTAAATACTCAATAAAGTAAGAAATACCACTAACAATAAGATACCAATTGTATGGGAATGTGCTCAAAATGCCTACTATTGGAAATGCCTTCTTTGAAGGAGCAACATATGCTTTTTGCAGTTGGATTGTACACTTTTGTATAGTTGCTGTGAGCTGAAGTAGTAAAGGAGAGCACAATGTTATCAACAAATTCAAATAATGTTTTGTATGCTATGGTGATTGGTCAACAAATGTCACAGGTACACCCTCACTTCCTGAAAGTCCTAATGAAAGCTTGCCAATGTTGATAACCTTCTGCAAACCCACTGTGACATCTTTACTCTTCCACAGGATTCCACAGACATCCTCTTTATTTGGAATGATATGAATGAACCTTCTGTCTTCAAAGCACCAGAACTCACAATGCCAAAGAGCAATATCCACCACGGCGGTTGGGAACACCGTGATGTCCACAATCTATATGGATTTTATCAGGTAGGTCTCCCTCTCTCTCTTACACACCACCACATCCCCACAGTTGAAGGCTTAGCATTAGGAGGCCATAATAAAGAACTTACTATGCTTTACTAAAGAACTGTAACATAAGCGTAACAAGGTATTGATCCTGGCCTGATAATAGCCAAGAGAGAGTTAACCAGCCACTGGAAGCATAGCCAGGGGCCTAGACTGCAAAGATGGAAACACGAATTCCTTAAGTGGGCGGCGAGTGAAAGTGTGATCAAGTTACGGCTGGCGCATAGGTCTCAGAAGGAGACGATGCTAGAGGGGGCGCGAGCTTGGGAAGCGCTAATTGAGGAGCTGCGTAGAGCTGGCGGAGGCCAGGAAGATGAACCGACCAACTGCTAGACCCCAGTGCGTTGAGCGGGTGGAGGGAATGGCGGGAACGGAAAAGGTGGTGAAAGGGGAGAGCGCGGGGGGCCCTGGGGATAGAGGCCAGGTAATAGTGACGGCGCAAAGTGGGCATGTACCTAGAAGTTACGACACATTGAAACTGGAACTGATGGGGGAGCACACTGGGGGAGGGATGGGGGGGGGTAGTAATTTTGTTGGGGGGGAAAGTTTTGTTGGGGGGAAAGTTGAGGGTAATAGTTACCAGAGTGGGGAGGCTGTTAACAGCCAATGAGAGACGGGAAATAGGGACTTGGATAATACCGTACACTCTTATGGATATGTTGCCTGATAATATTGTATGTGAACTCAAGAGAGCAATATATTACTATGTATTGTATCCACCTATTGTGGAAAGGATGACGGTATGAAGGCAGTTGCGAATAATTAAAAAAAAATATTTAAAAAGCCAAGGTATTGATCCAGCGCAACACCTAATTCATAAGCCAGGGACCATGAAAACATGTCACACATAAATCACTTACCAACCAACGGGGCCCATCACACATTACCCATAAATGATCCCTGAAGACGAGCGCTGGATTAGGGGGGTTTAATTTTGTCAGTTTTTGTATATGTACAGTTGTATACTTCACATTAATAACGCTTTATATTCCTAACTATTCTTAATTTTAACTGTCTTGTTCTGGTCGATGGACCATTAGTTGACGAGTTGATGGTGACTATGATTAACTAAACAGTTTAATACTTTTATTTAAATAACCACAAAGTCATTTATCCGGTTTAATAATTTGATCTTATTAAATTAAATGCTAATTTCAGATTATCAGTACACACACAAGACCACTTATAAGAGAACAATTTATCAAGCAATGTAATCAAAATGAATCATTTGCCTCAACATCAAAGCGTGCATAAGGGTAAGGGAAAGAAGGTACAGCAAAATTACTTTGTAAAATATATTGCAGAATTTAAGCATTTAAGGAGGGTGTTACCCACCAAAGAATCAGGAAACCACTTCCTTGGTCGAGGTTGTGGCAGGGGTCCCAGAGATAGGCTCGGAGGACAAAGTTAACAGGACAGGTGCAGTTTAAGTCTTGCAAATAAACTGGAAAACAAACAATAATCTCCCAATCAATCTACCTATGATCTAGTTCTCCTTGGATGCAGTCTCCTCCCCAGCACTCCCGCAACGTTCTCGTACCTAAGGTGCTCTCTGTCTTGGTGCTGGTCCGCTTGCCCTCGATCTCTGTCTCGATATCTCTCTCTCTCTCTCTCTCTCTCTCTCTCTCTCTCTCTCTCTCTCTCTCTCTCTCTCCTCTCGATGATCTGTCCACACACCCACAATTTGGGATATCAATTATACCCTAATTCCTAGCTCACTATCTTATAATGTTGCAGTGTCAGTAGAAACTCGGTCTGTGATTGGTTGACAGGGGTCATGTTAGAGTCTCCTCATCAGGTTCTCATCGCAAATCCATCCCATACCGGTTTTAACAAAGGAAGTATTAAGGATAAATACATTTATATACTACTAATATTAATTGTTATACATTATACAAACCTTTTTTCCTCCTCTATCCTTCTGCTATCATTCCAAATCCAAATAACTGACTAACCTATCCACCACCTAAAATGTACTTGCATGTTTCACTATACTAATTCAACACTAATCCTCTATGGGTCCCGAAGTAGCGTGCTAATTGCTGAAAAAGCGTTTCGACGCCTCGTCGGGGGTAGTAAGCGCTATATAAATGCAATTACAATACAATACAATACATCCGCTTCACATTCAAATTGCACGTATCAATGGCAGTTCCCACAATCGCTGGTACTTAATTGTATCAGGGTGTAATTTTACAAACTTCACTCCATCAATCCCCCCTTTGATGGTTTTACCTTCATAAAATACCTAAACATACGATTTGTCAAGATATATAGCTCCTTACATTTTACATATAATTGTTCTTTAAAATCTTCCAACTCAATCTCTTCTATCTCTCTTTTTCTTTCTTTGCATTCCTTACTCAACCTTCTTTCTTTTCTTTGCGTCTTTTCTTCATACAAATATTTGTCATTCTCATTGTTAATATTATAATTGCTACAGAAACTATTGGCACTATTATTTTTCCTACCAGGGAACTACCTATAGTAGATAACCAATTGCTTATAGCAGAAAAACTCTTACTTAATCTCTCCCAGTCACGGTCAACCTCCAGTTGGGCTACTTCCTTATGCAAATTTGTAATATTTTGAATATATCCTTCCAGTTTCTTACTTTTATCTGGAATATAAGTGCAACAATGTTGAACCGTCAGCATTCCACAGATTCCACCCTCTTTTGCCAATAATATATCAAGGGCAAGTCGATTTTGCAAAACCATAGATCTCATTGCAATCATTTCAGTATCAATCATCATGAATTCTCCAGCAGTAACTCTTAATAAACTATCAACCACTGTGGACAAAAGTTCGAATTTTATATGCATTTAGTGTAACCCCAACTCCAGGTATCAATGCTCCAAATATATCACCTAAATTTCTGAAAACCTTTCTCTTTTCACACGTGTTAATCCTTGCTTTACTTCATGGATTCCATTCGTTGTTTTATCTACATGGTAGACTTTTGGAAAGACAATCCCAAGATAACAAGTTCCATACCAGTGAACTGGTAATCGATAATAAGGTTTCCTCCCACAGACATAATATATGCCTGGAAAAACAGGGTCAGTTCCTCTCCTTAATCCCCAACCGCCAATACTTTTATAGATATCTTCACATTCACTGGAGCCAATGAAGTAATTGTTGTAGTTAGTCTTTTCCCTATGTAAGCATCATTTTCCCTTCTGAGGCCAATCTAGGGCCATTGCAGCATAAGTCTCACCTTTGTCATAATTGCCTTTTCTGAAAACCCAAGGTGGTAACTGTAATTTCTCTTCAACAGCTTTTCTCTGAAACTTAGCCCTTCTCTTTTACACCTCTAAAAAGATCTTCTCCTCTTTCTTTAGTTCACATGTTAAATTATTCTTATAAGCGTACTCTATATCTAAGGGTTTGGTTGTCAGAAAGAAATCTCCCATGACATGTGCAGGTGCTATCTTATTTAATTCAGATTCTACACGGACTTTAGAAAAGATTGCATTTACATTGGAATAATATTAATCCAGTTTACCTGTTTTATACAACAAACTCAATAGGACACTACAAGTCACACCATATGTCAAAGGAAGGTGATGGTAGGTCACACCTTCTGAGACCGATGATGGTAATTGCATACACACATAACAGTCACTCACATCCATGGTTTCCACATACTCGTAGAGTAATTTGGTGAAAACAATCAGAGAAAGATTATTAACTGATCTATTGTGATGAAAACTACTAGCATCTATCTGATCCAGGTGAGTAATATGAGTTTGCTTTTTGTCAGTATCTATTCTTGGGCTTGTTAAATTGTTAGGACGAGGTGTATCCTCTTGTATCAGATGTAAAGGTATGACCATTGTTAGTATCATCCAAAACACTATTAGTATACAAGTAAGACACAAACAGGTTTTATAACACCTACGCATAATACTACATCTGGGTCTTGTTACTTGTTTATCTGCCACAGCAAAATTAACCATATGTGAAGTTCTAAGGTAGTGTGATCTCACACTTCAAAGGCTTTCTTCTTTACCTCTTCTTTTATTTTAACAAATCAAAATTTTTTCCGGACATCTTCTAGATCTTCAGAAAATGTCTTTAATTTACAACGTGCAAAAACAACAATTGATGGACAGAATGCAGAACAATGTCATACATTCACCCCAGTACAGAGATCTGGGCCTAAATCCATTGTTTTTTTGCTCACCATGCCATTCCAGTTTGAACCCAGCCATATGCAAATCAGTCTTGACCCTGTGCCTCATGGGAACAGTCCAGCCCGAACTGCCAAGCCAGGTCCTCCCTGGACTGGAAACAAGCATCCTAGGACCGGTTTCGGGGTTTCACCCCTCTTCAGCCAGGATAGCTTGATTCCAGTGGCATGGAGAGCACGGGACTCACGTCTGAGCATACCCGTCCCACTCGGGGTGACAAATGCAAAAACAACAATTGATGAACAGAATGCAGAACAATGTCATACATTCACCCCAGTACAGAGATCTGGGCCTAAATCCATCGTTTTTTTGCTCACCATGCCATTCCAGTTTGAACCCAGCCATATGCAAATCAGTCTTGACCCTGTGCCTCATGGGAACAGTCCAGCCCGAACTGCCAAGCCAGGTCCTCCCTGGACTGGAAACAAGCATCCTAGGACCGGTTTCGGGGTTTCACCCCTCTTCAGCCAAGATAGCTTGATTCCAGTGGCATGGAGAGCACGGGACTCACGTCTGAGCATACCCGTCCCACTCGGGGTGACAAATGCAAAAACAACAATTGATGGACAGAATGCAGAACAATGTCATACATTCACCCCAGTACAGAGATCTGGGCCTAAATCCATCGTTTTTTTGCTCACCATGCCATTCCAGTTTGAACCCAGCCATATGCAAATCAGTCTTGACCCTGTGCCTCATGAGAACAGTCCAGCCCGAACTGCCAAGCCAGGTCCTCCCTGGACTGGAAACAAGCATCCTAGGACCGGTTTCGGGGTTTCACCCCTCTTCAGCCAGGATAGCTTGATTCCAGTGGCATGGAGAGCACGGGACTCACGTCTGAGCATACCCGTCCCACTCGGGGTGACAAATGCAAAAACAACAATTGATGGACAGAATGCAGAACAATGTCATACATTCACCCCAGTACAGAGATCTGGGCCTAAATCCATCGTTTTTTTGCTCACCATGCCATTCCAGTTTGAACCCAGCCATATGCAAATCAGTCTTGACCCTGTGCCTCATGGGAACAGTCCAGCCCGAACTGCCAAGCCAGGTCCTCCCTGGACTGGAAACAAGCATCCTAGGACCGGTTTCGGGGTTTCACCCCTCTTCAGCCAGGATAGCTTGATTCCAGTGGCATTGAGAGCACGGGACTCACGTCTGAGCATACCCATCCCACTCGGGGTGACAAATGCAAAAACAACAATTGATGGACAGAATGCAGAACAATGTCATACATTCACCCCAGTACAGAGATCTGGGCCTAAATCCATCGTTTTTTTGCTCACCATGCCATTCCAGTTTGAACCCAGCCATATGCAAATCAGTCTTGACCCTGTGCCTCATGGGAACAGTCCAGCCCGAACTGCCAAGCCAGGTCCTCCCTGGACTGGAAACAAGCATCCTAGGACCGTTTTCGGGGTTTCACCCCTCTTCAGCCAGGATAGCTTGATTCCAGTGGCATGGAGAGCCCGGGACTCACGTCTAAGCATACCCGTCCCACTCGGGGTGACAAATGCAAAAACAACAATTGATGGACAGAATGCAGAACAATGTCATACATTCACCCCAGTACAGAGATCTGGGCCTAAATCCATCGTTTTTTTGCTCACCATGCCATTCCAGTTTGAACCCAGCCATATGCAAATCAGTCTTGACCCTGTGCCTCATGGGAACAGTCCAGCCCCAACTGCCAAGCCAGGTCCTCCCTGGACTGGAAACAAGCATCCTAGGACCGGTTTCGGGATTTCACCCCTCTTCAGCCAGGATAGCTTGATTCCAGTGGCATGGAGAGCACGGGACTCACGTCTGAGCATACCCGTCCCACTCGGGGTAACAAATGCAAAAACAACAATTGATGGACAGAATGCAGAACAATGTCATACATTCACCCCAGTACAGAGATCTGGGCCTAAATCCATCGTTTTTTTGCTCACCATGCCATTCCAGTTTGAACCCAGCCATATGCAAATCAGTCTTGACCCTGTGCCTCATGGGAACAGTCCAGCCCGAACTGCCAAGCCAGGTCCTCCCTGGACTGGAAACAAGCATCCTAGGACCGGTTTCGGGGTTTCACCCCTCTTCAGCCAGGATAGCTTGATTCCAGTGGCATGGAGAGCACGGGACTCACGTCTGAGCATACCCGTCCCACTCGGGGTGACAAATGCAAAAACAACAATTGATGGACAGAATGCAGAACAATGTCATACATTCACCCCAGTACAGAGATCTGGGCCTAAATCCATCGTTTTTTTGCTCACCATGCCATTCCAGTTTGAACCCAGCCATATGCAAATCAGTCTTGACCCTGTGCCTCATGGGAACAGTCCAGCCCGAACTGCCAAGCCAGGTCCTCCCTGGACTGGAAACAAGCATCCTAGGACCGGTTTCGGGGTTTCAGCCCTCGTCAGCCGGGATAGGTTGGACTCACAAGTTTCAGAGTCTATTGCTCTAGCTTCACCAGTTTCTTGTACTTCGACTTCTGCTTCGAAGCTCGGATCTGAGATCTCTAGATGCTGCTCTACTGGTCTTTCAAGTGGACTTAGGACTCGCTGAGTATGACTGGCGTGGATCCAATATGGTAAACCAGCACACTTTACTGCTGTAGTTGTCACCAATATGACATGGTGTGGTCCTTCCCAGCAAGGCTCTAGGCAAGTTTTTCTTCTATGCCTTTTAACGTGAACCCACTCACCAGGGCTCAGGTCATGGGCTTGAGTCTGCTGTGTTGTGGTCGTGTCTGCTCCAATCTGATGAAACACAGAACGTACCACATCAGCTAATCCTTTGCAATAGTCAAGGATGAGATCATCAGATACATTTATGAATTTGTTGGCAGGTATAAATGCTTGTCTCATTGCTCTTCCCATCAAGATCTCATGAGGACTCAACCCTGTCTTTTTGTCGGGAACGCTTCTGAGACTCTTCAAAACTAGGGGTAAAGCATTCAGCCAATTCAGTGCTGTGGATTTCCACACTTTTCCTAATCTGTTCTTGATTGTACCATTTATCTGCTCTACTATGAATGCTCAATGCCTCACATATTAGTTTGATTGTTTCACTAGTGAAGTGTGTACCTCTATCTGTTTCCATAGTGACTGTAAAACATATGTAGCAATGTATTCCCTCAACAGGAGTTTTGCCACTGTTAAACTGTCATTCCTTCTTGTGGGATAGGCTTCCACCCATCGGGAAAACAAACATACAACGACTAACACATACTTGAGCTTGTTACATGGAGGCACCTCGATAAAATTGAGTTGTAGTCTGGTAAAAGGACTTCCTGCTCTCCCTATTGTTCCCATACTGACTATGGTTTTTCTTTCTGTGTTTTGCTGTTGACATGTCAGGCATCTTTGACAGAGACTCTCTGCAATGGTCCTAAACTTGGTACTAAACCATGTTTGTTTGAAGGATCTGACCATGGCGTCTGGGCCGATGTGTGTCGTTCCATGATACGTCCTTGCTATGTGAGAAAGCAAACTGTCTGGCATGACTGGTCTCCCATCAATGTATACCCATACATCATCATCTGCTCGTTTCCTACATCCTACTTTTTCCCATTCCTGTTTCTCTTCTTCACCTGCCTCTTCCTGCAATTGTCTCACTTTATCCCATGTTTCAATGGTGTTAGTAAACATAAGTTGACAAACCGTATTTTCTTTTGTTTTTCCCCGATTTATGGAAGTCTCATTCTTTCCACAATATTGTGCTAATTGGTGCAAATCTGTTGCCTTTAGTCACATAATCATCTCCTGACTTATGTGCGGCACATTTGACCACTGCAATTCATTTTGGCAATTGTAAGGTTTCAAGCAACTCTTTTACAAATTGACTATTCCTGATGGGGTACCCTGAAGAGGTCAGAAATCCCCTCTGCATCCATAGTTCTCCAAAGTCATGCACTACAAAGTTCACACACATTTACAGTTTGTTTGACAGAATGACTGAGAGTGACACCTTTGTATACAGTGAAGAACATATAAAAAACCTTCTGGACGCTCCTCCCCTTTTTGCATCAGCTTCACTGAGTTCTTCAGCAAAAAAACAGAATGAATCAGATAAACTCTTGAGACTTAAGAAGAAGCAAATACGAACAGATTTACATGGACACTTTTTGATTCAACATCTTAAAACAGGCACGATCCCAGGTGGATTACAAATTAGAAACATTCCGGTTATCTTCACAGAGGACCCACTTTACAACAACCACTTTACAACAAGCATTTACAATGCAATGAAATGGCATAGTCATTTACAATGCCAATAGCTTTAGCTCTCGCAAAGGCGAGACCTATTGCATTTATATATATATATATATACACACACACACACACACACTCTCTCTCTCTCTCTCTCTCTCTCTCTCTCTCTCTCTCTCTCTCTCTCTCTCTCTCTCTCTCTCTCTCTCTCTCTCACCTCTCTCTCTCTCTCTCTCTCTCTCTCTCTCTCTCTTTCACCGCTCTCAACTATGCAAGCTGCCACTGCATCCATCATGCTATACCTATGATGACGAACACCCACTACAGTCCAAGAAAGGGAAAAGAGCATATTTACACCATATTGTGGAGGATTTCCCATTACTACCCAGCTTTAAATCAATGTATCCTTTTGGGAATTAAAATATAGCATACAAATTTTAAAGAAAGGTTTGATTTCGAGTTGAGTCATGATGGAAAATCCTCTAATGTTCGGAGGAGGCACTAAAACTGGATGAGAATCTCCTGTAGAATACAATCCACTAAATCATTGATATGGTTGAGGACCTACCAAAGGTGAAGTCTCCTTCACATTTTGTGCTTTCGCAAATGCAGGGATTCCTTATTATTACACAACTCCCAACCAGGTACTAAGGTTTCTTTGGCAGTGATAACTCGGCAGCTAGACTCTCCATTGGCAGTGAATCCACCAAAAGGAAGACTTGCCCTGTTACTGTAGCCACCCATCATTGAATCAACTTGCATATAAATCTCACATTGACAAATACATCTGCTTAACCACACCAACCCAGGACAGTGAATACTACTGAACAAAATATGGATCTAATAATATTTAAGATTCAGAATTGTAAATCTGAAAAAAATTATCTTTACCATAAAACAAGGATTTAGTCTCCCATAGTGGAGAGGCCACTCCTAGTATTGTTTGAGCAACCTTTCTTTAAAGATTTGTAAGTGAAAATTACTGTAAGCTATGCACTACAAAATGAATCTTAGCTTTTTGGACACTAAAGTAAAAATCACTTCATGGTGAGCAAAGCTCATGCTGCTAGTGTGCATACAGAAGACATATAGGACCTTCTTGCCAGATATAACCCTGAATCTAACCCTAATCGTGAATCTAACACTAGACCTAAACCTAGCTCTGAACCTAACTGAAGGCTCTGGAGCCTATGTGCAGCACCCTGAACCAAACCCTAGCCCTGAACTTAAGTTTGGCAATAACTGTGAATCTAACCCTTGTCCTGAACCTAATCTTAAACCTTACCTAATACTTATCCTAATAGTAATCTGATGATGAGACAATATTATGGCTCTCGATGTCTTTGTCCTGACAATAGTTTGCCCACAATATTTTAAACTCCGTATTTAGGTGGTAAACCAGTATAAGCACATTTATTATTAACTTCATTTCTGTATTCACGTTATCCAGACAAATCTTCTAAGAACTTCATTAACAACATGCCTTATCTGCTAAAGTTAATCTCCCCATGCTGTGGGCATAACATTGCTGCGGTGTCTGCGAGAACTTAGGGGCCTATTATGATGTCCGGCGGATTGCTACCACCGGCCCCGCGGTGGCGATCCACCCACCATCCGTACCTGATTTACCCCCTGCCATATTAGCATGGCGGGGGGTGCCACGGCGGACGTAGAGACCGCCTGCCGCTTTTCCGCCAGCAGGAAATCGTTACGATTGCCTGCCGTGCAGATCTGGGGCACAATATGGTGGTGGTGCTGAGCATTTTTCAGGGCCTGAGGTAATTGCCTCGGGGTGTGGGGGGCTGCACTTGGAGGGTACCTATGGTACCTCCCTACATTGCCATACACAAGATGGCAGGCACCACAGAATGTGCCCGTCAGTGTGGCGGACGCATCCTAATTGGCCTCGCGGGCCCGCCGCATCTCTGGCGGTCGGTCCTGTTTTCCGCTATGGGGGCGGGCGGACAAAGTCCGCCCACCATCTTAATGGAGCCCTTAGTCCTTAGCACAATGCAATGCTATTCACTCACTCATCTAGCCATCAACTTAAAGTACGTATTCCATGGTCCATATAAATATGTAATCAAAGGCAAAGAAACACAGACTCTGAATTCCTGATAAAAGCATTAAAATGTAACAGTAGGCATTTATACCTCTAGGTTATTTGCAAAAAAGAATCAAGTCAGTTTATATTGGTAACGTGGTGTAGTGCAACATCATTCTTTAATTTCAGATAAGGATGAAACTACAATAGTCTGGGATTTGAAACTGACCCCCATTGCTTTTAGCAATGTTTATAAAACCACTAATAATTATCAGAAAGTAACAGTCTAAATTCAACAGCTTCACGTAAATAAAGTTTTACTGCAATAAATAGAAAAAAAGGTTAATTTGCATTAAAATATGTTTTAACACTGGGTTCTGCAGCTTTTCCTTTGAAATGTCTGTGCTTTCTGCTGCTAGCATGTATTCCTAGTGAGCAAAGTGTGTGTAAATGCAAAGTGTGTTTAAGGCTGCAGTACCGCCTCCTGCCTACAGGGGCAGAGCTGAGCAAAAATATAAACACACTTTATGAAACACAGGTCCCCACAAGGCACTTTTAAAAAAAGTTGTAAAAATTGACACAGATGTTCCTGAAGTCGTTTTTTGTCATTTAGAAGACATTGCCTTGTGGGGACCTGGGTTCAGGTCCCCACAGTGCAATCAAGTCCCCACAGCGTGAGTGTGTTATCACACCCAAGTCCCCACAAGGATAGATAGTTATACACACACACACACACACACACGCGCGTGCGCGCACACACACACACACACACACACACACACTCTCTCTCTCTCTCTCTCTCTCTCTCTCTCTCTCTCTCTCTCTCTCTCTCTCTCTCTCTCTCTCTCTCTTCCCCCCCCCCCCCCCTTTGGTGAATATGTAGTGTTGGAAGGGGTCCACAGGGGGCACAGCGGCGGGGAAACGAGTGGGACAGAGGGCAAAAGGGAAAAAAACGAGTGGCGCAGAAGGGCACAGAAAAACGAGAGGAACAGAGGGCAGAAAGGCACAAAAAACGAGGGAAACGAGTGGAACAGAGGACAGAAAGGCACAAAAACAGTGGAAAACGAGTGGCACAGAGGGCAGAAAGGCACAAAAACGAGTGGCACAGAGGGCAGAAGGGCGCAAAAGACGAGAGGAGCAGAAGGCAGAAAGGCACAAAAACGAGAGGAGCAGAGGGCAGAAAGGAACAAAAAAAGAGGGAAAACGAGTGGAACAGTGGACAGAAAGGCACAAACAAAGAGGGAAAAACGAGTGGCACAGAGGGCAGAAGGGCACAAAAACGAGAGGAGCAGAGGGCAGAAAGGAACAAAAAAAGAGGGAAAACGAGTGGAACAGAGGACAGAAAGGCACAAAAAAAGAAGGAAAAACGAGTGGCACAGAGGGCAGAAAGGCACAAAAACGAGTGGCACAGAGGGCAGAAGGGCACAAAAGAGCCACACACTGAGCCCCACACACACAATCCTTTGGTGAATATGTAGTGTTGGAAGGGGTCCACAGCGGCGGGGAAACGAGTGGGACAGAGGGCAAAAGGGGCACAAAAGGGGAAAAAAACGAGGGGCACAAAAAAAACGAGAGGAACAGAGGGCAGAAAGGCACAAAACACGAGGGAAGAACGAGTGGCGCAGAGGGCAGAAAGGAACAAAAAAAGAGGGGAAACGAGTGGAACAGAGGACAGAAAGGCACAAAAAAAGAGGGGAAAACGAGTGCCACAGAGGGCAGAAAGGCACAAAAACACGTGGCGCAGAAGGGCACCAAAGACGAGAGGAGCAGAGGGCAGAAAGGCACAAATAACCTGCCTCGGTGATAATCTAGCTGGGCATGCGGGGGATGGTGCTCTCGTTCTCCGGATGAAGCTGAAGCGGCAGTTTCAGGACTTGCAGCCGGACCCCTACTCTGCGGCCCTGTAGAAAACAGCGCGTGCAAGAGATGCCATGAGCGAAAGACTCGCCACGGTGTGCGCGCAGCCGAAGGGATGGAGAGTGGGAAAGGGGGGCGCGCCGACGGTCCCCGTCCCCGGGGACAGGCTGACAACACGGCGTGCGCGCAATAGTCACCCAGTCTGTGCGCGTGCACCCGCCCTGTCTCCCTAATGAACGCACTTGGAAGGCAAGGCATGACAGTCAGAGCTCTGGCAGCATGTACGGCAAAGGCAAGAGTCCCAGCAGCGGCGTGCCGTCCGACAGCCAGGCCCGCGAAAAGTGAGTGTAGAATGGGAGGGCGGCTCTCTGTGTGCTGACATTGTTAATACTGTGTCCAGGGAATGCGGCGAATGTGCGGCGCACCACGGCTAGGAGACCAGTAGCACACCTCCGCACCTTACTGCAACCCCGGCCGCGTACAGCCACTGTCCCAACATTTACCCTGCTGCTCCGCTTCAGCCTGCCCCTGCTTAAACATTTTTATCAGAACCTTGACCCTGTATCAGCCTTGTCACTACTCCATTACTGTTCGGACCAAGCTCCTGAGTCCTGTCAATGCGCCAGCTCTGAGTCTGACCCTGCTTGAGCCATGGCCATTTCATGACCCTGCTCCGCCTCCAGCCATAACCATTAGTCTGTGTTGTTGATTACCAGCGCCTACGACGCCACACTGCTTGCGCGTTCCATGGGGTTGGCAAGCTACCGGTGACGAGCCTGCGTCTGTCTGGCAGGGGAGAGCAATAACGTGTGTGAACATGTGACCTCTGAGCTCCTCGGGGCAGAGGGAGGGAGGGAGGAGAGGCAGAGATGGCGTCAGAGGGCACGTCTGCTGTTTACCAAGGCTGCCGCTCAGCCTGCTCCCTGGCACAGCGGAGAAACGTCGTAAAAAATGGGATTGCTGTCCAGAGGTTCTTGGTTGCGTGTTGGAAGTGGGTCTTCTGATCTTGGCAGACGCTTCGAGGCTTTTAGATGGTGGTTAAATAGGCTGGTTTTGCTAACAAACATACAGGTGAGGCGGCTGCATGTGTGCTGGCTGGCTGAGTCAGTGGAGTTACAGAAGGGTTGATGTCCGAGGGAGGCAAGTGTGCAGATGCACTTCGAAACTGTCAACATCATTGTGAGGCTAAACGCTTCTTCGGATCGTCATCTGCGGGTTCAGTAGTATAATTTAATTAATGAATCGGCGGAACGTATAGTCAAATACAACTTTTAAGTGCAACTCAGCATTTAACAAGCGCGCGCCTCGCGCTGAAAGTTAAAAAAAAAAATGCTGTTCATGTGAAGCGTGTTCACAGACAGCAATCACAACACTCTGCGCGTGCCACAGTGTCTCCCTTGAGAGGCATCTCGGCGACAATAGGTCTCGAGAGCGAGACCTAAAAAAGGATACAGTTTGATTGAGACTAAATGTAGCAGAGACCTGATGGTCCTTACAGTGGAAACTGCACAACGTATTTCCAAACAACAACTTGAGGAAATCGAAGCATTACAATCAGGAATAAAAACAAATCAGATCATTACTGACTCAAAAGCATTATTAGAGAAAGTCGAGAAAGAAATCTCAGAATTCAAGGACTACACTGTCAATCAAAAAAGCAATAAATTCGAAAAAGATCAAAGAAACTTCCCTTTAACAAAAGTATACCCCTATTTACAAGCTGACTTCTATACACGAAGAGAGTCCTGTCGGTACCTGCCCGAATATCAAGGAAGATCCTCAAAAAACTTTATTACTTTTTCAGAGACATCATCCTCATCAAGTGGCAGTGAAGGGGACACTAACGACAGATACAAAAACACTAATCAAAGAGGAAATTTCCAACAACCTCAACAACAAACTCCTTTTTTAGGGAGAGGCCAACAGCGATCACGGGGAAGAGTAAGATTCAACACTCAATCATGGTAGATGTCCACCCGGCGACAGAACTACAAGAACTAGGACTATCATTAGTGTATAACCTATCAAAGAGAGAGTTAAACAATGACGAACAAAGCATACTTGAAAAAGGTCTTTCCTTTGTTCCAGCAAAACATACAGACTTTGTTCGACTAAAAACAGAGACCATTGAATTCTGTTGTAAAATCAGGCTGAAAACGTTCTTTTCTAACAATCCATCAACGGAAACTGTTGAAAATACCGGATTAAAGAAAAAATCTTTATTTTGTCCACCTACCAATAAAATTCCAAAGGAAGTAGTGACCTTCGAAAAAACAATTCTCTCAGCACTTACAGAGATGGAACACAGAAAAAGATGGGTCAAATATAATACGACGAAATCGCAAATGGAAGCTTTATTCAACCTCCAAAATGACAATTCCATAATAATCAAGCAGGCAGACAAGGGTGGTTCAATAGTCATATTAGACAAATCTGACTATACAACTGAGGTCATGAGACAGCTGGGTGACACAGAATGTTATCGAAAAATCAACAAAGATCCAACTTTTGAACTACAAAACATCTTATTTCCGATACATGATAAAGGACTCCAGCAAGGTTTCCTTTCAAAAAACAGAACATGACTTTTTGCAAAACAAGAATCCAAGGACCCCTCTGTTTTATGTACTTCCCAAGATACATAAAAATGAGACATCACCACCAGGAAGACCTATTATTTCTGGCTACGAATCCTTGATGGAACCAATCTCCAAATTTGTTGATCATTTTTTAAAACCTTTCATCTTTGAAATACCATCCTTCTTATGTGACACAACAGACTTCATCAATAAATTGACACTAATAAATTTTGAAGAAGGCACACATTACTTAGTCACACTAGACGTGGTTTCTTTATATACACAAATACCGCAAGAAGAAGGACTTTCAGTGATTGGCTCATATTTGGAAAGTACACTCAGCCCTAAAGTACCCACAGAGTTCATCATGGAACTAGCGAGCTTCGCGTTAAAGAAATATTATTTTAACTTTAATGGTGAGTTTTATTACCAAGTCAAAGGAGTCGCAATGGGTTGCCCCTTTGCACCAGAGCTAGCAGTACTTTGTATTGCTAAATTTGAAGAGAAATTTATCTATAACGACAACCCTTTTTTCCAATTTATTGGGAAATGGACCCGTTATATTGATGACGTGTTCATGACAGCACAGAAGAGAATCTCAAATCATTTCATTGCTGGCTCAATAATCGCACGGAAGATATAAAATTTAGTCTGAACCATTCCAAAACAAAGATTCCATTCTTAGATGTGGAGACTTTATTCAAGCCAACTGACCGAAATAAGACGCTACACTTTACAAGTAATCATCCGAGAAATTTAAGAGAAAATTTGCCATACGGACAGTTTTTACGTGTAAGACGTAATTGCTACTTTAAGGATGAATATATGTTCCACGCTACTAGATTACTTGATAATCTGAAAAAAAGAGGTTATCCGAAGAAACTTTTGCAAAAAGCAATGAAAAGAGCATGGTGGACTCCAAGAGAAGAGTTGCTCAAAAAGACAGAAAAACCACCACTAGAAAGGATTGTCTGTGTCTCCACATTCTGTCCCAATTCAAATATTTTGAAAAAAGTCATCATTCAAAATTGGCATCTGATAAAAAATCTGGACCTTTCATTTAAGCAAAATCCACTCTTTGCTTTTAAAAAAGATCGCAACATAGCGAATCAAATTGTACGAGCAGCAATGCCGAAAGAGAAACAAACTTCCCTACGGGATTATGTAGGACTTCCACCAGTGCGAGGCCATCATAAATGTGGAACCTGTATTTGTTGCGAATCCACAGAGGAGGGTTCATTATTCGAATACAACTCCATTTTTTGGAAACATTAATCTTTTACTAATTGTAAAAGTAAGTTTGTGATCTACGGGATACGTTGCCCCTGCAACCTACTATATATTAGGCCTGGGCGAAGCACTACGCTACGCTCGCGTAGTTTGCGAAGTTCGCGCTACTTCGCGCTACGCGAACTGCACGTAGCACAGTGCGAACACGCGTAGCGTAGTGTTGCGTAGTGCTGCGGTCATTTTTTGCTTGCTCGCGGTCCTCAACGTCAAGTTGGCGACCGCGAGCAAGCAAAATGACATCCTGGCGAGACTTTTTCCTTGTTCGCGATCGCGAGCATGGAAAATAAACCTCCCGGCGAGATTCCCAATGCGAGAAGGTCAGGTTTCTCATTGCGAGGGGTCGCGTATGCTCGCGACCGCTCGCGATGAGAAACTACCAGTTCGCGTTGAGAAAGCTGCAGCTCGAGTAAAAATCTACTCGAGCAGCAGAAAACTACATCTCGCACTGTGCAAGATGCCATTTTCAATGATTGCACAGTGCCGGTTGCTTGTCCGCACTGTGCAATCATTGAAAACAACATCTTGCACAGTGCGAACATGTTACTTCGCAGTTCGCGAAGTGCTACGCGTAGCTCGCGTAGTGCGAACTTCACTTTGCGTAGCTTCGCGAAGTGCTACTTCGCGAACTACGCCCACCCTTACTATATATAGGGAAAACAAGTCAAGAAATTCGAACAAGAGTGTCTCAACACAAATCGCGAATCAATAAAAATGTTGAAACAGCCCCACTAGTAAACCATTGGAAAGCTAATAATCATCAAATTAAAGATCTGAAATGGACAGTGATTTCTAAAGTGGAACGAGATGAAAGAGGCGGCGATTTGGAACTTAAATTATCCAGAAGAGAAGCTATGTTAATCTTGAAGTTTAACACAGCCATTAATGGACTCAATGAGCTCTCTGAGCTTTACAGACTGAGCTAATATTCCGTCTGCCGACATTATATCAAAGTTATTTCATCGCTCTTGTCAGAATTGTTCACGAGTACTAATAAAGTTTCATCCGCTTTAAACCACACGCTAATTGGGATTTATTAAAGGAGATTTTGAAGATCTCTCCATTGAAAGTCCGCCTGCTATAGTGAATACTAACATCCCACTGTCCGTGTTAAAAACGCGACTTTGTACCAGTATTAATAAAGTTACATTCTTTTCAAGTAAAAATGTTACGGTTTTAGAGACACAATTTCTCAACACTGAGTCAAAAAACGCGCTGTCGACTTCACATTTCCATCAATACAAACCAGGACCCTGCCACTGAAAGTCCGTCTTCTATGTCTCCCACTGTAAATACGAACACCCGCACTACGTACTGACACGTGATCAGAGACAGTGACGAGGAGAAAACTCAGGTATGCTTTGACTACAGATCTCTTAACAAAACTACGACCATAAGCTAAAGCCCAGCGATGAGACTCCTGGTAAAAACGCTAACGCTACCTTTTATCGCCAACAGTTTTCTTTAAAGAACTTCAAGACCGGTTAATTTTTCGACTCAGCTTAAATTAAAGTCTCCCGCATACAATTAAGGTACTTCATTTTCAAGCACGAATTGCAAACGTACTTACTCGTTTCATTTTTTTAAATACTTAAAAGGACTATTCATACTTCTTTACAGTTGGCAAGAGACTACATTGCAAATCCCTCGTCATATATAGTCGGACCAAAGCTTTACTACTCGTAAATAGTTCAAGTCACCATCGGACTTCAAATAATGTAAGCCAATAAGATTGAATGTGTGATTGTAAACGTGAACACAGTTTTTTCAACACTGCCACAATATCGCTTCATTCATTTTCTTCATTTTCAGGCTCAACCACTTGCTAGATCGGCTGATCTTATCTTCATTTCCATAGAGGTAAATCAAGTTACAATTAAGGCATGCAGGTGCTTTTAGGTAGTTTCGGGTGTCCACCTTTACTGAAAGAGGTTTTTTTCATTTTTTACTTATACGTCCTGATGAGAGCCTGAGAAAACAAGGGGTCTCGAAACGCGTAGACCTTGTGATGCGACCATAAGAATTTTTGAACGTTTCAAAAAAAGAAACAATATAGAGAGTACTTTGTTTAGTATTTCTTCTGTGGTCTAGTTAGAAAGATTTCTACCTTTGTTCTCAAATCTAACTTTGTACGTGTATGTTTTTGAATGGCTGCTTGTGAGTAGTGAATTGCGTATGTTAGTAGAGTGTTTAGAGTGAACCTATGAATGGTGTCAAGAGTTTCTGGAGTGATTTTATGAATGGTGTGTATAATTTTGTTCAAAGTATGTCCCATTAATAGATGATTAAATTTTTAGATTTTTTGGAAAATGGAAGGTTAAAAATGTAAACAAAAATAAATAAATTCTTGGATAAATTCGACGAAAACAAAGGTCTTATACGCATTTTGTTGTTCCCCAAAATGTGTTCTCATAAGTGAATTTGAGGTTTATGAGTCGTTGCAGTATTAGCGATTTTGTTGTTATTTCTTACTAGAGGCCCAGCTTTACTGCCTTTGGCCTACCTCCAGTGTTGGTATTGGTATCTGTAATTATAGTCACCTTCTGATTTCTTCCCAATTTGCAGGCTCATATTAGAGCCACCAATTCGGCAACTTGTGCAGATTTCACCCCTTTTAGACAGAATGCTTCCAGGATTGCGGCTACAGTGCAGACGGCATAGGCAGAACTTAGCATACCTGTTTTAGTTCGCAAACATGAACCATCAACAAACATCACACAATCAGATTCTTCAAGGGGAACATCTTTAATGTCAGGATGTAGCGTAGTGCAAAATTCAGCCACATCCAAACAATCATGTTCTGCTTCATCTCTCACTTCTTCATTTAAAGCATCTGACAATAATGTGGATGGATTCACATTGGTACATCTCACTATGGTGATATTTTCTGCACCCAGAACCACTCTTTCATACCTAGTCAGCCGACTATAGGTGAGGTGTTGAGTCCGTGTTCTTATTAAACGTATCTCAACTGAATGTGGTGTAGGAATGTGGAATCTGAAGGCATGGTTACCCCCACATTTCGTGTTTTGCTGGTTTTCGACATAGTTTGACTGATAACCTGCTAATCAGGACCCCAGTCTATCTGCTTTCTCCCTAAATTGGTGGTTCATGTACTTTAGTAACACCTCAGATTGGATTCTGGGGTACCCTTATAAGTCCCTAGTATATGGTATACTATATACGCAGGGCGTAGGTACCCCAGAGGCCTCTCAGGGGGTGCAGTATGTATTATGCCACCCCTGGGAGACCATTCAAAATGACACAACAGGTCTGCTACAGCAGCCTGTGTAAGGTGGTGTATGCACCCCTTACTTAGATATAGGTTCACTATATCTAGCCATATCACTGCACATATAAACCTATCAGTCACCCCTATGGCAGGCCTTATCAATCCTGAAGGTGGGGTGCTGGGTTTTATGTGAGAGGATGCCCATGCATGAGCAGAGCCCCTCTGCAGCTTTCGGAACCTATATTCCAGGGTTGTTTGTGATGCAGCCAACCATATACTCTTAAGTGCATTATAACCTCGCTGTAAATGCTAACTTTAAAATGGCTGCATGGAAACATGTCATGTTTGGTGTCAAACACCTTGGAATCATACCTTCACACCAGTAACTGGTGTGTGAGGTATGATTCCACCCTACTAGAGGGAGAAATATGACAGCACCGGTACACCCGGTACCAGCTTTACAAGCCCTGGCATCACAAAATGGTTGCTGCCAGCCACACACACGAGTCTGCCCTCCTGCTGCTGGACGGAACTCCGTCAGGGGACGGCTGAACAATAGGTTTCCTGTCACAAGGAGGTGTGACCACCTCCTAGACAGGCTTTAGTGTATTGGGGCTTGGTGGGTGCACTCTGAGAGTGCTTTGATGTCTGCAGTAGAAGCACATTTGGTGTCCCTGTGCATTGTCCAGCTCAAACCGGTTGCAGGGACTATCAGCTCCTACTCTGGTGCAAAACTGGACAAAGGACATGTGTGTAGCCACCCCTCATTTCCTGACCCTCCCATACGTGGGTCCCCAGAGTTTGTCCCACCCCTTCCTTGGATAGAAAGTAGGAACCCCTGGCTACACTACTTTGGATTTACCTGGACGAAACTCTGCTACAGAAACCATCTACACTACGTTGGATGACCGAAGAATCTCCCTTGGAGTAAAGGAGTTACTCCCCTGCAAGGCAGGCACCAAAGACGCATCTAACCGGTTTGCATCTACGCAGCTCCTGACGGACTCAGACGACTTTGCAACACAGGAGGTGGGTTCCCAAGCTTCCCCGAGGCCGACCAGTGCTCTCAGCAAACCTGAGATCCGCAGCCCTTGTGGGGACTGTGCAACTGGAACCCATGGACACCGTGCACATTTGCAGCAGCATATGCTTCTTGGCAATCCCTGAGGCTGTGCTTTGGGCTACTTGTAGTCCAGACCCCGAGCATTGATTCCACCGCACGCCACTAGTGTTCCATGGGCTGGTATTTAGTGATTCCTCTCGAGGTCCCTTCACGATCCCTGGTCCGTCGACCTGTGGGTCCCTGAGAAGGGTACTTTAACTTTCAGTGGGCTTTCCTGGTTGTTCCAGACGTGCCCTGACTCTCCACTGCTTGGGGAGTCCACAGGACCTTGCTGGTCCACACCAAAGCATGCTTTCTCTGATCACGTGGGTTGCAGTTGCCAAGGCTTGTTGGTCTCCAATCCGGACACTGACCCCCCCAGCACTCGACATCCTTCGTGGGACAGCTCGCCTGCGGACTTTGGTTGTCGACGACGTCTCCTGGTCCCCGTGGCTGCAGAGTCAAGCTTCACCTCTTCACACCTGAAACACCCGACATCAGTGGGCATTTGTCTATCGTGCCCCTGGTCACTGTTAAGTGACCCAGACTCTGTCCCCTCTGATTTCAGGTTCTTCTCAGCTCCGATCCAGGCTTGGATCACACCGAACACTTTTCCTCTTCACGGCAGCAGCACTTTGCAGCATCACGCCATTGAAAACAACGAAGATTCCCGACACCATTTGACACCTATGCACCGGGCTTCCCTGGGTTAAGTAACACGAGTACTCCGGTGCTCACGTGGGTGCTGGCCTTAGAACCTTCTAAGTTTGAAAGGGTTTGCTCCAAGTCCTCTCCTAAGTGTCCTTAAGCTTTAAAATTCCAACCGCGACTTTCCCATAGGATTGTATAGAGCTCGTGTCTGTGTTCTCACACTGCACGCGTCCCCCGTGGGTCCCCTGTGTCACTACCATGGGTGGTTCCTTGAGGTCCCAGCGATTCTACGTGCTCTAGGCACTGTATCTAGTCAAGTTGGGGTTGTTATTACACTTTCATAATACATGGTTTGGTCTCCCCCTGGAGCCCACTGTGTATTGTGCTATTTACTGTCGTTCTAGTGCTTTAATATTGTGTATCTTGTTCTCTAATCTCATAAAGAGGTTAGTAGAGAGTGTTTAGTAATAAATACATACTATATATATATATATATATATATATATATATATATATATTGGATCCAATCCTGATTTCCTGAGATTTGAAGCAGGCGCTGACACCGTGGGTTTTCAAAGAAAAAGATTTATTTCACGACAATGTAACCCAGACGCGTTTCGGCGGAGCAGGTCCGCCTTGCTCACTGTGACCGACCCAGTGTTCGTACGTCATATATACAGTCTCACACTTGCAATTAATTAAGCGGTTGCTTAGAAACGTTGTAAACAATAGTAAACATAGAGAAAATCTCAACGGAAGAGAAGTCTTTCTTCCAAGTCACAATATATATACAACTTACAAAAAACGATATGACTGATTAACACCATCGTAATTACAGTACATCAGAGGTATTATCTCATCATACATTTTGGAAAAACATGTATCCAAAAAAGAAGAAATAAGTATCTATTAGATATATATCTTGTGTGGTTCTCCTTTCATTTGGTCATTCAAGAGGTTATAATCTGGTAAACCAAGCTGCTTTACATTCCTTCGAGACTTAGCCTGAAGGCTGCTCTCCATAGCTACCACTAGGATAGCTTTCAATAAAGGTTGTCTTTAATCTAATCATCAATAAGGGTCGTTTGGACTGGTGCAAGGTGCCCATTTTAACTAGTGGACATCATATACCAGGCCAACTTATCACATGTGGCACATACACTCTCACAGGATGACCCATTATGATCCTTTCACTCTGTTCCAGACTCACACATGTAGCAGCTACTGCTTTCAAACATCCAGGTAATGCGGCAGCTACCGAGTCCAAAGTGGCAGAAAAATAAGCCACCGGATGTCTCGCCATTCCATGCCTTTGTGTTAAAACTGCAATTGTACTTCCATATATCTCTCACTGCAATATAATGTCATTTTTTTTTTAATAATCAGGCATTCCCAAAGCAGGCGCCTGACACAGACTGTTTTTTAATTTAACAAAAGCTTCCATGCTCTCCTCATCCAATTCAATTAGGTCTTTCACTTAATTCTTGTCAACCTCTTTAAAGGTTTTGCAATTAGTGAAAAGCCACTAATCCACTGTCTACAGTATCCAACCACTCCTAAGAACATTCACACTTCTCTCTGAGTTGTAGGTGGTTTCATGTCCTTGATCACACGGATGCACTCTGATGTTACCTTTCTGACTCCCTTTTCAATCTTGTGACCTAAGTATTGGACTTCTTGCTGACAGAATTGTAATTTTGCAGGGGACACTTTATGTCCACCTTCTTCCAAATGGTTCAGTAATACAATAGTATCTGCAATACAAGCCTCTCGGGTTTTTGATGCCACCAGTAGGTCATCAATATACTGCACCAGAACTGAACCTTCAGGCATTCTCAAATCTTCCAGACACTTTTTCAAGATCTGGTTAAAGATTGAGGGTCTCTCAGTGTACCCTTGAGGAACTCAGCACCATGCCAAAACACGGTCTCCGAACCAAAAAGCAAATAGATAATGGCTATCCGGATATAAAGGAATCGAAAAGAGTGCATGACACAGATCAATTCCGTATACCATTCTGCATCATGTGGAATTTGATAAAGGATCACTGCTGGATTGGGTACGATTAGGCAACAGGGCACAAAAATTTTGTTCACCCTTCTTAGATCTTGCACAATTCTATATCTTCCATTTGATTTTTTCAGTCCCATAATAGGTGAATTGCAAGGACTGCTCATTATTTCCTGTAAATTTCCTTGCTCAATCATTTGATCAATTACAGGAGCTATTCCCACTATTACTTCTGGCTACATTTTATACTGTGGTGCGTTGAGATATTTAGCACCATCTTTCACTGTAATTTTAATCTCCTGTCCTGTAAGATCCCACACATCCGAATTTACTACCTTCCTCAATTCTGCAGGCACACTTTTATCTGTCAGAAGTGAAAATAACTCATTCACTTCTGTTCCTTGCTTTGCTAGCACCATTTTAAAAGCGACATCCTCATCAGGTGTCTGGAATGTAATACCATCCGGTGTGCAGTAAATAGTGCAATTCATCTTGCATAGCACGTCTCTCTCTAACAAATTTACTGGACTCGAGTCACACACTACGAACTGATGCATTTCTTTAAATGGACCAATATGTACTTCGATTGTTTTAGTAACTGGAGTACTAATCTGTTTATTTGAGACTCCCACTACTTGGATAGTTTCTCTCAAGAGGGGTAGGTTTGGAATTTCTGCCGGTCTCACAGTAGAACGTGTAGCACCAATATCCAAAAGAAAGGTGATATCATTACCTTCCACTTTTCCATCAATAAATGGACCTGTCTGATCTACCTCTAGAGTAGCGCCAAGCACGCACTCTTCCTCCCCCCTCAGACACCGTCATTGACTCAGCTCATCATCACTTCCATTACATTGCATCCAAACTTGGAGAATCACATTCGTGTTAGTATTTTTATCAACCTGGTCTCCTCTGTGGAACCCTATATCCGCACTGTATCTTTGAGCATTTACATTTTGTGGTAAAGGTGGTTGAGGAACCTGATACTGGGTATTGGCTACCTGCTGCTGCGGTAGTTGTTGCACACCTACCTCACCCTGCATCTTTGGAGTTAAAATTTGATTTCCTCCATTAGTTCTCTGCACTGATCGACACACATTCTTCCAGTGTCCATACTTTCTGCACGCATGACAAGGAAATTTCTTTTTCGCTTCTTCTCTGGTCTTTTGTCCTCTACCTCCACTAGGTCTTTGAGCATTCTGACTAACTCCTCCCATCTGATTCATGGACTGAGAATTCAACTGGGCTTCCTGCTGCTCTGCTACCTTTGCTTGTGCCCACAAAATTTTTTCTTTTAATTTGTGACGACGCAGATCAGTATCATCGCTACAATACCTTGCATACCTTAAAATGTCATCAATTGTCTTAGCCTGCCAACACAACATGTGTTGTTGAATCATCTGACTAATCTCAGGTCTCAATCCATATTCATATCTATACACAAAATGACCCATATCCTTGTCTCCTATGTTCTCAAAACCACTGTACTGCTTAAAAACTTGTAATAACCTTCATAATACGCATGAACAGATTCTTGAGGCTCTTGGGTTGTTCTATCTATTTTTACCCAATCTTTTCCTTAGGGGAAATTTTGCATTTCAAGAAAGTAATCACCTGATTGTACTTTTTAATCACCTCATCAGAAGGTGCTCCTTCTTTTAGGATCTCTAGGATATTCTTCCTTTGGCCAATCAACTGTAATTTTACATTCTGCCCATAAATCTGCAGGGACCACAATCTCAAACGATCCATCTAAATCTTTCAGCAACACTTTCAAGACTTTCACAAACCTTTCAACTTGTTTGTACCATTCCACTGGCTTTTCTCTCAACCTTGGGAACTCATTTGTAAAAGAGCATGACTACGGAACATGCACATAACCTCCTCCTACAACTTCCCTCATGGGACATTCAAGAGCTACATTTCCTGCTTCCCTTACTGATTGCAAATGTACTTCCTTTGCAGCTGTTACTTCTTTCTTCCTCATCCATCTACCCTTCCATCTCTCCACATCTCCCCATTTTCTCAAAACAACCATTAACCCTTTTATCTGCACTCGTCTACCATATGCGTTCATATTTTCTATATCCTTTTCAGTAAAATCCCTATGCCTTCTGCAACAACTTTGATCTCCCTATGTCAACTCCTAATTCATCAGCAGCTTCTACTAACCTTTCATGCAGATTTCTTACTTTCCAAGTAATACTCTTACACAAATACATCAGTTCATTTTCCTGATAACTCTTTAATCCAGCGTTTCCCAAACTGTGGGCCGTGGACCCCCAGGGGTCCGTGACACAATCCCAGGGGGTCCGCGGACTGGATCGTATTGAATATTGAAGCGCCCATGCGCTACTACGGCTACAAGCACTGAATGACAGCGCAGGGGCGGCAGGACCAAATGAAATCGGGCCAATCACCATTTCAGCTTTAGGGTGGAAGCTGAAGGGTGATTGGCTTATTATTTTATAGGCGCGCACGCTCGCGCACGTTCGCACGGCAGTGCGTCTTCCCTCGCGTTTGCGGCCAGCCCAGGAGCATTTTGCCGCCCAACGCCCTGTCTCCGCTTTCGGCAAAGAACACCAGCATTCCGGCATCTCGGACCACTTGAGGAGCACGTGAGTGTTTATTTTTTAATTAATTTACAATTTACAGCTAGTGGGCAAGGCCAGGGGAATTAGGACGCCGTGTTTATTGAGGCCGAGTGTACTTACCCATACATGCCAACATTTCAGGAGAGCAAAGTGGGAGATTCTGTAAAAAAAATCGGGAGAATGGGGCCTTGAATCGGGTTACTGTCATGTATGGGCCTTGGCAGTGTGCTGCTGCAGGATCGGACATTTAAAACGCAAATGCACGTGTTTTTCTTACCTTTCGGAAGCATGGAGTGCCAGGGCCGGCTTTAGGGCGGTGCGACCGGTGCCACCGCACCGGGTGCTGGCTGCCTGGGGGCGCCGTGCTTGAACGTTTATTACGCTTTTGAAGCACCTGCTGCAGCGTTTCTTTCCCACGGCAATTACCACGCCTCACATAAATGTCACAATAACTCCTGTGATTAATTATCGTCCGAGAGAGATCAGCATTTTGCATAGTTGAGGTTTTGACTTATGTGAAGTTAGTGTAGAGGGTTAATATGCCTTCTGCAAATAACGTGTACCAAGTGTTTACAGTGCGTATGATAGATAAGCAGGTTACTGCTTTCAAAAGAAACCTCCTTTTGTCACTTGCAATTTATAACTTAAAGTCCTAATACAGAATAGTGAGCTATTAACTTTCATCCCAGAACTGCATACACACTGCAAAGAACATTATTAGAACATTGATTAATGTTGCAAAAAGGATGAATTTGGCTAGGAATTGATTCATATTATTAAACAGAACTCCCAACTATGCTGTTTCTTTTTCGACACTGAGTTTGTGCTTCTCCACACCAAGCACTCTTAAACTATACTACCTACCAGTATGGATGACATGTGACTCCTACACTTTTAGTCTTTTGGCTTATGTAACATTTCCTATACACTGATTTACACACGTTTGATTGATTGTCTCTGTGTAATGTGTGTGTGATGCAAAGTGCTCGGACACCCTGCACTGGTATGAGTGGCGCTATATAACTAATTCAATGCATCTGAGAGAGTGTGGTTATGGAGACTTGGTCACTGTTAAAGGGTGCTTGTGAGAGAATCCGTGGTGGAGGTGGTCATTGGGGGGAGCGCCAACAAACATTGTCGCACATGGGGCCACCAGCACTAAAGCCGGCCCTGTGGAGCGCAATGGCAGGCAGAGAGAGGATGATGCAAGTGTTCTGCACTCACTGGCCTGGCCTGGCCTGGCCTGGCAGGTTGCTGGCAGTGCATATACCAAACCGCCCCCTCCCCCACCTGTGTGGCAGCCCAGGCACACACACACAGCCGCCCTGAGTACTTCACAGGTCTTTTAAAGACCATCTGCATGTTAATGAGGCCTTACTGTTGTTTCACCCCTTCTAAGAGCCCCTGCAGCTCCACTCTGCCTATTGCTTAAAGATTCAGCCCCCCCCCCCCCGAAATCGGCTCCACTCTGCCTATTGCTTAAAGATTCAGGCCCCCCCCCGAAATCGGCTCCACTCTGCCTATTGCTTAAAGATTCAGGCCCCCCCACCGAAATTGTTCTTGTCCCCCCCCCCCCTGTATACATTACAAATTTGGTTGGAATTGTCCCACCTCTGGGTAAGCCCTGTTTGCGCAGTGATTGGGTGGTATTCACTGTGTATGTAATTACCAGGTATGTTAAATATCGCACCATTCTAAAAATTTAGGAATGTCAAACCTGCTGTAAACTTACAGGGGAAAAGTGTGCTATTTATAGTACCAAAGTACCACAATCTGCATGTTAGTCTCCAAAAACTCAAAACAGATGCTATTTATCGTGCCCCATTTTTCTTGCTTGATTTAAATTTCGTCTCAGAATGAGGATAGTAACAAATAAGGTTTTATTCAGGACAGATTTGGAAAAAAGGCCTCTCAGTCGTTCCTGCAGATCAAGCTGCTGGCGGATTCTGCCCTCTCTCATTAGATCTGTTTGAGACGGTTCTGTTTCTAGCTTATGATCACTCAGTCTGGGTTTGGTGACCATTTGCGTATGGTAACTTGTACCTATTTGCACTTTATAACTTGTGTGCTTGCTCCTCAGTCAGTATCTGTGCAATGTGTACAGACTGCTATTGTGCTGCTGCCCTCAAAGTCTGTTTACTTTAATGTTGGCATATTTGTGCACTCCTTTCGTAGAATGTTAAGAGTGATATTATCATGATCTGAATATTTGAAACACAGCAAATCTGCAGGCGCAGGGCAGCTCAGTGTTTTAGTGTTACAAGTGAAATGACTAGCTGCTAGCACGACAATGTAATATGCATTTGGTTAAAACGCTATTCTGGCTGGAAAAGTAAAACGTGACAGAAAAAACTTGGCAAATAATGTGGTCTGATAAACAAATTGTTTCTTATGCTTTGAAGCAGTTAACTTAGCCTGTCTTGTTGTTCAAATTGGTGTAATTTCTGATATTTATGTTTTCCTCATCTTCATTGCTTTATTTTGCTTGTGAGCAAGTGTCACTCATAGTCACTGAAATGTCACTCATAATCACACTGTATTTATGACAATGTCACACACAGCAATCTGAAACCTTGGCAGCTATGATTTAGCAGCAGCCTTTCTATAATTCTTCTCGTGTGTGACGAGTGATCAGCTTGTGTGCTAGTGGCAGTGACATTATGGTTTATTCCCGCCGTCAGGGTTGGTTTCATGAAAAGTGTGGCTGCAAGTGTAGTCCACTCCAAATTATTGCATTGATTTTAAAATGGTTTATTTTAAAATGGTTTCTTCATGGCACATTATGCAATCAATGCGTGTAATGATAATCCTCATTCTGAAAACTGTATTTACCCGAAGCAGGTGCAGCGTGATTGTCATCACAATGTCACATCATACACTGAGTACATTCCCCCGCAGTAGAGACAGCCCTGCCGTGATGAAATATGCATATGTTAAAAGCATATGCACGCATTTAAAAAGTGATTCCTTTTTATTTATGTTATCAGCCTCATGGAAGTGAAAGAGAACAGCGCAAAACAACAATCGATGGACCGAATGCAGAACAATGTCATACATTCACCCCAGTACAGAGATCTGGGCCTAAATCCATCGTAGTTTTGCTCACCATGCCATTCCAGTTTGGACCCAGTCATATGCAAATGGGTCCAAACTGGGGTGACGAAGTGAGCTAAAGAACGATGATGGGTTCAACCCAGATCTGTGACTGGGGGGGAGGCGGTGGGGGGAGTGTCCAAAATGTTTCAGCACTCCGTCCATCATCTCCTTGTGTTTGGTATGGCTGAGAGTAGAAGCCTTGTACTGCTAAATGCACCACTGCCGTCATACATTCCAATAGACCTGATTCAGGCTGTCTCCCGCCTGACATTTCCTCTTCTTCAATGGATGGAAATGCTTTCTCCCAAGGATATATTTTTTTTAAAATAACCCACTTTCCTCTTCTAAAATGTTGGCATGTATTTGTATGATTTAATTTACTATTCTCGGTGTCACATCAGCTGCTCATGCCATGTGCCATGGCTGCCAGCAAGCCACATAGGAAACGTCTGTGACATCCTGGTTTGAATTTAATCTCAACCTCAACACATTTACGACCAGTGTGTAGCAGACAAAATGACTTTCTGAAGTGTTCTCGCTTAACTCCAACCCTGGTCATGTTTTCCCATACTATCGTGCGAACCTCTCTGTGCAATCAACAGTGGACTGCTTCCACAGTGAATGAGCTATGTTTAATTAAACTGAGCAAATGGAATTATCTTGAACCCACATTACATAAAATTGCCATATCCATGCTTATGATTTGATAGTGTCCTCTGTCTTTTCCTTGAAAGCAGTGCCCATACAGTGATAAAATCTTCTTACAGGTGCTGCTTAATCTCTCAACGTCAAAGCATATGTAGTCTGGAAACATCTGACGAGGGCAGTCTGTAGTAGGTAAAGTAGTGAAGGTCTAAATATGTGCTTTACCTTTACCAAATAGCTTTGCTAGAAAATTATTCCACATAACCGAATGTGATTCAATATAGACTGGTCAGCTGTGGGTATCCTAAAAAACAGAACGACGATGGATCACTGGCTTAACCTTAAGCGAAAATCCACTGAAGACATCAATGATGGGCCATCATGCTCAAAACAAAGGGAGTTAAGTGAAAAGAAAAGGAAGTTTCGCAAGTATGATGGTGAATATTTATCATTGGGTTTCACATGTTCAGGTTCAGAACATGAACAGCAACCACAATGCGTGCTATGCTATGACATTTTGTCAAATGAGGCCCTGAACCCTTCAAAATTACAAAGACACTTGGAAACTAAGCATAATGAGCATGCAACTAAATCCATAGAATTCTTCAAGAATAAAGAGCAAGAGCTCCTAAAAAGTAGAAAAATAATTAAGAAAACTGCAGCAGGCTCCGTTAATGAAAATGCTCTGAAAGCTTCATATGAAGTGTCCATGCTCATAGCAAAAGCTGGAAAACCGCATACAATTGCTGAAGAACTAATAGTACCTGCTGCTAAAGCCATGGTGACAGCAATGGTTGGAGAAAAAGCAGCAACAGATTTAAATTTGGTGCCATTATCTAACAACACTGTAAAAAAGCGAATTGACAAAATTTCAGACAACATGAAGGAACAGTTGATCGAAAGAATTTGTAAAAGTCTGCATTATAGCCTACAAGTAGATGAAAGTACGGACATAGCAAATAAATCTCATCTCCTGTGTTACGTTAGATACGATTTTGAGGGGAACATTTGTGAAGATTTACTGTTCTGCCGCTATTTGATACATACCACTGCTGAAGAGGTCTTCAGCAGTTTCAATGACTTTCTGACATCAAATGGAATTCAGTGGTCCAAGTGCATAGGAATCAGCACAGATGGGGCACGTGCCATGTCTGGGAGACTAACTGGACTTGTAGCACGAATAAGGGAAATTAACCCTTCAGTTGTATGGCATCATTGTTGCATTCATCGAGAAGCATTAGCCACTAAGAAGATACCAGAGGAATTAAAAAAGGTCTTGAATGAGTCCGTCAAAATTGTAAATTTTATCAAAGCTAGGTCACTAAATTCAAGGCTTTTTGAACAGCTTTGTCAGTCCATGGATAGTGATCATCATCAGCTTTTGCTGCATACAGAAGTCCGATGGCTGTCTCGTGGTAGAGTTTTGTCTCGCCTTTTTGATTTAAGAGATGAAATCAGAGTTTTCGTCACTGAACTGGAATCTCCATTTCCACTTGGTGAGCGCTTACATGACCATACTTGGTTAGCTATGCTGGCATATATGGCAGACATCTTCACGCATTTAAATGCACTCAATTTGAGTATGCCACGAGTAGGTATCACAATTTTTAATGTTGAAGACAAGATTGAGGCAATGATAAAAAAGTTAGACTTATGGGCTCGTCGCTTAACATAAAGACATTTTGATTCTTTTCAGAACCTGAAGACATTCTTGGAATCTGCTGATGATGAATTATCGAACAAAGTCTAGGAAATTTTTATCCAGCATCTCCAAGATATGCGGTGTAGTTTCCGTCAGTACTTTCCACTTCCGGATGAAAGCAAAAACTGGATTAAAGATCCTTTTAATGTAGATATTGACAATTTAATGGGGCTGACAGCACCTGAAGAAAATGGTTTGCTTGAAATCTCTACAGATAGTACACTTAAACTTCAATTCAAGGAAAAGTCTCTGAGTCTGACAAACTTTTGGCTGCAAGTACAATCAGATTATCCTGATTTATCAAACAAGGCACTTAAGGTTTTACTTCCTTTCCCCACCACATATTTATGTGAGAAGGCTTTCTCAAATCTTATGTACCTTAAAAATAAGAACAGAAATCGCTTGCAAAATGTAGAATCTGACCTAAGGATTCAACTTTCCGAAATAAAACCAAACATTGAAAAGTTAGTCGCCGAGATGCAGCACCATCCTTCCCATTAAAATGTTTTTATTTTTGCATATTTTTCAAGATAAAATAATAAAAGCTTTAGTAATGCAAGTATTTGTTTGGTGTGTACTTGTTTGTGTATTTTTTGCGAATTACTGTTTTAATTTTTTTAAATTTAAATTGTAAAAATTGCTTGGGGGTCCCCGGACTCCAGTAGTGATTCAGTGGGGGTCCTCAGGAGTCAAGAGTTTGGGAACCACTGACATAGGGCATCCAAATAGGCCTTGACTGAAGCCTTTGAATACCATTTCCTAGAAGGAAATTCCAGTCTCAACCCATTATGAGTCGTATTGTATCAAACCCTTTATTTCTGCTACAAGAGCAGCCATAAAGGTACAGCAGAAAAATATCATAAAAATACTCAAAACATTCCATTCTTCAGAGTGCACCATAAACAAGAATAAATAAAAACAGCATAATCAAAAAAATAACATAAGCATGATAATTAATACATTTATGTAAAATCTCATTAAATCAAGCAACACTGGTGAGATTGGTTCAAGACAATTTGCGATCCTCGGACTAATCCCTCAGGAGAAAGAGGTGCAATTACAAAATAACAAGGGTTAACAAAAACATCATGAGACAATCAAAGGATAAAATAAATAAAAACCTACGAGTTCATCGAGCCCACCTTAGAACCTGACCCAAGTTGAACAACTAGTGAAATGACCCTACATGGCTAAAGTGCGGATAGCTAAAATCACATTGATTTCCTTTTGGCAACAGCACATTTTAAGAAAGAGCGAATACTAGCACAAAAAGAGGGGGAGTTTAACTGTTGGTGGTACACCAGAACATCTTCTGATTCCACGCTCCCTTGTTATAGTACTTAGAAAACTTTTAGTGTAGGCAATATAAAATTGGTGATCAAATCAAATAAAATGGAGCAAACTCTGGGCAGAAGCCTCATCACATGGACAGATTAAAACTTTATATGGGTCGAACTGGCCAAGGGGGAAACCGAGATGCCACCTCACAAAACCAAGACTAAATCTGGTTAAAAACAATCTGTCCCAGGTACTATCTACCCATTCTAGGTATGGCTGCAATGCTAAAGAGGTTTGAAGCTGAGCATAGTTCCTGACTGTGATTTTTGTCTTTTAGGTTTCCTCCCTTTGTCAGTGTCTCAGAGTTTTAAAAGACTTCTTCACTCAAACTAGATCTGGATTGGACATAGCGGAAGGACTGGAAAAAAGATCCTTCCTCCCCAGATGACAGTTCTGCCTTGATGTCATGAAACCAGGGGACTTTCAAGCCTCTATCACATGATAGGCAGTCACGGATGACCTCCCTATGAAAACCAGCAAGCGGGTTCGCCCCCGCAGCACACCACATGGCGAGGGGGGCCAGTTTAATACTATCCTCCACACACTCAGCCCCGAACATTTGATGTGCTATAAAGGTTGATCAAGCAGGGGGGCTCCCAACAAGCGCCTTGTCTGTTCGCCCTGGACAGAGTTGATTTTCGAATAGCCTCATAAGCCAGCATCATACATAAGAATGGGAAGGCATGGTTTACTCCTATACACCTTCAGCAGGAGGGCCACTGGTTGTCTTCCGATGCGAGAGGCTAAATTATAGATATACCCAGCTGCATTCACGAACCTATTACAGGTGTTGAGTTTGCAGGGACCCCGATTCCCCCTGGCATCAAAAATAACACCGAGGTACAAAAAATCCTGGGGGAAGCAATGCAGGTAAGCAAACACTTATTATGCTCAGGCCGCATGCCATAGTGAATGTTTCAGACCCGATTGGTAGAAAGGCCAAGTGACCCGCATAAAACTGACACATTCCTGAAACAAGATGTTTCGGCCGTTAAATGTTTTTGCAAGTATAACGGCGTCATCCGCATAAAGTAATGCTGAAACCTTTTGCTTACCAATAAGAGGGATATCTGAAGTTCTATTAGAAGTTCTGAGTCTAGGCCAAGTATGTACAGAAGAAATAAAACTGGGGCCAGGACACAACCTTGACGCATCCCCTTCCGCAGTTTAAAACTAGCAGTTCACTCACCCGATGGGCACAAATACACCACATTTTTTTAAGCACAACATTTGCCCATAATCACAACAGGTTGATGGATCCCAGTCCGTGGTTCAACAGTTCCAAGGTCGGCAGCTCTAAAGGCTTGATAATTCACCCTCTTCCAGTCCAAGTCATAGTTCCAGTGAATTTGGTGACAAGAGTTAGGTGACACTTTAAGAAATAGTGAGGGGAAACGTATTTGAAATAAAGGCAAGCCTGTTGTACGGGGAACACATGGAACTGAAAAAGAAACAACCCCAAGAGGCAACAATATGATCCATATCAAAGACATTATTACTACAGCCGTCAGAAGCAAAGTGTTTGATAACGTACTTCCAACCAAAAGCGAGCAAAAGGCTACTAGGCTAGCTAAATTAAAAGCTAGCAGAGAGATACCGGTTCCATCTCTTTTAGAAACATCTCGTCTCGCGCTCTTTGGGTTGCCTGCAGGCAGCTGGTTGCACCATTATCAGGCTGTGGAAGCTGCTTTTTATCAGACAATCGTGGGTCTGTACTTCACGAGCAGCCTTTACTTACTCATCCCTTTAACATACGCCAACCAATTGTGAATTAGCAATGGCGCTCATATCGCTGCACTGAGAAGGAGCTCGCCCTCACCAAGGACACACGTGACCGTAGTCAGGGGAGCCGGGACCCTTTAGGCCTGGCTGAGAACAGCTTTCATTCTCTCTTGCTACAGGTACTGGAACCGTTCAAATGGTGGACATTTTGTGAGCGTTTCTGGTTGAGATTATTTTGTTAACAGCAAACATCAGCTTCTATTGAACCAAACAAGAGTGCCACACACAAAGAAAGTGTGACCGCATCCGAAATGAATTTGGCAAGTGTATAAAAATGTGAGACCAGCAGAACTATCGATAAAAGATCAATAACTGATACTGAAGCAACATTTGGTCTTTTGAACAATGTAGGAGCATGGGTTATATGTTTGCAATATTTCCAGTTTTACACCAAAGGATGTGCTGTGTGTAGTCTTTCTAGAAGGACATTAGCGTATTTTTCAACAGAAAGGGTATTCCAAATCAATATGATGTGATAAAATAAATCTTTATAGATAAGGAAAAAAAACGGATTCAGTTGTACACGAGGCAAACAATACAAAAACTAACGCACATTTGAACCTGCAAAGGAATCCAGCAACTTATCGTGATGTCTTCCATTGTAAAAAGAAAAGAGAGACTACAATACATATTGTAATAGCAAAAGCCTCCTGAAGCAAAGTGTTTTTGATAGCGTACTTCCAACCAAAAGCGAGCAAAAGGCTACTGATGTCATGACAAACTCCTTCTTTACAAGATTGCAAGTCAGATTTATCCCCTGCAATCTGTCAATCATTCTTGCTCAACACGCCTCGAGTGGCATCTTACCCACTCATAAAAAATAAACAGTTTAAGGTCCAGAATTCACTGACAAGAGGTTACATTGGCCTCAAGGTGCATTCTATACCGCAAGGATTGTAAAAAAAAAAAAGCAATACACACTGGGTGAACAGTCCATCTGAAAATCCATTGATCCGAGGCGGACTGAAATCTTGTTTACTAGGCTGCCCTGCCCACAGCCCCACAACCACTTTATGTAATCTTACTGTTCCAAGAGACGACCCATGCCCTTTGATAGCTGCGGTGGGGAGGTGGTAAGAGTACTGACACAACCGCCTCTCTACGCAACTCACATGAAACAGGCCCAAAAAGACAGCTGTTCGTAAGTTAGAGAACTATGCCAGATACCAGAGATGAGTATCACATGCTCCGGATCCATTATTTTCATGCATAACTCTTCTCTTAAGACGAATTCTGAGGGCCTATATTGCTATAGGACCAACCGGAAAGCTACTTTCACGTTACGTCAATTCATCTAGATCGTTTATGCACTTCTCACATTATACTGGTCTCCTGAGGTTCTTACGGCATGCGCATCTGCGCCTCGCGCATCAGCTGCTGCCAGTCTCATCCAGGATAGGGTATACTAAGATCTTCAAAACCATGCATTCCCAATCGTGTTTTTCACCACGTCAAGTTATGCCTGGTGGTAGCTCCAATATTCCTTGCACTTTCACACTCACTTCACCTAGTACCTTATTGCCGCAACTCAATGGAATGGACAATTTCTCATCAACCATTATTCTCATCGTGTTATTCACTTCATCAAGTTATGCCTGGTGTATGCTCCAATATTCCTTGCACTTTCACATTCTCTTCACTCAGTACCTTATGGACGCTATTCAACAGAATGAACCTTCTTTCATCAACCATAATTTGCATGGTCTTCTAACTAGCTGCTCTGTCAAATTTTTCCTCTGAATTCCCAATTTAATTCTCTCTTTCATATTTCTTTCCCCCTTTTTTCTCCTTATAGTTTTACAGGCATTAGCCTCAGGCATATACCTTTATGTCCTGATGATGATCCTGGTATCAAATAAGTGGGATCGAAACGTCGTTGACTCTGTACACGTTGATATTGTTCATTGTATTGTACTATGGTGTTGCACTTTTGTATTTGCTTGGACAACTGCACATTTGATTCCAAGCCCTTGTTAATGCCTGAGCTTTCTTCTTCTGTTTTTATTTTTCACGACAAAATGTGTCCCCGCTTATATGTTCCTTGTGTGTGATTAATTTCATATAAAGACATTAAAAGATTCTTTTGTCCGGATGGACAAAATTTACATAGACCTCATTGTATGTCTATATAATCTCACTCCTCTATTCTTGTTGTTAGGGACCATTGTTCATATAAAATTACTACGTCTAAAGGTCACTGACAAAATATTTGGGTCCCCTTGTTTGTTAAAACCCCGGATCCATGTTTGGCAGCACTGGGGATGCATTAATATATCAAGCAAGGCAAGGCACCAAAGAGGGGTATCAACTTTTAGCATAGGACCAAAAAACTGTTTAGAGAGAAAAAACAATTTTTCTTCTACTACTGGTATTCTTATCCAGAAATTATTTAGGTCCAGCCACCCTCAATTTATCAAACTTCAAACAACAAACAGCCCTTCACTACCCATCACCTTCACAAAAACAAATCAAAAGTATTTAAGCAGAAAAGAAGGTGAAGCATGAGTGGGCCCCTCACGTACGCACCACCAGGGAGGCTGCCAGCCGGTTCTCGCTAGTATGCCCACGTTTTCTCATCATCGGGTACCCACTCATGGGAGAAAGAAATTAGAGTCCAGTGAAGAGAAAAGAGGGAACAGGTCGCAAGAGAAAGCTGTGTTCCTGTTCCCAGCAGAAAAAGAAGAAAAGACAAAACCCGTGAATTGCAAAGAACGACTGTTCAAAGCAATCTTTAAAATTGAGTTGTAGACTCACGTCACAGTCACCCTCTTTATTCAAGACAGTGAGCCCACTCAAAAGTAAAAACACAAAATGTTGTTACCCGTTTCAAAGAAGGCCAACATGTTTCATTGCCACTTAACTTTGTTCTGGCAAATTCATCAGGGCAAGGGTTTCAAAAGGTTTCAATCACCTCACTGGAATTGTAATTTTGGGATTGCAGAAGGGCTGTTTAGAGAATAAAAACAGAACCAAAACAGAAATAGAGGTTCCTGTTTAATCATCAAATGGCACACACCAACCTATCGTGGTTATAATCAAAGATTCCTGCACTTAGGGTAGTATGATATATTTACCATGTAGAGGCGGAGGGCATCCGTACCTGCCTCCACTATGCCACAGGGGGTTATAATAATTACTGACCCCCGAGTGAATGGCAACACTATTATTTGCTCATACACCGCCTGTGGAAAAAGGAAAGATACAGCAGTCATGCTGTGCTTAGCACACTCTTGCGTTATATATCTCCACTCAAGTATGTCATACTGCAATTACACCTGAGTAATTGCTTATTTCAACCACATCATTAAAAATAAGTTTTAACCACTGGGTACTGCTTTAAAGATGGTATATTAGAAGCACCACTCGTAAATACAGGACCACGAACTCCCAGGCATTGTCTGTTAATACCATGATCACCACAACGCCCTTTCCGGCATCCTTTAAAATCAAAATACACTTAGCCTGAGCCCAGGCTATAAACGCTCTCATCCCAGCAAACATTGGCTACCACTGCTCGCTTTCTCGAGCACAACATTCAAGATTTCGTTGAGGCAAGTCCCACTGGACTGTGATTAACTGTTATATACAACCCCCTCAATAGAGAGCGCCCTGTACCACCCTGTTTCGGGTCGCTATGTCTGCCACTCAATGTAACGTCAAGTATCCCTTTTCAGAGTCAATAACAGTGCCCCCACCAAGAGCCCAGGCGTCTGCCCTAATCCGCCCCTCTCACCGCAACCGTAGGCTGACAGAGCCGTGTCTCGTCCCTGCTTCATTGTCCGCGTGTGAAACGGGAACTCATATTGAGCCGAGCCGAAGACACGCCCCTCATTTTTTCGATTGAAGGAAGTCACACGGCTCACAGCGCGGTATATTGAAACCACGGCGGCCATCTTAGAGTGTGTGATTTCATGTTTCAGTGTGCATATAACCACCAGCTACATTAAAAGCTGCACACTATCACCCAAAGATCTCCTTGATTATATGTCTAATTATATGTCTAAGTTGCAATGAAAAATAAATAAAGAAGGGGGGAAAGGAAGGACAAAATGACAGTACAGACTAACGCCTTTTTGAATGCCTATATTGTGTGTGTGTGCTCATGAATAGCGCCTATTCTACCGGGACCAGTCAAAATCATGCCAGTTTGTTTTTCACACAGGTATAATGGAACCTGATAAAGAAAAGGAACGAACCCTTCACATGGCTACCTCACAGTGTATAAACCTGCCATGCAATTTCAACGACAAGGGAGTAAGATGCCCTGACTTCCCTGTGCTTCAACGTGCTTACAGACCTTTCAAGGGATAATGTTTTAATGCCTGATTTTATTCCACTCAATACGTTCATTTAGCCCCTTCTGGTCCACTTTTTCTGAAAAAATCCAGCGTGCCTCCTTAGTGGCTAAAACCTGATCAATGCAATCACTACTAGCCACCACCTTCTCTAGGACCACCCATTTCAAGGATTTTAGGTCATGTCCAGTTTCGCAGAAGTGTTGCACCAGGCGTGTGGACAATTTACCAGATTTAATCGTACTTAGGTGTTCCTGGACTCGGATTTTTATTTTCCTTGTCGTGAGGCCAACGTATTGAAGTCCACATAGACACGTGAGTCTATAGATGACATTTGTGGTGTTGCAATTCGAGAATTTGTTCAAATACCAAATTTTACCGCTATTCAATGTTACGGATTTGGTTTTGTCAGTCAAATGACAGACCGAGCAACTGCCACACGGATGGTGTCCTACCGGTATCGAAGAAGGCCCTTGTGTCACTTGTAAACGCGAGTGAACCAACTTATCTTTCAAGTTGGTGGCCCGTTTGAATGCAAACCTGGGTTGAGGCATCTTAAAATCAGCGGTAGACAACAATGGCCAGTGCCTCCTGATTAGCTGTCGTATTTTAGTTGCCAGGGGATCGTACGTCATCACTACTGTTAGACATTCATCTGACTTTTTTTGGCTCCTCTCAAGGAGAGCTTCACGTGGTGTATTTAGGGCCCTCTTACGTGCCCTGCTAACGATCTTCTTAGGGTATGATCTTTGAATTAACCTCCCCGTGAGTTCATCTGCTTGATGAGAGAAACTCTCTGCAGTGGAGCAATTGCGGCGATACCTAAAAAACTGACCAACCGGTAAGTTATCCCGCAAAGCTCTTGGATGATATGATTGATAGTGGAGTAAGGAGTTCCTATCAGACCCTTTTTGATGAACCGTGGTGACCAGTTGATTACCCTGTACTTTAATATCAAGGTCCAAGTACACTGCATGGTCATTACTAACTGTCCAGGTGAATCTAAGACAGGGGTCAAGATTGTTAAGCCACTCAAGAAATTGTAGGAGGACCGTCTCAGTGCCCTCCCAAATGCACAGGACATCATCAATATACCTTTTCCAGAGACAAATGTGTCTCTGGAAAGGATTAGATGACTGGTACAAAAAAAGCTCCTCAAACTGGCCTACATAAATGCAGGCCAGGCTCGGCGCAAAGGTAGCGCCCATAGATGTACCAGACACCTGCAGGAATAACTCGTCCTTGTAGCAAAAATAATTGCGAGTCAGGGCGAGTTCGATGCATTGTAGCACGAATGTTTGGGGCGTGTCATAGAACCAATCCTGCTCCCCCAGGGCCCTCGCTGCTGCCACCAGCGTGGCTTCCTGGGGGATGTTGGTATATAAGGATTCTATGTCGATGGTCAGAATAAATTGCTGTGTGGCATCAAACTCCAAAGTACTCAAGATGTTCAATACATCTGTAGTATCCTGTACATAGGATTGTTGTTTGAGGACAGACTCTCTCAAGAAGAAGTCTGCGAATTGGGAAAGGGGCTCAAGAATGGAGGAAATGCCCGATACTATAGGCCGGCCAGGGGGGGGCCGTTGGGCTTTATGTACTTTAGGGAGTACATAAAACGCCGGTGTTCTCGGTTTGGTGTTTACAAGAAATTCAGCCTCCTTACTCGTGATCCAGTTCTTGCTCCGAGCCTCCGCTACCATGGTTGTAATTATGGTCAGAAGCTCGGGCGTGGGATCTCTGGCGAGGGGATGGTAATTCTTCCGTTCGCCCAGGAGTCTGCGTACTTCAAGGTCATAATCTGAGGTGTTCATCACCACAACAGCTCCTCCTTTATCGGCACTTTTTATGGTGATCAAGGTGTTATTTTGAAGTGATTTAAGGGCCACCCAGTCATCCTTGCTCATATTGCTAAAGGCCCGCCGTTGTTGATCGAGTTGTTCCAGGGTAGACATTTCCTCTAGAACCTTTTGTTCAAAAACTATGACCTCGGGGCCAACCATCGAGCTCAGGGGGCAAAAATGAGAGGGACGTCGTAAGTTGGTAGAGAACATCGATTCTGGTTCGGATTCTCTATTGGCAAAGAACTTCTTGAGTTTGATTTTTCTCATGGTTTCATGGAACTCAGTTCTGCATTTGAAGGCGTCATGGCGTGGAGTGGGAACATATGGTGGCAGCAGCGAGGGCCCTGGGGGAGCAGGATTGGTTCTATGACACGCCCCAAACATTCGTGCTACAATGCATCGAACTCGCCCTGACTCGCAATTATTTTTGCTACAAGGACGAGTTATTCCTGCAGGTGTCTGGTACATCTATGGGCGCTACCTTTGCGCCGAGCCTGGCCTGCATTTATGTAGGCCAGTTTGAGGAGCTTTTTTTGTACCAGTCATCTAATCCTTTCCAGAGACACATTTGTCTCTGGAAAAGGTATATTGATGATGTCCTGTGCATTTGGGAGGGCACTGAGACGGTCCTCCTACAATTTCTTGAGTGGCTTAACAATCTTGACCCCTGTCTTAGATTCACCTGGACAGTTAGTAATGACCATGCAGTGTACTTGGACCTTGATATTAAAGTACAGGGTAATCAACTGGTCACCACGGTTCATCAAAAAGGGTCTGATAGGAACTCCTTACTCCACTATCAATCATATCATCCAAGAGCTTTGCGGGATAACTTACCGGTTGGTCAGTTTTTTAGGTATCGCCGCAATTGCTCCACTGCAGAGAGTTTCTCTCATCAAGCAGATGAACTCACGGGGAGGTTAATTCAAAGATCATACCCTAAGAAGATCGTTAGCAGGGCACGTAAGAGGGCCCTAAATACACCACGTGAAGCTCTCCTTGAGAGGAGCCAAAAAAAGTCAGATGAATGTCTAACAGTAGTGATGACGTACGATCCCCTGGCAACTAAAATACGACAGCTAATCAGGAGGCACTGGCCATTGTTGTCTACCGCTGATTTTAAGATGCCTCAACCCAGGTTTGCATTCAAACGGGCCACCAACTTGAAAGATAAGTTGGTTCACTCGCGTTTACAAGTGACACAAGGGCCTTCTTCGATACCGGTAGGACACCATCCGTGTGGCAGTTGCTCGGTCTGTCATTTGACTGACAAAACCAAATCCGTAACATTGAATAGCGGTAAAATTTGGTATTTGAACAAATTCTCGAATTGCAACACCACAAATGTCATCTATAGACTCACGTGTCTATGTGGACTTCAATACGTTGGCCTCACGACAAGGAAAATAAAAATCCGAGTCCAGGAACACCTAAGTACGATTAAATCTGGTAAATTGTCCACACGCCTGGTGCAACACTTCTGCGAAACTGGACATGACCTAAAATCCTTGAAATGGGTGGTCCTAGAGAAGGTGGTGGCTAGTAGTGATTGCATTGATCAGGTTTTAGCCACTAAGGAGGCACGCTGGATTTTTTCAGAAAAAGTGGACCAGAAGGGGCTAAATGAACGTATTGAGTGGAATAAAATCAGGCATTAAAACATTATCCCTTGAAAGGTCTGTAAGCACGTTGAAGCACAGGGAAGTCAGGGCATCTTACTCCCTTGTCGTTGAAATTGCATGGCAGGTTTATACACTGTGAGGTAGCCATGTGAAGGGTTCGTTCCTTTTCTTTATCAGGTTCCATTATACCTGTGTGAAAAACAAACTGGCATGATTTTGACTGGTCCCGGTAGAATAGGCGCTATTCATGAGCACACACACACAATATAGGCATTCAAAAAGGCGTTAGTCTGTACTGTCATTTTGTCCTTCCTTTCCCCCCTTCTTTATTTATTTTTCATTGCAACTTAGACATATAATTAGACATATAATCAAGGAGATCTTTGGGTGATAGTGTGCAGCTTTTAATGTAGCTGGTGGTTATATGCACACTGAAACATGAAATCACACACTCTAAGATGGCCGCCGTGGTTTCAATATACCGCGCTGTGAGCCGTGTGACTTCCTTCAATCGAAAAAATGAGGGGCGTGTCTTCGGCTCGGCTCAATATGAGTTCCCGTTTCACACGCGGACAATGAAGCAGGGACGAGACACGGCTCTGTCAGCCTACGGTTGCGGTGAGAGGGGCGGATTAGGGCAGACGCCTGGGCTCTTGGTGGGGGCACTGTTATTGACTCTGAAAAGGGATACTTGACGTTACATTGAGTGGCAGACATAGCGACCCGAAACAGGGTGGTACAGGGCGCTCTCTATTGAGGGGGTTGTATATAACAGTTAATCACAGTCCAGTGGGACTTGCCTCAACGAAATCTTGAATGTTGTGCTCGAGAAAGCGAGCAGTGGTAGCCAATGTTTGCTGGGATGAGAGCGTTTATAGCCTGGGCTCAGGCTAAGTGTATTTTGATTTTAAAGGATGCCGGAAAGGGCGTTGTGGTGATCATGGTATTAACAGACAATGCCTGGGAGTTCGTGGTCCTGTATTTACGAGTGGTGCTTCTAATATACCATCTTTAAAGCAGTACCCAGTGGTTAAAACTTATTTTTAATGATGTGGTTGAAATAAGCAATTACTCAGGTGTAATTGCAGTATGACATACTTGAGTGGAGATATATAACGCAAGAGTGTGCTAAGCACAGCATGACTGCTGTATCTTTCCTTTTTCCACAGGCGGTGTATGAGCAAATAATAGTGTTGCCATTCACTCGGGGGTCAGTAATTATTATAACCCCCTGTGGCATAGTGGAGGCAGGTACGAATGCCCTCCGCCTCTACATGGTAAATATATCATACTACCCTAAGTGCAGGAATCTTTGATTATAACCACGATAGGTTGGTGTGTGCCATTTGATGATTAAACAGGAACCTCTATTTCTGTTTTGGTTCTGTTTTTATTCTCTAAACAGCCCTTCTGCAATCCCAAAATTACAATTCCAGTGAGGTGATTGAAACCTTTTGAAACCCTTGCCCTGATGAATTTGCCAGAACAAAGTTAAGTGGCAATGAAACATGTTGGCCTTCTTTGAAACGGGTAACAACATTTTGTGTTTTTACTTTTGAGTGGGCTCACTGTCTTGAATAAAGAGGGTGACTGTGACGTGAGTCTACAACTCAATTTTAAAGATTGCTTTGAACAGTCGTTCTTTGCAATTCACGGGTTTTGTCTTTTCTTCTTTTTCTGCTGGGAACAGGAACACAGCTTTCTCTTGCGACCTGTTCCCTCTTTTCTCTTCACTGGACTCTAATTTCTTTCTCCCATGAGTGGGTACCCGATGATGAGAAAACGTGGGCATACTAGCGAGAACCGGCTGGCAGCCTCCCTGGTGGTGCGTACGTGAGGGGCCCACTCATGCTTCACCTTCTTTTCTGCTTAAATACTTTTGATTTGTTTTTGTGAAGGTGATGGGTAGTGAAGGGCTGTTTGTTGTTTGAAGTTTGATAAATTGAGGGTGGCTGGACCTAAATAATTTCTGGATAAGAATACCAGTAGTAGAAGAAAAATTGTTTTTTCTCTCTAAACAGTTTTTTGGTCCTATGCTAAAAGTTGATACCCCTCTTTGGTGCCTTGCCTTGCTTGATATATTGATTTTGAGTGGAGGGCGGCTTGGCACTTACCCTCTGTAGCTCCTATTTTGTGATGGAGCACTGGGGATGCCACAAACTGTAAACATTCCCGCATGAACTCCCCTGATCCTAAGGGCCTTAGCCTCAGCGACTATCGGAACAGAGCACACTACATTTGAGAGGGAATAAAGGCAGCCGCAATAGAGCAGGCAGCGCGGACCGGTAAGGTGGAGTATAGCGCTCCGTTCATCCCCTCCTGCTAGGGCACCATCTTGCTCAGGCACCGCTGACACCGCTCAAAGTGCACAGTGTACCTGCAGCACCACCACAACACTCCAAACTTCCAGAAGCCATTTTGGAACTTACCTTGCAGTCTACAGGAGCTCCCTCACCGGGGCCCTCCAAGGAGCAAAGCCGGATTTGCCCTGTTGGGGGTCCAGTTTGAAAGTGCCAGTGGTGGGTGCAAGGAAGGTTTTTCTTGTGCTCCAGACTTATGACAAACGCTGCGCATTTGAGTAGTCTGTTGTGCTAACGTGTGCAAAAAATTTGTGCAAATAAATAGCGGTCAACATTATCTTCCGATTTGAAAGTAGATTGTGCACAGAAAACGCGTCGCTTGAGTGCGAAGGCTTACCCAAAACAAATACACACATTCTGTGATGTTGGCTTGCCTGCGTCATGACCTAGTTTCACGGTAAGGCAGCAGGAGTGCGCGCCGTGATGTCACCTCCGTTCTCAAGCTGCCCAGAAGTTAGAAGGTAGTGAAAGCGGACAGGGTGAATGAAAAGCGGAGACACAGGGCTGGCTAGGAGCAGGGAAACATGGACAACACGATGGGAGCGGGTAATTTACAACTTGAACAGCACGAGGAAGGGAGGGAGAGGCTAAAGGCAACACAAAATGGGTCAATGAAAAGCGGGCAGGTTAGGAGCAGCCAATTAACATAAGAAGCAGAGGCAAAAGAAAAAGTAGTGCAGTCACGTATACGGCTCATTATGATCTAATGCACGTAACAGGGGCAGTCTCCAGGGCTTGACCAACAGAGCAAAAGGAGTTACAAATGTAAGCTTTTGACCAATAAAAAGAAAGGATTTTTTTAAAGCACATGAAGGAACCTATCACATGCTATGGGCGTGGTAAATGCCCATACTCCAGATACATGCAAAAACAACAGTTGATAGACAGAATGCAGAACAATGTCATACATTCACCCCAGTACAGAGATCTGGGCCTAAATCCATCGTTTTTTTGCTCACCATGCCGTTCCAGTTTGAACCCAGCCATATGCAAATCAGTTTTGACCCTGTGCCTCATGGGAACAGTCCAGCCCGAACTGCCAAGCCAGGTCCTCCCTGGACTGGAAATAAACCTCCTAGGACCGGTTTCGGGGCTTCACTCCTCTTCAGCCAGGATAGCTTGATTCCAGTGGCATGGAGAGCACGGGACCCACGTCTGGGCATACTCTTCCCACTCGGGGGTGACAAATGCAAAAACAACAGTTGATGGCTAGAATGCAGAACAATGTCATACATTCACCCCAGTACAGAGATCTTGGCCTAAATCCATCGTTTTTTTGCTCACCATGCCGTTCCAGTTTGAACCCAGCCATATCCAAATCAGTCTTGACCCTGTGCCTCATGGAAACAGTCCAGCCCGAACTGCCAAGCCAGGTCCTCCCTGGACTGGAAACAAGCATCAACTGTTGTTTTTGCATTTGTCACCCCGAATGGTACAGGTATGCCCAGACGTTGGTCCCGTGCTCTCCATGCCACTGGAATCAAGCTATCCTGGCTGAAGAGGGGTGAAACCCCGAAACCGATCCTAGGATGCTTGTTTCCAGTCCAGGGAGGGCCTGGCTTGGCAGTTCGGGCTGGACTGTTCCCATGAGGCACAGGGTCAAGACTGATTTGCATATGGCTGGGTTCAAACTGGAATGGCTTGGTGAGCAAAAAAACGATGGATTTAGGCCCAGATCTCTGTACTGGGGTGAATGTATGACAGTGTTCTGCATTCTGTCCATCAACTGTTGTTTTTGCATTTGTCACCCCGAGTGGTACAGGTATGCCCAGACGTTGGTCCCGTGCTCTCCATGCCACTGGAATCAAGCTATCCTGGCTGAAGAGGGGTGAAACCCCGAAACCGGTCCTAGGATACTTGTTTCCAGTCCAGGGAGGACCTGGCTTGGCAGTTCAGGCTGGACTGTTCCCATGAGGCACAGGGACAAGACTGATTTGCATATGGCTGGGTTCAAACTGGAACGGCATGGTGAGCAAAACAAAGGATGGATTTAGGCCCAGATCTCTGTACTGGGGTGAATGTATGACATTGTTCTGCATTCTGTCCATCAACTGTTGTGTTTTTGCATTTGTCACCCACAGTGGTACGGGTATGCCCAGACGTGGGTCCCGTGCTCTCCATGCCACTGGAATCAAGCTATCCTGGCTGAAGAGGGGTAAAACCCCGAAACCGGTCCTAGGATGCTTGTTTCCAGTCCAGGGAGGACCTGGCTTGGCAGTTCGGGCTGGACTGTTCCCATGAGGCTCAATGTCAAGACTGATTTGCATTTGGCCGAGTTCAAACTGGAATGGCATGGTGAGCAAAAAAAACGATGGATTTAGGCTCAGATCTCTGTACTGGGGTGAATGTATGACATTGTTCTGCATTCTGTCCATCAACTGTTGTTTTTGTATCATACACCAGATACAGCATGTCTCGAGAGACAGGTCAAGTGCTGCCTAGGCGAGATCTAAAAAGGTGGTGGGGGAGGGAGAGTGCTTGCCAGGCTGAGTCGCCATTGAGTTCACTTGATTTTGTATAAGCAGTATTTAGTAGCACATATTCGGTGTCTTTTGAGGGGCAGAGAGGTCTTCCGTGTGCTGTGTCTGAATCTGGAGACTCCTTGAGGTAGCTGTAGGCTTCAACACAGGCAAGGTTAGCAGCCGTATCGGCAGGGTACGCCAGCAGTGCGTCAGTGTGGCTTTCGAGGTTATTCTCAAGCAGGAGAAAACAAGTATTACTCAACTTCACATGTTGGAAGGCTTCAACTTATAGGTCCTTGTTATGGCACTTTGGTCATGGACCGATACCAGTCCAACTCAGTACATTTTCCAAAATCAAAGTGTTTAGCCAATAAGGTGTGAGAAGTTTCCCTGCAAATGGGATGCTGATGAGCTTCTGACAAAGGCATCTCTTTTCCTCCTTCCGTAATACCTTCCAATGGCTCCCGCCTATATGCAGCTGTACAGTTGCACTCTCCAAGGGCTTACACTTTTGCAAAATCTTGTGTATTCTCGAATACAGTAATGGAAGCACAGAAAAGGCAGGTGAAGAAGAATAAGTAGGAGATGGGACTGTCCTTGTCGCCCTCTGTGTGTAGCATTAATCCTCAGCAATCAAGACGCAAGCTCATTAACATATCGATTTTGTGATCTGCAACGTTACAAATGGTAGGGTGCCATGAATCATGAATGTGTTATAATGTGGGGAGACAGTACATCTCAGGGTGTATACTCCATTATTTAATGCCTTTCTCTCCAGAGCCGGTACGATGGAGCGTTGCGGACATGTATAAATAAACCCCCCCCATTGAAGGATGCCAGGCTTAGACGTATTATAGCGCTCCTCATTCCAGACCGCATTCCCTAGGTCCTTTCAGGGTCCAGAGGCCCCAATGTTTGTTGGGTTGTCGTCAAATTTGGGCTCTATTTCCAAAATCAGGGAGTCCCAGTTAACCTCATTTTTGTCTGTACCTGCTCTGAGCCTCAGGCGTCTTCCTTTGGTGTCCTCCGCTTGTGCCCTTTTATAAAGTTCTGCTTTCCAAACCTCGATGGCCGGACCATTCGCCACCTTCCAGTTTTGTGATATTGCTTGTTTGGCAGGCAACAAGGCGAGGTCCCCACAAATTTGCTCTATGACCTGCCTGTTTTAGGTCTTACAATTATTCTCACGCAGGACGATCTCTACGTGCAGATCTCATGTTTCAAGTAATTCAACTTGGGCTTCAATGGGAATTGGATCGCCCAAATGAGTTACTGCTTGGACATTTAATTTTTTCTTTTTCCCACTTCCTCTTACAGTACTTGCACCTACCCGCATGAATGAATGTGTTCTGTTTCCAAAGTAATGTTTATTTTGAGTTAAGTATCAGCAAAGGGTAATCACAGTTATAAATATATATTTATTGTCTATAAAAATGCTCTTTGCATTTATAAATGACTTCTTTCATGGATAGCTAATTATAAAATAAGTATCATAGTAACAGAACAATGAAGCTGCTTTTTAAAGCACTACACAATTTTCACAGACTTGGAACAATTTAAATTTGTAACACAAACAAATGAAAAGGAATGTTTTGAGGAACTTGTTTATTTCTTGAACTTGTAGCAGCAGAGACAAGACATACTTTCATGTGCACATTCATCCATCTGCCCAATGAGGTGACTGGTTCTAAAGCTGTCTCCTCCATCACCATGTATCCTAGTGCAGGTACACTCTCTGAACCTGGGAAACATTCTAGTTCTTTGTTACAACTTTATGATCTCCAGAGGCAGCTGTTAGTGGAAGAATGTGCAGCAATACGCGGTTTCATCCCATACTAACTATGAATCTCCGGGGTAGATATCCACGAGATAGGAGACAATGAAAATGCAGCATTTTGGTAGTGTACAGCTAGCTTTGTGATTTACAGTATTAAATATATACTTACGTTGGTGAAATAGTCGTAGGCAATGGAGTGGATGCAACTTTTTTGTTGGACGATATTGTTAACCTCGATATAGTGTTGTACAAACAGTCAGTAAATCAGATGGCCTCTGGACATCTTGGACTTGTATAAGAGCCATTCTCTTAACTTACATTCCTTTCTTTTGTGAGGTTGATGGTTACACCCATGATGCACCCATGTTTGTGACGCCTATTATTGAGTTGGATGCATTGTAGATCATGTAGTTTGGTATTTGTCCCTCTCTTCCTATGATTAGCATCTGTTTTCTGCCGGCAGGGTCCTGCGAAGGGAGAGTAATAGGCAGGGCTCTCTAGAATGCTCATGCTGTTCATATAATTTTCTGTATCTTATAGCAAATGGCGAGTGCAGAAGGGCTGATCCAACGCTCTGGAGGAAAGGAAAGACCCTTTGTCTTGACAAGATCTTTCTTTGCTGGTTCTCAGCGCTATGGTAAGTATTATGAATACTGAGTAATTTCTGAAATGATAACTGCAGGGTCCCAAAATTTGGCTTAGGAGCCTCCCACCTGCACAGAGGGATGCCATTCTTGTAGAATCCCAAAGCTGCTTAGTCTTGCATCCACCGCAAGCCTCTTTCTTCCAGATGTGACACATCCAGTCTCTTTATCTCACTCTAGCATGTTTGTTATCATCCATTCTTTCGACTGGCTTACTATTTTTCTCTCTTTTTTTTTTTTTTTTACTTGTTCTTCTTTTCTCTTTTTGCTATTGCTCTAAGTGTGATGATAAAAAATAAGTCCAGGTCCACAAACTTTAGGGCAAAGCATGAAGGATTGGCAATGGTGAGGTATCTTGTGGACACAATCGATGCAGTGTGGAAGCCTTGCATCCAACTGCTCGGCAGACAAGAGTTTCCTTTTAGATTAATGACCTGAAAGCTACTGTATAAAAACTTGATGACAAATTCAGTATCGAATGCATATGCCGACAACTCATCTCCTGAAAGACTGAGCACATGTTCCATGTTTAAGGATAAGCAACTGGACTCTGGATGATACAGAGCTGTGGATCTCTGTACACCTATGGATGGAAATAGGTGTATGGTGCGGCCCTAAGGATAAGCTATATTAGTGTGTTGCAAAACATGTAGTGTACATGTTTTTGACAATCCTTCTAGATACCTCTGTTTTTTTGTTTTTTTAAACTCGAGGGGAAGTGATAGTGAATTCTCAGTGCTGCAAGTTCCTCCTGCACCTAGAACCCCTTTAGTCCATGCAGACATGGCAGAGGGGGACACCCAGATTTTAGGACAGTTATATATATAATTGAAAGCTAAGACAAGAACACACCAAGCGACTTGCTCAAGAATGTGTAACCACCCCCACACTCGCTACCCCATTGGTTTAGCACCCGTATGTTGCACTGCCTGTGGTGTAGCTGCATGGATCTTCAGTGTAACCTAGAGCCTGGGGGATGGCACTTCCTATCTATATATATGGTATGCATGTTATTCCTTATGGCCAATGCTCTGCTATTATTTTCTAGAATGGGCAAAATCACCTGCCCAAACTGAGAAACAGAGCTTAAATGGCTGCTTTTGGTAGTGCCTTTATCCATCACCTCAGCCCTATTTTATTCTTGTAGTAGAGATAGGTCTGTCCGGGGCAAAGAGCTTTGCTGGTCCTCTTTCCAGGTTATAAATAAGGCTCCCTGTTTTCCGTTTTTACTGATTTTTGCAGATAAATACAGACAGAAAACCATATATTTTCTTGTCTGTATTCATTTTTAAATGTGGATAAAAACGGAAATTGCATGCTTTTTGACTGATTAAATACAATTTGCACTGACTGCCAGGCCAATAACTGTGTGGATTGATAGGTAAGGTGGTTGGAAAAAAAATTCATTTTAGTAAAGAGGCTTAAACAGCAGTAGATACGCACAAGGCTGATACTGTAAAGTGCATATTTTCATATAAGTGCATTGATTTATCTTCTGCGGGTGTTCATATCACTGAAACCTGGCAGGCATTCAAGCATGAGTGCATATTTATTGGTTAAATAAATGTGGAAATATACTAGTTTCATCTTTATTTGTTTCACAAAACCCATAATAAATACGGATACATACAGATGAAGTTGACAAAAATAAATATGGATAAATACAGACGGAAATGTCATCAAAATAAATACCATGAAACCGTTAGGTGGTGTTCCTTAGATTATAATTTATGATCTAAGGAGCACCAACTAACGTAAGAAATATTCCCTGGCAAAAGAGAAAAATAATTTGTGTGTTTTTGGAATCTGCATTAGCTGCATCATAAAGGGAATTTTATAACAGGAGAGCAGAGCCCCTAAAAGCGCGTACCCAGGGAAAGAGTCCTGGCTACCTTGATGTTGACTGCCCTGGGTAGAGAATTTCTATGTAAGTGGCCTGCCTGTGAGGTGATCTATGCCAGCCTCTATATGTATGTATTTGTGTTTGCCTATGTATGTTACCTGTCTTTGAGGTGGCCTATGCCAGCCTGTCTATATATGTATGTGTGCTTGCCTATGTATGTTACCTGCCTGTGAGGCCTCTGGAGGGCGAGCTTCTGTTGGACGTAAATAAAGACCAAAGAGAATCAATGTCTCATACCTGAGGCAAAGGCCGCCAACTGGATGATATAAATGTGATAATTCCACCCTTTACTTGACTCCTAATAAAATGAATAGGTAAGAAGACCTTCGAGGCTGACCATGAGGAGCTCCAGGCCCCATGAAAGTTACTGTCAGACTTCTCGTTGTTCAAAGGCGCATTGTTGTGTGAGTTCCCTCAGTCCCTTCTAATGGATATGAAGCGTTATTTAAATATAGCCCGCATCATATTTAATTATTATGTAGTGTCGCTGGTTCGAGCAGTAGATGCATGTCCTTTAACTCACTACTGACAGTTCCCCTGTCTTGAAGCAAACTCACACCCTACAAAAACCCATGATAATGGGTGTGGTGCTTATAAGCAGATCAGAGCTGTGTTTGAGCTGCACTTTGTTCTCAAATCAGGTGGCCAAGGCGACTGAATCCTGCCAAGAGTTTGTTAGTCACTTTGTCAGATTAAAAATCAAAAACAAATCCAATTATGTTGCGGTATCTTCTGAGCCAAATGTGGAAACTGTTATGAACCTAAATAGATACTTTAAACACCTTTGTAAATAGCCAGATTAACACTGCATGCGTGCGAATAGTCTGCATTAAAGGGATAGAATGTGTGGGTCTTCTTTCTGTGCCACTTACGAAAGGCGTAGAACAAAGTAATAATATTGTGATATGCTGTATATTGCTGCCCATTATTCATGGTTATCATTTGGTTCCCTGACTTGCTTCTAGGTGCTATGTGGACTGGAGACAACACCGCAGAGTGGGGCTATCTGAAAATCACTATCCCAATGTTGCTCACAATCAGCATTTCAGGAATCTCCTTCTGTGGAGGTAAGGAGCTTGCTACCTGCACCGCCGCCTTCCTGCTTTTTCTACTGGACAAGGTGGTGCCAGGCACCACTTGTGATTGCAGAACCACAACTTGCAGGGGTTTTGTAACCCTGAAGTGCACACGCCAGCAGATGGGGTAAAAGTAGCCTGACAACTCATTGTGCGAGTGAGTGGGGTGCATGTGTTGTGCCACATGGTGTTGGACAAATGTAATGTCACTATATGAGCTGTGAGATATTGGGTTGTACTTTAATCTCAGTGCAGAAAAAAGGGGCTGTAAACTCTCTTCGGTATTCCTGGGTTACTCTTGAATTGCAGGAGTAAGCCAGGAGTACTACAAGACCAAGTCACCCAAGTGACAAGTAAGTCACTCATGCGCCATCCATGTGAATCAGTTTTGAAGGCAACCTAACATTTTAGCCTTGATAATAACAGGAATTTCTCACCCATAGAAGCGTAGGCTATGGTAATTGTTTTCCTGGCAGTCGCAATCAAACAAGACAAAAACAAAAATGGTAAAATAGAAATAGCCAAGAATGAAAAGTCTGTGAAACAGAAAACGTTGAAACCTAACTCCCACAACACAAGTGTGATCTATAACCACACAAGTTCACAATCACATTTGCTTTTATTCCTTGGCAAGGGACAGGTAACTTGTTGCATTTCCTCTACAGCGACAGCTCTACGGCAATTTGACACTGAATTGCCTACACTCTGCCTCCTAATATGGCACACCCCCTGTTGAGAATGAAAACTCTTTTGGGGCAAATGTGAATATGAACGCTGCTCCTTCCACCAGAGCATCCTCCCTCATTGGTTGTGCGAAATCCTCCTTTGCTGGGCCTTAGGCGGCTGGACAGGGCCGTAGTAAACTAAGAGAAAGGTGGGGGGGGTTGTCCTAGCCGTCACATTCAAATGCTGCTAAACCAATTTAACAGACTAAAGGCCATCAATTCAATTGATATGGACTTAAGCATTTATTTGCTACTACGTTCTGTGCACTTTACTCCACATTTAGTCATTGGTCAGGTAAGTGCGTATACGTTTCAATCAAGTACAAATTATACATATCAAGGCAACAAATAAAACAAAGACATACAAACTTTGTGATGAAACAATATGATGTAACAAACAATACATGAAGCATGATACATTTATCTAAACATTATAACACCATTTTTAGTTCACAAACGAAGCAGCTACTAGGACAACTTTAGCATCCACATTGTGTAACAAATTCAAGGAGCTGCTACCCACGGTGAAAAGAGAAACATTAGGCCCAGTAGTGAGACAATTCAAATAACATTTCCACTGGGGAAAACATAATTAAAAGCGAAAGTCCCAGCGTTGTGTAATGCTGACACGCTTCGATTCCGAAGGTGGTTTGTGGAATTCTCTTCAGGGCGTTCACACAGAAACGGACCACATCGTGTCTCTTTGCAATGGTGTCTCATTCCCAGGATCATAACATTTTGCAGAGAGAACAAGCATTTGCAATGCAATAGGTCTCGCATTTATGCAAATTTAAGCTATTGGCATTGTAAATGACAATGCGTTTTATTTTTGTTTCAAAAACCAAAACATAAATAAAAGGGATTGTCATTTACAATGCCAATAGCTTAGACTCGCTTAAATACGAGACCTGTTGCATTGCATATGCTTGTTTGCCTGTGCTACACTGAACTGATGTGGACCACGCTGCAAATTAATTAATTAAATCAGTGCAGCGCTAAAGTGAAAGCGGACCGCACTGGAATAAGGAAAGACAATTAAAGAAAATAGTGCTCACCCACTAAATAACAGGGACCGTGTAAGGAGCCAAGTAAAAGGTCCAGTTGTTATGGCCGGTAACAAATGCAGACAAGGCGGGACTAACAAGCCTATGTACGAATCAGAAGCCAGCCTTTTCGAAGGACAATGACACAAGCCAATGACAAATATGGGCGGAGAGTATGCAGGGCTTCCAGTGCATACCCTAATACAGCATGCCTCGCAGAGCGAGCAGTGCATGCGCGCTGCTGCTAGGCTCGACCTAAAAAGGAGAAGGAGAAACTTTTAAGATAGGTAATAGGTCTGACATTACATAGCGCATATCCACAGGGGTAAACAGCATAGAGGTCCATATGCACATGCAGAGCTTGCACACGTCATCCCACCTACTAAGTCCCATTTTCAAAAGGTCCACCTGACGTACAACACCCATTCACACTAACCTACAAGCATCAATGCACAAAGATTAACACTCTCAGCAGAAGGAGGCACACGATGATGTGCAGCAGGAGCACACGTTGATGCATAACAGGAGGCACAGGGTAATGTTTACTAAGGAAGCAATGGTGATGCACCTCAGGGAATTGCAGTGTGATGTGCTTTGGGAAAGTATTGGGCGATATACATGCAGGAATACAGAACAGTCTGCATTATGGGGGTAAATAATGATATGTAGTAGGGGCCACACAGTGGTGTACAGTGGGGACACATATTGATGCACAATTGGGGGGTCATACATTGTTCAGCACCTGGGGGAAGATGATGTGATAGATACCACAAATTGTCCTATACCAGGTGCAAGCACACTAGTCCTCTTTTTTTGCATTCTGGAACTTGTAGTATTTTACCCCTCATAAGTGAAGAACCTCAGATACCAGAATGCAAATAAAAACATATCAGGAACAGGTATGCTACTAACTCCTCAAATTTTGGTTGTATTGAGTAATTTGTTTAGATGGGAAGGAAGTTACTTGTGGGTCAATCAAACATTTATAAAGTATTGCAAATCATCAGTGAGTGTCTTGAGATGCTGAAGAAGTAGACTCCTGATGGAAGTTGATCAGTCGAACATATAGGTTTTGAGATCTTTTCTTAATTGCTGGAGCAACAATGTGGTCCTGAGGTGCTAGGGGAGCATCCTCTGCTCTTGTTTCGGCAGATCTGTGGGGTGTCGGTAAGGTAGAGTGAGGCAGATCAGAGCTGTCTGTTCGGTTGGTGGAAGGTCAGGCGTTTGTTGATGTATTCCGGTACTTCGTTTTGCAGGGCTATATACATGTGGGTCAGCATCTTGAACTGGCATCTCTTCTAAATCAGTGTAGTTTCTTGAGATGGGGTGTTGTGATGGGCCCTTCTGGGGAGATCAAAAAGTCTTGCTACTGAGTTTTGTATTGTCAGGAGTCTCTTGAGGAGTTGTGCAGTAGTGTGTGTTTCCATAGTCCAGCCTGCTGGTGATGAGGGCTTGAGTGACAGTCTTTCTTGTGTTGGCTCGGAGCCAACTGAAAATCTTGCGAATCATTCGAAGGGTGTGGAAGGAGGCGGAAGCAACTTCGTTGACTTCTGTCTTCATGGATAGTTCGCTGTCCAGGATGATTCTGAGGTTGCGGGTATGGTCTGTTGGGGCAGGGGTTAGGCTGAGGTCCGTGGGCCACCATGCTTCATTCCATGGCGAGGAGTTGTTCCCAATCCGTCTTGTCGTGTTAAGTTAAAGACAGTTGTCCTTCATCCAGTGCACGATGTTCGTCATGCATCTGGGTGGCTCCGGCGTTGGAGGGGTCTTCGGACAGTGAGAAGATGAGCTGGGTGTCGTCAGCATAAATGATGTTGAGCCTGTGCGATCTGACAGTGTCGGTCCCCTGGCTCATGTAGGTGTTGAAGAGGATAGGGATGAGGGACGATCCTTAAGGGACCTTGCAAATTATCTTCTTGTATTGCGCTGTGAACTGTGGGAGCCAGATCATTTGAGTTCTGCTGGTAAGGAGGAGGCAATCCATCTTAGGGCTTCTCCCTAGATCCCAGTGTTGTAGAGTCTGCTGATCAGGATGTGGTGGGAGATTGTGTCAAACGCAGCGGACAGATCTCTGTGGTCTTGGAGGGTTCTGATGACGTTGGTGACTGCGATCAGGGCTGTCTTGGTGCTGTGGTTAGCTCGAAATCCAGATTGGGAGGGGTCCAAGAGGTTGTGGTCTTTTACGTGTTGGGTGAGTTGCTTGTTGATTGCTTTCTCAATGACTTTTTCAGGTAAGGGGAGCAGATTGATGGGCTGGGCGTTCTTTGGTTCAGCTGGGTCAGCGGATGTTTTTTTCAGGAGAGGCCTTACTTTAGCATGTTTCTAGACCTCAGGGAAGGAGGCCATGGTGATAGAGGTGTTCAGGACCTTCCTCAGCTTGTTGCAGATTGTCTTTCTTCTGAGGTTGAAAACGTGGTGGGGTCAGGGGTCTGAGGGTGCCCCAGAGTGTGTTGAGTTTATGATGGAGATAGTATCTTGCGTGATGAGGCGGTTCCAGTGAGTTAGCTATTGTTCGGGGTTTGTGTTTGTGGGTGTGAGCTGGTTGATGCTGTCTGCGATGTAGGGTTGGCATTCGAAGTTTTCGTAAATGGCCGTGATCTTGTCGTGGAAGAAGTCAGCGAGGTTGTCGCACAGTTCCTGGGAGGGGATAATGTTGTTCTTGGTGACTGCTGGTTTGGTGAACTCCTTCATGATGGCGAAAAGTTCTTTGCTGTTGTTTGCACTGGCTTCAATGTGATCTGTTATGGCATTCTTCTTTCAGGAGGCTTTGGTTCTGGTTGAGGGTGGTCCTGAATGCGGTGTGTTTTTCTAATGATGCTAATGCTATATTTAAAAATATCTAGTTTTAAGGCACCAATGTGCACAGTTAACACACAGGACAACATATACTGAGATGCACAACTCGCATCCAAACCTACGAATCTGCAAGAGGCTCCATGTGTTCCATGTGAGTGAACTTCACCGAGTCCTTAGCATATGGCCAGAGGCATTTTGCATGCTGGGAGGTTTAAGCCTCTACTTATAATGGAAAAAACAAAACGCCAAGTGCTATAATGCAACATTCTAATGCCCAAAGAAATCAAGAGTCCGGTAGACACTCAAGATGGCGCATGCAGCCTCTGGGTCAGCCCAAGTGAGGTGAGTCAGGATTGCCTCCAGACGGTGGAGTTGGCTGAGACTCCTGCCAGAGGCAACTGGATCCTGAATATCACTAGATAATATATGCAGACAGAAGATAAAATTAAACAAAACAAAGGGGTTTTGAGGCCAGAGCATTGAAGGAGCACTTTATTACCACACAGGAGTTTGCAAGAGTAAAGGAATCGGGTGACCTAAGGAACACTAGAGGCTTGTTATACCAGTCCTTTGAATGGTGACCCTTATGCCTATGAACGGTAGCCATACATGTCGCCTATCTGCCCACGCACCAATCAGATAGAGTGAAGGTAATGCCATGTCATTAGTACAAGAGCGCAGGGATTAATAGTGCCCACAGGGCAGAAGTTCACATCCACGCTGAACACAACCAGACCTCCTGAGGACAACTGAGGAGGCACTAGTATGAAAGACCAAAGGAGACACTCTTTTTAGGATATAATTTGAACACACAACATCACCTCAAAGAAACAGAAGCTTTGAGCCATGACCATTGTTTTCAACAAAATTGAGAGTGATAGATAGGGGAAGATCCCTATTTTTCACGAGCCCTGAAGCGGTGTGGGCATGGTTGGAGACCAGTGACAGAGTCAGAATGTAATCATCCGCTGACAGAGTTGGTGGGACATAGTGACAGAAAAGAACTCAGCAAACAAATAGATCCACTTCCAGAGACAGGTGCACCGGGAGATCATCCCATGAAGTACAAAGCACCCAGAACAGATCCGGCGGAGCACACTCCAATTTGGTCTGTTTGGATGCATTATCTGCATCCTTCTTAAAAAATGACAGTTAAGCCTGTCTACCCTGTGTCATAGTTACCAGAGTATTGAGTTCAGATCAATTCAGAGACTTTAGGGTTCATTCTAAATAGTTACTGTTATTATTCTTTTAGTGGGCGACCACTCGCCACAAATGATCCACTATCATAGAGCTTTGATTCAGACTTATACTTTCCCTAGGTTATATATTTATATAGCATTGACAACACGGTGGACCACCGGTGACTGTTTGAGAGAAATAAAAAAAAATTATAATGAGAGAATGGCAAATGAGCTGGCTGCACAGAAAAATCAATGAAAACAAGGAAACAAATTAACAAAAAATTAAAGCAGAAAAAAACGATTTGATGAAAAGTATGTGCCTAACAAACCATTTAATTTGATGCAGTCGGTTGTCTAGTTATAGAATTAGTTATAGAATTAATCATGTAATAATTCATGTGGAAAGTGAGATTTTAGAGGTAAGACAAACGTCGATGCTAACAAATTTATGCTTTTTAGGTCTCGCCTACGTAGCACGCATGCATTGCATAGGAGGAGACCTTTAGAAATCGATTCACTTTTTGGGCCAAAAACGTGCACGCTTTGCATTGCTTTCAATGGCAACGCGTGCACGTTTGGCGATTCCCTTGCGGGAGCGAGGTTTGAAACCATCTGTTTATAATTAACTACAAGGGAAACAGGTGTAGTCCCCCTCCTCTTTCCCCTCCCCCTGCTTGTCAGTGAATTCACAGCCTTACAGCTAATTGAACCGTTTGCGCATGTCTGTCTTGATTCCTCTCACTGGTCTCTGTGCTCAGAACTAGATCTGGTAAATGTATGCACATTGGCATGTATTTTGTTGAAAAGGGCATTTCATTGCGCAGCGGGACAGAAAATGCTGATGCTTGAGATCTCTGTGTCTATTCACCAGCGCACCATCCTTCTTTTCACAAAACACACGCGCTTAACGTAGGTACAGCTTGCGCTTTAATTTTCCCTATGGTTCGTACTCGCACATGCGTAAGGATAGCAGGATCGTCTCTATCTCCGATAACCAGTTTATAAACAAACGCACATCACATTGGTACTGCTTGCGCTTCTCTCACCATTTGATTTCCAGCAGCACTAGTGTCCATTCTCTTCCGTGACCTCGCACTCAGGACAGGCTTGATTCCCGTAGAGGCAAATCGGAAAAAAAACACTTCTAAGATGGCCACTTGACATTGCACGATGGCGCGCAGAAAATTCTTCTCTGGCCAGATACTGGTAACCAGGACAACGTTGAGACAGCGGACGCTCAGGATGTGGCACAATGAACGTGCTGCCTTTCCGCTAGGACACACGAAGATTCAACAACGTCATCAGTGGAAAGGTGCCTCTGTGAAGAGCAGATCGGTACCGAGAGACTCAGAATTCTTTCGCAGCAGGCAGGCAGTCAAGTATACAGGCAGAAAGTATCGGATCAGCACTCACCAGGAAAGCGGCGATTTCACCAAGTAATTGGGTACTTGCGACTGGTCTAGCAAAGGGTCTTAACTAGAGAAGTGTTAGTAACCTACAGCAATGTATGGGGAGAGTTCATTCGGAGTTTGCAAGTTACCAAAATAATTCAGTTTAAGGCCCTATACATAGTACAATTAGCCATGTTTAACAAGCATTGGCATAACCAGTAGGTCTCGCCATTGAGACCTTATAAGTGTTTAGCCATGCAACAGCTGATTTTGTTGCACCAAGGATATTGTGCTGCATAATTAAATACTTATAAGGTCCCAAAAGCGAGACCTATTGGCCATACCAATGCTTGTTTGAATTGTATTAGTTTATTTTCCATTGAATGCGCTTTTTGCAAAAACATTTAATGATAACAAACAGTGTTCATAAATAGAATATATAAAAATACACATTGGTATATCTGATTTTTTGCAACCTGATAATACCTGTTTTTTCCCAATGCAAACAGCTGATGTGGGTGGTTTCATTGGCGACCCGGAACCAGAACTGCTAGTGCGCTGGTACCAGGCTGGAGCATACCAGCCTTTCTTCAGAGGTCATGCCACCAAAGAAACCAAACGGCGCGAGCCGTGGCTCTTTGGGGAAAAGAACACGCGGATCATCCGAGAGGCAATTCGTGAGCGCTACAGACTGCTGCCCTATTTCTATCTTCTCTTCTATCGAGCGCATGTGTCTGCTGAACCAGTGATGAGGTAACAAGCATTTCCAACTGCATTAGAAGTCTTTGTGAAGACCAAATGGGTGAAATTACTGAATTGTGTTATCATATCAAAAGCTCTTATATGACTGGAAGTCAACGCATCAATGCAATGGAAAAAGACACAATCAATGATAAATGAATGGGGTCTGATTCACAAAGATATTTGCATGAAACTGCTGTTTCAATTCACATTGGTAGTTTTTCAATCGTAAAAATGCACTTAAACTAAGATCTTTGTATGAAAGTTTTTACATACCCCAAATGTCCTGGTTTATGGCCTTTGTCCGACCAATTCCCACCCTGAAAACTTGAAACAGTCAGAGTCATATTCTTGTCAAGGGCAGGAGTAAATCTCTTTCTAACTTGTGACTGCGGATAGAACACCCCCAAAATTGGTGGGGTGTAGTGAAAGGTTTCTCTTAATGGCAAAAACGAATTTCCCAATGGAGAATTATTTTTACAAAATTGCACTCACACAATCTACACACAGGAAAAGGTATTTCTCCTTGTGCATTTGTACACTGTGTACGCATGCAGCAATACTTGTCGCTGGTTGTATGTCAGAACTCAGTCGTTTCCACGGTTTTGCGAAACCTATAACTGTCACAGTTTTTCAGATGTTCTCTGGGAAGCCGTAGTAAGTTCCTAACATTCATAAATTTGCACCTATGGGAGGCTGCGGGTGCAGATTTTGTTAAGAAGCTGGTCCATAAACCACCTATTAATAGTAGTTTGATTTGCTGTTCTGTATTTTGAGTGCTGAATAGCTACTCAGTGTTGCAAGTCTGATCGAAGTCCAGGGCCGTAGCTATCAATAGTTCAGTATGCTTGTGAATCTCAGCATCTTCCCAGGGACCTGACCATGTGTTTCATTCCATTGGCTAGTTTGGTACTCTCCTTTTGGAGAGTAGAATCTCTTCCATACTAATATGGCTGTGTCCAGGGACACTGTAGGACTGTCTCTTTGACCATTAAGGCTTTCACTGTTATCTCAACACTATCTTACAGATTCCTGATATAGCGGCATGCAGCGTCCTGCATCCTCAATGCGTACGGAGGATGTCAACGACTGTTTCGAAAAATAAATAGTATCAGCAGGTTAATAAAGAACATATCGATAAAAAGCAATATTGAACATTGACAGTTTTAAAACAGTAAATTTGAAGGAATTTTACATTGGAAGCTAGAAATTAACTTGGTATCCTTATCTTGAGTCGTGGGAGCAGCAAAAACACTGCAGAAGGAATCAGATACGCACTCACCGCCAGACTCCACGATGCTGGCATACAGGGAACCACCCTCGACTGGATCTGCTCCTTCCTCACCGACCGAACCCAAAGAATCAGACTACTGCCTTTCCTCTCCGAACCCACAGAGATCAACTGCGGAGTCCCCCAAGGATCATCGCTCAGCCCCACGCTCTTCAGCATTTACATAGCCCCCTTACCGCCATCGTCAGACAGCATGGACTCAGCATAGTATCCTAGGCCAACGACAGCCAGCTCATCCTCTCCCTCACGAAGGATCCACACACCACCAGACTCAGCTTTCAGGAAGGAATGAAAGACGTTGCATCCTCGATGAGCAGCAGCTGTCTGAAGTTCAACTCGGAGAAAACAGAAGTCCTCATCCTCGGACCCACCCCCTCAGCATGGGACAACACGTGGTGGCCCCCGCCCTCGGCAACCCCCACTCCCACAGACCACGCCCGGAAGCTCGGCATCATACTCGACTCCTCCCTCACCATGACCTGACAGATCAACGCCGTCTCCTCCACTTGCTTCAACACCCTCCCCATCCTGCGCAAGACCTTCAAGTGGATTCTCCCGAATCAAGAAAGACCGTCACACACGCACTCATAACAAGCAGACTGGACTAAGGAAACGCCCTCTCTGCCGGAATCAACAAATCCCTGCTTTGCACACTCCAGACCATCCAGAACACCACGGCCAGACTCGTCCTCGGCATCCCACGACATGAACACATCACCCAGCACCTTCGAGACCTCCACTGGCTCCCCGTCAAGTAGAAAGTAACCTTCAAGCTACTCACTCACGCCTGCAAATCCCTCCACAACACCGGACCGCAATACCTCAACAACAGAGTCTCCTTCCACGTACCAAAGAGAGACCCCCGCTCCTCCGACCTCGCCCTCGCCGAACCCCGTTGCATCCATAGAGCCAGAGCGGGTGGAAGAGCCATCTCCTACATCGTGGCAAAGACCTGGAACGAGCTCCCACTCAACATCAGACGCTCCCCCACTCTGCACACGTTCAGGAAGAGCCTCAAGACCTGGCTGTTCGGCTGACTCTGAGCTGCACGCCCTCCAAGCTCCTTGAGACCCTCATGGGTGAGTAGTGTGCTTCACAAATCCCTGATTAATTGACTGATTGATAATATGCGCGATTGGAGTACTCAATTGAAGCAGCTGAATGTTCTGGCAACCACTTCTGGGACCACTTTCTGATCTTAAAAATATTTTCTCACATACTTACAAAGGGGAAGGGGTCATTCTGGGACCTCTTCCCATTTGCTAGTGGTTTACCACCTACTTGAAGTAGGTGGTAAACTGTGAGTGTTTTGCGGCCGCAAATACGGTTGCAAAACAATTGAGTCAGTGACTTGCAAAATAGCATTTGTATATGCCATTACCCTTTTTGTGGTCGCAAACTGGGAGATCTCCCGTTTGCGGCCGCAGAAAAGGGTCGTACATCTAGCCCAATATTTCATAACTAGTGTATTTGTTTGATGTATACTTTTTCTGTGTATTGGTTTGAAGTTTACATCGCAGAAAGTGTTAGGCTGGTGTCTCTGGCTTAATTCAGTGGGGGTAAATAGACATCAAAAGGTTAAGAACCACTAGCCAAATCCATTTCATTTCTTCTGAACCATGCGCCCCTGTAGAAGATAGATTTCAGTTGTTCTCCCTTAATGAACCCTTACAGTCCTGGACAGATGAAGCTGAAAGCTATGTGTCTCACTTCCATTCCAACTCTCTTTAATCTACTCAAAGATTTAAGAGTTATTCCTAAGCCTCAACAAAAGGGCCACAAGATTCTGACCTGGTCATTACAGTTTGTTTCTGCTCTGTGAGTGAAAAAGATAGTTCTTCCTTAAATCCCTATCTTCCTCTGGCCTCACTCAAGCTGTTCCCTAGCTTCTTTAAGAAAAAAGTCTTCCTTCCGGGGAGTTTCATGGCTCATCAAAGTGTATGTCGTGCGTTTCTGGCAGAGCTTGATCCTGGAGTTCGACTTTTTCAAATTGCTTACAATGTTAGCACATAACTTAGTCGAGTTGCAGTGGAATACACGTCCATCTGGTTCAATAATTATCAACTTAGCTACCAGACCACAACTACAACCCAAAAACAAGCTTTTGCTGTAAGTTTTGGTTTGACCCTTACCTGCATACGAGCTCGACCGTTCAGTTTCAGGATGATGTCCTGGTTAGCACCAATGACTAAGGGACAGATTACAATCTCGCTAGGAAAGCCCTCCATACGACTTTGATTCGGAGGGCTTTCCAAGCGAATCGCGCTGTACGAGTCCGATTGAACGAGTACGATGCAGGTGTATGCTGACGGACTCTGTTCACTCGGACTTCAATTGAACTCTATGGGAGCCCGTGTACCGATGCGTACACTGGCTCCCATAGCAGAAAGGGGTAGGTGGGGAAAAGCGTACACCCTGTAGTGGGCACACCATGTTGCCCACCACACTGTACATGCATGGATCGGGAGGACCCATGGGCACCCCCTGCGACCGAATTGAAGGGCTCCGGGTGAAGGGGGGCCTGCTAGGCCCCCTGTAGTCCAATTACGATTCCGATAGCCGTTTCGTCTTGCTAAGACCGAGGCGATACAGCTGACTGAATCGTGCATCGTACTCGCTCGGTCGGAATCTGGCTCCATTGCTCAGCACGATTCGTCTGCGAACGAGTCGATCGGACAGGATTGGGTTCCGGAAATGATTCGGTCAACGCAGATGAGATCTTCGCATCGTACTTGGTCAGTCAGAGTGGGTGATGACTCGGTCGTAAACATAGGCGCCGAATCGGATTCGCACGTTCCGGTACCCGTCAGGAGGCCTTCCTAATAAGATCGTAATCCGGCCCTTAGTCGTAAAATTATTATCAAGAAATCATGTTGCAGTCTCACTTGGATAATACACAAGAGTTCCATGTATGCAGATGTTATGCAGATTGTCCTATGCACATGATCTACTTGAGTTTTATCGTCAATCAACCTAAGTACCAGGGTGCCTCTGCACTTCTCATTGCCTAATAGGACATGTACTAGTTAATGCACAACCCAACCTAGACTGAGATCATTTACTGCTCACAGAATCATTGCATTGCTGTTCTCAAGTTTTGTATTACTTCATTCATTTGTAATGTTTGCACTTGTTAACACTGTCTGGCATTGGTTGCACCTCATTAGTTCAGGTTTAATACCTACAAATAGTAATAAGCAACAGAATGATGACCTGTCAACCTTTGCAAAGGGCCTTCCACTGCACGGCAATACGTGTTACTTGTGTTTTTTTTTTAAATCTACAGAATATGCAGCAGATGATGAATTGTGTGGCAAATGCAGCAAATCTACAATAATGGGAAAACCTCCTCAGCTGCACAATCACATAAATCCAGTGGGCCTGGGTAAAGACCTTGGCATTCAAAACTGTGTATTGCATACTTGATTGCTGCATTATGAAATTCAGAGCCGCTGCGCCTATTATATGACCCTAGGATTTACAAATATGTAATTTTAATTGGTTTTGAAAAATCAGTCATGCGTCTTGATTTATATCAAAGGGACACAATATCGAAAAAACATATTGACAGGTCTGTAAGTCTAGATTTTCTTTATCTAACTCCACATATCTGTACCTACGTGGGACATACATCTTCAAGGTACGTAGATGTGGAGTTAGGAAAACTAAATCTAAACTTCCCTATATGCGCTTTCCTTTAAGTGTTTAATATTTCATCACTCAATATTCTGTCTTCAGTATTCTTCTACAGCGAAATTCTGGGTGTCAATAGTCAGTAGTATAATCGTCAGTATTCAGTTAGATTCGCTCTGGTTTAATGTTTTATCTTAATGTATGTCCTTTGAGCTACATTGATTTCATAGCAGTTGAATAGTAAACCATGTATCATGACCTTATGTTATTTTTACAGACCTCTCTGGGTAGAGTTCCCCAAGGAAATAGAGACCTTTCACGTTGATGATGAGTTCATGCTCGGTAAGCAATGTAAAATTGGATTATGTAAGAATGGATATTTGGTGCAAGTTATACCTGTGTAATGCATTTTCAAGGCTGAGCACGCTTCATAAGTTACTCAGGGCAAAAAACACAACAAACTGTCAGAAATACATGGCCTAATAGGAAATCAGTGGCTGCCTAAGAGCTCAACCAGGCACATTTGAAATGTGTTCTGCTTAATGTGGGAAGCTGGCTATTTATATAGTGCCCCAGAACGAGGTACACTGTGTAAAGAGTCCAGGCAACCCTTATTGGTTTACTGAGGCAAAAATGATAACACTAAAAGCTCTCTTTTGTGGTAGTGTAGGCGAGCAGTTTGAACCTATCAGAGGGTAGTGCTAAGCATTTGTTGTACTCACAGTGGCATTTATTGAGACATACACTCAAGAGCAAATCCGAAACAAATTTAGAAAATTAACTAGTATTTTTATATACATTCTGATACCATGAACTTCATTATAATGTTAGTACTTTTTCAAAATCTGTTTTATTGAATTTGTACAGTTATACAGCAGGCATATATGACCATCACATTTTTAAACAGGGAAGTAGATTGTGACTCGCTTTCACCCCAAACAAACTCAAACCACAATATCCCATCACATTTCTTCTTCATTTACATCTGTGGTATTTCCTTCCCCACCGGTTCTATTCCCATGGAAGGAGGGGGAGACACAGACATTGCCCCTGTGGGCGTTCCATTTACCCCATACTTGGTCCCACTTCTGTGGGCACCTCCTGCTTTTATAGACTTCTTTTTCTGAGATCATGCACCAGTTCATGTCCCGTTCTCACTTCTCTAGGGTTGGTGACTCAGCCACACCCCATCTCCGGGCTATGTTTCGTTTTGCAATTGTGAGTCCCATAGTAATCCAAAGTTGCTCTGAGCGAGTCATGTCGGTTGCCTCCCATATACTAAGTAAGCATAGTTAAGGGAATAGTTGAAGGGCTCCATCACTGGTGTCTTTCATACGTGCAATTATTGCTTCCCAATACACCCCGACCGCCGGGCACTCCCAAAGTGTATGATAGAAAGTACCAACCCTCCCACATAACCTTCTGCACCCTGCCTCTGCACTCCTTCCCATTTTAACCAGGGTGGCACAGGAAATTGGATTAGTCTCAGCTGCGATGGTATGTCTACTTCACGTGGTGAGGATAGCTCATCACGCCACTCCTCTTCCTCCAGGATTCCTATATCTGCATGCCAGCGCACACGAAGCCGCTGAAGTGAGTCAGGTATGTTACTTACTATTATCTGGTAGGTCAAGGAAATAGCCCTCTGGTCTATATATTCTGTCAGGAGTCTGTCCTTCAGTGGCTAGGCCTCCAGTATTTCCTCTTCAGCTTGAACTGCTGCCCTTAGCGCATGAGTTATTTGTAAATATCTAACTGTTTCACCCTCAGACAGTTCATTTTTTCTTCTGTATGTCGATGAATGAGATTATTTTCCCTCTTGCCCACAAATCGCACACTTTTGATATGCCAATGATATCCCATTTATCGAAGCCCTGGTAGCAACTTAATCTCCCTAGTTTCTTTGCCTGCCAGAGGGGCGTATTAAGTGTCACCTTGTTATTCCAGCCCAGTTGCTTTGTAAAACTGTGCCAAAAGGGCAACCGTTTGGGCCATTGGTCCTGTGAGTCGCTGCTTATTTGGATTTGTATACAGGGCTTCCCTGTGCCCTCCTGTTCCCATCAGCCACCTATCTATGTGACAGGACGGCTCGTCCTGTGTGTGATGTATCCACTTATTAATGACCGATAATTGTGCTGCCCAGTAGTATGCTCAGATATTAGGCACGGCAATCCCTCCATCATACCATCCCCTAACAAGTTTGTAGGCCGCAATACGAGGTGGCTTGCCGTCCCATAGTAGGGTCCTGACTTGTTCTTCAATTGATATGCTTCAGGTAGGCTATATGGCGTGTTTTGCAGTGCATACAGGAAACGAGGCAGAGCCATCATTTTAAATAGCGCTGCTCTTCCCAGTAGGGTAGCTGCAGTGATCTCCAGTGTTGCACATCTTCTTGCAGACGGGTTAGTGGGCCGAGGAGATTGCACTCATAGAAGAGTTCAGCGCTTGCCATGGCGAAAATTCCCTAGGTAACGGAACCCCCCCGTCACTATCTTCGCTTCACATTCGGCTGGGAGGACTGGGGCTGGGCCATGCAGGAGAAAGACTACAGATTTAGACCAGTTGATAGTATATTAAGAGTAGTTCCCGAATTCAGAGCAGATCTGGAGTACCCAGTTAATGGAGGACCTTGGTGACACTACATACTACATATGGCAGTATGTGATCCGCATGAAGAGAGACTTTGTCTTCCCAGATGGCTGTCCACCGTAACCCCCGGATAAATGGATCTCCCCATATCCAGCTCGCTAAAGGTTCAAGGATCAGTGCAAATAAGATTGGTGACAACAGACAGCCCTGTCGTGTCCTTCGGCTACAGGTGAATGTCGATGTATGTCCGTTCACCACTACTTGCGCTAGTAGCTCTGCATATAACAATCGGAGCGAAGTGATACATTTTTTCCACAATCCCGTACGTTCTAGGATAGCAAACCTGTAAGGCCATTCGACGGTGTCGAAGGCCATGCGGGCGTCTAATGACAGTATTACCGCGTCCTCATGAATAGTGTGTTTCCAACCAAGCACCCCGTTCAGCTGCCGTAAGTTGAGAGCCGTATTCCGACCCGGCATAAATCCAGACTGGTCCAGGTTCACTAATTTGGTCGTTACTGGGAGCAGTTGCATCGCTAATAGTTTAGCCAGGATTTTACCCTCCGCGTTTAGCAGAGATATGGGGCGATAGAAATTACAATCCTCTGCCAGTTTTCTCTTCTTATGCATTACTACATTAGAGGCCACTCTTTGATCTCTTGGCAGTGCACCCACTTGTTTGCTTTGTAGTTACATATTGAGCAAGTGCGGTTCAACTTTGGTTGCGGTTATCTTAAGAAGCTCTATTGGGTGGCCATTTGACCCCATAGCCTTTCTTGATTGCATACTATGTATGGCCAACATTATTTCCTCATTTGTGAGGTCCGCGTCAAGTGTTTGTCGGTCCTCCGGTGATAGGGTCGGAACTGGTAGGTCCGTTAACAGCTCCCTTGACTCCTCTATCATGGAGAGGCCACAGGTAAGTAGAGGTGTGTAAAATGGGCTGCAAAAGCCTCTGTTATGGCTTGCGGATCTCTCAGTAATACACCATCTGCTCCTCATAGAGTTGTTATCCAGCGATCCGCCCGAACCCACCTATCTAGCCAGCCAAGTAGTTTGCCTGCACGGTCTCCATGTTCATATATTCTATACTGTGTTGCCGCGATTTATCCCTAGCCGCTTCTGTTGTCAGATTCCTATACTCCTTCTAGTGAATGTCTGGCTGCCTCATTTTGCAAGTGTGGAGGTGTTTGTTCCATGGCAGAATATCTTGCTCCAACTCCTCGAGATTTTCACCTTTTCTTTCCTATGCCCCACCATGAGGGAGAGTGCATGGCCCCTTTACCACCATCTTGTAAGACTCCCAGATAATTTGCGGAGAATGGACTGACCCCATGTTCTCTTTAAAATAGTCATCTATGGATTTATTGATGCTGGTTTTAATTTGTGGGATTTTAAGGTACCAGGGGTTAATCAATATTGTTCTACGAGTTGGTGTGGCTCCCAGTACGTATTTAGCCAATACCGGGACGTGGTCTGAGATACCCCTAGCCTGGTGTTTTACTTCTGTGAAGTGGTATTTCTTGTCAGCCAACATCAAAATATGGTGAATTCGGGACAGAATGTTGTGTGCTTCTTAGTGAAACGTGTATTGTGCTTGGGCTTCCCGCCAGACATCTACCAAACCCAGGTCACCCATGAAGTCAGCCATGGTGTTTTTAGTGCACAGGTTTTTCTAGGCGGGAATCTGTCCATCTGTCCATCTGATCACATAGTGTCATATTTAGATCTCCTCCTATTACTAGCACCCCCTCTGGTAAATCCAGGCTCAACTTACTCAAGTCAGATAGAGCCATGCTGTGTAGCACTGGGGGTACCTAGACCTACATAATGTTAATACATCTGCCCTCCTAAGTGCTGGACACTGCCGCAAAGCGGCCCTGTGCATCTGTGCAAAAGTGTGCCACCATAAAGGGGAGATTTTTACGCATAAGTATCCCTGTCCCCTAGACCCTGAGGTAAAGCCTGAATGTGCAGTTAATTTATAGCCCCACCTATCGACTGCTTTACAGGTATTCCCCACCAGGTGGGTTTCCTGAGGTAGGACCACATCTGGTGCCTGCTGTTTAATGTATTGGAGCACTATCCCTTTCTTGAGTTTATCCCCTAGCCTGTTGACGTTCCAAGAGAGTAGTTTCAATGACGTCTCAGCCCTCCCACCAAAAGTAGACAAGTCAGTCACTGGTGTATTTTTCCATCCCTGGCAGTGCGACACGCATGACGGGAGCGTCTATTATGTTTGACTATCATGTGAGTTTGCTGGAATTGTTTGACTTGATGTGAGAAATGTGACATTTTATGTATTAAAAAGTGTGGCCTTTTATGTACAACAAAAATAACTACCTGCTGTTTCCCCTGAATAATGCAACATTAACTACATCTAAACCCCACTACCATATAGAATCCCTCCTCCCTGCCTCCTTGCATAACAGTTCTTGAACTGCCCGGCACCCAACGTTGCAGAGTGCCCGTCACCCTCCCCTCCCAGTATTGGAGGAGCCCTGGACCTATTCCACCCCACCCCCCTCCCCACTTCACAACAACTAGGCACGATTCACTTAAATCGTACAAATGCAATCGTATAATATACTCAGACATTTTTCCCTTGCTGGTACTTCATAAAAGAGCCAATCCTCCATTTATTACTTATCGGCATTTGACAATACTCGGGTCTGACCACTGTCCACTTGTCTGTTCTCAAATACTCCAGGACAGTCCAGATTACTCAATTGTTGTTGGCTTTCCATAGTTGCTCGGTTGCGAGAATTGCAATAGAGTGTACTATGTGCCTTGGAGTAGGTCTTCATTGGTGAGATTTCTCTCTTCCAGAACGGGATCAGTCAGTTTCTGAGACTTCACCATCCGCCGCCTGCACTTATCTGGGTTGTCCAGATCGCCTACTCTCCGCCATCCCTCCAGCCACTCCCAGACTGCATCCGGCTCAGTGAAAAAACAAGTTTTACCCTCCGCCTCTACCCTCAGCTTAGCAGGGAAAAACTCTTTCTCTCTGGGGGCCTTCTTGACTTCCAAAAAGCTGCGTCTCTGCTTCTGTACCTTCATAGTGAAGTCGGGTAAGAAAGTTATGATGTTCTTTTCATACTTGAGTGGCTGTGTGCTGCGAGTGGTTTGTAGGATGACATCCCTGTCCCTGTGGTTGAACACACGAGTCAGAATAGGCCTAGCAGGCAGTCCCGGCTCAGGCTGGTTGTAGAGATTCCCAAGCTGCAGGTGGGCTACAATTAACTCTTCCACAAAGAGGTCTGTAGTGGGCCCCTCCGTTCTCTCTGGCACTCCCAAAATTCTGACGTTATTCCATCTGGACCTACCCTTATAATCATCCAGTTGTTCTGCCAGGATTTTTGTGGTGGCTTGTAGGTCACTGACTTGTCTTCCCAAAGCCTTCATATCTGTAACCTGGCCATGGGTTACATCTTCCACCTCTTTCATCCCGGTGTTTCTTTTTCTTAGGTCCGCGCGTATCAGGGAGATTTTAGTGGATACTGAGACTATACGTGCTTCGAGGGAGGAGTGCACATTTGTGATGGCCACCATTATGTCCTGCAGGGTGGGAGAGCCCTGTTCCGCCGGTGTCGGCTGAGTATCCTGCGATGGATCTGGTTGAGTGATTGCCTCGTCCTGATTCTTTTGCCATGAGAAATTGTCTAGTTTAGGCTGGTGTGAGCCACGCCCTCCTTTGCCACCCGACTTTGCCCAGATGTACTTGCAGGTTTGGCACGGTGGTGTTGTCATTGGCGCGGAGCCTTAGGTAGTCATTGCCGCCTGCCTGGGGGAGAATTCCCCCACGGCCTGTCGGTTTTCCCCTACCGGGCTCTCACACCTCTGTGGTTGTCCCCAGCGCCCTAATGTCCGGGTTGGGAAAGGGTGGGATATGGATTGGGCGAGGCTGCTGTCTCACCTGCTGTCCACAAGTGCGCCGCGCCCAACTCCCATCCAGCGCTGTGCCCTACCTTGATCGCATTCCACCGCACCGATGAATTCCAGTTTGAGCTGGACTTATTTATTGCCGGCGGCCAGGTCCCCAGCACTCTTCACCGTACTTGCTTAGACTCTGGGTGACATTCAGCGCTCACCGCTCTTATCCGCTCTCACTGTTGGGTGGAGTCACTTGCAGGCTGGACCCTACTGAGAGCATTGCTTTGCTCCGTTGTCGGTGTCAGGAGACTGGTCTTCCTTGGTCGTTATCCGGTGGGAGGCGGAGCGCCTTTCTCGATCATCACCTGCGGCATGCACCTGCGTTTTGGCCAGGGACGTAGCCGACTCCCTGGGGCATGCGCCTACATCACTACGCGGCTTCCCTCCTCACATAGACCGCAGGTCACTGCGGACTCCATTCAAGTCGGCGGGCGGTTCTATTTCGGCAGTTACGATTCTGCTCTGCTTCTGTCTCAGCTCGAGCCTAGTGAGGTACCATCAAGCTACAGATAAATGCCGGATTTATGTCGGAAAGGGAAGTAGGGAGCCGGAGCCACAAGGGTGTGCGGCCATCTTCTTCAGCTGCGGGACACGCCCCCCCCCCAAAGTCAGTACTTTTTAAAATAAGAACTTTTACAGGTAAGTAAATGCTTCACTTAAATGCGTCTTTACGCAGTGATGCTTCCCTATGGGAGTAAAGGCTTATGTTGCATACAGTTATTTGCGATTGGTTTCTGGGGTCTCCTTCGGGACTTAGGATCATAGGGGGGCAAGGTCCAAAGTACCACCAGGCATTACTCGTTACCTACCCTCTGGCGGACAGGTGCAGAGGTGCTGGTCGGGTTGGTAGCTGTGCGCTCATGCCATGCCTGCTACTAAAACAGATGCAGTCTCTATCTAGCACAGGTAACCCTTTTTAAAAGACTGTTTTTGTGAGGAAGTCAGGGTTAGTGTGACAGGGTGAATGAATGAATGAGAAGGTTTAAATAAATAAACGCTATGAAATGAATCTCCTCTATGCACTCTCTGGACCTGGAATAACTGGTAGAATATGAGATTTTGTATGAGGATCCTGTGAGTCAAGGCTAAGCCTATATTTGTTACTACTGAACTGCTTGGCGTAGTGCCTTAGACTGGACAATGTTAGCATTCTTTGTGCTGTGTTTTCCTATATAGGAGGCTGCAGGACACTATCATATAAAACAGCTGGATCAGTAGAGAGATATTTTCATAATATATATTTAGATTTACTTTTGGATTTGATGCACAAAAAATGTAGGCATCAGTCTCTTTAAATCAGGGGTATCCAACCTTTTGTGTAATTAGAGCTACTTATGTTTCATGAAAATTATCGCAAGCTACTATTATTCAAAGTGTTGGAATCGTGACCACATCAGCCAAGATTACATTAGTGGCCGCCACATGCAAGATTACCAGAAGCGATCACCTCAGTGCATAAAGCTGGGTTGCCAGCAGTAACGTAAAAAAGGCATTATTCATTTAAAGTGCCTCTATGTAGGTAGAGCTGCCACATGCCATCCCCAGCTGCAGTACCTCGGGTCCGAAAGTCATATTAGTAATGTTTTCCCACATGATCTATCACTCAAAATCAGTTTTGCATATATTTTGAAAATGTAACCATTTTTTTCCAAACATCAGCTTATGAGTTCTGAAAATACTCACATTTTCGTATTGAATGCACAGTTTTGGCATACATATATTAATTTAACGAAGCAAAAGGTTCTTTCTGATAAGTAGGCTTGGCTGCACACAGGAGAGTTACTAGTAGCTCACAAGCTGTTCCTTGGAGAAGTCTGCTTTAAACCATTCCTGTAGCATCTAAACTCCAACTTTAATCTGTCGAAAGAAACAAAAGTTCTGTTTTGTTATTCGAGCTAATGACCTGTCCCTGTTCCCACGCATAGTAATGCAAACCTGCTTTGGTCAGTAAATTATCTCGGAGTATTCTCTTGAGCTACAGTAGGTGGCAGCACTGGCTTGGTGAAACACTCCCTTTGGCGGCCACAAATAATTCTCCATTTGCTAGAACCCCTTTCTTGTCCAGTGCTGCATTGCCAAGTTCATGTTCTATAAATCCACACACACACAGGCTTGATTGTCCCACAATAAAGCATTGAATTGCCAGATCTTATGGATTGTTTTATTTGTTTTATTTGTAAAATGCTGGCTCGTGTCGTGACATATCGCCACTTCGTAGCGCTAGAGCCTTCTTAAGCAGAGGGATTTCTCATGCGGTGTCAGCTGGTGGATTGCAGCGAAAAGCTTCAGAGGATCTGAATAGAGCTTGCAGTGTCTGCCTACGGCAGGGCACAAGTCCTAAAAAAAGAAGTGGGGGGACGCTGACGTCACGACAGGAAGTGACGTCACGAAAGGTGGCTTGCACCATCAGACACATTGCCTCCCCTCGCTCACCCCTTAGATGCGATCGCATCAGAGAAGCCAGCGCGTGAGCAGCGTTCTGAAGGAGCTGTGATCTCACCCAGAGAGGCCAAAGAGTGAATGTGTGGCTCCATTTATCAAGCTCCTGGTATAATAAGTGGGGGGATGCCGTCCACCCGCGTGGTACCCCGACTCGAGCCCTGGCCTACGGATATAAATACCCGAAGGGGGCCCTCTGCTCTAGTTAAGGGAGAGGTGGTCCATATACGACTAATCGGTGGGGTAGACCTCTTTTTCAGGCAACAGGGTCAGTTGATGTCTTGGGGCCTTTACTCCGTGAGCTCCATACGCCCCACAACTAGAGTTCTGGGTTCTCCAAGAGATTTTACTGTGAAGCTTTGTCGAACAATCAGTTTTGCTTTGCTTGCGCTAAGAGCCTGGTTCGATTTAAGGGTCAAAGTTAGGTTTTGAAGGAACTTCACGCCTGATTCCTCTGGAGATGTGAAGACCGTGCACAGGAGTTTGAAGTTGATCCTTTGTACCTCCAGGAGCCAATGAGTGTGTTTTGGAGCTGGTGTGATGTGCTCAGACTCATTTAGGATGGGGCAGATTCTGGCTGCTTTATTTTCTGTCCACTGCAGTTTGTGTAGATCCTTTTTGTTTGCTCCTGTGTGGACTGTCTTGCAGTAGGTGAGGTGCGATAGAATCAGTGCCCTGGTAAGTTTGATCCAGTGACTTCCCTGGAGGAAAGGGTCAACACTTCTCACTACCGTGATGCGTTGTTTGCACCTGCTGGAAACTGTTGCGATCTGGCGTCAGGAGGAAAGTCATGCTCAAACCAGATCCTGAGGTTCCTCGCTGATTGGTTAGGAGTTGGGGGGTGGGCACCTAGTTCCCTTGGCCATTCAGATGGGAGGCTGTTTGTTGTGATCTGTCAGTTTCTGAACCATGTAGGTGGTGGCAGCTGTCCATCATCCAGTAGTAGATACGTTCCAGGCGTGTTATCATATTCGTGCTCTGGTTAAAGGTTGGGTTTGAAAATGGTATTGGGAGATGATCTGAGGCAGGGGGTCTTGTGTAAATGTTAAACAGTGATGGGGGATGAAGGGGGGAAAATCTGCAGATGATGATGGGTTTAGTGGTCGAGCAGGACTACACCATTGGCTAAAAAGTGAGCTCTGTAAAGCGCCTTTTAGTCCTGCTTTCACTACACTTACTTGTCAGCACACCAGCTAAATGTACTTGGAGGAATTTCGCAGGTCTTATTCTCACTCACGTCATACATTTCGTAGCCGGTCTTCCAAATTTTAACAGCTGCCACTTGTTACAGCAAGTTCATATCCCAACAGTTTGTAAGTTTATGAGATGCCAGTAACCATGCTGCCCCTTGAGAAGCATTACAGCCCCCTACTCAAAAGCCTGCCTCTGGCCTTGTTTGAGAGCTAGGCTGAGGGCCAAAGGCAACCTCACTTTGCAGCAAAACGCAATCCCTTATACACAAACAAATGCACACTAGAGAATCTTACTGATGTGCGCATGCGTGGTGCGTCAGGCATAAGGCACGCACAACCCATCCCATGAGCTGTTACAGTGCAGTAGCCACATGGTGATTGGGCCATGTTGCCGGCTTCACCCGCTCTGTTAATAGCACTTTATGTGAGCATGGAGTCTAAAATGGCATCTAAATGGTAGCACTTATTATATTTAACAAGCATTGCAAACGCAATAGATATCGCATTTGTTGGAGTTGGAGTTATTGACATTATAAATACCAATGTTTTTTACCTAGCCATGTTGCAAAGTCCCATGGGACCTCTTTTGGCCACGCATGGTACAACAACATGGCTATGTAAAAAACATTGGCATTTATAAATATAATTCTTCACTAAGGCAAGAAAGTGAAGACCCAAAACCAGTGTTGGGTTCTTTCACGCCCGAGAAATGCATTACCAGTCCTACTATATAGTGTGTGTACACAAAGAAAAGACATCTGACTCCCCCTAGACAGCATTCTAGCCCAGTCTCCATAGGGATTGAGAGCAAAATGCACACTTCTATCTAACACAAGAAATTTCGTTATGCACTGTGGGCAAAAACACACAAAATGTATGTGAGGAATGCTAAGAACAATCGTTTGGCGCATGAGATCAGTTACACCTACTTAACGATCCACTAATTCACTTATCAATCTATCCAAATAATTAAACAGCGATTCAACCTTAACCATAAACATCAACTCGACCACAATCACATATACATAACTACTCTCTCACATATACTTTTCCACAAGAACTGACAAAGCAACTAACTACCATGCTAGAATTGCATGTTTTCCATTCCTCTGCAACTAAACAGTGGGGGGACGCTGACGTCACGACAGGAAGTGACGTCACGAAAGGTGGCTTGCACCATCAGACACATTGCCTCCCCTCGCTCACCCCTTAGATGCGATCGCATCAGAGAAGCCAGCGCGTGAGCAGCGTTCTGAAGGAGCTGTGATCTCACCCAGAGAGGCCAAAGAGTGAATGTGTGGCTCCATTTATCAAGCTCCTGGTATAATAAGTGGGGGGATGCCGTCCACCCGCGTGGTACCCCGACTCGAGCCCTGGCCTACGGATATAAATACCCGAAGGGGGCCCTCTGCTCTAGTTAAGGGAGAGGTGGTCCATATACGACTAATCGGTGGGGTAGACCTCTTTTTCAGGCAACAGGGTCAGTTGATGTCTTGGGGCCTTTACTCCGTGAGCTCCATACGCCCCACAACTAGAGTTCTGGGTTCTCCAAGAGATTTTACTGTGAAGCTTTGTCGAACAATCAGTTTTGCTTTGCTTGCGCTAAGAGCCTGGTTCGATTTAAGGGTCAAAGTTAGGTTTTGAAGGAACTTCACGCCTGATTCCTCTGGAGATGTGAAGACCGTGCACAGGAGTTTGAAGTTGATCCTTTGTACCTCCAGGAGCCAATGAGTGTGTTTTGGAGCTGGTGTGATGTGCTCAGACTCATTTAGGATGGGGCAGATTCTGGCTGCTTTATTTTCTGTCCACTGCAGTTTGTGTAGATCCTTTTTGTTTGCTCCTGTGTGGACTGTCTTGCAGTAGGTGAGGTGCGATAGAATCAGTGCCCTGGTAAGTTTGATCCAGTGACTTCCCTGGAGGAAAGGGTCAACACTTCTCACTACCGTGATGCGTTGTTTGCACCTGCTGGAAACTGTTGCGATCTGGCGTCAGGAGGAAAGTCATGCTCAAACCAGATCCTGAGGTTCCTCGCTGATTGGTTAGGAGTTGGGGGGTGGGCACCTAGTTCCCTTGGCCATTCAGATGGGAGGCTGTTTGTTGTGATCTGTCAGTTTCTGAACCATGTAGGTGGTGGCAGCTGTCCATCATCCAGTAGTAGATACGTTCCAGGCGTGTTATCATATTCGTGCTCTGGTTAAAGGTTGGGTTTGAAAATGGTATTGGGAGATGATCTGAGGCAGGGGGTCTTGTGTAAATGTTAAACAGTGATGGGGGATGAAGGGGGGAAAATCTGCAGATGATGATGGGTTTAGTGGTCGAGCAGGACTACACCATTGGCTAAAAAGTGAGCTCTGTAAAGCGCCTTTTAGTCCTGCTTTCACTACACTTACTTGTCAGCACACCAGCTAAATGTACTTGGAGGAATTTCGCAGGTCTTATTCTCACTCACGTCATACATTTCGTAGCCGGTCTTCCAAATTTTAACAGCTGCCACTTGTTACAGCAAGTTCATATCCCAACAGTTTGTAAGTTTATGAGATGCCAGTAACCATGCTGCCCCTTGAGAAGCATTACAGCCCCCTACTCAAAAGCCTGCCTCTGGCCTTGTTTGAGAGCTAGGCTGAGGGCCAAAGGCAACCTCACTTTGCAGCAAAACGCAATCCCTTATACACAAACAAATGCACACTAGAGAATCTTACTGATGTGCGCATGCGTGGTGCGTCAGGCATAAGGCACGCACAACCCATCCCATGAGCTGTTACAGTGCAGTAGCCACATGGTGATTGGGCCATGTTGCCGGCTTCACCCGCTCTGTTAATAGCACTTTATGTGAGCATGGAGTCTAAAATGGCATCTAAATGGTAGCACTTATTATATTTAACAAGCATTGCAAACGCAATAGATATCGCATTTGTTGGAGTTGGAGTTATTGACATTATAAATACCAATGTTTTTTACCTAGCCATGTTGCAAAGTCCCATGGGACCTCTTTTGGCCACGCATGGTACAACAACATGGCTATGTAAAAAACATTGGCATTTATAAATATAATTCTTCACTAAGGCAAGAAAGTGAAGACCCAAAACCAGTGTTGGGTTCTTTCACGCCCGAGAAATGCATTACCAGTCCTACTATATAGTGTGTGTACACAAAGAAAAGACATCTGACTCCCCCTAGACAGCATTCTAGCCCAGTCTCCATAGGGATTGAGAGCAAAATGCACACTTCTATCTAACACAAGAAATTTCGTTATGCACTGTGGGCAAAAACACACAAAATGTATGTGAGGAATGCTAAGAACAATCGTTTGGCGCATGAGATCAGTTACACCTACTTAACGATCCACTAATTCACTTATCAATCTATCCAAATAATTAAACAGCGATTCAACCTTAACCATAAACATCAACTCGACCACAATCACATATACATAACTACTCTCTCACATATACTTTTCCACAAGAACTGACAAAGCAACTAACTACCATGCTAGAATTGCATGTTTTCCATTCCTCTGCAACTAAACAACGCCAAGAAACCAAACTTTTGCAACATACATCATAGGTCTTGCATTGCAAATTATTTGCGGCACCCGCTCTTTACCTTTAAACATGTTCAGCTAAAACACAGGTCCTGTGATTGCTTCAAAAGAAAGAAATAGATTTTTTTTTTCTATTTCTTTACTTTTGAAGCAATTGCAGCACCTGCGCTTAAGCTTACGATCTTTAAAGCTAAAGCACGGGTGCCGCCATTGTAACAAAAGTAAACAAATAGGGAAAAAAATGGTGGGCACACTTTTTTTTCTATTTATTTACTTTTGTTACCATGGCAGCACCTGCACTTTAGCTTTACACATCCTAAGCTAAAGTGCAGGTGCAGTGAATGCTTCAAATGTAAAGAAATAGACAAAAATGCATATTCTTTTTTCTGAATCTTTACGTCTGGAGCAATTGTGGCACTCGTGTTTTAGCTTAAGATGTGCGGGTGCCACCATTGTAAAAATAAATAAGTGAATAAATAGAAAAAAAGTTATGTGGCTGCATTCCGCAATCGCAAGAAACAAAAAGAAAAGTGTGGCCGCCATTATTAGTGCTGAAGCGTGCCACGCTGGTTAAATTAAAAAAAAAGCATTGCGGGAGAGCATATCCTGTCTGCAAATGCTTGCAGAAGAAAGCCCTTTAAGAAAATAGTGCTCGGAGGCTGTAATTAAAATATTCTGAGTAACAACACATGTAATAGGGGGTGGTGAGTCCCATGCGATCACACCGCTTAGGGACCATATGGTCTTTAGAAGATCCCTTGGATAGGAGGGCATTACAATTCAATTCAGCTTTATTTTGTCTCAAATGACCATAAAAGCACATAATATGTATAATATATAAAACATAAATAGTTAAATACCTAAATGTCATTAAAATACAGTTTATTAGAGTTCTAAGGGTTATAAAACAACAGATTTAACATAATTAAAAAAATATTGGTTAGTTGGCATACTATAGTAGTATTAGACTCCAAGACTAAGCGTAAAAAGTACAATATATCACATCACTACATCAGTCAGGGGTGGGTTTCCAGGTACCATGGAAAGCTTTGGCCTGGCTTTCAACATGGCCAGTAGATAACGTGTTAGTGCAAAAATGAGTGGCTTACTAAGATCAGTTCTTAGTATCCTTAGGGCAACTTTATATTCTCTAGTGCCTAGGGACCGGCACAGCGGTGATATCCAGAAATGCCTACTGCTCTTGTATGCCGGGCAGATAAACAGGACATGACCTAGGGTCTCCTCGGGGGCACCGCATGATGGGCAAAGCCTCTCATACACACTGGGTACTTTAATCCCATCTGGCTGTGAAGGACCGAGGTGAAGAGTTCTGTAGCGGAACTGCAGGAACAGGCGCCTAGCCAAAGGAGGTTCGATCTCGTCCATAAAGTTTTCTCTGCTATAAGCATCCTTAACTACAAGGAATGCACCAGTCAGAGAACATCTGCTTTCCTCAGTGTTTGCCGCAATATCTATGTGCTGCCAATAGGCTTTTTTGATTCTGTTCTTGAATATCCCAGCTGACTCGTTTGGGATACTCCACATAGTTAAGAGCCCCATTTTCTCTTAGATTGATCTTACATACCAAATCCAGGGAATTTTACTAGAGCCTGCGAGGCTGAAAATCTTGACTAAGCCTTCCCGGTACTGTTCGACTTCTGGAGTAGTCCAGAGCCTCTGCCAGTACAAGATTGGACGTATATCAGTTTGAACAGAAAAGGGTCTCATCTCAAGGTCAAATCTAAAGGGGAGAAATGGGGTATTAATAGGGACATCTACCAGTTGCCTGATGAATTGATTTTCAACTAAGTCAAGCGTAGTTGCATCCACATGGCCCCACAGCTCTGCACCATTTGAAGCTGACCCCAGAGCATGTGACTGATAAGCTTGTAGGGCCGCAGGACAAAACTGCGATCTATATGCCATCTTGGAAATGTCCCCTGCGATTTGCTCTAGTTTGAGCCTTCCTTGGGTAATGTGTGCCTGCCACCCCATATGATCAGTGACTGTAATACCCAGGTATGTGAATGTTTGCACCCTTTCAAGGGGAGACTTTGCTAAAACTGGGTTAGACCTGGTCGAGTGCCCTGGGTTTAGAATCATGTACTTCATTTTGCCTATTTTGATTTCCAAGCCCCAATCCCTGCAAAATTGTTCAAAACGATCCAGAAGCTTTTGCATGCCCATGGGGGTTTTGACAGCAAAAGAGTGTCATCAGCAAACATGAGGGCAGGAATCCTCATGTTCTACAGTCTAGGGTCATCGTTATCAATCTGTCCCAGGTAGTCTATAAGGCCACTGAAGTAAAGGGAAAAAGTGTTGGGGCAAGTACGCAGCCCTGTCTTACCCCTCTACTTAGAAGGAAGGGCTCTGACAGCTCACCAGCCTGCCCAAACCTCACCTGCGCATAAGTGTTCATGTGCAGCCTCACTATGATGTTTAGTAAATCGCAGGGTGCTCCCATCTCTTGCAGTGCCTTCCACAGGGTGGATCTGCGGACAAATCAAAGGCGGAGCGAAGGTCAACAAACACGACATACAGGCGTCCACCCCCCATGGTCACCACCTTCCAGTACACCATCAGGAGCCTGAACACCAGATCAATGATGCTTGTGGCCTCTCTAAAACCCACCTGTAGTGGGGACAAAATGTCATTCCTAGCAATCCACACCTGCAGTCTGCTAGGTATGACCCTACAAAACAGCTTTTTCGAGCTGTCAATAAAACAGATGGGTCTATAATTTGGTGGTTCGTTGCGTGGCCCTTTCTTATGGCTGGGGATGATTTCGGCCCCAGCCCATGTGGGGGGCAAAAGGGCCTCTTTTAGAAAAGTTATAAATAATGGAGAGAAGTAAGCACCCCAAATGTCGGCCTCCCTCCGAAATACGTCCTCAGGAATTTTGTCTAGACCTGGTGCTTTATTGGGTACTATGCTCTGTATGGCTCAAGATATTTCCTGGTCTGTTATTCCCTGGTCATTGAGGACACACCTCGGGCCGCTGCTTCAAAGATGTCAGCATCCTCTCCTATAATCTGTGTTGATCAGCACCGATCCCCAATCCTACGGAAACACTAACAGCAGGGGACTGTTCTTCCTTCTGCACATACAGGCTTGAATAATGGGCTACCTAGTCACTTGCTGAAATGTTAACATCTGTGGGACGGGAGTCTTCCCTAGTGTCACTAGAGATAATGTTCCAGAACCAATGGTGATCCTTACAATTGGCAGCCTGTTGCAATCTCTCCCATTGGTCTCTTTCAGTCTTTTTTAGCATCAACAAGGGCTTTTTTTTATAGAAATGCCTGTCCTCCTAGATCAAGGACCTGTCTTGCTCCTTTATTGCCTCGACCAATTTGGACTTGGCGTCTCTGCAGGTTTTGTAGTACCAGGTCAGAGGTTGCTTCCTCTCGACAGTACGCCTGGTTTCAGCTAAAAATATGGCCCTCAGCTTCCTACACAGGCCAATGTGGATCTCACATATGGCATCCAGCGACTCTTCCCAACCCTTCAGAAAAAGAGGCACCAGGCCCTCCAGTCAGAATTCAGAAAATCTGACTTATGGCCTCTCGCGAGGTCTTCCAGCTACACCTTTAACCCTAGACCTAGTGATCCTCAATCTCCTGTCCAGTATCTGTCCACAGTGATCAGCCTGTTCAACTGGTTTAAATTCAGTGTAAGGACTCGAGCTTTGTTGTAAGTGTCCTGTCGCTGCACTACTTGCATGTCTTCGAGGTGTGGCCATAGTTGAAGGCCCAATTGCTGTATTTCTATTTCACTGAGTGTTTTTCTTTTCCAGGGCATGCTCTGCTGGTGCATCCAGTCACTGCGCCAGCGGTGTCGGCAGTTGGCGTTTTGCTTCCTGGCCCAGATGAGGTGAGTGCTGCCGAACCCTTTTCCGAGCGGGGATACTGACCGGTGGCAGGCATGCCACTGAAATCACAGGGCTTTTGAAAATCTTTGAAGTTGATGTACAAGCGAGTTTAGCAAAGGAGAGATCCCACTTCAGCAGGAAAGTGTGAAGCACGGCCCGTATCCAGGGGCGTATGTTCCATTGGTGCAGCAGGTGGAGTGGCACCGGGGCCCAATGACCTTAGGGGCCAACTGAACGCTTATTATTGCGGTATTTTATAATTCGACCTGCAGCTGGGGGCCGTTTCCTTCCTTGCACTACGGCTTTGACACAAGGCTAAGGTACCGCTTGTACTCTTGTCTGGCATGGGGGACCTGGGTAGGGAAGCCACTCCCATGAAGGGAAAAACACACTCTGTGTGCCAGTTGATTTGGCTTTTAGTGAAGAAACCTTCCGCTTTGTAAACTCCGTACTGGTGCAAAGCAGATCTAATTATTCTTTAACTATTTAGATGTTCTTATTTTAGGGAATGCAGCAAATGCAAAAACACATTTGTAGTAGTGATGCAACAGAGGAAATACATACTTGTGGATCTGTTGCTAAGCATCTGTATCCCATTTAATGCTCGTGCGCCTTTTTATATGTGCAATAGAGATTTTGAAAAAGAAATACCAGACCAATATTAACCCCTTTACTCAAAACAGAAAATGAAACTTAATTTACAATTTATTTGCTACTTGTAGTATAATAAAAAGGGCAACGCAATTTACCTCAAACTTTGAGGGTTGCAAGGATATGTACCTCCTTAGTTCCTCCTGTTCTCCGTTTTGATGTGAAATGAGTAAACATTTGAATTTTTAAACGCTCGTGTTTTGGGGAAACGTTAACCCACAAACTGTCTTTTATCCTCTCCTGGCCCCCTCAGGATTGCCAGTATTCTTAGGTTATAAGAGAACCCCACTTTGGAAATAACTGTAAAACGGTGTTTCCTGGCCTCTTACATTTGCATTGCTGACATCCCACCATGTCCAGGGGTGCCGCCCCTGTGCCCCGCTGGTTCTAGGGTCACTCGGAGGTAACTATTAAATAACTTCCCATAAGTACCAGCATCATGAGTTACATGCCGGTGCCGTTCTTTCCTCCAAAGTGGAATGTACTTTGAAGAAAATTAAGCGTTTCTTCTTAAGGTTTCAGGAATATCTGCAAATGTAAATTTGATGCGATTTATATATTTGTTTGTCCTTATCATTTTTTGCCTTGTTTATCCCTCCAAAGCAGGGGTCTCCAACCTTTTCTGTAGTGAGAGCTACTTCTGATCAGTGAAAATCATCGTGAGCTACTAAAGGCCAAGCAACTCGCGCATTTTTTGGAGACATCTCCCACGCCCTGCTTCATTGTCTTTAAGCCTAATTTCTTTGTGGCCCATACTATGGTTTGAATAAAATACATAGTAGACCTATAGAGCCGTTCAAAGATATCAGCAAACTGAAAATCATAACATAGTAAACTGTATATCTGTCTCACGTCTCACTCACCACACTGCTACACACTGCTTCCCATAACATGATAACGATAACTACACCTTGGTGTTCATCAGGCAAGACAAAGAAACACTTCCCACATAGGCTCAAAAACCAAAGACAAACTCTTCGAACCACCAACCCTACACTTGCCATAGCTTGCTAACCATGTAGATAAGTGCATCAGTTCCACACATAAGTAAGCGCTATAAAAATGCTGCAACAGAAGGCTTCCCCTTTCTTAATTATCAAAAAAAGTAAAACAAAGGGAGAAAAGTTATGTTACAAATGAATACATATGATTTTCATTCATATCGGGGCTTTTGCAGACTATTGGAACAACAAATGGCCGATATTTGGAAAGGCTGCAACCTTACTGTCATTATAAAGCACTTCACTCAGGTCTGTAACACGTGCTTTAACTCTGCAAAGTCCATTTTCAGAAAATGCATATCTCTCCAATGGTCAGCAACAGACTGTCTGCTAAGCCTTGCATTTGCTGCACAGTCCTCTTCTACTTCCAGTATTAATATAGTAGCATGAAACATATGGCAATGTCCCTCAGCCATAGCTCAATAAACAGAAAGCTCCATTGTCAGATCAATAACAGGTTCAAGCCAGGAACGACCCTTGTAATGCATTAAAAAAGGAATACAATAGATTCATCTAGTTCAGCCTTATCACACTTCTGTTGAGCAGGACTCACCTTCAAACAATACGAACACATGCAAAAACAGATAGTTGGATTATTTTGATATAAAACATAACTTTCTAAAATAAGCATTTAAAATAAATAGCACACTGGTAGAACGCTTTATTCTCATGGTATTTCCAATGGGCTCTCATCTCCCACCCAGACCATGAGGAAAGCCGATATTTCTCAGACATTTCTGTGACTATGCATAAAGAGGGCTGCATTATAGCTCCTATTTGCTTTAATTGAAAATGTCATTATTGAAGCAGAAGGCCCCTCGTGTAACCTTTACATATTATTGAAATAATAGGAATAAAGCGCACTTATACACTAACAAATCTAATATACAGATCATAATTATTAAAACTCTTACACATCATGAAATACTGAAAATGCTCCAAACGAGTGAGCATGAATTTGTTCCTTAAAAACAAATGTCAAATCTGATCACACCTTGCTCACGAACACACACTCCTGATGTCTATTGCACTCACCAGCCTGCTTTCCTCCTACATAGGCCATGAGTTTCTAAATCAGTGTAAAGGAGTCCTTCATTCAACATTCTCCTATGTAACACCTCAAGAACCGTGCTATATAAAGACAGAACATCAATGGGATCAAAGTTCATGGGTAAAATCAGGACTAATGAGCCTTTGCTCAGAGAAATCCCACACAAGAAGAAATTGCATCACCTCAGCATCAGCCACTAAAATTGTAAACAGAAGCTGCCTGTATTAAACGCATACTAGTATAGAAGTACTTAACTAATCAAATTGTTTGGCGTAGCTGTGGTGCAGCAAAACACAGCTCTGTGTCACACAAGCAGAGCTGCCTTGGCACAAAGGAAGACTGTAGGAGACAGTGAGACTGGGAGTGACAGGACAGAGGTGAAGGGCCAGTTTTGGGAGGCTCTGGTCAGTGCATGTAAAGCACTTTGATTTCAACATCGGCTGCCACCGCGCTTTAAAATTAAAAGAAGCTATAATAAGGCACAGTGACAGCCGATGTTAAAAATCGAAGGGCCTTGCATGCACTGAGCTGCTTTCACTGACTACAACACGAAGGCAAATTTAAAACGTGCTGTAGTCAGTGAAAGCACTTCAGTGCAGGCAAGAATCTTTTGATTTTAACATTGGCCTCCACCGTAGTAGCAGCTCTGTGCCTGCAAGGACCTTGGATTTTAAGGTCAGCTGCCACTGTACTTTATTACCAAAGGCAGATATAGGGCACGGTGGCAGCTGATGTTAAAATCAAAGGGCCTTGCATGCACTGAGCCGCTTTCACTGACTTCCACACGGAGGCAAATTTAAAGCGTGTGGAAGTCAGTGAAAGCACTTCAGGGCAGGCAAGGTCTTTTGATTTTAACATTGGCCTCCACCGTAGTAGCAGCTCTGTGCCTGCAAGGACCTTGGATTTTAAGGTCGGCTGCCACCGCACTTTATTATCGAAGGCTGATGTAAAGCACGGAGGCAGCCGACCTTAAAATCAGAGGTCCTTGCATTCACTGAGCAGCTTTCACTGACTATCACGCATAGGCAAATTTAAAGCGTGTTGTAGGCAGTGAAAGCAGTTCATTCAGGCTAAGATTTTGGATTTTTACATCGGCTGCGACCGCAGTAGCAGCTCTGTGCCTGCAAGGAGCTTGGATTTTAATATCGGCTGCCACTGCGCTTTGTTACTGAGGGCAGATGTAAAGCGTGGTGGCAGCCGATGTTAAAATTAAGCACCTTAAAATGAACTTAGCCAGTTTTACCAACTATGCTGATATGAATCCACGGGCACACTTACCAGTCCTGCGCAGCTTCCCAGGAGGATGAGCCTGCAATTATGAACTGCGGTGGCAGCCTGGAAAAGGCAGGTGGCACGTGACTTACAGAAAAACGTCACGTTTTTTGACCCGCCCCAGCTAAGCTCATTTCAGGACAGCTGGTTGGTGTAAGGACGGGCAAGGGCTTATAGCTGACAAAGACAACAAACGGATACAAAATAAAATGCTGAAATTACGTCTCTATCATTAGAAAGCAGCACGAGCTACTCCCAGAGGGTCGGTGAGCTACCGGTAGCTCGCGATCGACCGGTTGGAGACCCCTGCTCCAAAGGAACCCAATGTAAGACATGAAGTTACTGTTTCATGGAACGGCCTGCCGCTCCACATCAGAGCCTCCTCCACACTTCTTTAATTCCGCAAGAAGCTGAAGACCTGGCTTTTCGAGTAGTCCACTAGGTCCTGGGTGTGCCTAAACTCACACCTGCTCAGCGAGAGGATACCCTCCTGGGTGATAGTGCGCTCTACAAATCTGCATTGTATAACTTGCCCACTGTATGGGGCTAATTAATAAATGTATGTTCTGCCGCAAATGTCCATTAACTTCCAAAAATACCTCCATTTACGATTGGAGGATTCCCAAAATTATTTCTGGCAGGCTTTAATGATTTTACTACTTAAGGTTTCTCCACCAGAAGTGCAGAGAAATCCGCTGCTGTAAATTCCACGCAAGAGGTGGAAAATGGGTGTAGCAAGGCGTGGGTAGCCCTTTAAGTTTGGGAAAGACCATAATCCTGTACATATGTGGGGGCTTCCACAAATTTCCCAAATCTTTCCCACTGTAGAAATAGTTGGAAAAAGAACTCCTCTTCCAGGATGGGAAAGGGAACCAATGAAGACCAGGGCTTTCGGCATGGGGGAAATGGTTTCCTTGCAGAAATGAAAACAAGAAAAAAAGTGTGAGTTTGCACATCACTCTCTATTCCCCTTATTACCCTATGTGTAAATCTAAACTATTTAGAATTACACAGCGGATTAATGGGATTCCGGGGAGATGTCCCATGATATTCCCAGTAGTATCCCTGGAATCCTGCAACTGGCACAGCTTTCCACGCTTATTACTGGGAATGTTTGTGAATTTGAAAAGTTTTAAATCTGCTCCTGTATTAAGGCGTACTTTAAAAAGTGCAGCCGTATTACTTCTTTTTGAGCATTGGTCCTGTCGTATATACAGACCAAAACTGGGCTGCATCTACAAAGAGCTCGATCATTTCAACTGGTCTGCCTGTACTGTTAGTGCGAGGTTGTTACCTGCGGGCCGCCTAGTTAATGCCTGAGTTATGATCCGGATTAGGGCACAAATGGAAACTTGCACCTCAATGGGGATTTACATTGGACCTAGAATGGGGGTCTTAGATGCTAGACAATGCTTCCTATTAATCTTTAGGATGACCTGAATATTTTTTGTACAGCCTTCAAATTAATTACAACAATTGCAGAAGTGTTGGTCTATGCGTATGCTTCTAGCATCACTCTTTTATTTAATATTTTTTAAATGTTTGATCTAACACTGCTACTGTCTGAAGAGTGACCGTGTTTTACAACAGATAGAATTAGCTTAAGAACATGCACAATGGATGAATATTAGAATATTGTATACAGAAAAATAGCCCGAAATAAATACCATGTCCTAAATATAACAGTACAGTCATATTGGATGTAGGTTTACTATTATTAACCCCAATGGAGTGATATTTTTGTACACAATATGTAGGACCTGATGTAAGACAATATTCTGATAGTGGTGTACTGGTACCACACCTGCCCAACATCTGCATGTGGTACAGAAATTAAATAATATATTCAACAATGAGGCAAGTAAAATCTATATACTGTTGTGATTGGCACCAGTATAACCCTAAGGCATTTGTAGTAGGCAGTGATTGACCATATATAGCAAGCAGCAGTACGATAGTAAGGTATTTAAGGCATATACATATGTAGTAAGCAGTAGGGTTTGATTCGTAAACGAAGGAGACATTGAGGTCGATTCAGCTTGTGCGGTGCAAGTGATGGATTTATACATTGAGGTCGATTCAGCTCGTGCGGTGCAAGTGATGGATTTATACATTGAGGTCGATTCAGCTCGTGCGGTGCAAGGGATGGATTTATACATTGAGGTCGATTCAGCTCGCGTGGCAAGTGATGGATTTATACATTGAGGTCGATTCAGCTCGCGTGGTGCAAGTGATGGATTTATACATTGAGGTCGATTCAGCTCGTGCGGTGCAAGTGATGGATTTATACATTGAGGTCGATTCAGCTCGCGTGGTGCAAGTGATGGATTTATACATTGAGGTCGATTCAGCTTGCGTGGTGCAAGTGATGCTTTTATACATTGTAGGTCAGCAGCAAGGCAACTGTAGTTCCACAAGGAGAAGTTTGTGTCTTCATCAGAGTTTATTGAGATTACCAAATCATGCAATGTTAGGGCAGATTTAATAGGTGATCTCTTAGTTTGGGTTTGAAGATTTACAACAAAAAAACAAGTCTTACATCTAGCCATACTTGGTGGCAATTTTAAGACAGATCTATTTATAGCAGAAGATGAGAGCAACAGAAGCATTTCGCCTATCGCGGCCTATCGTATACCAGGACAACTGGCATCAGTTCACAGAAGGACCCTTCGCGGGCGAGCTCTTTGCTTATAAGATAGATTCTATTGGCCTTGTTGCCTTAAATGACTGCTGCTCAGGCTTTGATGTGCATGCCTCATTTGCACGCTCATCAAAAAATAGTATTGTAATTTTAGACTATAATTATGTTTAGGCTTGAAATGTTCACCTTATTTAGAATTGTCAGAATTTCAAATAAGACTCAAATTGAGGAGTTATCAATGTCCACTCTTGATTGAATTAAAAGTGTGAGGAGCACACTCCTGGATTCCTCAGCAGGATGATCCTGTGACAAGTGATCCGGTCCTCAGTACGAGTTGGTTGGACTTTGCGGCAGAGATATGGAGGAAAGGGAGAATTTAAATCAGCGCCCAGTTTCTCCACCTCAAAGTTTTCCCCTAACCGAGGAGTAACTGCTCGGACCTGGATTTACCAGTGCTTTACTGGGCAATTTTTCACCATTTGACAAAAATAATTCAGACATTTTCTGCCTGCAGGACTGCCAGTCGAGGGCTCAGATGGGTACAGTTGTGAAGTTAACACTTGAGACTGTCCAGGAAGAACATTATCTGCTCCCCCTAGACTGCTGAAGTAGGCATCGGCTGCCGGTAGCTCCTGCCCTGCAGCAACTCTTACAGGCCTGATTTCTTCAGGCCCGGAATTGTTGGGTTCAAAGACGTTAGACTCGATAATTCTGGGCCCGGAAACCCTTGTGTCCTGGGGATATAATCCAACTCGTAATGATGTCCTATGTGTGTTATTTTCTAATGTTATGACATTTGGAGCTATACCACCAATGTAGAAGGCTTAGTCCTGTAACCCATCCTCAAAAAGGGTAACACCTGTAATCCAGCAAATTACAACTTTTTAGTCTTAATGAATGCAAATGGAAAGTTGTTTGGAAGAATGTTGGCAGGTTTTGCTCTCAACAGAGTTGGAAGGTACATATTGTGAAGTGCATCACTGAGTGGATTGCACGCTTTCCCCTTTGATTGCAGCTACTGTAGTGAGTCATATATTGGTGCAGGTATGGTACAAAATGTACTTTTGGAGACCATACTTTAGAGTTTGTTGTCTGAGGTGACATGTCAGTGGTATATTGAACTATCTAGTGGTAGGAATTATTTCTGTGTTCCTGCTTTTGTACCGTCTTTTGTGATGAAAAACGAAATAAATATATAATTAACAAACGAAGATTGTTGCCTTCCAGATTAAAGCAGTGCATTCTACCATTGATACACCTAATAAAAGAAATGGCACATGAATGGATGAGTTATTGAACTCTCAGTGGCTGTTGTCGTGTGATGAAGACACTAGGAACCTGCAGGATCTGGTTCTCCCAAGACTCTAGACATCACTTCCTGTCTTAGAAACTGGACAGGAAGTTTGGGGAAGGATGAAGGCACTGGGCATTAGACATAGGGCATCGCAGCATGGGTGTCGATAAGCTCCCCCAATAAGAGAAAACATGTATTAGCAAGGGCAGGTATGATAAAGCTTAGTTAATAACGGTGCCCTTGTGATCTGTTACCCAGCCCTGAGGACACTACAGCTATTACCCAGAAAAATAACTAATAATGGATTAAAACGCGCGCATCTTAGCGTCCCTATTATTTTCTCTTTGTATGTTGGACATGGCGTATACATACCATATGCTTATCATTTCACGTACTCCGAAATGGGTACTAAGGTCATTAAATAAACTCCAGCAGTTGTGATCCAGCGAAAGGCCAGGATGAACATTTCACAATCAACAATATAATCAAAGTCAAAGTCAAAAGTTTGCTTTATTCGGTTAAAATTTAAAACCATCAAAGCACAATCCAATAATTCGTGATACAGATAGATACAAAGAATTCACAAAAAGTATAATACAATACATTGGCCTATAAACACAATAAAAGTATGTCAGTATAAAAGTGCTAATCAATTACTCATCCATAAAACCATTACTATTTCAACATTTCCATGCTTCACTGCTTAAAAGATTAAATACATAGTGGCTGGGGGATTACTATAATATAATCAAAATGGGCCCATATACACATTCAAGTTTCCTGACTGTTTCATAGGGGGTCAAGTTTTGTTTCACTTTGATCTGAATTAGTCAATGTCTAACTAACCTTCACAGATTAACACTCTTCCTTTGGTCAATGGACCATTAGTCGAGTATTTGGTGGTGATATTAACAAATTCATTAATCTGTCTTATAACTTTCAATAAAATAATCACAGACTCAAGGTAAGATTAAAAAAATGAACGCTCATTTGTACAGATTCACAGTGCAAACTCCATCAACTTTCATGGGAGAGAAAAATGTATTTATCAAATTACATTCAAAATACAGACACGTTCAACAACTTGAATGCATTAGGAGTGATGGATGAAGAGGCAAAAGGCACAATAATTCATTCTTTGCAAAAGATATGCAAATTCAAGACAGAAATATATTTACCGAATGGGGAAACCCAACCCCTGGCCAAAAAGATTGGTGGAGAGTCAGGAGACAAAGACTATGGGACAGGTGCAGGATAGGATTATACTTACTACGCTTCTCTAGAACCTGACGCACTGGAGCGCATCCCTCTCTTACACTCTCTTCCTCCTCGATATTCTTCTGCAAATCTTCAATTTAATCAGGCTGTCTTTCAGTATTGAATCTTCCCACTCTGTTCTTCTCCAACAGCAGCAGTTTGGGGAAGGATGAAGGCACGGAGAGTTGTCATCACCTCATGCGGTCATTCTTAACTTTTTAACTAACTCTTTGTTTAGTAAACCCTTCCAATTTAATGTATTCATTCTTTTCGTACCATTTCCTTTTCACACACATTCACAGAACAGATTAGATACAAATTTTATGTAATTCTACAAAGTAGTAGTAGTCAAACTAGTTATATTGTTTGGTCAATTAAAACCTTAACAATATAAAAGACATTTAAAAATTCAAATAATGTTTGCTAGTTGTTAGGACTTTACATCAATGTGTAGCTCATAAAATATAATACACAGTTGATTAAAATTATTATTCCAGATTCTTGTCCATTAGCTCTGGCAGAGTTCTAACCCTTTCAACGAACTTGATTTATTTTTCTATTTTTTAGAAGTTTGAGTCACTGTATTTTGAAAGAGTCAAACGTTACCACCTTCGGGGTGGCTTTTTAAAGAATCAGTTTTCAGGGCCTGGTCAAAGACATTAAGGAATTTAATCAATTTGCAGTTCAATTGTGGGTCAGATAGATTTAGCCCCGAAAATATTGCAGCTCTGCAGGTCCTGAGACCTTTGGCATTAAAAGTTTTTCTGAGTAAAGTGACTCGTGCATTGTAGAGTTTATTGCATATTCAGTTTATATGGATAAAATCCTCTTTATGGTTGCCGCAAAGTCGACATGATTTAGGCCCTGTGTGCTCCCAGGTAGGCTGATCCGCTGTCGACTGTAGCTTCCCAAAATATATTGCCATTAATTATTTCTTCAGGTAGATTGAGAATGTCATATTCAAGTAAGGTGCTGGTGCAAGAGTCTTATAGTTATTAATCACCATCCAAGCATGCAACCTTAGCCTGAAGATGTTTTTGTCGAACAATGATGAATGGATTTTTGCTGCTTTGTTTATTTCTTGTTTGAAGGACTGATATGGCAAGTTTTTATTCCATAAATCGGTCGTGCAGGTTGTTATCAAAGATTTGTACAGCTATTGATTGTATGGTGATTTTCTGTCCTCGTCCACTTCAGACCAAAGGGCTTTGTTAATTGGTGAGGTAGCCGCGTTCAGTTTCAACCGATACCAAAGCTTTATTGTGGTATACATTCTCCCTATAGTTTCGTTTAAGAGACCAAATTCAAGACGAACCTGGGCCGGTGAGGCTGACCAATGTATCTGGAAAACATTTTTATAAGTAGAAACTATTAGTCGGTTTAAAAGGTCTGAGTCTTTGCCATGAAGAGCGGTACTGGCATACGTTAGTGTTGGCAGGATTTTGCCCGCCATCACCGCTAGCAGAGGTTTATATGATGGACCACTCAAAATTTTTGCTTTGCTAGTTGTCTGAATGCAAATGTAAGTGCACTGGTTCTCTGTCTCATGTACGTTTTTTGCTCTACATGATTTTGTATATTGTCTATATAGAACCCCAGGTATTTGTAGCTTTTTACTTCCTCTAACTGGTTGCCATTGAGTCAGATGTTCTGTTTGCTTCTCCGGTGATTGCCAATCAACATTGTTTTTGTTTTTGATGTGTTTATTTCTAATTTATTAGATGAGATATAATCTGACATTTCATTTAAAGCTCTGTGAAGACCGATCTTAGTTAAACTCATTAACATCACTGCAGCAGTTGAACTTGGATTGTACTTTGGCGCACGGGACTGCGAGGACCAGCAACCCGTTTCCTACACCAGCTGTGTCCTCTTCCCTCCTGCCTCCGCCCCTGCCTGCTGATTGAAAACTGCTCGCGGCCCCCGCTTCGCGGGAGCCGCTCGCAGCAGTTGAACTTGGATTGTACTTTGGCGCACGGGACTGCGAGGACCAGCAGCCCGTTTCCTACACCAGCTGTGTCCTCTTCCCTCCTGCCTCCGCCCCTGCCTGCTGATTGAAGGTTCGGTCCCGCCCATTCCTCACGGGGTTTATACCACCTTAACCTCCCCCTCGCGGGACGCGCGCGGGCGCGCACCGGGCGAAGCCCGTTCAAGACGGTGCAAGGACGGGACGGGTCACCTCTCTTTCGCCTTGCTTGGGGGCTCGATCTGCGAGTATACCGTTTTCAAGTTTAGTTAATTGACTTGCTGGTTCCACCATGCCACCTAAAGATGCTAGAGGCAGAGTGGCCAATGCTAATCTTACTGGAACTATGGACCAGTTCATCACTAAGGTAAATTGTGTCATAGATCAAGAGATCACGATATTGGAACGTCGAGTTTCACAGGACCTTGCGTTGGCCAGGAGGTCTTCAATGGGACATATTGCTAATGTGCGGTCGCCTGTTCATCAAGCCCCAAACGGTGGTATTGCTGTATCCCCAACATCAGATTCCCTGATTACAGATTTTTTACCCAGTGGAACAATTCATGTTTCCTTGGGGGAACAGTCTACGGTTTCTGACTCGTTATTGTATGTTGCCGCCTGCTCCCAGCATAATACCAGAGAATAGCGCCAGGCAATTGCGAGAGAGGCACCCTGGGGCTATTCCTAAGTATAAGCAAGGGCTATCTAACACTAATTGTGGGAAGAATAAGAATGGCGGGAAGAAACAGAAAGCCGTGAGTCAGTTTAGAAACCCTAGACCAATCCCTGCTATATTGGAGCAGCCCGGTATGGATGCTATAGCAAATATAGTTGCACCATTAGACTATCCATCATCCACCAGAATGGTATATCAGGCTGCAAGCGGGGGGACAAGCCAAGCTGACAGGGCTGAGGGAATGGTTCCTGAGTTGACCAATATATGTGATATAATTAGGCTTCTCCTTCGCCCTGTGGAGGACAGAATAAGTAAGATTGAACAGCATCTGTTAAGGATTGAGCAAGGTTTTGTGGGAATCATTGACTCCCTAAAGAAGGATGCTCACCCCAGGGTTTCCCAACCACTGGATAACGTTAGAGGAGAAAATGTCCTGGCTGTTTCAAAAGATCTCCCAGCATTGACCGTAGATCAACAAGTCTTAGTCGAAGCAAATAAGGGTACAGCTGCGACTGTTGCTACCAAATCTTCCAGCATAATATATCCCAGTCTAATGAGGATGGTGGGGTCTCTATTTCTCAGGTCTCCAAGGGGAAAAATATCCCAAATGTACCTCCGGAAGTCTGTCCATTTGTGGTAATTTTAGCAGGGGTTCCCGAATTGGGCAAGCATGAAGTTGAATACAACCTTGAGGAACAGGGTTGTCCATTGGTAAAATAAAAACAGACCATTGCCACTGCAAATAGTGTGCAAGATACTCATGGTTAGGAGGGTGCCTTGGGTAGGTCACCTGGCTAAGAATAAAAGGGGGGATTGTATTCTGATCAACTTCAATGACCCTAAAATAGTTGAGTATATCTGTAACTGGAGACACCCCAACCCAGGAGCAACCATTCGCTCTCTCCCATTGACCTACTTTTATCCCCCTGGTCATTTTACATCTTTAACGGATGGGAGGACATTAGTACAGCGTAATGGGAGGGGGTTGTCGCAAGGGGGTTAGCATAGACCTTTACTATCCTTAGATTCTACCTCTATTCAAAATCGATTTAGTAGTTTGGAGGCTGTCGATTGACTCCAGGGTAGAGCCGGAGTATTGACTAGTCCCCCGCTCCCCCTGGGTTGCTGTACTTCTGGTCCTTCTGTATCATACCAGCTTCCGGGTCCTGAATGATCAATTCCTGTTATATCACCACAGAGGGCTAATAACACTACTGATCTACATGTGGATTATTCTCCAAGTGCTTTAATCTCCTGCGATGGTCTCCCCAGTCATTTTAAGCTTGTTTCGTGGAATGTGGCGGGTTTGCGTAATAAGCTTTCTCTTCCAGATTGGAATGATTTTATTGACGGGTATGACCTGTGTTTATTCCAGGAAACCTGGAGCCTTGAACCGCTGTACAAGCCTGGCTTTTCCGGTTTTTTTGTACCAGCTACCTCGGTAGGTCGAGGTCGTCCATCTGGTGGGCTCATGGTATGGGTCAGGGTAGAACTTAATCTTAAGATCACTCATCATTCTTGTTCTACATTAGATGTAATGAGACTCTCTCTTAAGGGTACAAAGAGTAATCATATCTGGTAACTCTTTAACGTATATGCTAGAGGTACCCAAGGGGGTGCAAAATCCTCTATTATTTCTGCTCTTCTGATATGCTCCTTTCTTGTCCCTCTGATTCTTTTCTTTTGGTCGCTGGTGACCTTAATTGCTCATTTGAGCCACTAGCAACGGATGACATCCTGGGAATATATGATGAGGATGCTAGATGGGGCATTCCCTCTCTGTCGCTTAAGCCAGTGAAGAGATGGTTACCGGTTGTCATCCAAATAAATGCTCTAACACTAGAATTTGGGTTAAGAGCTGTAAATGGGCGCACGACTTCTGATGTAATGGGAGCAGCTACATATAACAGGGTCCCCAGTCAAAGTAGAATTGAAAATGTGGCATAGGAAGGAGCATACCCCTACCACTGGATTGCGAATGTTGACTAAGACAGTCTTACCATCTAATTGTAATAGGTTCCTTAAATGGCCCAAGTTTATTCTGAGTGATCTAAAATTAACTATCCTTGCAGAAATTCTTATTGATCAGACTCTCAGGCTTTCTGCAGCTTGTAAGGATAGGGTTGGGCCTGCTGCTGCAGCAAAAATGTATGTGGATACCATAGATTTGATTGGCACTTTGTTTCTAGATCGTAGCAAAAAGCGCCAGATGAGCGCTAAGCCAGCACAGAAGTGGTTCAACAGAAACTGCAGATTGAAAAAAGACAGTTTGGTCCTTGCTATTAAATCCAATAACCCGGGTGAGGTCCGGCTGTCAAGACTGCAGTATAGGCAGGCCATTGTAGTTGCAAAGAAGGAATGGGAAGAGTCGTATTGGGATAGTCTAAAAATTGCGAGCCGCTCTAAGAACGGCAAGCTTTTTTGGACTTTAGTGAGAAGATCGAATAGCCGTGATCTAGACCAAATTCCCAATCATATAACGGATAGGGAGTGGTTTGAACACTTTAGGAAATTGTATGTAGGGGACGAGCAATTGAGTTGTCTATGGCCCCAAGCTGGGACCGCAGCCATTGAGCCTGATCAGGTTTCATTTAATAGGATAGAGAAGAAAGAGGTGGAGGCCGCTATTAAGAAGATTGTATCCGCTAAGGCCCCGGGACAAGATGGCATTCCGGGTGACTTATTTAAAGCCAACATTGAGGGATGGGCCTCTTATTTTGTGATTTTTATTAACGCTTTGCTGGAAGGCTCGCCGGTCCCGAATTCCTGGAAGGGGGCCGAAGTAATTCCTATTTACAAGAGGGGTCCAAGGGGGGACCCTGCTAACTATCGTCCAATTAGCCTTATAGACACTGGACAGAAGTTGGTTGGCAGGGTCCTCCTGGAGAGGGTCCTCTCATGGGCGGATGAAAAAAATATTATTTCTCAGTTCCAGGCGGGCTTCAGGACCTGTACAAGTATGATTGACCAGGCATTCAGGCTGGCGCTTTTATATTGGAAGGTGGTCACCATTGGCAAGGGCGGTCTCTACTTGGCATTTATTGACCTGAAGTCCGCCTTTGACCTGGTCCCTCGTGACCGCCTATGGCTGGTCCTGCAGGAGATGGGGATTCCTCCGCCTATTTTGAATCTTCTGGTTCGTATGCATGATGGTAATTATGCCCGTATTAGATGGGGGTCACAGGAGCAAAAAACTGATAAAATTCCCGTGAACAGAGGGGTTCGCCAAGGTTGCGTATTGGCTCCCACACTTTTCACGCTTTTCGTGAACGGTGTAATTTCTTTTTTGCTTGAAGTCAATGCCGACGCCCCTGTTCTGGCGGGTGATAAAGTCCCTGCATTACTTTATGCGGACGATACGTTGCTAGTATCGAAAACACCGGCAGGACTGCAGAAGCTATTGGATCGCTTCTCTTTGTTTTGCAAGCTGAGGGGCCTTGCCATTAATACTTCTAAAACTAAACTTCTTTATTTTAACCCGAGTAGATCATCCCGATCTACCCTGATTCTCGATGGGATGCCATTGGAGCGCGTCAAAGAGTTTGACTACTTGGGGATTAGAATCTCTGACAAATTTAAATGGCAGCCTCACATTGACAAAATGGCGTTAAATCATAGGCGGGTAGTAGGAGCACTAGGGAGGGAACTTCGTGCATCTATTACCAAGCCCATTGCATCAGCTCTGGAAATATATGCTGCAAAAGCTGTAGGCTGTGCCCTTTACGGCGCAGAACTATGGGGCTTTGGTTGTGTAGATGTGCTAGTTACCTCAGAAAACAAGTTCTTTAGGGAGCTTGTATCGCTCCCGAGGGGCACCCCAACCAAGCCACTTTTGAGTGATTTGGGCCGGCGATCTATTAAAGACCTAGTCACTTTGCATCCTCTTTTATATTGGGCGCGGTTATGGCGTACCCCAGAGCTTTCTAGATACGCTGATGGCCTAAGAGAGGTCATGAATCTCCAAGGAGCTCATAAAATTGGATGGCTAGTTAACATAAAGAAGCTTCTTTTGGCAATAGGCCTTTTAACTGCTTGGGAGTCTGGGGCACTGTTACCTAAGGCAGAAATTAAGAGAGCCTTTTGGGCATGGGTCGATCACCAGGAGCAGAGGGACCCAAATCAAGGCAGGTTGACTGAGGAATTTCGGCAGCATAAGCCCACGCCCCGCCTGGAGCCCTATCTAGACTTTATTACGAAGCCTAGGGATAGATCCCTCTTTATCCAGTTTAGGTTGGGCACCCTTCCTCTTCGTGATCGTACAAGTAAGTGGAACCCCCCGTACCAGACCCCCGTGGACTGTCCAATTTGTTTAGGTGTTATTGAAAATATCCCTCATTTTCTCTTTGTATGCCCAGCCTATTCGAAACCTAGATTGAAATGGCTAAAACCTGTGTGCCTGCAGCTTGGAACTAGGGACCACTCTGTTGCACTTAGAATTCTTAAGGCCGATGTTAGTACCACCATAGTGTGCGGGGTGGCTAAATTTCTTAGTTAGGCATGGTTGATTAGGCAGAAGGCTATATGATGAATTTTATTAAATGTCTCTTAATATTCACAAAGCTGTTAAAGTTTAATATACTTTTAAAATATTTATTGTAACAAAAAGGTTTTTATATGAATTTTTCTTCAATGTATTTTTATGAATTGTGCTTCAATGTGTAAATGTGCTTTTATGATATTTCATATCGAAATAAAGCTTTGTTGATTGATTGATCATTAACACCACATCGTCAGCGTACGAGAGATGTGTAAGCAATAGTTTGCCAATTTGCAGAGGATGGGAATTAATACAATCTAGCCTTTGTACTAGATCAGACATGAACAAATTGAAAAGGTGTGGGGCCAATACGCAACCTTGTTTAAGGCCTTTAGTCGTAGTCAGCTTTCTGGATAGTCTAGAGCCATCTCCTATCTTAATTCTTATCCATGTATTAGAATAGAATTTCAGTATTCCTTGTAGCAACTCTCAGGGATATTCCAGGCTCGCAGTTTTTTCCATAGGTGGTGACGGTCTACACTATCAAACGCTGCCTTTAGGTCTATAAAGCATAGGTGAAGTTGTTGTTTACTCCGCTTGCATTTGTTTGCTATTAGTGATAGAGCTAAGATGTTCATGATCGTCCCTATGCCTTGCCTGAAACCTGTTTGGTTGAATGGAATCAGATTAAGATTGTTTGACCATTCCTTCAGGTCTTCCAAGATCAGTGAGGCATGATATTTGGCTTTGACATCTAAAAGAGCGATTAGCCTGTAGTTCGATGGATTTGTTCTATCTCCTCCTTTAATAATAGGTGTCTTTATCAAGCCTTGCCAATTAGGTGGAATGCAATTTAGCAGCTCTATTTCTTTAATTAACATGAATAAATGCTCGCTCCAGAAGGATGGATCGTTCTTGAAGATGGCTTGAGGAATGCCATTAGGTCCTGGAGCACCTTCTCCTCTGCCCTGCCATTAAGGGCTCTCACCCCTTCCATTAATTTTTGTTTAATTTCATTTTTTTTTTTTTTTGTTTTTAGTCTGGTTTTGTTTCCTGGGCATTAATGTTGTAAGATCTGAAGTGAATTTTACCCATACATGGAGTTTATTTGGGGCCTCGAATTCACTGTCCATTATCAGCCTCTGTTAGTTTGAAGCGCTTCTGTCGTTTCATTTGACCATTTTAGACATTTTAGGTCAATTGTGTAGATGCTTCCTTCTATTGTAGGATTCACCTGATGTTTGGCTAGTTTTAAGCTGAAATGAATATGCTCATAAGAATGATCACGCCTTGTTGTGTACTCTTTGGAAAAATGAGAGAGTAATGATATCAATGCTAATGAAATGGCTGTATAATCCAGTCTAGATCATGTCTTTCCTCCATGGAATGTATGTTTTGGTGGGAAGTTGTCCGTTGTTCTTCCGTTTATTAATCTCAATCCAAGAAACTGTAAAGCATTTACCAGGCGTTGACCTACGGGGCCCGGAGATGTTCTCTTCAGCTGGTATTGTAGCGGGACAGTCCAGAATATGTGTCAGCTACTAGCTTCTTGTCTTCATCCGGGGTATATATTAAATTGGAATTAAAGTCCCCTGTCAGTACCATATCCCATAAGGGGTATGTGCTCCTTATGTCTGTAATTGTAGCAATTAACTGGGCATTATGGGCTGTTTTTATCCTTGCCATCGGATGTGCATACGTATTGATCAGCAGGACAGTTTTTGTTCTGCCGACGATGCCTGAGGTGAGTTTTATTAATTGTATATTTGGGCCCGAAGGAACAATCTGTTCCGATTCGATGTTTAATGCAGTAGATATGTAGACTGCCAAATCCCCCTTTCGGCCGTCTGTGAATCTTTGTTTTTACTGCAGGTACTGTATAGTGTATATAGCCTGCCAGGGGTAAATCGTCCAGTGCTCATGTCTCCTGAAGCGCTATTATGTCACATGTTTCCCAGTTTTTAGGGTGGCAGCCGTTTTCAAGCCATTTTTTTGCTCCAGCGATGTTCCATGAGAGCAGATGTATGTTTCCTGAGTCAAGCTTATCGGCTAGCTTTTCCGTTGGTCAGTATCCCTTGTCTAATCTTAACGCTCCTGGCAGCCAGCTCCAACTGTATTGGTCTGGTTCAATCACTGCCATCTGATCGTTATGCACTTCTCTCCTCTGTGAGGTTTTTAGGCTGCTACCTTTTGCACCCTGTGGAACTGTAAATACCTGCTGGTTGTTTTTTCTTTGGCCTGGTCCGTGACTCTCGTTGTTGTTAGAATTTACGGTCAAAGGGCCAGGATAGCGTGGTATTGTCGGTATTGACAGTTTAATTCCCCAAGCTTCGAATTGCAGATTAGAGTTCATAATGAGCTGGGCTTCTTCTTCTTACTGCCATGTAGTCAATGTTTGTTCGATATTTTTATGATTTTCTTTTGGAATAAATTCTACGGCTAATAAGTTTGATGAATTCAAGTGTTTTAAGGCTCGAATTTCTGCTGTTAATTTCAGTATATTCCCTCTGTTTAAGATATCTTGCCACCCTTTCGATTCATATTCGGTGTTAAAAGTATTTGCTTCTTCGGTAGTTGATGCCCTATTTAATTCTACAGTTGAAGAGCGTTCCCAGGTATCTGACCTTGGTTCTTGGCAGCCTGTCAATGATCCGGTCAGCAGGTCACTTAAAAACTTCAGTGCGCAGACTCAACTTGTGTTACGTTTCAACGGCCATCTTTTTCCTTGGCTTAGCACATCAGGCCCAAATGCACACTATTAATAAAAGAATCATAAACAGATGTTAATTTCTCAAATTTGTTATTATCACTGTTCACCACCCACTTCTACTCTATCCCATGTTATTTTCTTCTTTGTTAAGCAAAAGCATTAGCAGCAACAGCTCTTTTTAAATCCAGGCAAGCATATTCCAGGCACGCGGTGCCTCGAGACCTACAGTTAGTAACTCCTTACACATGCGTGAGAGTTTCCCTCTCACATGGTTATTTGCGTGGTACTAATTCACACATGCGCAAGACAATTTTGGGTTTCAAGCGGGATTTCAGTTACGTAGCAAATTATTCTTTGTTATTTAAGCAAGCATAAAGCTTCTTCCCCCATGTATGAAAGTCATGTGTATGTTAATTTTCTTTTATCTATTATTTCTACTTGTTAGTACATGTTAACGAGAGGTTGATCCGAGCAAGTTTCTTTTCCTTGAATCCTTGCTCCATCAGTAGAACAAAGATAACTCACTGCAGATACATCTCTCAGTGACTAAAATGATGGTCTTCTCAAGGCTGAAACAGATATTACCAATGGTTTATTGAAAATTAGTTTGTTGATATTATATATGATTATCAATACCTTGGAATACGGTATGTTGATCAAGTAAATTGGGGCATGAATGCCAAACCACTTGTAGACAGATGTTTGGCATTTGCATATGGGTGAAGACATTTTAAAAACCTACAGTGGTGCAGCGTCCGCATTATTCAGCAGGTAATAACATCCTATAAAGTACTTAGATTCTATTGCATGGGACACAGAACTCATGGGAGATTTAGACCGTATGCTGCTCAACATGCCTTGGAACATCTTTAACCTAAGACAATCTCCTCTTCACGCTTTATTAGATCAGAGTTTAGTACTTAAGCAGCCTTCGCTAGATCTGCTGTATATGAGTTACTTTGTCAGGTGCACTGTGGCTGAGAAGGAGTCACTAAAGTTCTTTAATCAGACACAGCTGGAAACAGAATGGCACATCAGCACCAACATTAAACCCAGATTATTCCTTAACACCTATCTGAGGCCTTTTCTTTTGACCATCTGTCAGACCTAAGTTGGGTAAAAATATAAGGCTTCAAAGTTTGTCATAGATCTGTAAGAAACTGGGAAAAGAAACTTGGATATCATGTTGAACTCAGGTTAAGACAATGTGCCTACTAAATATTGAAGTTAGAATATCAAGTATTGCGGACAAAATATCTAAAAACAAATACCGACAGGTAAGTATTGATTTTCTAGATTTAACTCCGCATTTCTGTACCTACGCAGTATATATATCTCCAAGGTACATAGATGTGGAGTTAGGAATCTATACTTGCCCATATTCACTCACCTTTCGATATTTTGTCCCTCGATAGTCTGTCCTCGATATTCCTGTACCACAATATTCTTCATGTTGATATTCAGTAGTACAATTGGTAAGACAGTTTTTCTGCACTTTTGTTTTCTGTAGACATTACTCCATCAGTTTCGTAGGAAGCGGTGCCCAGATGGATGTAGTGATGTGAGGAGTAGATTTTGCCACAGCAGGCAGGAAGCTTTAGAGCACTTGCCTTGCATTTGCCCATGCTTACTGGTTTTGTGGTACAGATACTAACGCCCCATATTCCTGGCTGCTGGTTGTCTAATTATTTTGTCCGCCATGAATTTATGCTTGTTTGCTGGTGCAAATAAGGAAGTAGACTGTGTTGTAACATTCTGACAGGAAACAATGAGTATGTGGCTGTTGTAATATGCATGAAACATGAGTGTTGTATTGTGCCTATTTGACCCTGGTCGTGATTACGGAGATTTTTTAATTTCTGTAGATTACTTAAAGTCCGAACCAAGTGGCCATTAAAGTAACTTTATATTTTACTGAGTGTTTAAGCTATACGTTTTGTGAGCCTGCAAATATGTTCTAAAAAGAGGTGTATCTGTACTGTTATGTATGGCTCTCACTGAGAGCGTGAATGTCACATTCTAAATGTGACAATATACTGGTATGACGTAGCAATGGTGAGTTACAGATTTCATAACTGGAATGCAGGGAGCACAGCTTCAGAAGGATAAGGAATGTACAGATAATAGTGGTTGTGGATGATAGGAGCTCAGACACACATATATATATGTATATATATATATATATATGCATATATATGTGTGGGTGTGGGTGTTTTTAATTTGGGACAGGTAGGAGAGTGTGTTGGCTCATTACTCCTCTTGAAAGCACAGGCAGATGATTTTGGGGAGCATACATAACATACAATTATAGATGGCTAAAAAGTGAATTACGGGGATGTTTTTCACCTCGGGGTTCTGAGTGACATCATAGACAACGCAAGCTTTGCTTTTGTTGTATATTTCATGTCACTCAGATCCACTTGGTGAAAAACATCCCCGTAATTCATGGTTACCCATCTATACTTCTCTACATTATAACGCAGCATGCCATACATGGGGAGAATGGCTGTCCTGATCTTAGATTCATTCCCAGAGAGGTGTGTTTGATAGTGAACATTGTCTTGAAAGTAGATATTTTGAGAAGAAGTCTAAATTTACTCAGGTTCTGGTTTTTACCAGACAGTTCCAGTTTATGTGCGAGCAAGGTGGTGACAAGGGAATTCAGTTTCATCACTTTAAATGTGATAGATGCTGTTTTACAAGGGCAGCGAGATTCATGTGTTAACCGCTTTGGAAAGGGAATCATTTTGTTTAATTTCCTGCAAAGTGGGGGTGCCTTTTGAGTGATTTAGGTGGGATTCATGTAGTCTGCTCATTGAATTCTTGCTGTACTCTGTGCGAGGCGGCACCAGTGCCCACACAGGGGCGTTGAAGTCACTTTGGGTTTAGGGTGCTCTTGTGTGAAAGACCAGTTGTTTGGAACTCGGCAAATTCAATCAATTATTTGTGTGATAATTATTCTGATCAAATATTCATGGAGCACATAAACAGATACCTCTCCATACCTAACGTTGAATATTTTTTTTGCTGTGGGTCTCTATCAGGGCTGTACGTAGTATGCTTGTGGTTTGTCGCCTGCTCTTGGTCAACGTCTCAAGATGAAAAGTCTTGTTCCCCCAAAATGAGTGCACGTGCCGACCATTTGCAGCGGGAGGCACACATTTAGCGTTGGCCCTGTTGCTTCTTACAGACTGTCCTGTGCTCTATCAAATGCATAAAATACAGTTTACAAAAAGAGGTCTATTTGTTCTGCTGATGTCCTTGTAATCACTTTCCACTCTTAATCCCTGACATTAAAACATGTTTTAGTTTCTTCCCCTATATGCTCTTCTCCATTTCCTAGGTTTGGTATGACTTTCGAAGCTTTCAGCAGTTCGAAGGTGCTTCAGCGCGAAAGATTCCAGTTACTTTGGAAAATGTAAGTATTTACCGGGAAATATTTGTTCTAAGTAATGTAGGAAATATTGCATTCAGTGTATTTCAGTAGTTTCCTATAGGGGTTACTTGGCATGGTTTCATTCATTATGATGCAGCTGCGAAAGGCGATAGCAATGATTATAAGGTTCCTTATAGGTCGATGCATTTGATCAATGCTGCACATACAGTTTCACTGGTGCAAGCTCAGCAGTGTTCATGGATTTAATTGAACGTTTTCTTGACTCTCCAGGATATGACGCTTCACATATTTTGCTTGTCTGCCTTCTTGAAAATGATTCATCCAGAAAATATTTTCCTTGCATCAAATTTGGTTTAATAAATCAATGTTTAAATAAGTAGACATCTTAGACATTTAATTCTCTAGTGCAAATGGCTGGATGATCAAGTAAAAAGTATTCACAGGAGGAGAACTTGTAGTCGTAAATCCTTTTACTACTGCAGAATATTACACAAGGCTTGCACAGTATTCTGCAAGAGTAAAACTTATGCAATGTGTGGGTTTGTGCGTTCGAGTCATGTTCAGCCTTGAAAGTATGTGACTATAAGTGCAAGTTTGTGATCATTCACAAATTTCTGCTAAACGTTGTGGTGGTGTTGGAAAAGGGAAAGGGGTTTCATCACATTGACAAATGCATTCCCTGTGGAGAAACAAAGGAAAAGAAAAATATATTTGAAAAATGGTATTGGAATGCGTTATGTGTGAGACAAGGCATTTAGGGTACCACTGGTTATCGTGAGTACTCAGAGCGTGCTCCGGGAGTGCACAGAGGGTGCCATCCGTTTCACGATGTGGATACCCAAATGCATTTTGGCGGCAATGGATTATTTCAGTAAGTCATTCAACGTAGGAATCTAGGCGCACCGGAATATATGGTCAGTGCAGATGGTATCCAAACAAGCATTTACAATGCAATAGGTCTCGCAACTGCGAGTTTTAGAGCTATTGGTAATGTAAAGGGCAATGCCTTTTGAAAAATTAAAAAGGTATTGTAATTTATAACAGTAATTTTCCACCTGTATCATAACTACCACTATTATTATTACTATCACCACAGAGTAGTAATAGCAATAATTGTAGTGGTGGTTATGGTACTTATGGTGGTTGTAGCAGTGGTGGTAGTGGTGGTGGTGGTGGTGGTACTGGTGCTGTTAGTGGTGGTGGTACTGGTGGTATTGTTTGTAGTGGTGGTGGTACTAGTTTTGTTAGTGGTGGTGGTATTGGTGGTTGTAGTGGTGGTTGTAGTGGTGGTGTTATTGGTGGTGGTGTTACTGTTGGTGGTAGTGGTACTGGTGGTAATGGTGGTGGTGGAGATGTTGTTATTGGTGGTGTTGGTACTGCTGGTGGTGGTAGTGGTGGTGGTGATACTGGTGTTTGTTGAACTGGTGGTGGTGGTATTGGTGGTGTTATTGTTAGTGGTGGTGGTGGTAGTTTTTGTTGTTGGTAGTGGTGGTTTTACTGGTGGTGGTTATGGTACTGGTGTTGTTGGTGCTGTTGGTGGTACTGGTGGTGGTGGAAGTGATGCTGGTGGTATTTGCGGTGGTACTGGTGGCAGTGTTGGTGGTGATGGTATTAGTGGTACTGGTGGTGGTGGTATTGGTGGTCGTGGTGGTAGCGGTGGTGGTAGTGGTGGTGGAATTGGTCGTATTGGTGTTGGTATTTGTTGTGATAGTGGTGGTCAGACTGGTGGTTGTAGTGGTAGTGGTACTGGTGGTACTAGTGGGGGTGGTGGTGGTGGTATTGGTGGTGGGTGGTGTTACTGGTGGTGGTGGTACTGGTGGTGGTGGTGGTAGTGGTGGTGGTATTGGTGGTTGTTGTACTGGTGGTGGCGGTACTGGTGGTGGTGGTACTGGTAGTGGTGGTGGTATTGTTGGTGGTACTGTTATTGGTGGTGGTGGTAATGATTGTTGGTGGTACTGATGCTACTGGTTGTGGTGGTGTTATTGACTAAAGAGGGACATAGTCAAACTTTACACAAACCCTAAGAATGTATGGAAGAGGGCAACCGAGATAGATTTATGGAGTGCTAGAAAATGAGCAAATAGGAAGGGATTTGAGAACAATATTGAGGAAGAAAAGTGTAAAGAAAATCGCAAATGAGGGGAGATGTAAAAAGGAAGACGTGAGACGGAAGTCGGAGAGGTGGGAGGCGAGAAAGAAAACAAGAAAAGCACGATGGACCGAAAGTAATGATGAAAAGAGGGTTGATCTGCTGGAGTAAGCAGCGGAGGAGAAGGAACGCAATGCATAGAGGGTGAAAGACAATAAACAGAGGTGGAGAGGAATGAGAGAAGGAAAACAATGGGACACGGGGGATTGTTGAGTAAAGAGAAGTGAAGAGAATTGTGCCCTGGATGGAAGCACGTCTGGCGGGAGATAAGGATCAGTGCAAGCACACACCCAGAAAACAATGTAAATGAGCATAAGGGACTGAGCAAGGAGGGATTCAGGGACTGTGGACACACTCCGAGAACATGGTAGGAAGAGACATGGCTTTACAACACGGAGAAATGCAGCACAGTGCGTGTTAATTACCATTTACACATACAAATCTCACCCCCTGGCCAATCAAACGCCTCTTTGTGCTTAGTAATTCATCGCACTAGCCCCCTCCTTGGAATTCGCGCCCCTCCCTGCTCAGGCACATGTAAATGGTTATTGTCTGTGGAGCTACCGCCCATGAATGAACTCCCCACTGAAGTAAACGTTTCCCTCAGGCTTGAGAGGTCTCCAGGGTCGGTGCACCATCTCCCTGGTGAAGAATTGTGGTCCGAAAACACCTGACGCGAGTACATAATGAAAGTGAGTTTAAACACTGATAACACTGGATATTGTTATAGCATTCACCGCCCCCTTGGGGCTAGAATAATGCGCGTGATTCGCGTCCGCTGGTATGGCCCTTGCAGTGATTCTAGAAGGATGAAAGCCGAGTTCGGTTCTGAGGGAGTCGACCCAACAGCACCTCTGCAGCAGGCACTCCGGACTACCGAAATATCTTCCAGCTTCTCGGGTTGCCAGTATGACTCCCGTAAGACCATGGGCTGTGCTTCTAAAAACCAGGGCCCAGGGCTGCAAGTCACGGCTTCGAGGCGCGTTGCCTTGTATGAAACCGATCCGCAGCTTTGACAATAACAATTTTGGACAACTGTTTTCAGCTGAATCGGTCCCCGTTATTGCCTTTGGTATACACAGAGTGTGCTGCACATTTAACTGTTTTTCGGACATCCTTAACAAATGCAGGCGATCAGAATAGGATTATTTAAAATATGTGGAGCTACGGAACGGATGGTGCTGGACTGGTGTGCTTCTGAAAATGAAAAATATGAAAGGAAGGAATGTATTGAATGCAATAAAATTGACTGAAAGGTATGCATTAGATAATCAAATACCACCTTATGCGACTGAACTGCAATGTCTTCTAAAACACAATATGTTCCCCCTCCACAGTATCCACGAGTAAGCTCCGACCACAACACCTGAATGTAGAAACATTCTGTGAGACCACAAGCCAGGACAGGTGAGAGATAGAGAAATTCAATTCTCCAGCACTATGGGAAATCCCGCAATCACGCATGCAGTACGAGACGTGCACATATTGGTATAAAGGCCACCCAATATTATTGTAAGCACAGTATAAGAAGCATACATGCAAGAAAACAGGAAGGTCCGCATAAACATCAGCAATGCTGCTGCGATAATATTTCCTGTGACCACGTGCCCCCCTCTCTTCAGCCCCCTGTCACCATGCCAGAGTTCTACCCGTCAGCATACTCATCACTCAGCTGCCTCTTTAACCATCCCAAATGCCTTTAACACACAGTGATGCCCACGCCAAAATTTGCTAGACCACAAACGTGTTGAAATCCCAGCATCACACCCCACGCACCTAATGCTCCTTGCTCAAAAATAGCGTACATTACATTTTTACAACACCGAAATCGATCAGCCACAGCAACAGATGCAGGATGGGGACAGGCAAAATATGTGCACGCTTCCCCTTATTGTTTTAACCTCATGTGTGCCAGCGGTCCTCTAGCCCGGGCGGTCGGACCCTGCTCGCTGTGAAGTGGAGGGGATGCATTCTGGCGAGGTACACCCTGGACCGCAGTCAGTGCCTGTCCCGGAGACGTTCGCTGCCCGGGAGATGGGATGCATGTGGGAGATCACTCCACGCACACAGCCCTGGAGAGAGTTGAGGAAAGAATGGCTGAGGCGGGAGCAGGTATTCAAGCAATAATTAATAAATTAATGAAACTAGAAGTGCTTACGCCGAGGCTGCGCGTGGGGCCACTGCCACCCCCACCGATAGTGGCGCAAAATTAGTAGCCCGCTTCTCTTAGCGGCAGGACAACATCAGCATTGACTGATGCCACCCCAGATGGATTGCTAGGGCCCTGCGGTGTGCTCTGGTGCGGGGAAAGAGGCTTACGCGAAGGATGCACACGAGATCCCTGTACCACCCCTCTCGTCCCATCTATTCTAGTGCTTAAAAACCTGGTGCCACCCTGACCCGGGAGAAGCGGAGCAGCAGTACGGATTGATGCCCTCTGGACAAACGTCTGAGTGGGGAGAGGTGAAGGGGCTGGAGAGGAGGTGAGCACCCCGGGTCAGCGGCTGAAATAAGCTACCGCAACATGATGCACAGCGCCACATGTTGTAAGCGCACAGCCCAGCGCTTACCGTAATGGAGTCCCATTCAAAACACGACGTGAAACAGTGGAAATGAATGTACATAGCAGGATTGCAGACGGGGTTGGAGCAATTTAAAGAAACAAGTGACGCAGCCATGATAAAGCTGTGTTCGCCGCACAGCGCCATTTTATTGAAAACGAGGAAATAGTCCCTAAATAAAAACATAAGAGCCCAGCAGCGGAACGTAACTGTAGTTAGTCGATGCTGCTTCCTCCTAAAACGGAAGAAAACGGAAGTGACGCATCGGACCACCAGCCAATAATGAGCGAGATGAAAAGAGCAATGCCAGATTTAAACCAATGGCAAGGGACAAAACAAAAAAAATGCAATGGGTGGAGTTTCACCTCTAATACTAATTACTTGATGCCTCGTAGAGGCAGCGCATGCGCTGCTCTATACGAGACCTAAAAAGGCTCGAGGCATAGAGGACTTGTTGAAGGATCTAAGCGTGGGAGAATGAGCAAATATAAAATGCCAAAGGGATGGCATGGGAATGAGTTGGAAGGATTGGATAATGAGATCCATGTGGGTATATTCTGCTGTCATGAATACTCACCACTGGGTTTTTTAGGTCTCGCCTGACCCAACGCATGCGCTGGTCCGGCGAGACTTTTTGAGAAGGCTCCAAAAAGTGCTACCAGGCCAGCCTAGAGCTACAGTGCATGTGCGCGGGCGCGCGCCGCGCTTTACCAAGATCACTTTCACTTTCACGGCCGCTTTGATGTTTGATCTCGATCGCGATCACTTTCACTTTCGCGGCCGCATTGCATAGCCAATAGGTCTCGCTTTTGGGACCTTATAAGTATTTAGTTATGCAACTGTTGCATGGCTAAACACTTATACGGTCCCAAAGGCGAGACCTATTGGCTATGCCAATGCTTCTTCTCTTTGATTTAATGAGGCGATATGTGCTCACCTCAATAGTAATGTTCACATGGATTTTGTCCAAAAAAAAAGTAAGATGGTCTGTGTTGGAAGTATCGTAAAGGATGGAGGAAGCCCAAGAGAAAAACAAGTGAAATTTTGCTTGGAACATTGTGCTGATACTGAAATGAATGCAGGCGTGGCAAGCGGTGACAAAGATGCCCGCACTGTAATGGGGTCATTACAAGTTTGGTGGTCTGATGGACTGCCAAACCCGCGGCCGTGGTGCGGCTGCCGCTGCATCAGCGGTCCGACTTCCGTATTAGGAGTTGGCCAGTCGGACTGCCATAGGACCGCTACTACGATCAGGGTGCCACAATCCCTGGCGGTCTTGCAGCGGTCTGTGGCTCGCACTATGCTTGGCAGTGCCGCTGCAGCACCGCCACAGTTTTCAGGCTGGTGAACCTGCCGTGAAAAGTGTGTCTGTAAGGAAACTAAGGGGGCTGTAGTGCCCCCTGTTGCCTTAGGGCCAGGCGATGTATGAAGCGGGGCACTTGTGTCCCCCTGTATGTATGCACCCCTAGTTCCTGCACGGCATGACTTAACAGTCCATGCCATGCAAGAACGCCCTTTGGCGGTCTCACAACAATTCCCTGCTACGGCCACATGAGAGCCTTAGCACAGCACTGCCGTGGGACCGCCAAAGCAGGACCGCCCAACCTGGATTCCAGTTGGAATCCAGCGGGTGGTCTCAGTACAAGTTTGGCAGGGCGCTGTCGTGGCGGTCCGCTGCCACACTGCCAAACTCGAAATGAGGTCCTAAGTGTGCTGCCGGCCAGTCATCTGAAATGTGACATAATCAGGATGGCTAAACGATTGCAGCGACTTAGAAAAGAGGCTGGCAGGTTAGCTATCTGATCTTTGTCAAAGATTCATGCTCCCGGCATAGGACTGGCTGACAGACAGTGTCTGACAGCACCGAGGCCTAGAGGCATGGCACCACCTACCCATAGTGGTAGTGTTCTGCCGTAACTCTAGAGGCCCAGCTTCTTCTGAGGTGCTTTGCAGCCAGGGTTCGGGTAGGGTTGGAGGGCTGAGCACCCACGCAGGCTGACGCTGGATGGTGGGGCGACGGGGAAGGACCATTCAACAGATCTCAGCAACAAAGTATGCGAGAAAATATGCCTTATGAAACATGATGACTCCTTGCGCCAAGTAGAGTGGGTACCATTAATATAGGGAATTCCGGCCTTAGCATATATGGGGACCGTGCTGTGCCTATCGCCTCCAAAGCGCATTTGACGACCCCTCAGATCAGTCATCGGAAGGGTCTGGGCAGTCAACAGCTCCAGATTTACCGCCCCAGCACTACGACCCGTGCAGACTCACCCCCAATCGTCCTTTCAGCCCCCCGGATCCTCCGTTTAACTGAGCCCTCTTTACCTCTGGTTGATATTGCTTGTACACTGCGTCCATTCTGGGTATCCACCTGCTCTATTGCTCATTGTGCTGTCCTCCTATGCTTTGATCTGGGGGAAAGACCACGAGAATCTTTTTTTATTTCACTTGATGTTTACTGTTTTGTCTGTCATAATCTCTTCAATTACAATCAAAATAATTTACAACAATTCTGGAACTGCAAAAAATGACAAACCTAAGAGTCTAACCAGCACCACCACACAGATGGCTGGGTGCAACGTTGGTGACGCTGCTGCTGCACGTCAGGGCAGTGTGGCCCCCGGCGTGCCAGAATGCACTTTTTAATCAGACCTCTTTCCTCTTGGCACCATGCAAGAGCCTCGTGACTTGTCCATGAATACACATCATTGACTGATGAGAAGCCCACTGCTGTTGAGAACTGGAGAAATTGCTAGTGTCAGTCAAGAGTGCTACCAGGCGCTAGCGCTGCGAAGCCCGACTCGTTGTGTCTCCCCAGTAGCACTACAGACGGAAGACGCGTGGTGCGCGTGGACTCCATGTACCGGGGCGTGATTCTATGTCAGACGTGCCCTGCCTGGTCATCGCGTTCACGATCCTCTGATGTCAGCACCGCCTGTCACCCTGAACACCCCAATACGCCTCGAAGTGATGACGGGTCCCGACCAGCAGGGCCAAGATACGACTGGTAAATGTTAGCGGAGGGGGGTTTCCATCCTAAACCCCCCCACCCCCACCACACCAAGAAGTTACACCCCCGTGAAAACGTGTTTACCGTGAGGAAATGTTTGTTCCCTGCAGAGAGGAAAGAAACGAAAAGTGCGTTTGCACAGAAGAGCTCCATTCAACCTGTGAGGACTGCAGGGGGCGCTGTAGCCCATGGGAACAGTCGCGTGACATTCCCGGTTGACTCGCGCCTGGCGGCTCTGCAGGCGTACTTCTGGGACGTTTGTCAATTGCACAAAGTACAGAATCTGCACCGCTCGTTGATGCCTATGTGCAAACTTACTACTCGTTTCGTGAATTGGGTCCTTACGGAATACATTTTCGCGTGGTTATGCCTTGACTGAGCTGTATCCTTTCTCTCTGAATGGCCTTTGCTTGAACACGTGATAGCCAGCCCGACCCACGTGCAGTGTCAGCAGTGAGCCAAAAATAGAAACATCACAACTCAGAAAAAGGCAATACAATTTTTTACTATTCTGGAAAGTGTTTCCAGATAGACCTTTTTTCCACGCTCATTTTTCTAGCAACAATAGAGATAGGTTGTGCAACAATGGCATTTGAAACAAAACTATCAAGTGTAGAAACATAGACACATCTCTAGGCCGCAGTTGTAATTGCACAGCTGCAAGAGAAAACATTTGACATTTTCCTCATCTAATTTCGTGCGCAAAAAATATACATACGCAGAAATTGAACGCCATATCATGACCAATGTGTGTCTGTGCAAAAATGTGGTCTGTTCATTGAACGCCATATCATGACCAATGTGTGTCTGTGCAAAAATGTGGTCTGTTCACGTTTGCATCTCTGTTTGCACACGTGCAGCTGCGTTACTGTCATTTATATGTCTAATGATGCGTTTGCGCATGTCCTCAGTTTTGATAAATAAATGTGCATACATTAAATGTTTCATCATTTAGTGCTCATTATATGATGTTGTTCCTAACTGACAGTATAGCACAAACCATGTTTTGCATTCATTTAAAGCAGTGGTTTTCAATCAGGGTAACATTTTGAATGTTTTCCTTCAGGATAATTTTGAATGTGGAAAACACTTAAATGAGTCGCTACTTTACAGGAAAAAATTTCCCTTAACATGCAAAATGTATTAATTTACACTTTTAGTCGAGTTTTGAAAAAGTACATTGCTATTCACAACAAGCATTGACAAAGCCAATAGGTCACGATTATGAGAGCTAATGGCTTTGGCAATGTTTTGTAGCCATGATGTACAGAAGTACGCATGCCCTGCATTGTGGCTAAGAGTAATTTTAAAAAGCCCTATGACGCAGCCAGGGCTAGTTCGCTTTTTCTTTCAAAGCACATTAGTGCTGGATGCACCATAGTCCTTTTTAGGTCTTGCCTACGCAGCGCAGAGACCTTTAGTAATCGGCACAGCTTTCCCCGCAAAAACGTGCACGCGTTGCATTGCTTCCAATGGCAACGCGTGCACGTCTGGCGATTCACTTGCGGGAGCGAGCTTTCAAACCATATGTTTGTAATTAACTCGCTCACTCCCGCAAGGGAAACAGGCGCCGGCCCCTTCCTCTCTCCCCTTCCCCTGCTGCCTCCTTTCAGCGCGAGGCGCGCACGCTTGTTTTAACAAAGGATCAACCCATTTCGGAATCTCTCTTCCCTGTTTCAATAAGGGAACAGAGAGCAGTGAACTACCTATTTGCTATGCACGTGTGATTCTGTAGCTAAATTGTTTTCTTTCAAACTGACAATTTATGTGCACTTGTCTAACAGCATGGTCGACATTGAAATGCAATAATGAATGTTTATGTGCTTACATCTGAATGCAAATATGGCATGCAATTGCAGAATAACGAGCCCGTAACGTTTATGTCCCCTTACACGACGGAAATACACAGTGGCGCAGCCTGCACGTTTCACTGATGCACTGAGTGTAGTCACACTTGTCTTCCGCTCGCGAGCTGAAGATGTAAATACAGGCCTGAAATTCTGATAATAGCACACGCGGCAACCACACTTTTCTCTGTCTCAAGGCTGCGATCGCTGTCGCACAACAGAACCTCAACACGCTGCCTCAGTTCTATATCACTCACTCCGTGCTCCACTTCCCCTAAAAATAACACCACCTTCAGGGGAACAAGCTGCACAACTCGGCGTGTTTATTCAAAACACACCCTGCAGAACTATTTGAGCGGAACACGCCTTATGCTTATTGTTGCCCTGCATTGCTGTTGTCGTGTCTGAACGTATCCCGCCATGCAACAATGACTCTCCATGTCTATTGTATAAATGAGAGACGAGCCGCCTCGCTCATGCCAAGGAGTGAACGTCCTGCCCACTTCCAGCTTTCAGAAAAAGGGGGCAGTGTTACACAAGAAGAAAAGCAGAGGGATTCACGTGCACACACCGCAGAGCAGGCGCTGCTTTGAAGCGGTGCTGTGATACGGCTGGTATTTCATGAATCAGAAAAGGTAGCACAGTGTTATCTCTCGGTAGTATGCACAAACAGTGTCTGTGTGTGGAAATATGCATGACTGGGCTTGCTACTCTGGCAGGAACCCGTTCGAAACCTGGTCCTCATATTTAAAGTTTGGTGGCAGTGGGGAGATATACATATTACTACCAGCAAACAGGGAGTGCACCGACCGATTAAGTGCTTTTCAGATATTTCACGCTGCCTCGTGACACTGAATAACAAGTCTTAATGCTACGCTCCTCAGCGGTACTAATGTTACCGACCTCAGAAGAGAGAAAGTCAAGATTGGACTCATCAAGATTTGAACTTGTGAGAATCAAGTTATTTGTGCATCTTTGCAGCAAAGGTTAGCACCTTATGCAACAGCCACATTACCATAACAAGCATTGGTATAGCCAATAGGTCTCGCCTTTGGGACCTTATAAGTATTTAGTTATGCAGCACAATATCATTGGTACAACAGCATCAACTGTTGCATGGCTAAACACTTATAAGGTCCCAAAGGCGAGTCCTATTGGCTATGCCAATGTTTGTTTTATTATTATTTTTAGCCATACTGCACAGGAGTCACGCTGCTATACAGCATGGCTACAGATAATTGCCAAAATCTGCAATGCCCACAATGTACAGCATGAACAAAGGGCAGTGGCAGAGCCAATAGTCTCAGAGGTGAGGCCTATTGGCTTTGCCAATGTTTGTTTGGTCTCAGCTTAAACTCCTGTGATCCTGAGCAAATAAGTTATCCGCACATTTGTGTGCAAAGAAAAAAAATGGAAATTTGGCAAAAAATCCTATTATATAAAAAACGCAATTGCGCCCATGTCCATTTCCTAGTGTAAATACATTTGGAAGCAGATAACAACTGTTGTCACAATAAAAGTAGATAACATCTTTTGCCACAATAAACATCCATTTCAATGGAGAAAAGGGCTTTTTTGAAGAGCCTGTGATATAACTACAAATGACAAGAGGTTCAACAAGGACAACATGGAAGAAGAAATGATAAAAGTAGTGTCTCAATCACAGCGTGATCTGTGGAAGGACAGCAGTCAAGCTGAAGCAATCAGTACTTGGTCCAGCCGAAAGAAGAGAATGGGCCAATTAAAAGGCAGCAAATAAGTGACAAAGAAGCCAACAAATGTAAGGCAACGGCCAAGCTACAAGGCCCTTGTTGTATACAATATCTCTCGTGAGCGCATGCCATGCAGGGCATGCGCTGTCGCAGGCGAGATACTAAAAATGAAGTCTGTGCCCCTCTATCTCGGCTGGCTAAAATACATGCTGTAGTGCACTCGGCTCATTCAAACTGCAATTCTAAGGTCGCTGTTGGACCCTCCAGCTCAGGCGCTACCTCCTCTAGGTCTTCAAGGCACTGGTTCTTTTTTCATTATTTAAAAAGAGACCCTAGCAGGCCACTTTTCTAATAGTAAGTCTAGAATCAGCGGTCGTTTACTCTTTAAGATTATGGGCAAACACTGGAACTCATTACGTCTGTCCCTAATCAGCAAAACGACACCACTTTTAGAGACACTTTGAAGATATATGGCCTGATGTACAAAGATACCTAATAAGAAATCTTAAGTTGCATCAAATAACGATTTGTCATTTGTGATTTCTTATTACGAATCTATGAAAAGCGGAACCTGGAAAGGCTGCCGGGCGGTATTTAACTGTTAGCAGCGACTTTTTAACCTGCATTGAACCGTGTATTTTACCCGTTTTTACTTGTGTTACTTCATTGTATATTTGCATCATTTTAAAAATACTTTTAAGATCACACTGCACAATCGATCTTATTTACCTTGTACTTGGAGGCTGCACCTGGTTCCCCCGCCCCGGTCCATCACGGCTGAGTGCCGATTGTGTGGAGGGCGGGGCAGGCAGCACCAGTGATTGGAGGGAGACACTTCCGGTCCGGAGGGGGTGGAGGCAAGCTCTCGCGCCTGCGCCTACTTAGGGCCGATGTGTCAGCGTTCGCGCAGCGGAACCTGGAAAGGCTGCCGGGCGGTATTTAACTGTTAGCAGCGACTTTTTAACCTGCATTGAACCGTGTATTTTACCCGTTTTTACTTGTGTTACTTCATTGTATATTTGCATCATTTTAAAAATACTTTTAAGAACACACTGCGCAATCGATCTTATTTACCTTGTACTTGGAGGCTGCACCTGGTTCCCCCGCCTCGATCCATCACGGCTGAGTGCCGATTGTGTGGAGGGCGGGGCAGGCAGCACCAGTGATTGGAGGGAGACACTTCGGGACCGGAGGGGGTGGAGTCAAGCTCTCGCGCCTGCGCCTACTTAGGGCCGATGTGTCAGCGCTCGCGCAGCGGACGCGCGCAGCGGGCGTGCCGCTGGCGCGCCAAAGGCGTGCCTAAGGCAAGCCCGTCTGCGCCCGTCCGCTCCCGACCTGGACCAGGGGCCACGACCCCTACCCCCACCAACCCCACGGAGACAAATACTAGACCAAAAATCCAGTACTCAAGAGAATCCCTGCTAGCGCTATCACCCATCCAGACAAATGGGAACAAAATGCCATGTAGGAAGGCCTGTCCAGGAAACACCGAAGGACCGTTCTCCTGTCTTGGCTGTTATTGGCAGAGTTTAATGCCTCACGGCCACTCCCATACCGAGATAGATGACCAGCACACCATAAGATGCCTATACTTCAATGCCAGGTCAATACCCAAACATACCATTGACATTTGGGACACCCTAAATGAGAGAAATCCCGATCTAGTTTTTGTAACCGAGACATGCCTGGGGGATAAGAACCTCCCTGATATTGCCAATGCCCTGCCCCCTAAATTTAAAATTCTTAAACAAGATAGGCAGGAACGGAAGGGAGGTGGGGTGGCCATTATATTTAAAGACCACCTCACCTGTCTCCAGCCTGAAGTGGTGCTTACGGGAGAGCATGAAATACTACCATTCCAGGTATCTAGAAATAACCACATACTGCTCGGGGGAGCAGTAATTTACTACCCTCCAGGCCATCAAACTGATTTGAGTGCCAAACTTTTTACTCAACTTTTCCCATTATGCCTAAAACACAAACACTACTTAGTCATAGGAGATTTTAATGTGCACTTCGAGGAAGCGCATAGTATTACTGCCAGGCATTTGGAAAGAGATATGCAGATTCTTAAACTCAAGCAATGGATTGTAGGTCCCACACATAGCGCTGGGCATACTTTAGATCTGCTATTCTCCAATATAGAGTCAACAAGGATCCAGGAGATTATCCCTGTATCCTGGACAGATCACTCGCTTGTATCTTTCACTTTTAATCTGCCGACGAATGCCACCAAATTCATTAAAACTGCACGAGTGGCAAACAGAGCCTGGAAACTAGTCACCCAGGACTGGTTTCAAGTCCACTTCTCTTTAGACAATATAGCTACCCTAGAAGATTCCTCAGCAAATACAGAAGCTATTCGACTCGAAGCCGAAATTTCTAAGACTTTAGATACTTTTGCACCTAAACTCACATTCCAGGCCAGAAATAAGTCCCTCTCTGAAAAGTGGTATTCACAGGACCTTAAGACACTGAAAAGGAAGTGTAAATCACTAGAACACTCCTGGAGAAGGTCGAAATTAGAATCAGACAGAATAAATTATAGGACTGAGTTAAGGATATACAACAACACCATTAAAGCAGCAAAGAAGACCTACTTCTCCACCCGGATAAAAGAAAACTGTAACTCGGCCAAGGAACTTTTTAGAATTGTGAAGGAACTTTGCAAACCAGCCAGTCTGTCTCAAACCCTGCCTCCTTCTGAGGAAAACTGTGAAAGGATTACCGAGTTCTTCTCCAAGAAGATCAGCACAATCTATTCATCATTCACTAATGATCCCTCCCTACCCCAAATCAACTGGGAATATCTACCTCCCTGCTAAAGAAAGCTGGAACAAACATTCATAACCCTGAAAATTATCTGCCTATTTCCCAGCTCCCATACCTCTCTAAGGTCTTGGAGAAACTGGTAAACAGACAACTGGCCAACTAACTAGACACTAACGAACTCCTGGACTGTTCTCAAACTGGCTTTAGAGCCACCAAAAGTACAGAAACCACCCTTTTAGCGGTCCTAGACGACATAAGATCATCGACGGATCAGGGTAAAGCTGTTGCCCTGATCCTACTGGACTTGTCGGCGGCGTTTGACACGGTATCACATGATCTCTTGCTAAAAATCCTTTATGAAAAGGGTATTCATGCCAAACCCCTCCAATGGCTCAACTCTTTTCTGAAAAACAGAACCCAGATGGTACAAATGGGTCAGTTCTTCTCGGAAAAGAAAGACATCAGCTGTGGTTCCCTGAGTCCGACACTTTTCAATGCCTATGTTTCACCCTTGACATTGATTAGCAGGAAATGGGGACGTAATATCTGCGCCTACGCAGACAACACACAGCTGATGATTACCATAGAAGACAGACATGAAGACACCAAGGTCAAGCTAAACAATTGCCTTTCAGAGATGGCAACATGGATGACCAAACACTGTCTCAAACTAAATGCAGGGAAATCAGAGATACTACTCTTTGGTGGAGCACATTTAATCTGGGACCCAACATGGTGGCCACAATCCTTGGGAGAGGCCCCAGCGCCCAAACAGTGCGCAAAAAATGTAGGTATAACCATTGACAACACTCTGTCCATGCAGGACCATGTGCGGACCCTGTGTGGTAGAGGTTTTGCCATCCTAAAACTCCTAAGAAGGCTGTTCCCTTGGATCCCGCTAGATTGCAGAAGGACGGTCACACAGGCACTACTCACTAGCAGATTGGATTACGGCAATGCCCTGTATGTGGGCATGGCAGACTACCTCTTCTCACGCTTACAGGTGTTGCAAAACGCGGCCACCAGGCTTGTTTGTAATAAAGGTAGATTCAGCTCTGCGCCCGCATGCAGGAAAGAACTCCACTGGCTACCCATGCGCCAAAGAGCACAGTTCAAACTGTTGAGTCATGCGCACAGGGCACTGCACAATGTCGGACCTAAAATCCTTCAGAACAAAATTGAATTTTATTTCCCCACAAGATGCCTGAGATCACGACACCAAGCATTAGCCAGACCCAAGCGCATAAAAAGAGTTCGAGCCGGCGGTCGGTCATTCTCTTATCTGGCAGCTAAACATTGGAATGAACTTCCTCTGTACCTGCGCCTTTCCGAAAACTATTTGTTGTTCAGGAAGCAGTTAAAATCACACCTTTTTCCAATGTCATAGGGATAAGTAGCTGAAGACCCCCAATACAACCTACCATATGTTCCGCTAAACACCGCCGTGATATCCGTCAGGATGAATGTCGTGCTTTACATGTACAAATACAAATACAAATACAATGGTAGAATTGGGAGCAATTTGTACACTGATTTCTACTGAATCCATCGCTATTTTGTGAACCAACCTATGTATTAATAGGCTGGTTCACAAAATACCGATTGGTAGTGGGATGCAGTTCAACCTACCTCATTAATTTGCATGGGGTAGGTTGCAAATTGAGACCCACTATGATTGGTTAGAGTCACAGGCGTAGTAGCCGGCTGGAGTTAGTAGACCACCCTGTCTGTGATTGCTTTTAAACAAAGCAATATATTTTTTCTGTAAATGCAGCCTAAATATCTTTATCTTTACATTCACAAAAGGGGAGGGGTCTCTTGGGAACTGCTTCCAGTTTGCAAATTTTTTTGGGTGCTAAAATATCAGTGTTTTGCGAATAGATTTAGATTGCAAAACTTTAATACGCAATTAAGGAATTGGTATTTGGAAGGGATGCTCTTCACATGTCTCTTCCGAATGCTAATTCTGTATTTAGTCTGAAATCCAAATTGTGATTCTGTAACATGTTCCTGAATCTCAGTTTGGGTTTCCTACATCTAAAAGAGCCATTTTGTTGTCGCAAATGGTCAAATTTGACTTTCTGACCATAAAATCACCTTGTACACCAGGCCTTTATTTATTCTGATGCCGTTGCTCTCTTTGCTTTCCATTTCTGTCTTCCTTGGGCAGCAGGACACATCTATGGGGAGCAGGTGCACTGTACAAATTTGTTTCTCCCAATCATTCTTAGCGAGTTGACCTGAGAATTCCATTTGTAAAGAATGTAGTATTATTTGATAGACGGAGAGACCCCATTAATAACAGTAACAAATATGTAGGTGCCTGTCTTGGACCAGGAGATGATTAGGTGATCCATTAAGAAGATATTGTATTAATAATCATACTTGAATCTCGGGTCGTTGATAATTGCAGCCTTTCAACAAACACACCTTCCAGGGAAAGAGGGAGCAAAACTGGCCAAAGATTGGAGGGGTGTAATGTTCTATATCAATTTGACTCCAAATTCCAGGAGATATTGGCGGGGGGCTCATTTCAGTTTCAGGTAGGGTGCTGTTGACACAGGCATGACACAGGTCTGGTCGATATACCATGATATGTTACAGTTGTACGAATAGAAGAGAATGGTCAAATGATCCTTGTTAATATGTAAGCATGTAACAATCCAATTCAGCCTACCATATTGCTTTCAGTGGGAAGAGCTTACATGGAGGGCCAATATTATTTATTGGAGTAATGAAGAGTTTAAATATGCTTGATGTTATAGCATTTGAAGCATTCCATAGGGGGAGAATTCTCTCATTGCTATTGGCGAGGTTTGTATAGTGCTGGTTGTTGTCTTTTAATTGCTTCACACATGTGGGTTTACCCCTAGTAGATAGCAAGAAGACAGTAAGGAGCTTTAGTTTAGATGACTGACTCTGAGACCTAGAAGATCATTCTCCTATGTAGTAGTAGTAAGATCCTCCTATCTTTAAACCGGGAATAAGATCCCGACAAGAAATCTTAGCCCAAATATTCGGACATATGTGGTAGAGGAGGCTGAATTTACGAAACAGAGAACAGATTTCTTTGAAATTAGTGATACCCTAGAGATGTCAATGGAAAGACTTTAAGATAATTATAAGAGGAGCTTGTATTTTATTACCTTCAGGCAAGTTGGAGGCATTGACCCATGTCCGCATTTGCTTATAAAAGCATTAACTAACAATCATGACAAATAAATGGGTCCCTAAAAAGCCTGTGTAGATTTGGGTATGGTGAATATCTGACTAGACTACATGTGGAAAGTGATAAATTCAGGACATTGCTGCCTTTGTGGTTGATAAGGTATCTAGCAGTGGTTTAGGAGAAGTTATTGCACATTGTTTAAACTGTAATAGATCTCTTGTTATTTGCCAGACAAGGCAAATGTTAATATTGGCTTGTATAATAAAAAGATTACAATTATATTTTAAAAAAAATATATTTATTCTCCTGAGCCATTGGCCCCTATTTAACACTCTTGTATTCTGGGAGACCTGCTTCCTCCCATTGCTGTAATGCATTTTGCTTTGCCTATAGTCGGTCAAGTAGAAGGCACGCATTAAAAACAACAAGCATCTTAACATGGGTATTTTTGCCACGCATAATAGTGATAGTGTTCCAACACTGGCATCATCCATCAATCATACCTACGCAACTAATATTACTTCCATTTTGGGGCCAGGCATTTACATTTATTACATCATTCATAAAATCATTTCACATTTTCAATATTATATGTATCTCATATCACTTTTTTCATTGCAGGTTTTGTTATGTGAATACCATACACATGAGAGAGGCATTCAGCATAAAAGACTTATGATCTTATAATCACATAAAGCAGGGTTGAGTCTTCCAAGTCCGTAGAGCTGCATCTATCCCTTGGCATAAACCCTAGCTGGGTGGGGTGTCTGCCTCTACGTCTTTGCCAGATTTTTTCTAATGCTACGAGTCCATGATCTAGACATCTGAAAGAAACACGTTAGTTATAGATTTCGCACCTTAGAGTTACCCCCAGGCGTCAGACTGGATCTGGAAAGTTTTTTTGTCAGCAGTACCTCTGTGTGTCGAAAGGTGGCGTCGGTCGGCTCCGCGTCCGTCGTCTGCGTCGTGGTCGCCAGGATGACATCGCGGCTGCTACTTAGACGCCACCCTCGGGCGCTGACATCAGTTCTTTCTTTTTCCACACCAGCCAGCGCAGATCCGGGAAGAGCGGCACCTCAGTCATTTTTTTACTAAGTTTTTCTCGACTGAACAGGTGCACGAGGGATGCCTGCTTTCAAGGCCTGCGGCTCCTGTAACCGACTAATGTCGGTGACGGATCCGCACCGCGTGTGCCTCTTTTGCCTGGAGCGCGACCACGACCCCAAGGAGAGGTAGGTTTTACCGAATGCAGAGCCTGCATTGTTTGGAGTATCTATACCAATCATTTACTATATCTCAAACCCTTCGTGGGCTGAGTGTTTTGAAAATAGTGCAACCCTGCCGGATTTCAGAAAGACCAACATATATGCACCTAATCACCATTAAAATTCATTATATTTAAATGTACCTCATAAATATTCATAATACATATCTTACACATTACTGGATTGGACAAACCCAGACCATTAGCTGTTCATTCTTCCGAAATCAATTTTTTGACCTTCAATGTTTGTTTAGTTTAGATTTGTTTCAACAGTAACATTATCCATAGACATTTAGAGCACTGATAGTATGTTAGATACTGACGATACAAGTGCAAGTGTTGGACCTGGTGGCCCTCTATGTAGAGCCACCTCAAACTTTTTGCCTTCACTCCCTTACTTTGCTGAACCCATTTTTGTTGACATTTAGCACTCTGTGCACTTTACCGCTGCTAACCAGTGATAAAGTAATTGTGCTCACCTATTAATAAATGGTGAAATTGGCCTACACCTATATGGCCCATTTAATTTACTTGTACGCCCCTAGTATATTGTACTACTTGTACCCAGGGCCTGTAAATTAAATGCTGATAGTGCGCTGCAGCACCTATTGTTTCTCCTACTAAACATTTCTCATGTCTGTCACTGCACCCTCTATGTGCTGTTTTAGACTGCCATTTCAACCTGGCAAAAAAAACCTTTTGACAGGACTAATCCTTCCTTTTTTATACTTATAAATCACCCTAAGTTAGGCCCTAAAGGCCCATAAGGCAGGGTGTAGTGTATATTTCAAAAGTAGGACATGTATGTTTAAGTTTCACAAGTCCTGGCAGTGACAAGCTCCTAAAGTTGTTTTTTCACTGTTGCACGGCCTATCTCTCCCATTGACTAACACTGGGTTACCTTATTACATTTAATAAGTGATAACGTTGGATTGGGAGGAGATAGAGGTATGCTGTTTACACTCTAACAAATTGTAATTTAAAACCCTCTTTAAAGGTGAAGTCAGATTTTAAGTTACAATTCTGAAAATGCCACTTTTAGAAAGTTGCCGTTTTCTTGTCATAACCATTTGTGCCTTCTACCAGTAATCTGGGTCACATAACTTTGACTGGGTCTGCTGTTGGGGTTTGTGCATGCCTTCCAGACAGTGGCACAAGGGGCTTAGGCGTGGACAGGATGGGCCATCATGACAGGATGAATGGGGAGGAGCTATACCCAGCCCCGCTTTAACTTCAGAGGCTCTGCCTCACACATGCACAAAGAAATCTGACACAAGGCCTGCCTGTTTTTTGTTACGCTGAGACAGTTTGGAACCTTGACAGGGGAAGGGAACAACTTTCCAGAACCAGGTGTAGGGGCAGGACAACGAATCTCCCCCCCATACAAAGGCTGACGTCAGGTATAAATATTGGACATCCAAAGCCACTCATCAATCACTCCTGGACCTGTGGAACTTACATAAGGACTGCCCTGCTGCTTGAAGGATTCCTTGATTGTTTTAAATGTGCTATCTGTATGCATGTTTGATGTTGCTGAACTGTATTTTTATGGCTGTTTGGCTGAAGTAAAGTAATATGATGATGATGAATGCCATTTTGTCTGAGAAGGAAGCCTGGAGATGCGTGTCTTTGTCCCAGGTTACCCAGTGGTCAGTTAGCTGACCTGTGTGATCTACAGGGACACCACAAGCTTCAGAGACCTCCTTGCAACTGCCCAGCTGACCTGCTGCAACTGGGCATGCCTGGACCTGCTGCTAGACCAGCCTGAACCTCCTGCTGGACTCTGCTGAAGTGAGTCCTTGATCCCCCAAGAGGTGCCTCCCCAGGTCCTGGACTCTTGACTGGCTCTAGAGAGAACTCCTCCTTGCCGAACTGAAGGCTGCATAAATCAGGCGCAAAGCGACACGAAAACCCCTCAAAGTTCCTTAGCACAGCTGAGAGCCTCATCGGAAGTGACTCTGAGCAATGCAAAGCCCCATAATGCCTCACTGCACAGCTGAAAGCTTCATTTGAACCGATGTCAAGTGATGCAAAGCCCTGCAAAGCTTCACCGTACAACTGCAAGCTTCATTGGGACCGACGCCGAGTGACACGAAGCTTCACAAAGCAACGCCATGCAAACCTCGATCAAAGAACATAAGGTTCAACTCCCAGTGGGCCAAACTTGATCCTTTGCCTGGCCTGTGTTCCATCACGGTCGGCCTGAACTTGTAACTTTGTCCTGGTCCAGTGCGACCAGATAACCATAGTTGGCGAACTTCTAAAACTGCTTATCTCTGGTTCTACTTATTAGATTTTCGTCGTTCTGGTTATGTTATGTTTATTGAAATTTACTCTGTTTTTCTAAATTGGTTTGGGTTTTTCTTGTGTTGTGTCTTCACTTTAATACTGTTTGTGTGCTGTACAAATACTTTACACATTGCCTCTAAGTTAAGCCTGACTGCTTTTGTGTCAAGCTACCAGAGGGTTAAGCACATTAATTTAGTGACTTTTGTGGTTCACCCTTATAGGGATTGTAGTTGTTACCTGAGTGGGGCTTCCCCCCCACCCCACTCAACCGTTGACCCAATTTCTTACATCAAGCATCTATATTGAGATATCCCTTCTATCACACTTAAGCTTCCTGGTGCCCGGTTGACTATCCTGACACAGAGCGCAGTTTAGCCAATCACAAAGCACGCGTCATTTACTCAAAGTCCCATCGTGTCTCATCATCGGATATTCAAATACAGGGATCATCAGCAAAAATGGCAAATATTTTTTCTTGGTATTACCATATTGCAGCATTGTTCTTATTGTAGGCATCTCACCATTGCCTTTTTTAGGTCGAGCCTTGGCAGTGCATGCGCTGCTCTGTGAGCCATGCTGCATTGGAGTATGTACTTGAAGCCCCGCCCACACTCCGCCCATATTTGCCATTGGCTTGTGTCATTGTCCTTCCTAAATGCTGGCTTCTGATTTATTATTAGGCTTGTTAGTCCCTTCTTAGTACTGTCTTGTGTTCATTTGTAACCTCCCAGTAGAACTGGCCCTTTTACTTCGGTTGTTACACAGTACGTCTTCTTTAGTCTGTAAGCAGTATTTTCTTTAATGAGTTTCTCTTAGTGCAGGAGGGGAGGAGGGTCCCTCGTGCACAGTTGTGACCACCGGCTTGTTTATTTAATTCGTAGCAAACAGGAGCTCTTCAGGGGCCATGGGCGACAGAAGGGGGCAACACAGCGATGTCTTCAAGCATTTGCAATGCAATAGGTCTCGCATTTGCTAGAATTTAAGCTATTGGCATTGTAAATGACGATGCCTTTAATTTATGTTTTTAAAACGAAAACGTAAATAAAAGGCATTGTCATTTACAATGCCAATAGCTGAAACTCGCATACATTTGAGACCTATTGCATTGCAGATGCTTGTTTTTTTAGCTGCCCTTCTCTATTAGGCCAAGCAGAATTAATGCAAGTCTTGCAAGACTAGGGAGATTAAAGAGACATGCCTCCAGGTGTGTCATCGATTAGATATTAAGAGGAACAAGTCTTTCTCTATATTGTTTATTCTTGAGAAGATCTTTGTTAAATCCAAGAAAGCTTCTAAACTCGTTTGATATCTTACGTTTTATATAAGGCATTATATAAGGTAAGGTCCAAATGTAAACACAAAAAAATAGGTCTATCTCTCAAACTTTTGGCAAAGTCTGACGTCAGATGGCTAAAAGCCTGATTGACTACACATACATAAAAGCAGTTGGTGCATTAACTCACAGAGCTATTTCTTCTTTTATGACAGAAATGCCCACTTCACTATAAGCACGCAGTCTAGTAAGCATGGAAAAACATGAACATCATAACTTTCTGGCAGCTTTCCAGACATTTTTAAATATTTGTGGCTCGAAAATCATTTTTTCCATCGATTGTGATGGCATAATAGTTATTTTTTTTAACAAATCTAGACAAGGAAGCTCAAATGAAACGACTAGATAGAATGAGTTTTCAAGTCACAAGCTCTGTGTACCTGCACTGTATCTGCATAACTAATGGAGAAGGTACTTGGAGGACGAGAGCAAATGTATATCCAAGCCCCACCCACAAACAGAAATAAACAGAGGCTTTGAAATATGAAGTAGACAAAAAGACAATTGCCCATAATGACCCCCTAAGGCCTTTACCCTGAGAGGCATGTTAAATGATTTCATTTAATTTACAGATTCCCGTTTTCCAGAGAGGTGGTACAGTTCTCGCCCTAAAGACTGCAGTGGGAAAGTCCAGCGAATGGATGAAGGACATTTCCTATGAACTCCGAGTTGCTCTGGACTGTAAGGTGCAGTATTATAATATGTCATTCTCTTTTGATGACTTCAGGCCTTATGTTTTCTCTGATACCCTCATGACGTCCACTGGGAGCCGTTCAAAACCACAAAGCGATGGCTTGAAATGGTCAGATTTTCAGCCACACTATGGCTAGGAAGTCTGACCATCTGGACCCTCCAATGCAGAATTACCTTGAGTGGGTCTAAAATAGAATTACAGTGGCCATAGAGGAGCACTCTCTATGTCTGAGAGCACTAAGGAATGAAGATTACATTTGAAATAAATAAGATTAAGAATCGAGCATTAAATGACATTAAATCTAGTCAAGTAAAATGAATCTCTGTTCAATTAAGATTAAATAATCTAGATTAGATTAATTTTGAAAGATGTTTTAGGGGCCGAATGTGAGATTGGTGGGTGGCCACCGTCTACCTGGGTGGCAGAGGTGATTACCATACTGAGAGAACGCCACCGGTCCAAGCGGTGATCTCAGCGCCCTCAGACGAAATGCTCTCATGGTGGCTCCTTTGAAGCACCACAGTTTTCTGTGCACCAAACATTTTTGCTTTTTAAAAATAGACTCCCAAAGCTGGAGTTTGTTTATGAAAAACAAAAAAAAACGAATGCACCTCACACCCTGGGAGTTCTCTCACAAGGCGTGGAAGTGATTTTCTTTTTCTGTCTGTTACTACCAGGTTTTTCCTGGTGGTGACATCCAGAAAAAAAGCCCATGAAGCTGTCCACTCTATATAGCGCAGCCGTGTGATGTCCCTACTTGGACAGTCCCTAATCCATTGACCCCTCTGAGTGAACTTTCTAATGGAGCCTGCGGGGGCACCGCCATCTGAAAGATGATGGCCCATCCAACTCTAAATAGAGCAGGTGGACCAAGGGCTTTTTGGACAGGGTGCTGTCACGAGAGTGTACGCTGTCCTTCAAACTCTAAATTGGCCCCTTAATGTTTAATGTAATAGAATAAATGGTGGGGGTGCTTAGGGATTTAGCTTGTGGAAGGCACAGAGAGATGGTTACCTGCACTTCAGAGATTTAATTCTAAACTGGCACAGAGGATTTCCCCATTGGAAAAAATAAAACAATTTCTTTGAAGAATTTAATTTTAGGAAGGCTAAGGCCATCCAATATTTTACATGGGCAGAATTGGGTGTCAACTAGATTGAGTTACACCATTCTGCATTAGCAGATCTTCCTGCAGAAGAACTGGGCTGCAGGGGACTCAACATGACAGGGAGAGGAATTGTGATTGGAGGCACAGCATTTATGAAATTTTATATATTCATCTGAAATTAAATTATATAGATCCACACTGTGGACACCCCTTCCTAGCTCTGGTGTTTCATCACATAATCTATTGCTTTTTCGGGTTTGTAGTGATAATTCATATAACTTGAGCAAGTTACATTTGTGTGTGATTGAGGGTTAGGCAAGGGGAGAGACACAACAGTCTAGATGTCAGGCATTACTGAGCTCCCACAAGGCCTAGTTAGTTTAAGTCACAAAATTAAAGAGGTTACTTTGATCCACAATTGGCTAGTAGGCATAAGCAGAAAATCCTTCCTCTGAGAAAATTACAGTGCTATAAATTCAAAAACAACAATTAAGTTGTAAAATAAAGAAGGTGAAAAGTTCAAACGTCAAAAAGGCAAGGGATTTATATGCAAAATGTTACAGAATTAAGTTGATTAGATGTAGGAATAATAGCAAAACAGACGAAAATGTTGTTCAATGTTATTTTGTAGGAAATGCAAAAAATGTAAAAATAAATGTCCTTCATCAGACTTAGGCACACTCAGTGGATGACCCCCATGTGAGCACTGTGAGATGAATAGGACACGTTACAACGCAAACTTTTACAACACATGCCTTTACAATGCAGTTTTTACATCGCAACATCCATTACAACGCATGATTTTACAATGCATGCCGTCACAACACATTTTTAGAAACTACACTTACAACTCATTCCATTACAACGCATACCATTACAATGCATAATATGATTAGGGCAACAGTAGTGTAAGTGTAGGATAGTGTAGGGGTAAAAATTACTATTCCCACTCCAGTGAGTGCAACAGTAGGGTAAGTGTTGGTTAGTGTAGGGGTAAAAATTACTATTTCCCATTACTTATCTTATAATGCTTTGTAATGGCATGCGTTGTAGTGGCATGCATTGTAATGGCATGTGTTGTAGTGACATGCGTTGTAATAGCTGTGATGTAAAGGATGTTGCATCGTAATGACTGCGTTGTAAAGGTAGTGCGTTGTAATGACTGCGTTGTAAAGGTTGTTTACCCTGTGAGATAGACATTGATGATTGGCATATTAAAATTTGTTCCATTGGACTTAGAAGATGTAGTCTTTAACGTCTTTCCAAAAAACTCACACACATGGAAAAAACACAAAGTTTAATCCATCACCATTATTTCTGTTTCAAGGAGATATGAAAAGTTGTCCTAGTTGTCAGGAGGTGTGGCAGATGGCATGTAAGGAGGGTGGTGAAGTTGTCCTAGTTGTCAGGAGCAGTGGCGGCTGGCATGTAAGGAGGGTGGTGAATATAAGTAAAATAAATACGTGAAAAAATAATAATTCCACTTACCTTACTGGCGCCATGTCCTCCTTGCTCAGGTCTTCTCCAGCGCGGGACCCAGGAAGCTGCAGTAACCAACCCTGGCGCTACTCTCATGCACCATGAAAGAAGGGCCAGGATTGGAGAGAGCAGCCTCCTTTGGCGCTCCCAAGGACACTGGAGCCCTATGCTGTCTCTAACCCAGCTGTTTAGGACAGCTGGGTTAGAGAGGTTTAAAATGCGCATTCTGGCTGGCCGTCGCAAGATGGCCGGCCAAAAAGACATGCACACTTTAAACTTAAAGTGTCCTGCCCATTACTGCTTTCTACTGCCTGTCTGGCAGCAGCAGAAATCAGAAAGCCCTGCCCACCGGACTGACGCTCGGCTCGGGACGGGTTTTGAAAAATAAATTGGTAATAAATGAGCTTATTGCCATTTTATTTTTCCATCCCTGGGGGCAATTGTTTAGTGGGGTGACACTCCTCCGCCTTAACGGAGGAGCCGCCCCAGGTCAAGAGTGGATTTCATTCAGCATTGAAGAATTTCCAAAACGCTAGTAGCAGTGAACAAGCATTCTCAAATATTAATGATTAGTTTCTTTCAACTTTTCCCAATTGCTGAAGTGTTCACACAACACTGCTTGGTCCACTAGAATGTACAGGTTCAGGAGGTTCACTGTAATTCCTCCTGGCTCCTAGCTTCTGTGTGCTGCAGCCTAAGTAGGGTAGTTTCACAGAAGCCTTTACCACCATTAACCTAGCGAGAGTTGGAGACCAGTGCCATTAGTACTGTAGTAAATACTTAAGTGTAGATGTTCAGGATATAGTGAGCTAAATTTCTCTCCTTTTCTCAGGCAGACTTATAAGAATTATTCTTCTGTTCATCAGGTAGAGGTGCATTTTATCCTCTTCAGATCCAGGCAGATTCCCTCCTTTGTAAAATAGCAGGCTTTTCTTTACCATGTTAGTAACAAAGTGTTGACTTTCTTTCTTGGCTTCATGGTTTGTGGCATCAAAACTATTCCAGAGCTCCATGCACCCAAAATAGTCACTCCCAGTCTAAGCTGTGCAAAACTCTCAACTGCCTTCCAAATCCACCTCTCTTCCTCCGAGTTCACCCTACTAAATTTCAAAGCAAATCTTGTCTACAGCAATTTGGAAATAGAAAAGTATTTTATTTATTTATTTATGGTTTTTGTAGAGCGTGACAATCATCCCCAAGGGGATATCACGGCGCTGAGTTGCTCCCTATTATTTTGGAGGTTCACTAGATCGCACAAAAAAGTCCTTAAGTCCTAAACAACCAGGTTTTTAATTTCTTCCTGAACCTAAAAGATGTTCTTCAGTGAGGCGGAGATCTAATGGTAGCATGTTCCACTGAACAGCTTTCAAATACGAAAATGAACATCTCCTGCACTTACTTTCTTTATTCACTTTGTTTTAGCCAGTGCAAGGTTGTGTGATCTCAGATCACATGCTGGAGTATAAAAGTTGACTGTAGCTTGTAGGATTTTAGGACCTGTGTTTTAAAGTGCTTTGTGCGCTTGGCAAAGAAGTTTAAACCTTGCTCTTTGCCGCGTGGGCAACCAGTGCAGGGTAGCTAAACAAGCAGATGCAGAAATATGTCTGTCTTTATTACAGATCAATTTGACTGCTGTGTTTCATATCACTTGGAGTCATGAAAACAGATAGTCCACCATGCCCGTATACAGTGCATTCCCATAGACCAGTCTACTGGTTATGAGAGCCTAGACTATGGTTTTTCTCCAATTGACTAGTATCCAGGTGAAAAGTCTCCTTAAAAGTTTTTGAATGCCAAAACACTTGCCACAGATGGCCTTGACTTGTTCTTGCATTGATAGAGAATTATCTATGAGAACTCCAACATTTTTTGCTACCTTCTTGGGCTCTGGAGCAGCACCCAGTAGGGTTGGTCACCACGATGAGTCCCTAATCAAATTTGCCCCACCTAAAAGTAGAATCCCAGACTTTTCGGTGTGCTGTTTAAGACTGTTCTGTCATCAGTTTGTTTCTGGTTTCGGCCTGTCTTTCTCCTTTTGGTATCACCAGCTGCTTATCATCTGCATAGGCGCAGATATCAAATCCCCATCTCTTGACAATTTTTGCAAGGGTGGAAACATAGGCATTAAATAGTGTACGGCTCAAAGATGAGCCCTGTGGGACTCCATAATAGAAATGTTGATCTTTTTAACCAGAGCATATGTGGGAAGGCTTCTGCAGCAAGGCTTAGTCACTTCAAAGGCGTCAAAATGCCACATTTCCATAACAAAGGCATAGAGGACAAATGACAAAAGGGTGTATTAACTTAGAAAGCTAATTCCAGATTGCAGTGGTATGTAAGCCAATCCTAAGAATGCACCATAGCCCTCCAGAGTTGCAAAAGTAGTTGGAAGCGTCACATCGACTACATCAAAGATCACCCTGAAATCCAGGAATGACAGGCATTGCCCAAACCAAGAATATGGAGGACGCCATGAAACAAATGAGGATCCCCATTTCATTGTGCCATTTCAACCTAAAGCCCTTATGTTAGCAACAGAGGGAGTTGGATGAATCAATAGGATTTTGGAGCTTGAATGTGGTGTTTTTTTCAGTGAGTTTGCCTATGATAGGGAGCTTGTGATTGGTTTTCAATTTGAGATTTCAGACAGGTCAAGTTTTGATTTGAGTGAGTTGTGGTCCCCCTCGGATATTTTTATTATCCTACACCTATAACTAATATAATGAATAGAAGTTTTATCGTGCCAGCCCAGATGTTTTGCTGTCCTTGAAGAAGATGGTTGACCAGAGATTGACCAGCCAAAAACTCCTAGAAGCAGAAACAGGAGCCCCCATATTAGTATTGAGTGAAGCCTTTGAGCACTCGAATAAAGACCTATTAAATAGTTTACCAGAAGTGACTTCTGGTATAATCTATTCTACTCCACCACTTGTAGGCAGTGACTGTGATACTTATGACCTTAGTCAGCCATTTTCTGACTCACCAAGAACACAAATGGAAGGATCTGAATGTATATTACGGGGGACACCTCCAGCAGAAGGCCACTCTAGTGTTGTAGCTGAGCTACATGATCTTAGTGCCCTCTCCTTGAATATTGCTAGCATTAGATCTAAACTATCAGACAGTAACTGGGTCTCCTTCATTTCAAATCACCAGACTATATGCCTGCAGGAGACCTGGTCACGAATTGTTACTCACATAAATGGTTTTCTATCGGTATATACACCAGCAATGTTTTCCCCTAGTGGGCACCATTGTGGCCTTTTAACATTAATAAGCACTTATGGGCAGTTAAAGTGGTAAAGACTTTAGTGGACTCCCCCCATTTTCAACTAATCTGCTGTTCCTTGGTGGGGGCGCCACTTTTGGTTCTGATAAATTTTTATCCTAATAATTTTATTAGCAGCAATGATAATGTAATCAACTCATTAGCCAATACTGTAGATGTGTTTTTATCAAGCCTGAAATAGGATTATGTGATCATTTGGGGAGGGGATTTCAGTCTTACACTATGCCTCACTGATGTTGATCATGTTTGTGGATTGATGGCTAACAATGATCTTGCTCACCTTTCGCATTTTATGCATAACCCATGTGGTGATAAAATGAAAAGGTCACTCATGACCTTATTCTTGGTGTGGACTTGGCAACAGATGAAATTTGTCAAGAAGTAACCTTCATAGGGGGGAGGCAGTGGTTCTACAATTGATTTTATTGTATTATCTAAATCATGGTTCAAACAAGGTTTTAAATGACCAGATCCTTAATGTAGTGATCAGTGACCATAAACCACTGGTCTAACGCCTTATTATGGATCTGATTATGCCTTCTGCCGATAGGATGAATTGCCCAATAGAATATTCTAGGAATAGGGGGATTCAACAGAAGTGGAGGGATGTGGATGCAGGGACCTTTTAGCCCAACTCATGGTGAACCAAAGGGCCCAGATTGAGATCTGCCTAAGTGAACACCCTTGACCTAGGGCACCTTTTGCAGCGTGTTTAGAAATCTGCGCAAAGGAGTATTTATTGGCACCTATCAACCTGCGCCCTCAAAAACACAAAAAAATGGATCAATAAAACCTGCTTGCAAGCTCTCTCTAACCTTTGCAAAGCCCTCAGAAACTTCCCTGGGATTCCATCTGACATTAAGCATTGTAGGATACCCTACAAGGAAGCTCTTAGGAAGAGAAATGAAGAGATCAGTAGGGATGCTTGGGAGCAGTTGGTCTGTGCCTCAGTTATGAAGGATGGGGAGGAGAAGATAGTTATTATCCCCTTCTATTTCAGCTGCCTGAAAACATTTGTAGAGGTGATCATTCCATTGCATGAATGGGTTAACTACGTCTCCAAGCTGCATGATCTTAATGACCACACACCTACTGAACCAGATGCCACATTAGATTTTTACAACCTAATAGGTGTAAGTGTAATGGATATAACTCTTGGTAATGTTATTTCAGCTCTAAATAGATGCCCCAGCCATAAATCTCCTGGACCGGATAGGGTCCCAGTTGACATTTTTAAAAACAACTTATCTTTTTGGGCCCCAGTTCTCTGAATCTTTTAAGAAGTGCGTCTAGCTCATTCCGTCTTAAGTCGTAGTCACGGATAACGATTGTTCCAGGTTTTAAGAAGGGAGATAAAGTGATCCACAATGCTATCGGCCAATTTTCCTAATAGATGCCACAGCTATGATTTTAGGTAGAGTCCTGTTTGATCAACTAGAAACCTGGGCCAGTGAAAAAGCCATTCTAGCAGCAGCTCAAAACGGCTTTCGGCAGGGTTTAAGCGCTGTTGATAAATGCCTGAATCTAAACCTAATAATGAGCAAGTATGTGGCTGTTAAAGGGAGATGTCTATTTTTGACATTCATGGATTTAAGTGCAGCATTGATAACATAATAAGGGAGAAATTGTCAACCATGCTGCTAGTTTACGGTGCCAACCCCAAGATTTATTATCTTTTTGCCCAGCTGCATGCAGATGTGAAAGGCAGGATTAGGTATAGGGCAAGTAGGGAGTGTACTCCCTATATTAAGATTAGGAAGGGTGTTCGGTTTTTATATCAACGGCTTAGAGGCCTGTTTGATTGAAGCCGCAGCCGAACCACCCTGGGTAGGGACACGGCAATTGCTGGAACTTATGTATGCAGATGACTGCTCCTCATGGCACTGCAGAGAGGGGGCTACAGATTAATAGTTTGGTGAGTTTTATGACTGATATGGGACTCTTCCGAAATTAATCTAAATCATATGCAATGGTTTGTAGGCAACCGCAAAGTAGGCTATCTCCCTTTTTTATTGATAGAACAGCTCTTAAATGCGTTTCCACTTTCACGTATCTAGGAGTACCTTTTGACAACAAGAATTGCTGGCTACACCTTGAGGGAGTTAGGGTAACAGAGTTTGAGCAGGCAACTGCGTCCTTAGGTAAATGTGCTACCAAACTGGGATCCATGCCCTCAGAAACACCGTTGACCATCTATAAAGCTAGACCGATTTCTGTTGCCACCTATGGGGCTGGGGTGTGGGGGCACACTGATCCTTCACCCCTCCAGCACAGTGAAAACAAGTGTTTACGCAAGTTTGTCAGTCATTGCCTCCCAGTATCCTTTCCACAACAGTCCATGAGGAGCTTAGCCTGAACTTTATAAGTGACTTAGTGAGGATGGCTCCAATTCTTTTGTGGCTGTCGAACTGATGCAACTGGTCAACACTGATTGAGGTACAAAAGATTAGTTGCCTCAAGATCGTGTAGCAAGAGCTTGATGCCATCGGTAGGTCTGTCTTGTTCCACCATGATAAAGGGAGAATTACTATGCCGAATGAGTGACTGAGGTGTGAGGCTGATTAATAGAATGGCATGGTGCTGGCCTACCTCTCCCTTTGAACAACCCCCTGCATTGAGCCCTATTTGCTAAAAGACCCACCACATCAAAGATTTTATCTGATAAGGTTTAGATTGGGTTTGGCTCATCTTTTGGTGTCCTACATCTCTAAAATGTTTGCTACTAAAGACCTGATACCCTGTCCACGTGACTCTATTGTTACGCATTCGCAGTTACATATATTCTACTTCTGTGATCTTTATAGACCGCAAATAACTCATCTCCTCTAACCCTTTACTGAGAACACTAATATATTCGGAAGTGTAAGGAGGCTCTGACTCGTATACAATTGCTCCAGATGTATACAAATTTATTTCCTCGGCTATTAAATGTAGGTGAATTGTGGGGAAATAAGAGCAGTATATTCCTTGAAGGTTTTTATTTTTTGTGTTATTTATGAATTACCTATTGTTTTTTAAAATGTTTTTAAAAACTTGACTTGAGTATTATATTCTCATCTGGTAATGAATTGATGATTTGTGTTGCATAATTAGGTACATGGACTAGGAGGTATGAGTTGAGGTAATTAGCTTTTTAGTGTTTATGATGGGTTTATTTCACTGCCAGGAATATGTATAAAGTGCAAAATTGAATAGAAAATGTGACATGTGGTACCTTTTTAATGGGGCAGAGAGTTTGGATTGAGGGGCAGCTTCTTGAATATTAGTATATTCATTAACTGGAAATGTCCCTTTTATGTGCATCTTTCTGATTCTATGTATTTTAACATGTTTGCATGCTTTTTGGTTGATGCATATCAGAATAAAGCTTATTAAAGAAAAAAGGAAGAGTTAGTTGTGTGTGTGATTTTGCCAGGTTGAAGGGAAACTCTTGCTCAAGAAAAGTATTGATAATGTTTTGAATTGGTGGAGATGGCTGGAACATGGAGAATATGCTCCTTAAGTTCACCAGGGATTGGACAGAGGCAGGCAGCTTACTGTACCCTAACTCTTTAAGACAACTAGATCTTTGCCAGTTGAACAGAAGGTTGTTAAGGAGACTTAGGTGACTTGAGAACACTGAATGACATACCAATGTTTTCATTTTGATGGCACTACCAAACTTGTTCTTTTCAATCTGAGCATATCGAGTTCAGGTTTGAGAGGCATTTATAAGCATTAGAGAGAGAAATTGTTGGAATGCTGTACCATGTGCCGAATGAGCCTCGATTCTCCTATGATTCTGCATTCATATTTTTGTTGGAAAATAATTAAAAAATAACTTGTTTAAACGATTGGTGCAATGTAATATATGAGCTGATAATAATGTTTTTTTAATTAATATTAGATAGACTGTTCTAATGGATACTTCTGACCGCAGATTACTTACCTTTTAAATACTTCCAGACAGCAGCTGAAGAATTTTTTCAGCAATTACCTCGCACCCTGGCAGGTGGCGTTATGCGGTTCCGTGTTGACTTCATCCCTCTCTAGAAATGATGCTGGAGCCACATATAATTGTCAATTGTGTGGGCTGATGTCAAATCCTTTCTGTGCCTTTGGATGCAGATTCAGAGTTCACTTCCTCATCATTTCTATGTTTTGTCGAGATTTGTGTCAAACGTTTTCACACTGTGCAAAGGATTATGTCCTCTCCAAAAGACTACAGGATTTAAGCCCTGCATGGACTGTCACAAACAGATGTCTGTGAGAGATCCCCCACCATGTCTCTGGTGCCTAGGGTCATCGTTTAGCTACAGGTCTTGCAGCAATTGTGCCTAGATGAATCCAAAGTTCATCCTAGACTGCAAAGGCAGGCTCTGTGTTGCCAAACACCTTTGAAAGGCACGTAAGGGCTGGTCCCAGTCAATGATGTGAACCCGTCCACATTCTTGTTCTCGAGGCAAATGCTGAGAAAGTGCTCTTCATATTCAAAGGCATCAGGTAGGTCCAAATCAAAGAAAAAAACACAAGAAGTCTCTTTCTTCTTGTCACTTGTCACCTTTGTCAGGAGGAGTTACGTGAATGTCAGGTTTCCTCTCGGTCTCCTTCCATGGAGTCAAACCCACAACTTAATCCAATCCCACATAAATTCTCAGGCCCATCTGTGACACCACTGCAAGTTATATCCTTCAAGAAGGCTATAGTGCACATTTTTGGCACTCTTCCAGATCTCTTCTGTAAGCCTCTGGGCCCCAAGGATCAAAGGAGGCCACCAGTTGGACTACCATCAGTGTATCTGTGCCTCTTGCCATGGCTGCAGGTTCTCCCCTTGAGCCAACTCCCATCTCGACATTGGCTAAGAATTTTGCCATGTCCCAGTGCGTTGACTACAGCACCGATGCCAGAGGGAAAGCCCATTGTCCTCTTGAACTCAGAAGTAAACCCTACAGGGCCTTGACCAAAGTTCAGCCTAATTCTCACTCAGATGAAACCCTGCCTTTATATCAACCACTCGATGTTCCCTTTGCCTCAGATTCAGTGTCACCATGATGGAGATGACCGAGATGATGAAGTGAACCTTTTACCATGCTGAAGAGAACTTTCCATAGACCTTCGGAAGGCCATTGGACTGAACACTTCCCCAGATACTTGGTTGAACTCCTCCTGATACCCTCCACAGTGGAATCAGCCCCATTCACGTTAGTAATTAGCAGGGAGGCTCAAGTTCTAGACCTCCAACTTTCATCTGTTGAAGTCAATACTAATGTGCCCATAGAATTCCTGTAACCTGGACAGATGTATTTGGAACCACTTCTACCCTTCAACAAAGCTCTGATAGAAAGCCTATTTGTCCACCAGCCAACCGACAGGCTGCCGGACATCATAGACCTATGTCTGGAGATCCTCCTTTCCTGCTGCAACAAATTATACCTGAAAATTGGGTGGTCCTGGCATCAACCAGTATGCTCAACCCTAACTAATTTTGTACTACGCCCACTAAAAGGGAATTCAAAAGTATGGAGGCATTCAGAAAGCAAATGTTCTCCTCTGCCTCCCTCACCCTGCGTTCAGTAAATGCAAGTTGCCTCCTGAGATGCTATTCACATGCTTTGTGGGATATGGTTCACGACATATTACCGGCAGGCCCAGAAGAATGCCGCACTAATCATGCGTAGCTCATGCAGAATGGACAAAACGCCGCAAAATACATAATTCGCTCTGGACTAGACACCACTGACTGGTTGGGCAGTGCAATTAGTGCCAGCGTGGGGTTTCGGCGCCACTTGTGGATGAGATCCATGGGCTTTTCAAGCAACATTCAGGCGTCTCTAATAGACCTGCCATTTGATGGCACCATTCTCTTTGAAGACAGAGCATACTTGACCCTAGAATGCTTCAAAGAAGACAGAGCCACAGTACACTCCCTCAGCCTTTCCGCAACTCTCTGGCAGTATCTCCCACAGTTTTGCCCCTTTTGCAGCTTCAGAAGAGGCTTGGCACAAAGACAACGCCAAGGTCAATCTCCACAACAACAGAACCCTCGGTCATTTTAAGGTTGGGAATCATTATCCAGGCCCTCAGAGGCAATGTATTGCTCAGCCCTCTGCCCCTTCTGCCATAACCTCCAAATCACTTTAGCTTGCCCTCAGAGGCACATAGCCATGCCGTTGGAGGCAGGATTAGGTATTACATCTTCTGGTGTCAAAACATCAAATCCAACTGATGGGAGCTTCATATCGTTCAGCAAGTATACATCCTCGCTTTCCTTTCTACTCCGCCACATATGCTGTGTATACCAGAGTGGTCACAGGACCACTAGTCCATCTTACTGAAGACATTCCAAGCTCTTCTGGAGAAAGGGCCAATTAAGAGGGTCCTGGCATCATAAATCGTGACTGGATGTTACTCCCGTTATTTCCTGATTCTGAAGAAGGATGGAGCCCTACGTCCTATTTGAGACTTTTCCATCTCAACTTCCTTCTCAAGAAGGACACATTCAAGATTCTCATGCTGGCCCAAGTTCTATCTGCCCTGGATCCAGGTGACTGGATAGTGCTGTTGGATAGCAGGACACCTATTTTTAAGGTAAGCCACCAGCATTTTCATTTTTTTATGCTCCCATTCAGCCTCACAAGCAACCCTCAGGCATTCATGAAAGTTATGTTGGCGGTCAAAGCACATATTTGGAGGTTGGGTATGCCGGTATTCCCATACTGCCGCTTAAGGCGGGCTCGCGACACTCAGTCATAGACCACCTTCAGACAACGGTGAACATCCTCACATCTTTGGGGTTCTCAATCAACGTGCAAAAGTCATACCTGACTCTCTTCAAAAGGCTTCCAATCATTGGAGCTGTTCTGGATACAGGCATCTTTAGAGCCTTTACACCAGGGGCCTCAAATCAGTAGCTTGTGACCTACAGTAGCTCTTCAGCTACTTCTGAGTATCTCACCTGTGTGCAGCCCAGCTTATTAAATTAGAAAGATTTTGCTTGATTGAATCATTGTACATGTAAAAACATTAAAATTATACAACACTAATAATCTTAGTAGCTCTCAATGCGTTTCATTGAACATAAGAAGCTCTCAGTACAGAAAAGTCGTCTCAACGAGTCTAGGACATTCAGACTATGATCCCAATTTTTCAGCCTCTTTCCTGGGTCTCAGTGAGAGAGATTATGGCACTTTCTTGCCCTCCCGTCTCCTGCATCCTGCTTGTGAAACACCCCAAATGGCCATGCAGGCTCTACAGTGGGATTCGAAGTCTCGATGGGCTCAGTTCCAACCTTTCAGCAAAAAACTACTGTGGTAGAAAATAAAGTTGTTAATTTATTTGTTAGCGGTGCAGAGTGATTTCTGCACAGTTTATAGTGTTAATTATGTAAGAGTGCCCTACATAACATTATTTAGTCATGAGCTGAAGAGGAGCCAGGTGGGGCTGCTTCTGCCAGTGTTATTAAATTGTTGCCAGTAAGCAGAGGAGACTTCTCTGGGAAGCCTGTGCCCTCGAGGCAGAGCTTACTGGCAGAGCTGCATTAGATGTCAGCAGAAGGAGGGACCTGCTAAGAATAGTGATGGCAGTGTTCCAAAGGCAGAGTTAAAATAGTTTGGCGTTCCAGCTGGGAAATAATAATTTAAAGGCCATCATTGAGTGGCTCCTAATTTCCCAGTTCCAGAGTTACCAATACCACGGTACTGGTAACCTGAGTGTTTGGAAAATCTGACCTATTATAGGCTGGACCGTGAGGATCTACTGGGAAATGAGGAATTGACAGGTAAAATCAGAAATTCTGGGTCTGATTCCCACTGTAACTTTATCATTTTACACTGGTCTGTCATACGTAGATTTTGGCTGCTAAGAGGCACATGTTTTAGCTTACTTTCGGAAGGTCTGGAGAGTCCCCCTGAAGATGTGATGAAAAAGATGGTGGTGTTCAGGAGTGGATCGTGTCAGGGAAGGAGGCAGGGCTGGGAAGGTAGTCCGGAGGAGAGACGATGGAGACAGATTAAAAAAATGATATAAAAGAACTTACCTGCCGCCGTTCAGCCTTGAGTCATGCTCCTCTCCTCTTCATTACAGGAAGGCAGAGGCTTCCACTATGCCCTGCGGCCAATCCTGAAGCTGCTCTCATGCATGAGAGCAGCTTCAGGATTGGCCTGAGCCCCGATGATTTGCGCTCCAGGACAGACTGGGAGCATGTGCTTGCTCTTTCCAACCCTAACAATGTACCTGGGGTTGGAGAGAATTTCACTGCGCATGTGGGTTTGGCCGGCCTGAGATGACCGGCCAAATCCACATGCGCAGTGAATAGTAGTGCCCAGCACTCCCCCTCCAGCCTGTCATTACCCTGGTTCTGCCCCCAAGCCTCGGCACAAGAAAAATAAAATGATAATAGAACGGGTTTTAAACCTGTTCTATTATCGTTTTAATTTTCATGTTTTTTAGATGCTGGTTGGGGGCTGGGGTGACGTTTCTCCATCATAGCGGAGGAGCCACTGAGGAATCTGTTGGGCTCTCTTTGTAATCATGACACTTGATCCTGGCCTAGGGGTGATAGAACCTGCTTACATTGTTCCCACAAAGGAGGCATATCCCTCTAGAACTCAGACCTCCAGAGCTCTCATACAGATAAACAGACTTTATAGCCTTCTTGAATAAGGCAATGTACAACTTGACTTGAAATTGTATTTTAGACTTTTGGTTTAGGATTTTCATTTGGGCCTGTAGGACTCAAGTGCATATTTCATGGGGATTAGTCTGGTCCCCCTAAAAGTACACTATTTAATGGGGTCTGTAGAAAAAGTGAAACGAACAGTCACTGCACTTGCCTTTGTATTAGGCATCTTTGATACTGCACATAAAACACTCTTTTGTGGGGTCGATTTTAGAATGTGAAAATGATATTGTACAATTACTACATAGTACACTGTAAAGTTGTTTTCAAATCCCACGTTTCACTACACTACATGTGTACAAGGAATGCCAAGCCATCCACTGGTAGCGAACAATTTTTAAGCAGAACTTCTGACTGAATAAACAGGAATGTTCTTCAGACCAGGAGGAACTTTTTAATGCTCTGTGAAGTTGAGAAGTGGCACTGGCCAAATTGGATGGAACTGGGGTGTCGAAATGAGCTAAAGAACGATGTTGGATTCAACCCAGATCTGTGACTGGAGGTGAGTGTCTGAAAAGTTTCAGTGCTCCGTCCATCATCTCCTTGTGTTTGCTTTGTTTGCCCTAAGTTGGCAGGGGATGCCCAGACCTGGGTCCCTTTCTCACTTTGTCACTAGATTCAAGTTAGCCTGGCTGATGAGGGGTGTTACCCCGAAACCAGTCCCAGGATGCTTGTTTCCAGACCAGGGAGGACCTGGCCTGGGAGTTCGGGCTAGACTGTACCAATGAGGCTCAGGGTCAAGAATGATTTGCATATGGCTGGGTCTGAACTGGGGTGGCAAAGTGAGCTAAAGAACGATGATGGATTCAACCCAGATCCGTGAATGGGGGTGAGTGTCTGAAAAGTTTCAGTGCTCCATCCATCCAGCCTGTCTTCGGTTTCTATCGCAAACCCACGAGTTCTTCAAGTTACTACTTTGACCTCTGGAACCAACACTGCTCCGCCCTTGAGGTCTTCCCCACCAGTAAATCAAGGTAAAAAGTGACATAAAAAGATTTAATCAATAAGGCTGATCTGGAACTCAACTTGGAAACTGATTTGATATATGGGCGTGAAGAGCTCAGAACAGCAGGAGACGTGGGCACTGAAATTGACCTCGAACTTGATCAATCAGAAATATCAGTCGATTCTTTCAACAATTCAATATCATCCAACCAATTGCAGGAAGTGGAACATTTAGGCAATCCAGACAATATTATCTCACATGGTCCATGGTCAGGGCTAAAAAAAGCAATAACTCAGACCCAAGAAAAGGGCCCATAGCAGGTCAAAACAATCCTTGACCGGGGTAAGCAGAAATTTAAATCCTCAGGAGAGGAAGACACACCTCTGACTTTTATGGTGTTGACTGCAGCGGGAGAAATTAGTAATACATTGTTGCAAATGTCAGATATTTTAACGAATCAATCCTGATTAGCTGAGCAGGTTGCATTCCTCAAACAAATTGCTGGGGAAGTGGTGCTGATTAAAGAATATTCCAAAGTATTATCGTCAATCAATCAAAACCTCAGCGAATTGACAACTGCCTCAAAAAACCTTGAGCAGCTGGATGATATTGTTGACTGCCTAAAACTTCTACCAGTAAAGGTAAAAAAACCTTGTAGCAGATCATACAAAGAACCATTTATCATCTCCCACATTTGAGGGAACCAGTGCCCCCATCGAAATAAATACCTTGAGCCCCAATAATCCTACAACAGGGGATCCGAGTTTGACCCATTTGTCAGGAACTGCATTAATCCCACAATTCTCCACCAAGCGGGCAACCCCACAGAGTCGCAGACTCCAATAAATTTGCAAGATGTCCAAAAGAGCTTTGCTCCTTATTTAAGCAAGAGACGTTTCAAAAAACAAAAAAACTTAAGACGATTATAGGCATCAATCAAGCAAATCCGGTCCAAGCATCCAGGAGCCAAGAGAAAATGTCACCATATTTAACAAACCCTCCATGAAAACAGTCGCCTGTAATACTAGTGATACCCAATGCTTCATAACTTCTGAAAATTTAGGGAAAATTGATCTAACAAATCAGTCTCAAGCTAATCAACTACCTAATGATGAGCAAGTCAAAAATACTACAGTTGCAGGAGGACAGCTGACTCCTACTCCATACGTGGCAATAACGACACCCAGTGCTGATGAGAATATGCCAAGCATAGCTCCGTTCCTGCCCATTTCAGCTGCGCCATCCACTTCTGGTACCTCAAAGGTAATACGACAAACCATCTTACAGTGAAGCGCTGCAGTCTAGGATACATATTGCATGTCCTACTAACAACCGGATATATATTCAAACCAATTCTAATCTATCTTTATCGCAAATAAATGAACCTGAGCTGCTCAACCAGTTCATGGATGGTGTAGCCAGGATAGCAAAATCACTAGATGACAATCCCTCTAATTTACCTGCTTCTGCCAACTCAAGCCCTTCCCATGCAATACTGGAAGCATAAGAATCCTCAAGATCGAAATCTAATGGAAGTTTCTTTCACCTACAATAGACAAACAGAGAGCAAGCACGGACGGCGGCCACCAACGGTTTAAACCAGTACACTAACGAGTTGCTTGCCAGTTAAGAGAAGTACATAATAGACTTTACATCTTCATGTACATCTGAAGGTCCTCATGACATATTAAATCGTCAGAACATATTTGATTTGATGATCTAAAAGATCTTGACTCACCCTCGCTGTTATCGGTTCTCTTTATCCTCTGTCACAAAATAAACTTGGACTTTGAAACCACTAGAACTACCTAGTCCATGCAAGGTGCGGCCCAAAGGATATTGGCTCTAAGAGAGACCTTAGCAGACTGGGGAATCATGGTCACACAACCTAAAAAGTCAAAATATCCATATGTGCTTAGGAATTCACATAATTATACTGCATTATAAAGGCCCAGAGACAACTACGAGATTTGAAAACCTACAAATCATGGCAAGAGAAACTGCACCCAACATGCGATCAATCTCATGGCCAGCAAACCCTTGACAAAGTTATCAATCTCTGCTCCTAACAAGCAATCAGTATACCTAATGGGCAGAGAACAGTGGAATCTTGGTACAATTGATTTTCCATTATATTTTGGAATGTCGCAGGTTACTACTGGCAATCAAACCACTCAGAGGTAAAGTTGTCAAACTTAATTCAATATCATTGCGTAATATGTCTTCAAGAAACGTGGCACTCTTCTGAGCGGTCTTAAATCACACTGCGCATGAAATAAAAGCAAAAATAAACGTCCTTGGGAGACCGAGTGGAGGGTTGGCAACATTAATCAGTAACAAACTTCGGATTAAATATTGGCAGTCTTACTCAAAAGCCAATCCGCCGCAAAGTTACTGATCATAAACATTTGCTTTCCCCCAATCTCGTAAAAAATAAATATAGGTATTACAAAATATTAGAGGAACTGGAGTTATTAATGGAAACATATGAACTGCTATTTGTAATCATTACTGGGGACTGTATTCCAAACTTTGTTCCCACCAGCGAATCACTCTCCAGTCAAGGAGGACTCAGCCTTAAGCTATGATATCCCTCAGCCAAAAAGAATACAACAGAGAAAACAGAAGGGTTCAAACGCCCAAACCAAATTCACTTACAACTTTTCTGGTAGATTCCAGATATAGAGCTGCACCTACATTCCGGGATCCAATGACATCCAATATCATTGACTACACCTTTGTTCATTATATCTACTGTCACCTCTGCATAGGTTATGCCATTTTTCAGAGGCCTGAGAGTGACTACGACCCTCAAAAGATAGTTGTTAACATCAAACTAGATCAGCTGGAAACCTGAACAATCGCGGACTGCAATCCTGTGATTGCTAATAACGGCAAGAAGGTAAACTGAAAAAGTACTTTGAAAAAGAAAGCACCAAATCTGAGTGGAGTCCTGCAAGCACTTCGCTCATTTCTGAAAAATGACCATTCCAAACTAAAGATAAGTGACAACTGTATGAACACCTTGCAAATTAAATTAGATTACATACTGTCTGTACCTGGCAAAATACATTAGATTACATACTGTCTGTTTTGATGACAATGTTATAAAGTATACAGCAAAACATTTCTTTTTCATTCAGTGCCCAGCAACTAAGTGAGTCAAAAAGAGTCTATCTTAAGACATTGCGACACACTTTAAAATTACGTGGGTCCAATGATCACGATGCAAGAATCAAATATCTGAATATTGCATTCAAGAAGAAAAATACACAGATAAAAAGAGACATCTAAGAAAATGGCTGGAGGAAATTGCTGCACACCATCTTATCATGAATTGAAAGAGCCTTCAGGGCTCTGGTCATTAATGACTCAGACTCGAATCAGTGGTCCGGTGACCTTTTTATCTCAAACGATAAGTGGAAATCTCAAATAAAGTCCCTGTATAAATCAGTTATCACCTGCTTATTTGAACTTCAAAGAGACTTCGCAACATATCCTGATATCACTAAGGAGGAAGTATCAAAACTAATAAGAAGCACACGCTCGTCTAAGGCAGCCGGTCCAAACGGCATACCATTAGAGCTGGTCAAGTTAGATGTCGCCTTATGGAGTACACTTTTGGAACAGTTTTTCTCTTATGTAATCAAGTCCGGTAAAGTTTCATCCTCTTGCGATAGCGCATCCAATCTACAAAAGGGGCCCTAAGCAAGAATCAATTAGCTTCAGATCAATAGAACTCCTAGATTTTTAAGGGAAACTATTTGCCAAGCATCTACTAAACAAACTAAATAATTGGGCGGAGGAAAAACTGTTAATACCATCAAAACAAACTGTGTTCCGCACCGGATGTTTAACTGTTGGCAACATAACACTAATTCTACTTGCAATAAAATAATTCATATAGAAATCAACGTTGTATGCCTGTTTCGTGGATTACTCCACCGCTTTCAACAAAGTGAATCAACAAAGGCTATGGGTCAAGCTCATGAAGTGTAAAATTGATCCTTATCTGCTGCATTTTATTATCAAACTGAATAGTGATACATGGCTACAGGTAAAGCTATCCACTGACAATACCCTGACTTCTAAATTTCGCACAGAGAACGGCCTCAAACAAGATTGTATTTGAGCCCCCTTAATATTTTCCTTGTGGTAAACAACGTTTACCACAAATCTTTTTCCCCTCAGGGAATCACCACGCGGTCGTTACAACGACCGCGTTGTGATTCCGCATACCATTACTCCGCAAGTCGGAACAACAACTTGCGGAGGTGGGGGGGAGAGGACGTGTTGGATTTAAAATCCAACACCTTCCCTATTGTCCGCACAGACTGGAGTTGGAATAGTAAATTATACTATTCCAACATCCAGCGTCCCCCCCCCCCCCTCCGCAAGTCTTTGTTTCTGACTTGCGGAGTAATGGTATGCGGAATCACAACGCGGTCGTTGTGACGACCGCGTTGTGATTCCCTCCGGGGAAAAAGAATGCGGATAACAACACACATTCTTCCTTGTACATCGCCAATTTAACCGAGTCATTGGAGTTGGATCAGGGCATTCCACCTAAGCAGGGAGGCACAAAAATAACATATTTGGCCTACACCGATGACTTGGTGATTCTTTCACAAATGCCAAAAGTCCTACACCATCAATTAAACCATTTGCATAAATTTAACTTGGAGAACAAATTAGTTTCTAGTTTTGTCCAAAATGAAGATCATGACCTTTGGAAAGAAAACTTTATTTGTGGGGTCGGTCCTAGGTGATGCTACAATCAAAATAGTCCAACAATATTATTATCTTGGGTGGTATTTCACAGCAAGATATCATGATCCAGCCATCTAGCCATTAGAAAGCTTAAGTCAACTATAATGACCAAACCAGTGCTAAGATTTGCTAATCTATTCGGCAGGAAAGCAATCTGGCATCACTGAAAGCAGTACAAATTAAACTGATCCCATACTTGCTATATGCGTCTCCAGCGCTGAACCACAAGACCATTTTCAGTCTTGATAACATTTGTATACAGCGAGTACGCAATCTGCTACATCTCCGTACAGCTACCCCTCACTGTGTGATCAGGCTAGAATTAAGTCTGAAATCTCTAATATCATTCGACTACAGAAGCACCATGAATTACTTCTGTGGCTGTGCAAAAGCAGATCCAACATAATTAAAATATTTAATTTATTAGGAAGTAAGCAAAACTAGGTACAAGGACTTAGAGTTGCACACCTTTCCCGCAATCAAAGAAATTTACAATCTTGCTGATCTACTGACACTGGCACAGATAAATCTACCGGACCAGAAAAAGCTACTGTGTAGAACATTTACTCTCAAATAGAGGGACTCTGACTTGGCACAGGTTAAACATTACAAACGTATGGACTTAATGTTTGACACCTATTCCTTGCAGAGTCAAGAATATCTAGGGTCAAATTTGCCTAGGTATGTTAAAATGAAATTTTTAAGGTTCAGATTGTTTATATTCCAATTTATGAATTCGAGGGGAAATGGAACCCAGTTTTTAAAGATTAAATAGCTTGTCAACTTAGTGGGCATGCAACTGAATCCCTTCTGCACATTTTATGTATCTGCCCTAAACTTTTTCATTTAAGAAAAAAGCATTTGCGACCTATGTTCGGTAAGGCAAAATTAAGATCAAATATTGAGGCTGTCAGATACTGCTTCAGTGTTTGGGGAGACAGTGCTATAAAAATCCTAACACAAATTTTAGGCTTACAAAGCCCTATCTCCATGATTTTACTACTTATTTATATACCCTGATTTGATTCTTTTGTATCTGGATCTAAGCAAGCTGTTTTTACACATTGTATTTTAAATTACATGTTTATGCACACTTTGCTCCTTTGCGTATTTAAGAAAGGCATGTCCCATAGATTTTTAGTAGGTCAAATACTAGAGGCTGCTCGAGACTGGAATGTGTCCGGCACAACAGTGCAATAATAATGCTAGTTATGTTATCGGACGAGACTCATAAAGCATCTCCTCTGTAAACATGTACATGTCTGTACTCAGCTTTGATCTTGTATCAAGATTTATGCAAACTCTTCCTTTATACTGATTGCAATCCATATCTTTCTGGACATCTGTGCCTTGCCCCAGAAACATTGTATTCAGGAAAAGGCATTTTCTAGGGATTTTCAATAGGGCAAAAACGAGGTTTACCATTTAAACCGCTTGAAACTGTGATATTCTCATGGACAATAATGCAATAATATGCCAATTAAATTTTTTACCCATTTCCCAATACTTGTACTGATTGTGATGTTTTATATCTTTTTATTGTAATCTTTTGATTAATACAAGAAACTTATATTACCACTAGTACTACTCAGCTGGTCAATTGATAACACTGGCAGGCCCCACCACCCAAACCCTCCCTCCACCCTCCAGTTCCCTCTGTCTGCATGATGACCCTGGATGGAAGGCCCTACATAGTCTGCGTTCTTGGGAACAGGTGGAGAAAGTAACACATTTTTTTCAAGGTGTAGACAACAATGGGGTCTGGCCACCACTCAGGAAGTTCACCCACAGGTCACAAAACACAGGGGAGTCATGCAGTCTCTTTACCCGCTTCCGAACTGTCTCGGAAGAGTCCTTCCATCCCAGTCATTCTCTTTTGCTACTACCTGGCGCCACAGTGTCTTTGAGAGGGGCCAGGTGAGGCGAGGCCAGTTGATCCACCGAGAAGAGGGTCAGGAAAGAGCAACAATGAAAAGGGGTTATAACGCAGGGCAGCCTCTCGGATGCAGTAGGCAACCCCTCAGGCTCACATTGATCAGTGTCATACCCAGCTAATTCGGATACCAGGCCTGATGTGCGTTTATATTAGTCACACCAGAAGCCTCAGGTCTCTGACACAACGAAGAGTTGCAAACTCTGTACCTCCCTGGAAATGAGGCACATTGATATGGGTTGCACCAGGCTATTCTGGTCACACACAATGAAGAGATGTAAATTCCGTACCTCCTTGGAAATGAGGCACAATGTCCAGCACCCATTGATTTGAGTTACACCACACCAGACCAGTCCGGTCACATGCACAGGCGCAAGTTCAGCAAAGCCACATGAGGTAGAATGTGGCACTACTACGGGTACACCCCGCCTCCGAGAGTTGCATCTGATGAATCGGTCACCGCACGCAATGAGCATGCAGTCACCGTGACAAACAAGAGAGATGCGGCACGAACATCCTAACGGGGCACGCTGGGTCTCGCAACTGGTGTATCCGCTCACCATCAACAAGACTCTTATGAATTTCGGGGTTCCTGCAGTACAGGAACCATACACATTGGATGCAGGCAAGATATCTGGGGCCCCACACAAGGCAATTCGGTTTCCAGTCACAGTTCTTAGTCCAGCGCTCACACCTCGCTGCCTGATGGGATGCAGCAGGCGAAGTAGGCACTTACAAGGGCACCGCTCTCCAGATGTCAGGTAGATGGTGCAGGCACCCCACAGGAAATCTTTGATGTCCCTGAAATCTCCAGGAGAACAGGAGGACTGCTTATGGGTCCTTAGAGAGCACACCTCAGGGCGCCACACTTCAGCAGTTCATCAACCTAGGCCAGCCACTATTCGGACAGTTATCCTCCATGTGCACAACAGGATCCTTCTGGCAGTGTGCACCACACAGTCCAGGTTCTCCGGTCCCACACCCACTCCCTGCAAGCGTATCTCACCCTTTGCTGAAGCATGGCACCAGTAGTTATACTGAAGTGTGGCTTTGAAGTCGGAGTGGTTCAGGAGGTCTCCCTTGGAACCACAGATGTCTTCCCTAAATTTCATTCCTGTCTGCCATGGGGCCATGTATTGCAGATCCTAATCTTTACTGGGGCCATGATCCGATCCAGAGAGGCTAAATGACAAAACCTCACTTACCAATCAATTCCACTCGGCCCTCAAATGGCAGAGGTCCATTGTTCCAGGGCATGCATTTGGGAAATATACAGATGTGCTCTCCTGGCACCCGGTATTGACTGGAGCCAGGCCCAAAGACACACAAAGAGTTTTAGAACATAGAAATGCCCAAATTCTTTAAGTGGCATTTTTAGTCGAGCTGTGCCTAAACCACCTTTACCTTTGGAAAGGGTTTGGCACTGCGACTCCATTAATAGGAAACACCATGAGGCTGCTCCACTGCATCCACGGTTACAGCCCAAGGTAATGTCAAATACTTCCCTATTTTGGCCTATGGGAAGAGCAAGTCTCATAGGTAGTGAAAACACTTGGGTATTCTATAGTATCTGAGTTCACATGAGCAATTGAGCACCCAGGCCTGCGTTGGCAAGGTGGACACATGGACCCTGGCACCATCGGTTCCAGTGTGCTCACAGAAGCCTGCAAAGGCAGGCTGGCTATGGGTTTAACCATCCCAGGTGCAAGGGCACCCTCACAGGCCTGTACTGGCAGGCCGGACAAGTAGTCACACGCACCATATGTGCGAATGTCTACCCACAGGCTTAAAAGAGCTGGCCGGAAGTGAAGTCCCTAGCGGCTAATGTATGAATGCGTACAAAAAAGTCTGCAGGGCAGACGGCACATGAGTCGCAGACGGCACATGAGTCCCTATCACCATCGGTGCGAGTACGAAGCACCCCCTTCCTGGTGCATGCGCACCTTCCCTCTGCAGTACAGCAGGCAGGTGTCCAGAGTCCTATGTTCATGCTGAGAGAGTCGGCAAACGCTAGCAGGAAAAAGCAAAAAGGTTTGGGGGCAATTTCCTTAAGAAGGGCCATGCCCAACAGAGCCCTCAGTGGAAATGTTTTTCCACAGTTGAAATGGTTGATGAAAAGGTTCCCTTGGTTGGTTATTGGCTTGTGGATTTTCTGGAGCTTTCACTCAACCAGGACATTATGCTAGAGGGGTGTATTTGAACATGGCTTCATGAACCTGAATGGCAGACACAGGAGCTCTCAATGGACAGGCTTTGCAAGCCTGAATTCTTTAAAGTGGAGTGGGACATGGCACATAGTTATTCTTTCTTTGAATGGGTACTGCTACATCCCCTTAGGCCCACAATGAGCCTTTGATTTAAAAAAAAAAATAGTATCAGTCAGTGATACCAGGTGGTAGTCTAAGTACTTTGTAAATGCTGTTTTGGAGAACTTTAGAACTGGATGTGAGAAATCCCGGCAGTGGCTGTGTGATATTTATCACCTTAAAAATTACTACAGTTTCCAGTATTAGTGTATGATTTTAATTGGAATACCATTTGTTATCACTCTATTAGTATTCTCTCCTGTGCAACCTTCTAAAACAGGAATTTGCTTCAATGCATTTCAATGGGAGCAGTACCTGGGAGACCAATCAACAGGCACAATGCAACAGTTACCTTCATGTAAACTTCCACCTACATGGTACCTTGAAAAAACACCCCACCTAACAAATATTCATGTAGATTACACCACAGATGTTAAGATTCAGATTTACTATAGCAATATTGTTCAAGAAGGAGGACACTCCCAGGGTGTGATGTGCACCTCAGGCCCTTGACTCTACTTTAATCAACCTGGGAGAGGCTTCTCCCATGGATAATGTTGCTCAATTATGCAGATGATACTATGATCTGTGATCACATGCCAGGAGAACTGCAGAGAGCTCTTGTCAACGTTAGCCAATAGACAGTGAAGAATACGTTGATTATTAATGCAACAAAAAAAATGGGTTATTACATTTGGAAAGAGCAACTATAATAGGAGGAATTTAATTGCTGAAACAAAATTGAAGGAGGGGTGCATATAGATGTTTTCAAATGGACAAAAGATTGACTGCTGGACTCAAAATCAAGACTTACCCAAATCCTAGTCAACGCCCTTTCCCGTGTTAACATTAGGTATGGTGAATAATCACCTAACCCCCTGCTAAAGTCTTACAAAGCCATAGTACTCCTGCTGTTGATGGATATGGTGCTGTTTGCAGATATCAGTTAGCCATTTGATAGTTGGGAGCACAAATTTGAAGATGAATATTGGGTTTAAGACAAAGTATCTCCTTGGAGATCGTCTGTAACTCCAACTAATGCCTGCTTTTAATTAATTTGAAATGAGCCGCTCCAAACAAGATGTTGGGAAGACACAATTTCCTATACCTTATAGAAAAAAAATGTAATTGAAAAATAGTGGGGACACCCCATGAAGGAGACAGCATAAGACTCGAGCGAAGAATAACAGTACCAGGTGGCTACAGGGTCATTCAAGATTTGAGTAGCAGAAGAACTCAACTAGACAACCCGGAGAATGCCTAGTGTAGCAGCTGAAATGCTGTGTGTGTAGAAAGAGCTCAATTTGAGGCACAGTGAGAGGCCGACAGTAAACTGCTTTGCATGTGAATAGCATTGAGGAGGAGAACCCACCATATACATGCCACACAAACTAGAGAACTCCCAGCGCAACAGCACTGAATTCCTCTGGCCGATGGTTTTGCTGCTAGACCAAGCAAATGGTTGGGAATGAGGAAAGGGAAGGATGCTGGGTTGGGGGGACGATGCAATACACAATAAAGAACCAAAGCATCCAAAACATTTAGAATACCCCGAGAGTGGTGACAGCCTTAAGCAGGAGGACATTTCTCAGGGTACTGAAAACCAAAACATAAGAATTTCTACTGTTAAGCCATCTAAACACATTACACAGCTATCAGAAGTGATAAACTAACAGACAAGGGTGAGGATTGTAACAAAAAGCTATTACCGAAAGACTGATAAGGTAACACAAAGTAATCTTACATTACACTACACCCCTGCAATGCCCTATGCTGAATAGCTCAAAAGAGCATTGGAAAGGCCATATCTATGGCTGCCCTAAAATGAGGGAAAGAGAATCCTTAATACTGTATTAGATACCATGGAGGGTACAGTTAATGTTTTCAGGCACTCATTGCTCTCCACTGCATGAATCACCTAGAACCGAGCCCCGAGTAAGCATAATTTACGCATACTATTCAAGCTCTCTTTGCTGAATGCAAGGGTTCTAACTTCCTTCAGTAAACGATATATGGTTTGGCGGTATCTTAGACAACAAGATGCTGATATCATCTTTATTCAAGAATAACAATTAATAATGAAAGACCAATGTAGATTAAAATACAGAAGTTACCAAGTCAAGATATGGTCATCTGTGAAAACAAAATCAATAATGGTGAGCATATTTTGGCCATTCAGGTATTACAAACCTTTTGAGATCCATTAGGCTGGTACATCAGAGCTCAAGTTGAAATTCGAGGTTTGAGCTACTCTCTCATTAATGTCTTCACTCCAAATGCACAATAAGAATCCTTGATAGAGAAGATCATGAGGGACAGGGTGGGGACAGTGGGAGACTAAATTCTCCTGAGTAGCAACAACAATTTAACCTGCGATCCAACATTAAAAAGCTCACTCTACATCATTAACTGAAGCCATGCCTGGACACAAGACTGATTTGAGGAAAGAGCCGAGTGGACATGTGGTAACACCTCAATATGAAAAAGAAGGATTATTCTTTCTATTCGCACGTCAACAAATCATATGCCAGAATTTATCTGCTCTCTATCTCCAAGTGTGTGCTACACAGGATTCATGACACAAAAATGAAAGGGGGCATAAAAGCAAAATGGGGAGGCAAAAGTTTCTCCTACACCACTATCAAACTGTGGAACTCCCTCCCCACCAGCCTGAAAAATGAACATAACCTGCTCATATTTAGGAAGCGCTTAAAGACCTGGCTATACTAGTAACATCATTTAGGAAAGAACTGTCTCATGGTGTCTACAACGCCTAGATACCTCCGGGTCATGTCGCGCTTTATAAACTCTTCATTTCATTTCATAATAACAGATCATTTCCATGTCAAAATTCTCTTTGAAGGTGGTCGCATTGCTAAAATGAGTAATATATCAGCCCGACTTAGCGAGAGAGCCAGCAAATAAATCTGAACTGACACAGGGCATTAGAGACTACTTCTTAGGTAACGACACAGTGGACACGCCGTTCAGCAACCACTGGGATGCGTCCAAAGTGACATTTAGGGGCTGTCTATATCCCTAACTGTGCCACTGCAAGGAAAGCTTAATAGAAGCCAAACTCTCCCAAAAGTTAGAGAAGAAATCAAGCATAAACAAGAACCCATTAAAGCCTGAGAGGAGGAAATTGTACTTTTTCTAGGTTGGCTGAGACTATTACAAACTACCAAGGTACAAACATTTTTTACACCTAAAACAATTGTTTTATGAAGAGAGAAATAAGGCTGATAAGCTCCCACAGAGAGCATATAGCTAAATTGAAATTCCCTGATGGGTGCAAAGTGCTGGATAGGAGAGGAATGGCGGAGATATGTCTAAACTTCTTTCAATAATTACATGCAGCAGGGCAAGAAAACAGAAAAAACAAAGCACTTTTCCTCAGGTGGATCCAGCTCCCAACTGTCCCTCCTGAATGGAGATAGGAATTAGATAAATCAGTAGAGTCATATGAGATATTACACGGCATCAAATCTATTCACCCCAATAAAACCCCTGGTAAGTACAGGCTTTCAGTGGCCCTATAAATACTTTGCCTCTTAATCTTGGCCCTGTTATTGTACTCTTTAACTCCTTTAAAGGTTTCACACCTACTATGAGAGAAGCAAAAGTGTTAGTGGTTCTAAAGCCATGGAAGCCATCAGACTAATGTAAATGTTATAGATCTAAGATCTTTACAAAATAGGCTTGACAAAAAACTAGAACTGGACCCACTGGGTCTTGTTGGGAAAGGAAGGCCTCTGACAACATCAAGAACGTGGTCCATCTGGTAGAGAAAACTAAGAGGAATGGAATCCCAGCTCTCCTGGTAGCCTTGGATGTTAACAAAAAGCTTTTGACAGGGTGAGCCGAGAATTCCTCAAGGTGGTGATTGAAAAATAGCGCTTTGACCAACCATGAGAAAGTGGATTCTGGTTAACTATAAAAACCTATGGCAGAATCAAAGTTAATGGAACATGCTTTGCCGAAATCTATCTGCAAAGAAGGACAATGCTAGGCTTCCTCCTTTTGACAAATCTTCTTTGTTTTAACCATTGAACCATTAGTGGTGTTGATAAGAGCTAATCAAATAAATTACAGGGGAACGCTTTGGAATTGAGGAGCATACAATCAGCTTGCTTGGAGATGATATGCTCCTCGCTCTAACAGAACAGGAGAACTCCCTGTATGAACTTGTAAAATGGCTGGTAGATTTCGAGAAGTTTTTTGCAGTATAAAATCGATAAAGGCAAGGGAAAAGTTCTTTAGCAATGAGTAAACGAGAAGGAAGCTCTATGAGGGGCGGAGCAGTCTAGTGAGCACTCAAGACAGCAGGGTGCGGCAAGGAGCAAGCTGTTGTGGATCAGCACATGGGTCCCTGTTTATTATCCAGCGGAGAGTTGGACAGCGGAGCAGAGGTGGCGGAGCAGAGGGGTTAAGAGTCACGGGGCAGCAGAGCGGCCAGGCGGTCACACGGCAGGTGCATAGGCACCAGGCGGCAACCCATGGCTGAGCAGAGGCAGTCGGTGTTAGGTCAGCGCAGCTTGCTCACACAGGTGAGCCACCTGTTTACTGGCTGTGTCTCCACAACTGGCTGATTCTTCACCTGCTGCGGCCTTTTGCAGACCGTACTTGTATTTTACTTGACTCCAGGTGGACAATTGTTGATACTCTGCCTGACTGCCCCCATATTTTTTCATATTTGTTGTACCTCTGCCCCTTTATACATTTCTGCTTCGTGCTACCATTGAGGCTGCCACTCGTGGATCATGGCGTACTGCTTCAATTACTGTCATTTTGCTTTCACTCCCTGTCACCCCTTAAAGGACTTTTTCAAAGAAGGCTGTGCTGTCTGCATCATGTATAAAGAGCTGATAACCCTGAAGCAGGAACTATTAGTGTGCTCTTGACCCTTCCCAGTGGTTTAGTTGGTTTGTGTAGTGCCATTAAAGGGAAGGTGTGGTGGTGCTTTTGCCACTTTTGGCCTCCCTGGCCATATTACCAAGCAAATAAATTAGCTTAACCATTTGAACTCGGGAGGAGGAGCCTAGCGCGCATCCAAGATGGTCGCGTGAGCACAGGGCTCCCCGGACCCTTTCTGCTCCTCGGAATATATCCTGAGACTATCCTGATTTGGTGTATGGAATCTGGGAGATGAAGACCAGCTGATCATATATCTCTTTTCAAAACTCTAATCGGACCTGGGAATCCTGAGATGTCGTCGTCGGAACTTTTGGGACCCACCCGACGGAGGTGGCCGGGGTGAAGGTGACCCGTGGGGCCGGGCTGCAATTGAACAACAGCGGCCTCAGCGCGGTGCCAGTTACCGATTCAGCACTTTCGGTTTCGGTTTTGGCCTTCAGGAGATCATCTGGCGTGCGTGCTCAAGGTGGCGAGGTGCCTCCTGGGCCTCTGCCCGAGGCTTGCTTCCATCTGCTACTGGCGGGCCTAACGCCTCCTACACCGACAGTTTTTGGTCCTTTCCCCTTGCTCGGAGGTCCCATTGAGAGACTGCGCTCACATGGCGGGCAAAGGGGGTCCGGAGGGGCGCAAGACCAAGGCTTCACTGCGCGGGGGAGCGGTCCAGAGCAACAACATGGACCGCTATACCCAGGGCAGGGGGTCCCCTGGCGCTGCTGGCCTCTCCCCGGATGCTGCAGGGGGAGGCACGACCGTCTCTGCGGAACCTTCCCTACAAGATATTATGGGCGCCATCGAGGGCATCAGGGAAACTATCGCGACGCAATATGAGGCCCTGGCCCGTAAGATCGACACTGTCGCGATCGACGTCACCCTGATCCGGGCCGACCTCTCTAAAACCAACGAGAAGGTCCAGGCCCTTGATACACGGACCTCCACCCTGGGTGCGGAGGTGTCGGATCTGCGGGCCGCGCTTGGGGACATTAGATTGGTCAACGACCATATGGCCCGGCGGCTTGAGGACTTCGAGGGACGGGCCCGACGCAACAATATCCGCATCATTGGGGTACCGGAGTCCTCCGACAGCCGCCCGGTGGACCTCGTGGTCGAGGAACTTATCCTGCAACAGCTGTCCCCGGTTGGCCTAAGCAAATTCTTCGCTGTGGAGCGGGCCCATCGAGTTCCGGGCGGCCGGCCGCGGCCGGGGGCCCCCCCGAGGCCTATCGTGGCTAAACTGTTCCACTACAGGGACCGCGATGCTATTCTGCAGGCTTCGCGGACCCGTGGCCCGGTCCGCTACGAGAACTCGACCATCAACTTTTACCCGGACTTCACGCAACTGGTCCAGAAACAGCGGATGGGATTCCAAGGAGTGAAGCGCCGTCTCCGCGAGCTAGGCCTGAAGTATTCGATGATCTACCCGGCGAAACTTCGAGTGGAGCATGGAGAACGGACAGTCTTTTTTGACTCTCCTGTGGCCGCAAGTGACTGGCTGGACTCGCTGCCGGACATGGGTGGCCGGCCCGGGCCCTCTGGGGGCACCGCAGGTGACGGGTCCCCTTAGACTGACCTTTGGTCCTTGCTTTTGCGGTTTTGCACTGTACAGTTGGGTCTTACTTCTTTTGCATACTGTGTTTTACCAGGACCCGTGAGGGGTGCGGGCGGGTTCGGGTCCCTTTCCTCCTCCGGGGTCTTTTTGTAGAATGGGGTTAGTGGGGCGACAGGCACACTGCAAGTTGGGGGGGGTCTTTGGCCCGCAGGGGTGCAGGGTGGGGGGCGTTGGACTTGGGGTGGGGTTGGGGGGGAAGAGGGGTTGTTTAGTTGTGTGTTTTTTGTTTACAGGGCGAGGTATTGATTTTTATCCATATTTGGGAGCGGTGCTGCGGGCTGGGGGCCTCTTGATCTATTGGAGGGGATGGGGGGAGACGGGTTGAGGCTTATGTCATGGAACGTCAATGGGTTGGGGGACCGTATTAAGCGGGGTGTTGTACTGCAATATTTGCGTCGTTTGACTCCTGATGTGGTGTTTCTCCAGGAGACGCATTTGGTCGGCAATGTCTGCCATGCGATGAACAGGGGGGGATACCGCCTCGTAGCCCATTCTGGTTTCACAACTGGCTCCAGGGGGGTGGGCATTCTCCTGCGAACCTCCCTTCCGGTGGAGATCACGAGGATAGTCTCGGATGACAGAGGGCGCTATGTGTGTTTGATTGGGAGGTGGGAGGGGCAGCCCCTTACCCTGGTTTCAGTCTACGTCCCCCCGGGCCTCCAGAACTCCACCTTTACTGATTTGGGTCGAATGCTGCTTGACCTCCCGGACGGCCTCCTGCTCATGGGCGGGGACTTTAATTCTGTGGTCTCGGGGGAACTGGATCGTCACCCACCGAGGACCCTCCCCGCTGCCCAGTCATGGCTGGGCGGGATGTTGGAGACCTTCGGCTTGGTGGATAGTTGGAGACTAATGCATCCGACCCAGTGCCAGTTCACCTTTCATTCGGGGGCGCATGGGAGTCTCTCCAGGTTAGACTACTTCCTTACGCCCGCGGCGCAGACTGGTCGGATTCGAGAGGTCAGACACCTGGCGCGTGGTATCTCCGACCATTCTCCGCTGTGGCTTCTCTTTGACACCGGGTCGCGGTCCGCAGGGCGGATAGCTCCCATTAACCCCTGGTACCTGCGGGACCCTGTGACTCGTGACAGCCTGGTTAAGGCCATGGACCAATACTTCAGTGAAAACGAGGGGTCGGTGTCGTCTGCGCTGTCCCTTTGGGAAGCCTTTAAAACTGTTATACGCGGACACGCCCTCGCCCAGATAGTGGTGGCCAAGAAGGTCAGGAGCGAGGCGGTGGTGAAGCTGGAGACTGACATCTCGGGGCTGGAGTCGGCCTTGGAGGCGAATGTTACTCCGGACGGGCTACATGCCCTTAGCCTGAAACAGTTCGAATATAGGTCCCTGGTCACTGACGCGGCCAAAACTATGTATAGGGAGCAGCAGGGCCGATTGTATGACGCGGGGGACAAAGCGGGAAAGTTGATTGCGTGGCTGGACAAAAAGGAGAGAGTGAATCGTGTGGTCCCCGAGTTGCGTGCTGCGGATGGTGTGTGTGTGACTGAGCCGGATGAGATTGTGGAATGCTTCGCTGACCACCTCCGGGCGGTGTACTCCCCGGTGACTGACAGGGACGAGGATGACTCTCGCCTCCTACTGAGAGATATTGCTCTGCCCGGCCTGTCCGTTGAGGACCGGGAGCGGCTGGACGCCCCCTTATCGTCGGATGAAATAGCGACCGCGATTCGTTCCCTTCGCTCGGGCAAGGCTATGGGTCCTAACGGTCTGCCCATTGAACTATACAAATTGCGTCCTGATAAGCTTGCGCCCTTCCTCAGCCGCATGTTCCGCGACTCTCTTGCGGCGGGTTCCCTTCCGGCCGACCAGCGCTTGGCCTCTATAGTCGTTATCCCCAAGGAGGGCAAGCCGCGTGACCGCTGTACCTCTTACCGGCCTATTTCACTGCTCAATGCGGAGCCTAAAATCCTGGCGAAAGTCCTGGCCAATCGATTGTTGAGTGTCGTGTGCGACCTTATTCATCCGGACCAATGCGGCTTTATCCCGCACCGCAACACCGCTCTTAACTTGCGTCGTCTGCACGGGGTCCTCGCCAGGGCGGAGTTCCTCACCGAACCGGCCGTGCTGGTTTCTTTGGATGCCACGATGGCATTTGACACTATTGAGTGGCCATTCCTCTGGGCCGTCTTGGATAAATTCGGCTTTGGAGAGGGATTTATTGGCTGGGTAAGGCTCCTTTACACGGGACCCATGGCTCAAGTGGTGGTGAATGGGCGGGTCTCTCGGCCCTTTGCCCTCGGCAGGGGCACGAGGCAGGGGTGCCCGTTGTCCCCGTTGCTTTTTGCTCTCGCCCTGGAGCCACTCGCTGCCTGGCTCCGTTGGGAGCCCTCGCTTAGAGGGATCCGGTGGGGCCCGGGCTTCGAAGATCGGGTCTCGCTGTATGCGGACGACATTCTCCTGTATCTCACCTCACCGCGGCAGTCACTCAGCGTCCTCTTTGACGTTCTGACCTCCTTTGGGAACAATTCGGGTCTCACGATCAATTGGTCTAAATCCTGCGTTTATCCCATCTCTGGTGGTCCTCCTCTCCTGCCGCCTCGGCTCCCGATTCAAATATCTCTGAGCGGCTTTAAGTACCTGGGGATATACGTTTCGCTGGACCCGGTGGCTCGCTATGAGCAGAATCTCCTGCGTCCACTTCGGCGACTGCGTGAGGACACGGCCCGGTGGTGCAGGCTGCCCCTGTCCCCGCTGGGTCGGGCCGCGCTGTTTAAAATGATGTCCCTTCCCAGGTTCCTCTATGCACTCCAGAACTCCTTCGACGTTATCCCAGTGGCCTACTTTCGGGAGGTGGAGAGCCTGCAGAGGAGACTGGTGTGGAACGGCCGGGCGCGTATTGCTCTTGCCAAGCTCACTCTCCCCTGGTATGACGGGGGCATCGCGCTTCCTGACATTCGCAGGTACTATTGGGCCTCGCAGCTATCTGCCATTAACCACGCCACGTATGCGCCCGGCTTGAATCCGGCGTATGAGATGGACAGGTTCCTACTTCCCGGCGGGAACTACAACAGGGCACTTTATTCCCACCTGGCTGACCGGACCCTTACGGGTCCTACTAAGATTGCTGTGCGGACCTGGAGGGCTGCCACTGCGGCCATGGGCTGGAGTGAGCGAATGACATGTGCTACTCCCTTGTTTGCCTCCGACCGCCTGGGCAGCTTGTGGACCACCAAGGGGTTTGACCAGTGGGATACGATTGGTATCAGCAAAGTGGGAGACCTGTGGCACAAGGGCGCGGTCAAGACTTTCGCGGTGCTCCAGGCCGAATACGAGCTGACCGACAGGGAGTTCTTCCGCTACGCCCAGGTTCGACACGCCCTGCTCTCGGTCTTCGGGGAGGGGACCAAGATCCCTGTCTCCTCGCCCCTCGAGGACCGCATACTTGACGGACATGTCCCTGATAGTACTATTTCTTTAATTTATAAAAAATTGATTAATCACCGGGCGGATCTCCTGGTGCGCCTTCGGGAGGCTTGGACTGGGGTCGAATTGGACGACGAAGACTGGCAGTCTGCACTGTCGTCCCCCAAGGAGGTTGCCATTCCGGCTCGTCTCCGGTTGGTACAGCTCAAGATTCTCCACCGGGTGTATGTCACGGGTCCGCGCTTGGTCACGATGGGATTTTCCGACGACGGGCTCTGTAAGCGAGGCTGTGGGCTCAGCGCCACCTTTCTTCATATCCTTTGGGAGTGCCGCGAGGTGGCGGACTACTGGCGCCGGGTCCACACGGTTATGGGACAGGTCACCGGGGTTGTGCTGCTGCCGGAGGTGCGTCGCTGTGTCCTGAATGTGTGGGAGCCCAATGACTACAACGCGGCTCAGACTCGGTGGGCGGCCCTAGGGAACATGATTGCCAAGAGGGATATAGCGCAACTTTGGGGCGCTCAACGGCCGCCCACCGTGTCAGTATGGAAGGAGAATATGGACTGGTGTATGTTTCGGGAGAAGACAGTGTATGTGGCCCGTGGCAAGCCGGGGGCATGGGGTAGAATTTGGGGTCAATGGAATGCGTATCGCGGAGGCATCTGTACGCCCCCCCTGGTGGACACTGATATCGCCATGTCCCCCTGACCCTTGGCGGCTCCTGGCGCTTTTTGTAACAACTACATATGGACGTTCATCTCCCTTGACCCCCCTCCCCCCCCCCCCTCCGCCCCCGGCCTCCCGGTACTCCTCTCTTTAGCGGATTGCTCAAATGTTCTGACTGGAGTTTCCCGGGGGGGGCCTGAGCCGCACTGGTATCCCTCATAACTCGCCTTTTGTTTTTATTGTTTTTATTGTTTTTCATTTTGTTTCTGTTATTGTTGGACTCACGCTTGCTGTTCTTCGAGAACTATCTTGAGCCACTGCGGGGCAGTGCCCTGGGAACTGACTGTAGCCTTGATATGTGTATATTTCCTTATGTACCTAGCGGCCGGCCCGGGTGGTTGTAGGCCCATTCTTGTAACCGAATTACTGTTCAATAAAAACTTTTTCAAAAAAAAAAAAAAAAAAAAAAAAAAAAAAAACCATTTGAACTCTAATGCATTACCCAAAATATATTAATTAAATTGACTAATAGCAAAGGATTAATGAGACTGTCCATGCAACAACAGGGCCCAAATTTGGATTGAAGATTTTGATTACATATTTCTCCCTTTTTTATCCAGTACTTTGTATAGTACCCTCTGTGCACCTGTGTTTACAACTTCAGCTGCCATTAGCAGTGGTAGACAATGACAATTTTGAAGAGGGCTCAGGGAGTGATGTAGAGATATAACGTAACATGAATGGAGCAGAGCAAAATGCCTTGGGTGCTTGACCCTCCACGGGCTACAGTGATTGTAATTTATAATCAGAACTTGTCCGCTTTCCGCAGCTGGGAAGCTTTTCGCATATAAGCCCTGCTTAAATCTCAGTTTACTCTGCTCCACTGATCCTTTTGGAGTAAGTAAGGAAGTGGTATGAAAGTACGGAAGACCTGCTCAGGTAGACTGATTAATTTAAGGACCTGTTTAAAGACCAAATCCAATCATCTCAGGTATAAGGCAGCATATCTAAATGCAATGAAGGGCTTGAACCCTATTTTTACCTTCTTTCAAAAAGAGGATTTGGAATCTGGTGACATTGACCCAAAGTTGACTAATCAGGAAGTCTCCGCTGCAAATACAGAGTTGGGAGACACTACAAAGTCTATCTCCCTGCCTCTTTCGCCTCCGAATGTGAGAAGCCTGATGTCTGGGAAAGATTCCATACATCATAATAAGGAACTTACTTTGCCTGATGTTGACATTGATTTGAGAAATTAATTGTCAAATGAGCTAATCCTCCCTGCAACTTCTTCAGTTCAACGCAGAAAGCAGAATTAAAGCTTTATAGTAGTACGGCTACGGAACTATCTTTTGTGATGTCTGACACCCCTGAATTGAAGTCCCTCGGGAATTCGTCCTGTAATCTCGTGGGCCACTATGAGTAATTTTCTGAATCTCTTAAGTGTCTGTAAACAATGTTATCTTCCATCTTAGCCCTACTAGAAAAAACAATAAACAAGGCAGACCATATTCAAGATTCCTTCTTAATGGCTCTGGTGGGACGAAAGAGAGAGGAGGATCCTGTACATCGGGTTACGCAGTTGATGAACAGTGGGAGGGAAGGAAGTAATTCTCCCAATTTGGGTATAGACGCCACCCCACCACATGTCTCAGGAAAAGTCTGTGTACAAGAACTGTGGGATACAAATCGGTAAATCACAGTGTCTGGGCGTAGATGCTTCTCCCCAGTCCCCACGGGCAACTTTTGTGCATAAACATTATGGGTCTTAAGCCTGCAAAGCTCAATTTAAGAAGTCTTCTAGGTTTATTAAGATGCAGTAGAATGATTAAAGTCCCATTTATTCTCTATAAAAATCCTGGTTTCCTAAAATCTGCAGCCATGTATTCTTCAGAGAAAGTCTCTTGTTCCAAAATTAACTCTTTGCTTAGTTTTAGGTTAATTCACCAAAAGGAGCTAGGCTGATGATCCTAAGAGAGAAGACAAAACCAACAAAACTTTTTTTGTGAGAAAAACTATAAAAATGGGATAAAAAAAAGCAAAAAAATTATTTTCAAGAAAATGTTGAGGCTGTTTCTATATAGGGCAAGGTGAATAAAACAATTAATGACAACATAAATGATTTAGCGACTAATAATGTTCACTTCTCAAATATAGATCTGCCTACCACCGATCCCCTGGCTGAAAGGGTAGAAGATGTACATTCTGCCCCTAACATTCCCCGCTCTTCCTCTAATCCACTGTTAACTGATGTTAATCCAGCTGCTGAACCATTTTGTTTTGATTCAATAGAAAATACAAATATTGTATGGGTAGGTAGAAATTATGCTTCTCTCTCCTCCCTGACTTTAGTAACTTCTGTGTTGCATTTTATAGCCTTGTTTGATCAAGATCCAATTTTGAATCATTCATTTTTATTATCATGTTTTGTGGATATTGAGAACCTTAAAATTGTTCGAAGCAATGACATTTCTCTTGTTACCTTATTGCCCTTTCCCTTGGTAAGCAAAACAAGGGCTTTGTTTTAATCTAAAATAATAGCTAATTTGATTATGCAAAATAGTGATTTCCTCCAATGCAGAGGGATCAATGTAATTCCAGTACATTGGGAAAATAAAAGTTATGAACAACATTATGATAACTTAACTTTCTCCGTTTCTGAGAGCTATCCCTTGGCTATAAGCCAGATTTCTGGTAAAAATTCAAAGCTCCTACAGGTCTCGATAGTGAATGAAGAGAGATATGTTGTTAAACGAGAACCATAGGGTTCAGGCCGCCTCTTCCTATAATAGAGAATGATCAATTTAAATGGAATTGGTTGGCCGGTACACCTAATGGTGCCTATACATCGAGCCCAATGATTAAATCTTATAGTTAATAATAACTAACAAGTGGTTTCCTGGAATGCAGCGGGTCTATTGAATAAATCTGAGACATTGGGTTTTCTAAATAGTTTTAGATGGATATTTTGTTCTAAGCTGTAGTGCTGCCCCTTCTCGGAAAGACCATGCAAAGCCAGGTATAGCCATTCTTTTAAACAATAATTTTAAATGGAATTTCAATAGTATCTGAGATACTTCTAATTTATCAGGCTGTAAAATCATCCAAATTCTGGGTGAGAGTATGAGGTGAGGGATCCTATTTTAGTTGTAAATGCTCATATTCCCACAGACTCACATAAACTTCTACCTCCCCTATTTTTCTGTATAAATGAGGCCATGGATCAGGGGTATGAACCCCAGATTATTTCCAGGTACTCTATCAGATTATTTGCTGACATTGAAAGAGAAGAAGCGTTACATATTTACCCAATCCATTTCCTGGTAAAAATAAAAATAGATAATAGAGGACAGCTATTCCAAAGCCTATTAAGAAAAATGAGTGCGTAATTACAAACAGCAGATTTAACAATGACTCCTGCAAATTTACTCTTAAATCTTTGCTGGGCTGTTCCATAATTGATTATCTTATTGCTTCTTATTCTGTTTTTAATCTTACACTGGATTGGTAAATTATTACAGCCCACTTCGTGATCATAGAGCCTTTGTCCTCTCTACAGAGGTTAGTATGTCAATAGTGGGGTTGTGGAAATTTGGTAGATCCAACTTCAAGTTTTTTTTTTTTTGTAACAAACTTTATTGAGCCATTATTCCGTGCACATTACAATATAACAAATATCTCTGGCATTTTTCATTTTATTTTAGGTGTAATATGGACTCATCTGTTTCCATAAGAAAATATGCACATTTCAACCCTTATATCCCTCAGTTCCACCTTGCGGAAATAATAACGCTATGAATGTAGCATGCAGGGTCATATGTGCATTTTGAACATCTCCAAGTTATCTTGGCTGGGATTTATACTATTATTCCCAAACTAAATTAAACTTAATCTACCCCCCTCCCTACCCCTTCCTGCTCTGTCCGTGTGTCTCCATCGATTCCGTGCTATCTCCGTAAGACTCATGAATTCCAACCTATACCGTCCGTATTCCATGGGTCTTCCTCCCTCCGCTCCCCCATTGTCTCCATCTGCATAGTAAATGTCTGATAGACTCAAGAAAGTGGGATATCCAATTGTGAAAGGTCTTCTAACATAATGTCCCAGTCCATAGAGATGGGACGTTTCCTCAACCCCCTCGCCTCCTCTCGTCGAAGTGCCACGCTTTCCGCGCTACCCCACCTGATTACCTCCTCTTTCCATACATGCAGCGGGGGGCTCCTTGGTGACTTCCAACTTATTGTGATCGCTTTGATCACTAATATAAGTGCTAGATCTAGGAACCGTAAGTGGACCCTCTGGGCCTTGGTGCGCTGGTGTAGACCCAGGAGGCCCTCCCATATGTTATCAGTCATCGTGAGATGTGTAATCTCTCCCAGAATGCTACGAATATTTCCCCAATATTCTCTAAGGCATCTGCAGGTCCACAACATATGAGCAAAACCCGCCTCCTCCTCCCTGCACCTTGGGCAGTAGCTCTGGGCTTCCGGGAACATACAATGTATCCGCTTTGGGGTCAGGGACGCCCTATGAAGGACCATATATTGTATAAACTTGAGCTTGGCATTTAGGGAGACCCGTTTGGGGTGTTCCAAAATGCTTTCCCATGCCTTGTCTGTAATTACCACATCTGCAGCATCTGCCCATTTCTCAGGGAGGTCTGTAAGGCAAATGGAGGCCTGTGATCGGATGCCGGTATATAACCACTTCACTAGGTGTCCACCCCTTCCCATATAATAAAGCAGATGGACCAGGTCATGTTGTGGAGGCTCGCAACGCTGGGGTGCCCATGTCATCTTGATGTAATGTGCCGTCGTTGCATGTAGCAAGTAAAGGCGATCAGGAGCCCCTGTGTTCCTTACAAATGTGTCATGATCTAGGAGCATACCGTCTCTGAAGAATGAACCCACCTCCGCAACTCCCACATCCGTCCATTCTTGTATCCTAGCCATTGTGAGTCTACTGCCCATAACCGGCAGCCCCAGTAGCGTAATATTGGGTGCGTAGGGGGGCATGGTCGACGTGTACTGTAGGGCCTTTTTCCAACATTGCAGTGCCGTTTTTAACAACGGTGGACCGTTAGAGGGTGGCTTAGCCCTTGGGAGCAGCATGCTATGTAGTGTACCCCTGTCTAGCTCATGAGTGGTGTAGTTTATTTCTTGCAAGTTCCTGCCTGCTGTCCAGAAAGACAGCCATTGTAATTGGGCGGCATAATAATATGCTTGGAAATCAGGGACCCCCAGCCCTCCTTGGTTCGATGCCAATTGCAACTTTCTGAGACTTACTCTGCGCCTGCCTCCGCCCATATGAGTTCCAGCAAGAGTGTGTCTAGAGTGCGAAAAGTGGTCTGGGGCACCATCAGGGGTAGATTAACAAAGAAGTACAGTAGCCGGGGCAGCATCACCATCTTGGAGATAGCTATCCTCCCCATCACAGACAGTGGCAGAGAGGTCCAGAAGGAGACGCTCGGGCGCAGTGAGGCTATGGCCTTCATCAAATTACCTTCTAGTTGGTCCAATGGCGCCCTGTATACGTTAATGCCTAAATATCTAAATGTGTTTAATGCCACGGGAATCTGATAAGTGCCAAATCGGAGTATGTCCGGACGAGGACCTTCTTGGAAATAAAAGGCATAGGACTTTCCTGCGTTAATCGCCAGCCCCGATATAGTCTAGAAGGCGGAGAAGACGACAGGGATCGGGTCCGCCCCATTCTCCAATTCGCGCAAATATATAAGAATATCGTCTGCGTATATTGAGACGAGGTGTGTATTGTCTTGTATGGGAATTCCCAAATCTCCTGCCGACCGTCTCAAGGCTATAGCCAGCGGTTCCAGCGCTAGCACAAACAGAAGAGGGGAGAGGGGGCACCCCTGCCTAGTACCTCTGTGTATCGCGTATTCTGGGGAGATGTATCGCCCCGTACGTACCCTTGCCGTAGGTTCAACATAGAGTAGGCGTATCCACCTCAGAAAATCTTGGGGGAGACCAAAACGCAACAGGGCTGCAAACATGTATTCCCAGGTTATGGAGTCGAACGCCTGACGTAGATCCAATGCCAGACATCCGGCCTTGTCAAAATCCCTGGGAACAGCCCTCATAATGTGGTGGAGTCTTCTGGTATTGAGTGAAGTGTTACGTGCCGGAAGAAACCCACATTGGTCACTGTGTATAAGAGTGGGGAAAACGGGGACCAAACGGTAGGCTAAAGCCTTACTAAGAATATTATATTTGGTAGCCAGTAACGACAGCGGTCTATAGTTGGACATTTGAGTGCTGTCTCTCCCGGGCTTGAGAAGTGACACCACCATAGCCTGCATTGTGGATTGCGGTAATCTACCGGTTTCCCAAGCCGTCCTGTATAGCTCCCCTAGTTTTGGCGTTAACATCTCCGAATATGTTGCATAAAATTCGACGGGCAAACCGTCCAGGCGCGGTGCTTTATTACGGTTAAGGCTTTTGATCGCTGCTTTTATTTCATGTTGGGTGATGGGGCCTAAGAGGTCCTTCTGCATGGCCTCCATGATCTTGGGAAACTGTAAGTCATCGAGGAAGGCATCTATGAGGCCATCGTCGATGTGCGTTGGTGCCGCATATAAAATGCTGAGATGTTCACAAAAAGCTTCATTAATCTCCATTTGAGTATGAAGCAGTCCCCTCTGTGGTGCACGAATACATGTGATTAGGGGTGTCTCCCGTTTATCTTTTATTAACCGTGCTAATAATGTACCTGACTTATCGGCATCCGTGTGTTTCAGTTGTGTATATACTCAGTAATCCATGAGTCTAAGTGTTTCCAAAGTCTCAGCATGGCTAATACGGGCCTCCTGAAGAGTTGCCCTTTTTTCAGCATCTGTCACTGCGATTTGTTCCAACTCTGTCATCAGCGATTCTGTAGCTATAAGTCTTTTGTGTGTTTCTTGGCACGCCCCTACAGTAGCACTAATTGCCGAGCCTCTAACCACCACTTTGAACGCGTCCCAATCGATGAGGTTGGAGGAGGCTGTATTCCAATTGTCTGTAAAGTAATGACTAATAGTATCTGACAACGTGGTCCGAAAGAGGCCATCCTCCAGGAATTGGGGCCATAGTTTCCAAGTCGGCACAGGGGTCGGAACCCTACCCCACGCTAGAGTAGCTTCTAAGGGATTGTGGTCTGAAAAGGTCTTGGCTAGGTATGTCGAGTGGTGTATTTGAGTGGCTATAGAGTAGGAACAAAGAAATCAATCGAGCCTAGTATGAAGCTGGTGGACCGGGGAGTGAAAGGAATATTCCCTGTGCGTAGGGTGGAGCCTTCGCCATGTGTCTATGAGAGCCCAGCCCCTTATCCAAGTATTCAGGAATTCAGCCTGCTTGTGTGTACTGGCTCCGTGTAGTGGTGGATGGGATCTGTCTAACTGAATGTCTAGGACCGCATTACAGTCTCCCCCTAGGATCCAGGGAGTGGCTTCCCATCCCACCAAGGCTCTGCCCAAATCAGTGAAAAATGTATCTTGATCAAAATTCGGCGCATATATACAACCCAGGATTACAGGGAGCCCGTCTAATGTGCCTTTTAAAAGGATATATCGCCCCTGGTCGTCTATACGGCGATCCACTTCCACAAACGGGACCCCATGGCGTATCCAGATGGTCGCCCCTCTAGCAAAGGCCGAATAATTAGTGGTGTATAATCTGCCTCCCCATTTTATCCGGGTTTTTGCCGCCTCCGCCTCCATCAGGTGGGACTCCTGTAAGAACACGATCTGTGCTCTCCTCCTAAGGAGGTAACCGTTTGCTCACAGCCCCTAATCCCCGTACATTCCAAGTCAATAGGTTGTATGTGCCTAGGCCGGTTCGTGTATGTGACATATCCGTGTGCTATGTGACATTCTCCACGTAGTGCGGAGCCCATGAATAGGTACAGACCAGGAAATCCCTAACCCTTGTAAACGAACTATAAATGGGGCAGCCAATAAACCGTGCTGAACCAAAACTGACAACATACAGAAACCATAGAACCGTGCATGTGCTTCGTGGGGGGTAAGCGCAGCCAACCATACTACTGTCTGTATGGGTGTGTAACTCTGGCGGCTCTACGGAGCCCTGGGGGGGGGCTTTGTGCCACTAAATACATATTTTTCAGTGAATTGTATGGTCAAAATGTACGCGTTTTGAACCAGGAGGTCCGCTGGCCTATGCTGCCCGCGAGGACCTGGGGTTGAACTCTCATTTGTGGAGTCTCGCTAGTCTGGCTTACCGATTAGTAGGCGCCTAGGAAAATAGCATAACCTCACAGTTTACAATATAGGCATCGTATATACTTTTAGACGCACAACTCTACAAAATCGATGAAAAAAGGATACTGTCTAATGAGTAAGATCGTGTCCATGTGCAAGCGATCCTCCCCATGTGAGCCTGATAAGGGGATAGTTCAAGACCGTCCCTCAGCTGTCCAGCAGGCCATCTCCCGTTTGAGGCGTCGCCGAGGGAAAAAGTTATGCTATGCTCCGAATCCGAGTGTATGGTGCTGTCTTCCGAGTCCATCGAAATCTTTGTATTGTCCTCCCGGAAGGATCCAGCGACCGCCAGCGCCTCCTCTCTATCCTTCCGCTTCTGGGCTGGAGTCGTGCCTAGTCTTGCAGAGTCTCTAGGGCTTCTTCGCCGTCCTCTGGGTACCTGTTGTTGCGACGGTATAGGGCTATGTCGTACTGAACCAGACAGCCTCTCCTGACTAGGACCTAGTTCCATCACCTCAAGCCATTCTTCCACATCCGTGGGGCTGTCAAAGAAATAAGATTTCTTGTCGTGCATGACTTTGAGCCTGGCTGGGAACAGTAGGGCATATTTAAGTTGAGCCGCCCGCAGTTTTTTCTTCACTGCTTGAAAGGAGGTCCGCTGTCGCTGCACCATGATCGTGTAGTCCGGGTACAATGAAATCCGCTGGTTTTCAAATTGAATGTTCGACTTTTCCCTCGCTTTCTGGAGTAGTATGTCTCTGTCCCTATAATTCAGGATTTTGACTATCAAAGGTCGCGGGGGGCTCCCACTTTTGGTACTCCAGTCGGAATCCGGTGCGCCCTCTCCACGCAAAAATATGGGGACAGACCTTCCGTGGCGACATGTTCTCTAAACCATGTTTCCATAAAATCCGCAGGTTTCCCTCCTTCGCTTCTCTCCGGCAGACCAATAACACAAACGTTATTACGTCGGTTGCGTCCTTCCGCGTCCTCAATCCAGTCCTGTAGTCCAATAACTTGGTGTTGCAGTTGTTTTATTTGCGTCGCCTGTTCCTTGAGTTGAGGGTCTAAGCTTGTCAGCGCAGTGCATGGCTTCTTACCGTATCAGCGAGCTTCCCATGATCTGCCCCCAGTAGAGTAAGGCCGGTCGTGAGGGCTCCGATCTGCTGTTCCATCATCTTCATGGAGTCCCGTATTTCCTGCAGTATTAAGTCCAACTTCTCCGAGTGGGACTCCATGGGGGCAGAGGCGGATTTACTCAGCGGCGGCCCTTTGGTGCCGGAGTCCTGGGGTTCCCCCCCCCCCCCTCCCCCCCACAGGTAAGCCAACATCCAAGACTTTGCCCTTGATTCTGCCCATCATGAAAGCCAATTAATTGTAGACTGTATTACTGGTGTTATATGTCTTCACCACGCGCAGCCTGGCAGTGACTTAGTTTGTAAATTCCCCTCTTCACCGGGTGGTGATCCGCAGCGTCTGCAAGTTCTGAAGCAAGGCCTCTCCTCCTCTGAGCACCGTCCTTGTCGCCTCGTGATGCCCCAATTTATACTGCAGTCCCTGAGGGGTTCATCTAATTTCAGGCTGGCTAGTTTCCGTGGCGCTGCGCCTTGACCTGCCACCGCAAACGTCCCCGCACACTCTCCTCCCCCTACCCGATCAGCTCCAGCACAGCTCCTTCCATATCGCCTGTGCCAGCTGCCGTCACTACCATAATGTATGCAGAGGGGGCGCAAAGAAACCGCATTTAACGTTCATGCATTGGCACTCGTAGGAGGTCTCCAGTACTTTGCCCTTACACCTTGCAGCCCATGCCAGCTCCCATGTGTAGCTCCTCCTCCTCGAGGCTCCTCTATAATGCGGTAGACCCCGGTGCGGAAAACGGAAGCGGGCAGAGACGCCCGATCCCTGCTCGATTCTCTGTCCCCGCGTCTCCCTCTGCGCTGTGTCTCGGTGTCGGTGCTCGGCCCTCCGTACCTCCTGGCCGATCTGCCAGTCTCCCGACCAACTCCAAGGGGGCAAGCCGATCAGGAACGGTGCGGGCCGCACTCCGGCGTGGAGTCCTCTCGATCCCGTCAGCGCTCGGCTCCGCGATCTTCACCTCGCAGTCGCCGCCCCGCATCGGGGAGGAAATCGGGTCCCCGATAACTTTGGGGAGACTCTGGGACCACACGGGCTCCACTGCAACGTCGCAGCACAGTGGATTTCCGGATTCTGTCCCCCCCAGGGTCCGGAGCCCCATTACGTTGCGATCGCCATCTTAGGCGGTTGGCCACGCCCCCCGATCCAACTTCAAGTTAATAAGAACTCTGGTAGAATGCAATCACTCCCTGGAAGGCTTTTTAAGTTAAGATGGCTTCTAGAAAGGGCAGTTAGTGACATAGGCATTTGGAAAGCTGATGCATGTTGCTTCTATTGTGAGTTTATGAAACATATTGTTAGTAGGGGTAGTTGGAACCATACTAAGCCATCTCATAGACATCTGCCCTTTTTCTTTCTATGAATAAAGAAAGAAATAGACTGACTTGAATTTAATTTATCTCTTTTTCAAAGGCAAGAGACAGGTTAATAGCCCTACTGTAGAGGAAAAGAAGACGTTTAAAGATTGGTTTAAAAAAACAGAATTCTGAACGTAAATGGATTCACTTAAGAGAAGCTGCATTCTTGACAAACATGAGAAAGGTTTGGGAAATTATTGCGGATTGCTATGGGACAAAGGTGAGGTCTTGTCCCTCTCCCAATAGGGAAGATATCTAGGGTAGTTTTATCAATGAACTATATGCTGATAATCTTGGAATGACCTACTGGAGATCTTCCCGCAGGTGTGAGTTGGAGACAGTTAGTTATGGCCCGCCCTATACAGACAAAATCAAGCCTTCAATCCGTGCGATCAGAGCATCTGGTACAATGAGCCCTGATGAAATCCTGATGTTGGGTATAAAAAGGGAAGCCAAACTTTGGGCAATTATACTATCCCTGGTTTTCGAATACTGTTATACCAACTCCAGTTCTTCTGTCTTGGACCGGGAGTGTCATCGTCCCACTGTATAAAAAGGGTGACCGCAATTTGCCAATTAACTATCAACACATTGCCCTGTTAGATGCTGTGGGCAAGGTTTTCACAAGGTGCTTATTGGAGAAACTTAACACCTGGGTTAAGGAAGAAATGATTATACCGCTAAAACAATCAGGTTTCAGAAAAAATCATGGTACTATAGATAACATCTCAGCACTGCAACTTATCACTGAAAAATATGTGTATATTAGAAGTTCCTCTGTATATGCTGCTTTTATTGACTTTTCCACAGTGTTTTATTTAGTTGATCGTCCAACCCTGTGGAAACATTTGTACAACACGGCATGCCTGGATCTATATTGCATCTAATTATCACCCAACATTGCTCTACCTGGTGTCAGGTACTGTTAGGCTGGGATTGGGGGCTATCTGCGCTTGTTCCCAAAATAAATGGCCTGAAGCAGGTATGTCTGCTTGCTCTGTTGTTATTCTCTCTCTATATATTTGATCTACCTAGCTCCCCGTGTAAAGACTCTGGTTACCTACGCCCCCACCCCGGGTTTCTGGGTCCACCTGGTGACTTGTTTGTTATACACACACGATATAGTAATCCTTGATTTAACCCCTAAAGGTCTAAATAGTCATCTTGCCGCTTTACAGCAGTATGCTGGATCACACTTTTTGAAAATCAATACATCCAAAAGTAACGTTTTATACTTTCAGGGTAATAGATTGCTTAATTATCCCAAATATTCTTGGTATCTTGGTATGCAGCAATTGCAAATAGTGAAATCTTGTATATTTTTAGGGAAAGTAATATGTAGTACATTAAATGATTCAAAACACAATTCTAACAGCATTTGTAAGGAAAAATTACAGGCCAAGTGGTTGGGCGCATTTCATAATGCAATGGGATGGAGGCACTTTTCCCAAATTCTGTTCGTGTTTCAGGCCAAAATCCTGCCCACTCTACTATATGCGGTTGAGTTAATTGATGTGACAAAATGGGGCTTTTTACATAGGATTAAAGGGCAAATTATAAGTACGTTTTCAGAATTTAACTCCTTATCTGCTACTACAGTGTTAAGACCAGAATTTGCGTTGGTACAAGGTTTGGTGGGAGTGGTATGATGGTGTAATTGCCTTTTGAGAAGTGACTCTAACCCTATAGGGCATTATCTGTGTAAGGGGGTCGTTGAAAAGAAAGAAGAAAAGTCCATGTTTTATACAAATTTCAAATAAGCATTAGGGCTATATGAACTGGATCAAGGATATTTATCATCTATGTCTGTAGCCCAGTTAAAAGCCTTTCACAGGCAGGCTTCTCTTAAACTAAATCTTGGTTTTGGCATCGATATTTGCAGTAAAAATGGAAAATCTGAGGTGGTAATGAACTCTTTCAACTTGAAAAAGCCCCAACAATATTTGACATACAACACAGCCCATATGGGGTTAGACACTTCTGGGCACTAATGTGCTTAAATATTCTACATCAGTGGTTCCCAAACTCTTGACTCCTGAGGACCCCCACTGAATCACTACTAGAGTCCGGGGACCCCCAAGCAATTTTTACAATTTAAATTTCAAAAAATTAAAACAGTAATTCGCAAAAAATACACAAACAAGTACACACCAAACAAATACTTGCATTACTAAAGCTTTTATTATTTTATCTTGAAAAATATGCAAAAATAAAAACATTTTAATGGGAAGGATGGTGCTGCATCTCGGCGACTAACTTTTCAATGTTTGGTTTTATTTCGGAAAGTTGAATCCTTAGGTCAGATTCTACATTTTGCAAGCGATTTCTGTTCTTATTTTTAAGGTACATAAGATTTGAGAAAGCCTTCTCACATAAATATGTGGTGGGGAAAGGAAGTAAAACCTTAAGTGCCTTGTTTGATAATTCAGGATAATCTGTTTGTACTTGCAGCCAAAAGTTTGTCAGACTCAGAGACTTTTCCTTGAATTGAAGTTTAAGTGTACTATCTGTAGAGATTTCAAGCAAACCATTTTCTTCAGGTGCTGTCAGCCCCATTAAATTGTCAATATCTACATTAAAAGGATCTTTAATCCAGTTTTTGCTTTCATCCGGAAGTGGAAAGTACTGACGGAAACTACACCGCATATCTTGGAGATGCTGGATAAAAATTTCCAAGACTTTGTTCGATAATTCATCATCAGCAGATTCCAAGAATGTCTTCAGGTTCTGAAAAGAATCAAAATGTCTTTGTGTTAAGCGACGAGCCCATAAGTCTAACTTTTTTATCATTGCCTCAATCTTGTCTTCAACATTAAAAATTGTGATACCTACTCCTTGCATACTCAAATTGAGTGCATTTAAATGCGTGAAGATGTCTGCCATATATGCCAGCATAGCTAACCAAGTATGGTCATGTAAGCGCTCACCAAGTGGAAATGGAGATTCCAGTTCAGTGACGAAAACTCTGATTTCATCTCTTAAATCAAAAAGGCGAGACAAAACTCTACCACGAGACAGCCATCGGACTTCTGTATGCAGCAAAAGCTGATGATGATCACTATCCATGGACTGACAAATCTGTTCAAAAAGCCTTGAATTTAGTGACCTAGCTTTGATAAAATTTACAATTTTGACGGACTCATTCAAGACCTTTTTTAATTCCTCTGGTATCTTCTTAGTGGCTAATGCTTCTCGATGAATGCAACAATGATGCCATACAACTGAAGGGTTAATTTCCCTTATTCGTGCTACAAGTCCAGTTAGTCTCGCAGACATGGCACGTGCCCCATCTGTGCTGATTCCTATGCACTTGGACCACTGAATTCCATTTGATGTCAGAAAGTCATTGAAACTGCTGAAGACCTCTTCAGCAGTGGTATGTATCAAATAGCGGCAGAACAGTAAATCTTCACAAATGTTCCCCTCAAAATCGTATCTAACGTAACACAGGAGATGAGATTTATTTGCTATGTCCGTACTTTCATCTACTTGTAGGCTATAATGCAGACTTTTACAAATTCTTTCGATCAACTGTTCCTTCATGTTGTCTGAAATTTTGTCAATTCGCTTTTTTACAGTGTTGTTAGATAATGGCACCAAATTTAATTCTTTTGCTGCTTTTTCTCCCACCCTTGCTGTCACCATGGCTTTAGCAGCAGGTACTATTAGTTCTTCAGCAATTGTATGCGGTTTTCCAGCTTTTGCTATGAGCATGGACACTTCATATGAAGCTTTCAGCGCATTTTCATTAACGGAGCCTGTTGCAGTTTTCTTAATTATTTTTCTACTTTTTAGGAGCTCTTGCTCTTTATTCTTGAAGAATTCTATGGATTTAGTTGCATGCTCATTATGCTTAGTTTCCAAGTGTCTTTGTAATTTTGAAGGGTTCAGGGCCTCATTTGACAAAATGTCATAGCATAGCACGCATTGTGGTTGCTGTTCATGTTCTGAACCTGAACATGTGAAACCCAATGATAAATATTCACCATCATACTTGCGAAACTTCCTTTTCTTTTCACTTAACTCCCTTTGTTTTGAGCATGATGGCCCATCATTGATGTCTTCAGTGGATTTTCGCTTAAGGTTAAGCCAGCGATCCATCGTCGTTCTGTTTTTTAGGATACCCACAGCTCACCAGTCTATATTGAATCACATTCGGTTATGTGGAATAATTTTCTAGCAAAGCTATTTGGTAAAGGTAAAGCACATATTTAGACCTTCACTAATTTACCTACTACAGGCTGCCCTCGTCAGATGTTTCCAGACTACATATGCTTTGACGTTGAGAGATTAAGCAGCACCTGTAAGAAGATTTTAACACTGTATGAGCACTGCTTTCAAGGAAAAGACAGAGGACACTATCAAATCATAAGCATGGATATGGCAATTTTATGTAATGTGGGTTCAAGATAATTCCATTTGCTCAGTTTAATTAAACATAGCTCATTCACTGTGGAAGCAGTCCACTGTTGATTGCACAGAGAGGTTCGCACGATAGTATGGGAAAACATGACCAGGGTTGGAGTTAAGCGAGAACACTTCAGAAAGTCATTTTGTCTGCTACACACTGGTCGTAAATGTGTTGAGGTTGAGATTAAATTCAAACCAGGATGTCACAGACGTTTCCTATGTGGCTTGCTGGCAGCCATGGCACATGGCATGAGCAGCTGATGTGACACCGAGAATAGTAAATTAAATCATACAAATACATGCCAACATTTTAGAAGAGGAAAGTGGGTTATTTAAAAAAAAATATATCCTTGGGAGAAAGCATTTCCATCCATTGAAGAAGAGGAAATATCAGGCGGGAGACAGCCTGAATCAGGTCTATTGGAATGTATGACGGCAGTGGTGCATTTAGCAGTACAAGGCTTCTACTCTCAACCATACCAAACACAAGGAGATGATGGACGGAGTGCTGAAACATTTTGGACACTCCCCCCACCGCCTCCCCCCCAGTCACAGATCTGGGTTGAACCCATCATCGTTCTTTAGCTCACTTCGTCACCCCAGTTTGGACCCATTTGCATATGACTGGGTCCAAACTGGAATGGCATGGTGAGCAAAACTACGATGGATTTAGGCCCAGATCTCTGTACTGGGGTGAATGTATGACATTGTTCTGCATTCGGTCCATCGATTGTTGTTTTGCGCTGTTCTCTTTCACTTCCATGAGGCTGATAACATAAATAAAAAGGAATCACTTTTTAAATGCGTGCATATGCTTTTAACATATGCATATTTCATCACGGCAGGGCTGTCTCTCCTGCGGGGGAAAGTACTCAGTGTATGATGTGACATTGTGATGACAATCACGCTGCACCTGCTTCGGGTAAATACAGTTTTCAGAATGAGGATTATCATTACACGCATTGATTGCATAATGTGCCATGAAGAAACCATTTTAAAATAAACCATTTTAAAATCAATGCAATAATTTGGAGTGGACTACACTTGCAGCCACACTTTTCATGAAACCAACCCTGACGGCGGGAATAAACCATAATGTCACTGCCACTAGCACACAAGCTGATCACTCGTCACACACGAGAAGAATTATAGAAAGGCTGCTGCTAAATCATAGCTGCCAAGGTTTCAGATTGCTGTGTGTGACATTGTCATAAATACAGTGTGATTATGAGTGACATTTCAGTGACTATGAGTGACACTTGCTCACAAGCAAAATAAAGCAATGAAGATGAGGAAAACATAAATATCAGAAATTACACCAATTTGAACAACAAGACAGGCTAAGTTAACTGCTTCAAAGCATAAGAAACAATTTGTTTATCAGACCACATTATTTGCCAAGTTTTTTCTGTCACGTTTTACTTTTCCAGCCAGAATAGCGTTTTAACCAAATGCATATTACATTGTCGTGCTAGCAGCTAGTCATTTCACTTGTAACACTAAAACACTGAGCTGCCCTGCGCCTGCAGATTTGCTGTGTTTCAAATATTCAGATCGTGATAATATCACTCTTAACATTCTACGAAAGGAGTGCACGAATATGCCAACATTAAAGTAAACAGACTTTGAGGGCAGCAGCACAATAGCAGTCTGTACACATTGCACAGATACTGACTGAGGAGCAAGCACACAAGTTATAAAGTGCAAATTGGTACAAGTTACCATACGCAAATGGTCACCAAACCCAGACTGAGTGATCATAAGCTAGAAACAGAACCGTCTCAAACAGATCTAATGAGAGAGGGCAGAATCCGCCAGCAGCTTGATCTGCAGGAACGTCTGAGAGGCCTTTTTTCCAAATCTGTCCTGAATAAAACCTTATTTGTTACTATCCTCATTCTGAGACGAAATTTAAATCAAGCAAGAAAAATGGGGCACGATAAATAGCATCTGTTTTGAGTTTTTGGAGACTAACATGCAGATTGTGGTACTTTGGTACTATAAATAGCACACTTTTCCCCTGTAAGTTTACAGCAGGTTTGACCTTCCTAAATTTTTAGAATGGTGCGATATTTAACATACCTGGTAATTACATACACAGTGAATACCACCCAATCACTGCGCAAACAGGGCTTACCCAGAGGTGGGACAATTCCAACCAAATTTGTAATGTATACAGGGGGGGGGGACAAGAACAATTTCGGTGGGGGGGCCTGAATCTTTAAGCAATAGGCAGAGTGGAGCCGATTTCGGGGGGGCCCTGAATCTTTAAGCAATAGGCAGAGTGGAGCCGATTTCGGGGGGGGGGGGCTGAATCTTTAACCCCTTCAGTGCCCATGACGAGATAGTCTCGTCATGGAGCGCGGTTGCGCTGTGCCCATGACGAGACTATCTCGTCATGAACCCCGCCCGCTAATGAAACGCCCGGCACAGGGTGTGGAAAGGGCGGGGCACAGAAGGGGTTAAGCAATAGGCAGAGTGGAGCTGCAGGGGCTCTTAGAAGGGGTGAAACAACAGTAAGGCCTCATTAACGTGCAGATGGTCTTTAAAAGACCTGTGAAGTACTCAGGGCGGCTGTGTGTGTGTGCCTGGGCTGCCACACAGGTGGGGGAGGGGGCGGTTTGGTATATGCACTGCCAGCAACCTGCCAGGCCAGGCCAGGCCAGTGAGTGCAGAACACTTGCATCATCCTCTCTCTGCCTGCCATTGCGCTCCACAGGGCCGGCTTTAGTGCTGGTGGCGCCCTGTGCGACAATGTTTGTTGGCGCCCCCCCAATGACCACCTCCACCAGGGAGTCTCTCACTAGCACCCTTTAACAGTGACGAAGTCTCCATAACCACACTCTCTCAGATGCATTGAATTAGTTATATAGCGCCACTCATACCAGTGTAGGGTGTCCGAGCACTTTGCATCACACACACATTACACAGAGACAATCAATCAAACGTGTGTAAATCAGTGTATAGGAAATGTTACATAAGCCAAAAGACTAAAAGTGTAGGAGTCACATGTCATCCATACTGGTAGGTAGTATAGTTTAAGAGTGCTTGGTGTGGAGAAGCACAAACTCAGAGTCGAAAAAGAAACAGCATAGTTGGGAGTTCTGTTTAATAATATGAATCAATTCCTAGCCAAATTCATCCTTTTTGCAACATTAATCAATGTTCTAATAATGTTCTTTGCAGTGTGTATGCAGTTCTGGGATGAAAGTTAATAGCTCACTATTCTGTATTAGGACTTTAAGTTATAAATTGCAAGTGACAAAAGGAGGTTTCTTTTGAAAGCAGTAACCTGCTGATCTATCATACGCACTGTAATCACTTGGTACACGTTATTTGCAGAAGGCATATTAACCCTCTACACTAACTTCACATAAGTCAATACCTCAACTATGCAAAATGCTGATCTCTCTCGGACGATAATTAATCACAGGAGTTATTGTGACATTTATGTGAGGCGTGGTAATTGCCGGGGGAAAGAAACGCTGCAGCAGGTGCTTCAAAAGCGTAATAAACGTTCAAGCACGGCGCCCCCAGGCAGCCAGCACCCGGTGCGGTGGCACCGGTCGCACCGCCCTAAAGCCGGCCCTGGCGCTCCATGCTTCCGAAAGGTAAGAAAAACACGTGCATTTGCGTTTTAAATGTCCGATCCTGCAGCAGCACACTGCCAAGGCCCATACATGACAGTAACCCGATTCAAGGCCCCATTCTCCCGATTTTTTTTACAGAATCTCCCACTTTGCTCTCCTGAAATGTTGGCATGTATGGGTAAGTACACTCGGCCTCAATAAACACGGCGTCCTAATTCCCCTGGCCTTGCCCACTAGCTGTAAATTGTAAATTAATTAAAAAATAAACACTCACGTGCTCCTCGAGTGGTCCGAGATGCCGGAATGCTGGTGTTCTTAGCCGAAAGCGGAGACAGGGCGTTGGGTGGCAAAATGCTCCTGGGCTGGCCGCAAACGCGAGGGAAGGCGCACTGCCGTGCGAGCGTGCGCGAGCGTGCGTGCCTATAAAATAATAAGCCAATCACCCTTCAGCTTCCACCCGAAAGCTGAAATGGTGATTGGCCCGATTTTTTTTGGTCGTGCCGCCCCTGCGCTGTCATTCAGTGCTTGTAGCCGTAGTAGCGCATGGGCGCTTCAATATTCAATACGATCCAGTCCGCGGACCCCCTGGGATTGTGTCACGGACCCCTGGGGGTCCACGGCCCACAGTTTGGGAAACGCTGTTCTACATCAAAAAAATGTAACTTCTAAATGGTATACAACATCAAATACATGTCATCTTTGTAATAATGGAGTTTTTTATTTGTTCCACTTTGCTGTTATACCCCTGTAAGTTCACGAGACCTCTTTACTTAAAATATCATGCTCAAACAACAGCTGAAGCTACACATGTTCTGTGCTATCCTTCAAATGAAATGTTTTATATTGAAGTTTGTAACTTTCTTAAATGGTTTTAAAATTTGTATTGAATGACCTTTTATAATTTCTGGTTTTAAATTATGAAATTGATTGCACTGCAGGGGGTAACTGGTTTTATTGTACTAATATTACTCTGCTTATTTCTTTTTTTAATGCTTTATTTAAAGATTTTCAAGAATAAAAGAACATATTACATGAAGGGCAACATAAATCATAGAGGGCGGAAGAGGAGGGGGGAGGCAATTATAGAAGTAGCTTGTTACTACTCAAATAGACCGTTGAATAAGTCTCTAAATGGGGCATTGTGGTCGTACAGCACTTCAGTGCAACTATCTGAGTAATCATAACAGCGATGGGGAAGCTGTGCATAGGCCAACATTCCGTTATTGGAGAGGCACTAAATCTGGGAGAGGGGCAGGAGTGCGGATGGCACAAACCCTCCTAGGTTTCAGTGAGTTGACTAGCTGGGAGTGACGGTGGTGCATGTGCGGCCAAGTGGGGGACGGTGCTGGAGAGTTGGGTTGGAAGGTAACTAAATAGACTCAAATTGGTTGCCAAATATTTTTGGGGTGTGGAGTAAGAGGTTGGAGCGTGGAATAAATCTCACTTGCATGTCGCAGTATGTCATACTACGGATCCATGCCCCTGTCGTGGGATGGATTCTACTACCCCAGTAAAGTACAATTTCTCTCTTTGCCAACAGTAGGGCGATGCCATGTCAGAAGATAGGAGGTAGGAAGGCATGCATGACCTTAATGTGCCATGCAGTCTAGTGAGGACAAATCTGTCCATGTGGGATAGATCGGCACCCTTTTTGGCGATGGGATAAAAGGTCCCCAAAGGTGTGTAGATGCAGCTTCAGCAGAGGTCGCTGTACCAGCCTCTCAGTTGAAAGTGAATGCTAGTGGTTCCAGGATAGGGAGAGTCTGGGGGAGTACAAGATATCAAAGCCCAGCACTCTGCTGAGTCTTCACCAGGCCCAGCATGTTGTGGGGAGGGTCTGAATGTCCGTTGGGTCCAGTCTTATGCCGTGCGGCAGCAGCACGTTAAGGGGTGTGGGGTCTGCCAGCTCTTGCTCCGGTTTGTTATAGGGAGGCGGTTTATTATGGTGAAACCAATGGTAGGCAAAAGGAGCCTGCTCGACCAGGTAGTATAGGTGGAAATCCATGACAGCGAACCCGCCTCAGTCGTAAGGGAGCGTAAGTGTTACCCAGGCAATGCGCTGCCTGCGGCCTGCCCACACCATTCTCAGCAATAAGCTGTTTAGTTGGGCAAAAAATGAGTTTCCCAAAGGGATGGGGATGTTGACAAACAAGTATAAAAAGCGTGGGAGAATGTTCATCTTGATCAGCGCTTTTCGTCCCGACCTGGAGAGAGGGAGACTAATTCAACGGTCTATTTGAGTAGTAAGCCTATCCATGGCTGGACCATAATTTAGACGGATAATCTGTTCCCTGTCCCTGTGGAGGACAAATACCCAGGTATTTTGGAGTGTCTGCAGACCAGCGAAATGGATGGTCCCTCGATGGGGGGGGTTGTTGCGTCTGTAAGGGGGAACGGCTCGGATTTTTCCCACTTGATGTGCAGGCCTGACATGCCACCGAACCAAATAATCTCGCACAATATAGGATCCAGGTTTTCCGAAGGATGTCTGATGAACAGCAGGATGTCATCCGCATACATATGCATCGAAAGAAGCCCGTATCTGAACTGCAAGCCTCGATGAAAATGATTCTCTTGTAGGTGTCGGATCAGAGAATCCATAGCGATAATAAATAACAGAGGGGACAACAGGCAGCCCTGCCTGGTGCCCTGAGAAATGGGAAAAGGGTCTTAAAGGGAGCCGTTTATCCATATGCGGTCCGTGGAAGACAAGTACTGTAAAGAGACCAAGGCAGCAAAGCCACTAGGCACGCCGAGTTTCCGCAACGTTGGGTGAAGAGAGAAGGCCACTCAAGAGAATCGAACGTCTTCTTGGCACCCAGGAGGGTTACCACCGCAGGTGTCTCCGGGGACACTCTGTTCAGGACTGAGAAGACTGTCCATAATTAAGTGCAGTTGACCTGTGAATCGGCGACAAAATTTGATCCAGGAGGAGTGACAGGCTATTGGCCATTGCCTTGTACAGTATCTTATTGTCAGAATTAAGTAACGACAGAGACCTGTAGGAGGTGCACCTGGTGGGGTCCTTGTCAGGCTTTAGCAGTAGCATAATCTCCACATCGGGCATTGTGGGGAAAGGATCACACTGTCAAAAGACTCTGCATAAACCTCCAGTAAATGAGGTATCAAAATGTGTTTGAATGCCTTATAAAAGGAGCAACTGAGGCCGCAGGCCTTCGTGCTGTTTAGGGAGTCTATTGCCTGGGTGAGTTCCTCAACTGAGAAGGGCTCGGTGAGAAACTGGGCCTATCCTGTAGTGAGCCAAACCATGGCCACCTACTCCAAGTAGGCCAGACGAGCCGCCGAATCAGGAGGCAGCGGTGTGGTATACAGGGATTTTCAATATGAGACTAGCTGGCGGATGATATCTGTAATGCCTGATACGTAGATGCCATCCTCTCGCCAGAGGTTCATGATGTGTCCTGTTCCTCGGGTAGGCGCAGGAGGTGGGCCCAAGTCCTCCCAGTGCACTCCCTCTCGTGCTTCAGTATATTTATCAAGCAGGGTAGCTTCCCTATCAGCTAAGTCATTGAACTCCTCAATAAGAGTTGCACGTTTAGGAAGTGAAGATGAAGAGGAGTGTGGAGTAGTATCACTGTCTATGGACGCCAGCTCACCCTCCAATCAAGCCAGACTGCCCTGCAAGGCCCGCAAAACCCCAGCCTGCTTGGATATGCAAATACTGCGAATGTACGCTTTAAAGGCGTATCGAGTGACCAATTCGGTATTGATCTCAAAATATTCAAGGATAGCGCTGTGGAGTTCTGAGCAGAACACCTCATCAAGTAAGGCAATTACCGGGAATGACCATCTACGCTCCTAGCCCACATAGTATGGGATTGTGAGCTGTAAGAGCACTGGGGCGTGGTCCGAGAGAGTGCGTGGCTGTGTTCCCAGGTCTCGGAGCCACTTGCCGGCAGCAGCAGATAGAAACTAATAGTCAATGCGTGTCTATACTATATAAGGAGCCGAATGTAAAGTGTAGCCAGGGGCGTGGGGGTTGAGCCAAGCTTACCTAAAAGCGTGCGTATCTACCAGGTCACAAAAGACTCGTAGGGACTGCGATTTACCACCCGGGCTGGGCTGGAGGAATCTTGCATGGGGTCCCACCACAAGTTCAGATCTCCAGCCACCAGCTTTACATCCGGATCGAATCTGTCCAAGAGGCGGAAATGACTTGAAAGGAGGAAGGATCGTTTGTGTTCGGAGCATATACGTTTAAAAACAATATCGTCCTCGCCAGCATTGTCCCCACCACCAGCAGGTACCCCTGGTCATCGGCTATAGTGGCGTGATGAGTGAATGGGAGGCTTCTGTGTATAAGAATGCAAACCCTCCTGGAATATGTACTGTACCCAGCAAAGTAACTGTGGGACCCCCAGGAGGAGGCGAAGGGGGGGGACACCTGTGAAGTGAGGTGTGTTTCCTACAGGAATGCTACTTTAATGTTGTGTCGGTTTAGGTAGGCTAGTACCAGCTTGTATTTGCATGGGCTGTTTAGTCCCTGGACATTCCAAGTGAGAGTGTCACCTCAACATACAGTCTAGGGGTCCCCATCAAATACGTGGGAGAGTGGAACTGTCACATAGCAGCACAGCTGCCCAAACATAATCGGCGTCTCCTCAATGCAGACAAGAGGGAAGGCAAAGTTGACAGGGGAGACAAAGAACAAGAGCAATCATAACTAAACCCCAAGTAACCCACCCTTCTCCCACACCAGGTGGGGCAAATCCAGTGAATTCCCTTAACCAAAAGCCCAAAAACAATACACCCAACAATGCAAGAGGTGGAATCATCCAGGGGAGGACGGACAACACCTCTGGACTCAGCACCCATACTGTTCAAGTGGAACTTAGCAATGAAGTCTGAAGAAGATAGGGAGAGGTATAATGAGAAGAGAGAGAAGCAATGCAGAATAAGAGGAGGAATCCCCAGACAAAGGCCGTTAAGTAACACCACAGGCACAGCAAATACTGAAAAGGATCAACAGGCAGTGTGTCAGTCTGGTCTGAAGCATTCCGCACTAGCCCCTAAATTCAGGTCCGGTGATGAAACATTCAGCAGTGGCACGAGAGGAGCGGAACTGTTTGCAGAAGGAGAACTTCTAAAGGCGTGTTGAAGATTCTCAGTTTGTCGTTCACTATTACTCGAAGTCTAGCCGGATACATCAGGCCATATTTTAGGCCCAGTGTCCTGAGTTGCGCATTTGCGACGGAGAACTTCAAGTGTGAAATCGGGGGAGATGGAGAGCCTGGCACCCTGGTACTGCAGCGGGGTGTTCTCCCGGGCCAGCTGAAGGATGGTTTTGTGGTCTTTGTAATTCAGGATTCAGGCCATATTGGGATGTGGCAGGGCCCCAGGCCGGGGGCGCGGCCCTGGGGACCTATGAGCTCTCTCAACTGTAAAAATGTAGTTGAAAAGTGTTGGGCCTGAAAAGTTCAGTGAGAAGAGTTTCCACAAAGAGTTCAGGGCGCCCCATGTTGGTCGACTCTGCCAGATCAATGATACAAATGTTTTTCCTTTGGGACCGCTCCTCTAAGTCCTCGTTTTTCATAGCTACTGCTTTAAGGAGGCGCTCTGCTTTCTCCAGTTGGTGGGACAGCGTGGTGGTAAGGTTTTCCTGGGTCGACGTCGACACGCCCTCTTCCAGAGCATCTAGACGGGTGCCATGTCTGTCCAGACAGTCTCCCATGTGGTCCAGGCAAGCAGCCAGCGTGTTGAAACCTTGCATTGATTACGCAGAATCTGGCCTCCAGTTCAGACATGATAGATGCCATGCCCTCTGGGGGAAGGCGGATCCTCCGTTTCCCAGTCCCCATCTATGTCTGTGGGCCCCCGGCAGTCCGCTGGTCCAGGCTTATCGAAAGTGAGCCGCCGCTGCTTGGGGTCTCTAACGCCAATGCTTATGAGAGGGCGTTGCAAAGGTCAAGCAGATAGCAATGGGGGGCACCAATCAATCAATGTATAATGGCTTGGAGCAAGGGGAAGGTACACCCAAATAGCTAGTCAATAGGGCCAGCACCCGATGGCTGCCCAGGCGTGGTCAGTGGAGAGAGCGCTAGAGTCCAGGTCGCAGGGGAGGTATCCTGCACAGTGCAGCCAGGAGCGGAAAAGAAGCGGCCTGCAGTAGCGTGTGTGGTGGAGGGAGCGTTGGGGAGATCTCCCTGGCATCCACTCACCACATCTGCGCAGGGCCAGTGAGTATGTGATTAGTCCCTGATGGGGGAGGGGTGTGCGTTTCCGCTAGGCCGGCCAGGCTACTTCCAGGAAGGTCCTCCACGTGAAGTATCCGCGGTGTAGGTGTGGCTGGAGGGCCGATGGCAGGCGGGCCGCGCTCCACGTCTCAGGCCGAGTGCAGTAATAGAAGGCCCTCAATTAGAGTCAATCCTGCCAGTGCAGGTGCCGAGGCCAGTGCCCAGCCAGGTTCCACAGTTGTGTTCCACATTGACGGGGGGCCCAGCGAGGCTCCGCACCAGGTGGGAGCTCGTGCCCAGTGCAGCATCTGCAGAAGTGTAGTGTGATGAAGGGAGGGTGGCCCCAGCAGGGCACCGCAGCCCCAGCATCAGGATCTCCTGCGGCCCCTATTGCCGTGGGACCTCTGAAGCGGGCTGGGCCACGTCCCTCCTCAGCGAGTCAGGGCAGTCCGGGGCGGGCACGACAGCTCCATCCATGGCTGGGGTATCACTCCGGCGATGCGGAGGTCATTCCCCAGAGTGAGTGAGGAAGCGAGGATGGGGTCCGCTATCTTCTTTTCATGGTCAGCAGGCTCCATAGCTTCGATGCTGTGTGGCCGTGATGGTTGACGGCCAGGCCACGCTCCCTTATTTCTGTATTTATTGTTTTTTTTTTAATGTGTACCTAATTGGAGTCACAAAGCTTGAAATAAACTTTGATAAAGGCAAGTCTGAGATCTTAAATATATTGATCTCAAAAGAGAGACAGAGGCCTGGCCTAGAGACCTGTGCCTGATGAAGAGGGTGAAATTATCCATAAAATAGCTAGAACTAAATATCACTGACTCAGTGACGATTGAACTAAAGCTACTTGGCTGAAGCTCAAAACTCAGATCCTGACAAATCTAGGCAATTGGAAAGGTCCCTACATTTCCCGCTTGGACAGGGCCAATGTGATGAAAAGAAAAATCCTGCCACGCTTGCTTTACCCACTTCACACGCTACTGACTGTAATTCTATGTTCAGAGATTCTAGCCGTACAAAAGCAAGTAATAAAATTCCTCTGGGCATGTGACTGGGCAAGACCTAACCAAAATATACTAATGGCCCCACTACACAGAGGTTGACTGGCCTGCACACATGTAATTCAATATTACCATGCTAATCCTCTTAAGAGCCTGAGGAAAGCTGTTTGTCTTATGTAACGGGCACACTCGCAGGCCTCTCTTTATACGACCTCCTATGTTTCAGACCACAGAATATGTACATCTCAGTAACGACCAAAACTCCCCTCCTGATGTGCGATGTAGAGTGGGTGTCAAGAAAGTCCTCTCTACCTCGCTAACCCCATATACTCCAATCCGCCTACACTCGCCAGGGATGGACGGAGTTAGATTTAGTAATTGGAGTAAGGGAGAATGGTTGATGATTAAAGACCTATTTGAAAAGGATCACATGAAGTCCTTCTTGGATTGCAAGAAATTATATAAGGTGACCGGAAAAGACAGAATATAGTGTCCACATATTCGACAGTGGTTAATGCACCTGCTAGTTACAGACGTGGCCACTGCACCCCTGACCCCATTTGAGAAGTGTCTACTTACAAATGACACAACAAAAGGTTTGACCTTGAAACTATACAGTCTAATGAGTGACAGCACTAAACTGAAAAGATGGGCCTATGAGAAAATCAGTGAGACCTGGAAATGGGCTTTGATTTTAGTAATGCAGACCAGGAAAGGGAATGGCTCAATATATAAAAAATAAACTCTAGGAAAACTCAGCACTGGGAAGGAGAATATAAGATACTAATGAGATGGCACCTGACCTACAGTAAACGAAAGCAAAGATATCCCACAACATCATATACATGCTGGAGATGTGGGTGGAATGGACAGAGGCACCGACATCCATATCTGGAAGGAGTGAAAAAAACCTACATGTTCTGGAAAGAAATTCTTAGTCACATAGACGCGATGAGAGGAGTAATGGCACCTAGAAAGTTACCCAGCTGCGAACCTGTTACACTTGGAGGATGAGAAGGAAAAGTGGAAAGGCAAAACAAATAGAACCCTTAGATACCATCTAATAGGAGCCAACAACCACAGGTGTGTTCATGATGAACAGTCTATGGCACACACTAGTAGGAGAAAAGTTAACACATAATATCCAACACTCTAATTATTAGTTCAAAAAACATATTTTCTCCTGTGACAGAATACCTGGTACGCAAGTCCTGTGTATGATTCATTCTGTAACAATCCCAGCACTACACCTGTTTGATACCGAGCCAGCTGAGGACTACGAGGCTTACATATGACTTGTTCGTTGAAGCGTTGGGGGGTCCCGAAAGCCCTCGAGTGGGGTCTGGAGTGCCATGAGAGTGAATAATAGTTAGGTGAGGTAATGTATACGTTTGGTACTTGTTGATCTAATTAGGTTAGAAATGTTCATGTTGCTAAAAATGCAGGACCATGAAAAGACTATAGATCACATAAGGGGGAAGTTACACTATAGAGACCCTATATGCAGATACCCCAGCACTACAAATCAGTACTGTGTATAACGTTTGTAATTCTGAATGACCGAAATGTGTAAGCCTTGTGCTCTGCAAACTAAATAAAATGTGTTATTGAAAAACAAAAAAACAAAATTGTTGTGATTAGCTGGTGACTTCCACCTTAAGTAATTAATTGGATTTAAAAAATCAAGAGATATTCTGTAAACAAATTGGTTATTGCTATGTTCTAGTGCTAGTGTCCTTAAAACTTGTGTTGAATATTGTATTGATAACAGTTATAAGTATATATGGTTTCATTCTTTAACCACAAAATAACATTTTATTAATACAATGCAATACAGGAAAATTATTTTGTAATTCAAATCACCAGTTAGAGCAAAAATGTATAGACAAAAAAACAATGTTGCTACAACACACTCCTGGTTAAACTATTTTTAGTGCTAGTTTTCCTAGAAAATACCATCTACAGTCACCCAGAATTTGCTTATAGTTCTCAGTATGGGACTCTTACAGGGATAAAAACCCTGCTGGGATGGAGGAAGGTGGGGCCCATACAGTGGCTTACATTCAGCAATGTACATTTCAAGTGGCCTACTAAAGGGAAGCGGAACATTTGATGACACAGTATAGTGGTGATCCATTCTTGACCAGTTATTTTTGGATTAATGTGGATCAATGTACTGCCCTTATTGAAGCCTGTTAGTCTTAAAGGGAGATTGTGTTTTGTTTTATTTTTGATCGTGGAGTTTTGAAGGATGGAGCAAATCTATGCAACAAATGTTCAGTGGTGACCGGAAGAGCAATACATCATTTCTGAGCATACGCACCTTTCTAGAAGATGAGAAGGAGTATGTGTTCCTTCCATAAGTAAAGAGATAGGACTAGGGTAAGAAATTCCATCTCTCAATTGTTCTCACCCAGATTTTGTGCATTTGTATCCATTGTGACTGGATTTCCTCCAGGGCCAGTGGTTTCCTGAATAGGAATAATAGCACATATGCTGATTTAAAATGGCTGCCCTTCCTCTCCACGACAGGCCCTCCTAATACGGAACTGGCCTGACACCTGTCAAGTCGCTAGGATGTTAATGGGAGGTGTGACTCGTGTTTAACATGTGGTCTGTACACTGACTGTTCTTGTACAGAACAGGTCACCACCCCAGAGTTAAGGTTTTCCTAAAATAAGGATTGTACTAACTTTTGAAGGGTGCCATGTAGGGACAACATGAACCGGGGAATAAATATGTGAAATCCAAATTAAAATAAGTGTATTGGAAATATAGTTTTATTCGGCTAAATTCATTATACTCTGTCAAGTCACTGACTGAATACACATAAGGCAAATTAGTGTCTGGAGGAAATTATCAATTATAAAATGCAGATGCACTCCTTTGGGGAGCACAGGAATGCATTGCTTTGTATATTGGGCCCATTTGTATGTGGGATGTTAGAATTTGTAGCTAATATAGTCAACCCAGATGGAATTAATTCAACTTGAACTTTGTCTTGTTTCATTTGGCTCTGTGTCATTGGTCAATTTATATCTTAGAGCTTGCAAATCTAAGCACCATGTTGCTTGTGATGAAATGACAAATAGGGTTCACTCAAAGGTGTCATCTCATTGCTACCTGCCTCTACAGTCACAAGCAGTTTCAGCAGGTTTGTGTTTCTGCTAACGCCTTCCATGAGTTCAGTTTAAATTCCAGACAAACACTTCACTGGGATGTTGAGGCCCTGGTGAACCCCTTAGCATGTACCTACATCCAACACCATAACCAGGATCCAGATAATGAGTCTTGGGTACCCTGCCTTGTTTTGGTTCTCATAGAAGGGGCATGCAGTGTATGCTTGGACTGGGTCCTGTGATGCAGGTAGAATGGGCTGGTTTAAAGCTCCAACAATAAATGAGATTAGGGGAAAATATGCAGAGGAGAGTTTGATTCTTGAATCCATTTCTAAGTGTAATGTCGTGCAACGAAAGTGAGAATTACCATTGATTTAAATACATTTTGTGTTTTAATGACAGTGACGTGAAGGGTTTATTCAGGCAGGTCCTGCAAAGTCTCACACACCTGAGAGGTACAGGATTGTTCTATGTATCAGCTGGGAAAACATTTATTAGAATGTATCATGCTAAGTGAGTAACTAAAAAGTGACATATATATATATCATGATGTTCTTTTTCTTGTAGGATATATAAATAATGTCAATGTGTTTATTCTAAAGTGAACTACTTTTAGACTTTCTTATATCCTTTTCTCTGGCTTTTTAGCTAGAATTTGGAATTATGTCATGCTGTACTGCTAATAGTAAACAAACTGAAGTTGTGTTAAAGTATCATTGTTTACTTCCCCCAATGCTTGTAGGGATCAGCTGTAGGAGAGATTTACATTGATGATGGACATTCATTTCAATACCTTCATAAAAATGAGTTCCTTCACAGAAGATTCATGTACCACAACTTTGTGCTTTCCTCCAGGTATGACTGCATGAGGATCTTCTATTTGTAATATACACATTGTTTGTGGTTAATCACTAAAAAGGAAACTTTTCTCCGGTTCAGATTTTTTGGGTGCAGATGTCACAAATGTCTCTGCATGTTTCCACTAGATCATTATGTTTCTGATTGAGCAATTTAATCCTCAGTCTCCCTTTTATCAACATTCCTAGAGCATGGTTCACTAGTCAGGGAGTCTAGCTTTGTGGATCTCTCTTGAATGCCTTAGTTCCATGTAGGTTGCCTGACCACAGCGTCACATCTGAGACCTAATCAGTGCTTAATTTGAGCCGGAGCTTTCCGGTGCTGAGCACCGGCACTTTATTGGTTTCCGGTGCTCGGCACCGGCACCTAATTGTCAACACTACACTTAGGGCAGTCTGCCACAAGGTGGTGCTGCTCATGTAATTTAGAGAGGAGCAGTATTACAGCTGTTTAGGGGAACAATATACATTAAAAAAATTACTAATACCTGCCTTCCCAGGCATTCCTGTAGCTTTGGGGACCTGGAATAATCTTTACTGTCGCATTTACATGCAAGAGAGCAAGTTAGTAGTTGTTTTGGCAGCGATGACAGGGGCGATGTGTGGTGCAAGCTGCAGTGGCCTCCTGGTCAGAGCCCTGGCACTTAATATTTTACAAATTAAGCACTGGACCTAATGTTGATAACAACTGTGCCTTGAATGGTAGAAATAAGAGTTGGACACAAAAAGTAGATGTGGCAGGCGATCAGAAGACTTGTGACACATGATCCAATTGAAAAAGTATTGGTAAGAAATAAGTTGGTGTTCATCTGCTCTTAAAAGTGGGTATTAGGAGAATGACCAGCTGGTGTTCACATGCCAACCCTTCTTACAAACTCATCGCCAGTAAAAGAAGCAGAAGCATATATACATCCTGGGATACAAAGAACACTCTATTCTTGTCAGAAGCAAGACAGGACAGGGTTAACTCTAAGTAAGACCCAGCAAATCCATTTCCCTTGTCTCTTCCACTCTGTTCTTCACTCTTTAACTTTCTTTTTGCATCTCTTGTCTGACTATACTCCTCTACTACTGACTTCTTACCTTTCAACTCTCTACTCCTCTTGCCTTTACTCATTTGTATACACGTTCTGTACCCCCTGTATATATTGTCCTCGTTTCTATTTCCTCCTTCTTTAGCTATGGCTCCATCTTTCCCTTTCTCTGTGTTTACTTCATTTCCCTTCTTTCACTCTCCTGCCCTCTCTTCCTAGCCTCCAACCCTTCTCTCCTCCATCTCCCTCCTTTCTCTACTAATAACTTTAATTCTTCCTTCTCTCTTTTTCTCCCTCTACCCTCCACCTTTTTCTCTCCCTCTCCTCAACTTCTCCTGTTTGACACATGCTCCAAACTATTGTCTACCTGTACTTTTATTATTCTTTGATTTAGTTGTGCAACTGTGTACATGGTCAACAACAAGCATAACGTCAATGATAGGAGTAATAGCTGGTAACTTCTAGCAGAAGTGTTTTAACTCTATGAGTACAGAGTAACTGTGGTGGAGTAACATAAAAGGGACATGTTATGAAAAGCCATGGTAGACAGGAATCACCATCAGCCATTAACTGATTTAAAGCAGCACATTGTTCCAGGAAATACCGTAGCTATTAGACAGACCTTTGGTAACAATATTAATGTTCCATTCCTATGACAATAAGGTTTTAGTCCATTTTTACAGTGAGCTTCACCCACTATTTTGGTGTGTGTAGACACATTCTAATGTCTGTGTATGTTAGCAGCAGAACATTTCATAAAGGTCTACCTGGGCCTCTCTTTTAACTTGCCCTGATCACTGGAATGCAGTGAGGTTGTGTAAAGGCCATGTTATCTATTGTGGAGGCAGTGGATCCATAACCTGGTGGGTTTTCTGTGTTTTGAGGATTGATGAAGAAAACATGCATAAATGAAATCACCCTTGATGTTTTCCCAGTGCATTATGTGAATCATATATATCCCTCCTGTTTTGGTTTGGGTGCAGCAGTGTTCGACAGGAACAAATCACACTGGTCAGCTCCAAATCCAGCAAAGGTGGAAAATGCAGCATCTGCTATCAGAGGCTGATTTAACTAAGTGACCCTTCTCTTTCCAGGAGAGATGTTAAGTGTAAGGACTTATTCAGACTTGCAGCACTTGTTGATCCCTATGTAGCGCGCAAGGTGGACACAGATCTAAAATTACAGCAGCTCTTTTATCCAGAAGAAGTTCTCATTAAAGATCCACAATAAAGCACCTTTTAAGCAGAAGAGCTGCCTAGTATTAGGACAGATCTAACTCTGCCCCACACATTGATGCAGATGAGATGCAGAGACAGCCAATGTTTCAGCACCTCTGTATTCATGAGAGGGGCTCAGTTTAGTGGTACCCCAACCTAAGTATCTAGTTATCCAAACAAGGTGCTTTTTATTCAGGAATTGTACAGTGCAGGTACAATTAACAATTCAGGATATCTCTATCTAGGAGCCTACTGAAAGTGCAGGTGATGCAGCATTACAATAAAGTACTTAAAATGGAATAGTCTATGATGAAATGTAAGACCTCCCCTCCTGTGAACTGGTGATAAAATTCAAGTACACCGATCTCTGGGAAGAGCTGGTTTCTTCCCATAATAATTGTAGCAGTCCTTCAGAGAAAGAGGTGCCAGTACTTCTCTTGAAAGTGTCACCTCCTGCGAAAATTCACCTGTAGCATATCTGTATCCCTAAATAGTAGCTCTGCAGGAATGTGTTGTGACTGCATAAAGGTGGCTACATAATGGTAGACAGGAGGTAGGCAACTCATTTAATTGTATCAAACAGCATGAAGTCCAATTGTAGATACATCCAACGACACTGCACGTATCTGGTTTCTGGCAACTATTGACAAGAGATGTGTTTCGGCTGGTCAAACAGCCTTTATCAATCTAACCAAACGCCAATTTTCATCCTTCATAATATACTCATCAGTCCTTAGATATAAACAACATACTTAGGTTTTAACCTTGTTGCAGGACTTATATTTTCACTCATTTTATCCTATTATTTCAAACACTTCCATGGCCTCAAATATCACTTATATCATAATTAAAACATTAATAAATGAGGTGTATTTTAGATCATAAAATTGTTTAGCGTACATGATATTATCTTTTAACATATATTAATTCTTAGCTGCAGCGAAAAAGTTCTTATTTGATCAGTCTCTCAGTACAAGTAATGTATAACGGCTATTTCTGATCAATCCAGTGCTGCTTCTGTCCCAACATTTTGAATCATACCGTCTGATCCACCAATGAAATGTCCGTTCCCCGTCTTTACCGCCATGCACCACCTGCGTTAAGGTGCAAACCTGTGAACCGCCCCCTTCTTTGTCGTTTGCTCACAAAAACCGGCTAGCCCCCAGGTACGGAGGAAGACCGGAGATGGAGTGAGGGCAGGAGCAGTTGGTTTGTGGCTGAGAGTGGGTGGACTCTCTTGACAGGTACTCCGTCTTCTGTGAGAAACACCTGTTCTCCCCGTGGACTATGCCGATGCCAGGATCAAGGACCGTGGCAGACATTTGCCTGGCAGTAAAGATGTGGACGGACATTTTGTTGGCGGATCAGAAGTATAGCTGCCTTGCTGAGAAGTGTTTGTGGCAGTTAGTATAAGTTTTGAAGTACTGAAGTTCAGGGTCAATGCTTATCTCCACATTTATCCAGGTTTCACCCAGACTGAAGCCTGGGTGCTGAAAAAAACAAACTATTTCTGCATCAGGAAAAGTAACCATCCATGCTGTATTTACAAAAGACCATCAGAGAAGAACAGTGGTAGGGTTTGAGCAGTCTCAATCAAAGTTAAGATGTATCTCTCTTGCCACGGCTCTAGAAGATAATGAATAGGCAATCCTATATTGAAAGCTAGACGTTTTTTATTTGAACACTGCCTTCTTCTTGAAAGCTGTGGGCTTTGGACAGTAATGTCCATTTACTTATAAGGCATGGGAGAAGAAATGAAAAGTGCTGGATTGAGAGTACTTTGACCAGATATGTTCCACAGCAGATCAAGCTTTTGATGCTGAACACTACCCAATCTGAAAGGTGAGAGAGCTGTTCAGACTGTGAACATGAAGTTGTGTCAAGAAGCAGTTGCAGGTACTGAAAGATATAGCAGTCCTTCTGAGAAGAAGCATTAAAATATAGAAGTGTTATATTTTCTCATTAACCGATCTCCGTTCATGATGATAAGTAGTCTCTTTCTGACAACCCATTATACATATTTTTGCAGCCCTACTGGCATTGAGGCTATTTTTGCATTAAGGGAGTTGTCAGTACGGGTTCTGCGCCTTCAGAAGTATTAGAAGGGGTCCTTGTGACAAATTATATTAGTGTGTCTGCTGAGAAGTGCTGGTGTTACTTATTATCTTATTGCACTCCTCCCAAGAAGACTGTGAAATTGTCCCATTAAAATTAGAACAGCCCAACTGATAAGCATGAGTAATGTCCCTTTAAATCTTATACAGTAAATTAAAAAGGCCCTCTTGAAAACAGCTCTTAGCTTATTTTACTGTCCATTAACAGTTCATATATTAAAGAAGAAATTTAAAAAGGTATACATTCAGTTAGTCTGAAGTCTGTTTTTTTCGCTGCTGCAGCATCAACTGCTAGCCAATGACTGAATGCTTGAATATGTTCTTTTGCTGGTACTGAAAGGTTGGTTGTGGTGGCCTGATGGTGCACCATGCATGTCCCAACACAAATATTATTCCCATCTCCTCAGCTTTCATTTCACCCACTTCCTTCTGACTCTGTCACCTAGCCCTACATTGGTTCTCTCTCTATCTTTTAGCGACAAATGGTCTTCCTCTCTTCCCTAGAGAAACAGTGGCTTCCTTTCTTTCTCGTCCCTAAAAATTCCTGTTCTATCTCTCTTTGTCTATCTTCCATATCCATTGAGATCCTTCAGCAAGTCTTATCAAATCCACGTGCTTTCTTTTCAGCTCTGCAGATGAAAAGGGAATGTACAGCACCGACTGTCTGCTAGAGAAGGTGCAGATCCTGGGGATCATTAGATGTCCATCATCTGTGGCAGTCATTGAATCAGGTGAGCAAAGGTTCTAATCACTGTCCTACATAGGAGCAAAGCACTGCTGGTCTAAGCTTGGGTAAGGAACAGAAGACTAATTTGGTTTGATGTAGGAAGCCAGCAGTAGCGGTCCGTGGGGCGGTGAGGCGGGGAAGGGGAAATGTAAACACCGGAATATGGATGAACGGAGGTAAGTACACATTTAAATAAATAAAACAAATTCCTTTGCGCGCGCTGCATCGCATAATGCAAAGCAGCGCGCGCAACGAAAGTTGTTTTATTTATTTAAATGTGTACTTACCTCCGTTCATCCATATTCCGGTGTTTACATTTCCCCACCCTGCCCCTCCCCCGCCCCGCCCCGCCTCACTGCCCCACGGAACTCCCTCCACGGACCGCTACCGGTAGCCAGTAGTCATGGGAGCATACTCTAAGTGAACCATACATCTGTGGCTCTTAGATAAGGCATTCTGAGTAAGGGCAGATCATCAGCTTGTGCAAGATAATCAATTTCATGTTCAGAATCGTATTTGGAAAAACTCTAGGCTTGAATTATGAAGAGGAGTTGTTTGTTCTGCATGGCAGTGGGAGTTGCTCATGGCTGGAAACAAGAGAATGCCTATAACTGAAAAACTGTGCAGTAACTGGCGGACATTCAGTCATCAGAAAATCCCTGTAAATGGTTGCCTCAGTGCTTAATTTGAGTCGGTGGTTGCCCGCGGGGCCCACCGACACACGTTTTTGGGTCCTGGCACTTATTGATGGAAGATGGAAAAACACACAAAGGGAAAAGACAGAGGAAGAGAAAGACAGATATCTGGCACAAAGGGAGAAAGCAGGAATCTGCAGGAGAGAGATAAATGGGCATAGAGAGTCTGGTAGTGGATTAAAGAGGCATGAGGGGATTCACGATCATGCAGCCTTTGTAAATAGGACATCAGCATTTAATAGCACCGGCTTCTTTGCCGACCTTTGTGCACTGGCATGCATTATTTTTGCAAATTAAGCACTGGCCAGACTTCCACTAGTGTTAGTAGGCAGGTGGGCAGCAAGACTGGGTCAAATGTGTAAGGGTGCATCGCTATACAAGTTAGATCAAGACCCCTTCCAACTCCAACACCGGCTCCTTCTACCAATTTGGCATTGCACCCCTACATTGGAATATTGGAATGTAGAGATCTGTCAAATAGTAGACCAGGATTTATGATGGTTATGGCTTGGCAGTGTGCGATTGGCACTGGAGAGTTTGACTGAGACCCTTGTAAGTGTGAGGTCTTGTGGTTCCGTGAAATACCTAAGAAGTGGGTCACAGAATCCCTCTCCAAAGAAGGAGACATTAAATTGGCTGCTCTACTGAGCAGCAACTCTGCCACTGGCCACCCTTGTGAAGTGCTGACAGCATATAGGCTTATGGGTAGGGGAATGGGTTGCTGAGACTGTTATTATATCCTCCTGGGTGGAGAGAGATTGCTTTGTGTAACCCCTCCGTGCTTGTGGGAAATCACTTTGCAGGTTGTGGATCTTACTTGTTTCAATCAGTAGTCTACCATTGGGAGTACTCTACAACTGTGGTTCTTAACCTGTGTTGCAGGGGCCCAAGGGGGTCCGTGCTTCCTTACACAATTAAATCATTCTGTAAATGTGAAGGAATTTGAAATTTGAGCTAAAAGTTAGTATCCTCAGATTGATTTGTGGGAGAAGTGCAAATGCATCAAAGAGAATATAGTATGATGCTGAGTGCCCTCAATAGAATAGAAATCTCCAACTGTGCCATTAAAATAAAATAAAAAAGAATAATATTTGTTTGTGAAAATGTTTTCATTTGTGTATTTGTTTGATGAATTTGTTTTTGTGTTTTTAGTGTATTGTTTTGCTGTTCAAATCATAGAAAATGGTTAGGCTGGGCTTTCCGGCTTCCAAATGACACATTGGGTCCTCGGTTTCCAATAATGTTTCATCGGGGGGTTCCAGGGTTCTAGTAATGATCATGGGTGGGGTCCACTGAAGTCAAAAAGTTAAGAACCACTGCTCTACAATACACCCCAATTATGGCCCTGTGTTTCTTTGGCAAAACACTCATGGTCATTGTGAGAAATTGGGTTGTTGGTTGAGTGGGGTGTTAACGTGAACAACAAATGTCACTAAATTAGCCAGTCCTCAACCCTCTGGTAGCTTGGCAAAAAGCAGTCAAGCTTAACTTAGAGACATTTTGTAAAGTTTTTATGCAGCACACTAACAGTAATAAAGTGAAAACAAAGCACAAGAAAAATCTCACATCAATTTAGAAAAATAGAGGAAACGGTAATTAATTGTTTAACACCAAATGAAAATTATCCAATCAGTAGAACCAAAGTTACGAATTTTTAAAGTTTAAGGAAAAAAATTAGCACATAAAAGATCAATGCGCCAACCACAGACATCTAGTTGGGTCAAGACCAAGTCAAAGTCGAAAGATATGGCCAACCACGATGCAGCGCAAGTCGGATACAAAAAGTGGATTGGGCCCGGTCGGCGCTTACCTTCGGACTGAAGAAAAAGTCTCTCAGAAGGTAGAAGTTCAGCAGGCCAACACTGCAGGCAGTGTTCAGGGAGAAGGAGGCATCATCATCGTTAAGCCGCTGGATGACGTCGTAATGAAGATTTTTACTATTGGACTTAGTCTCATTTTTGGAAGTTGAAAATCCCCAGTGGGCCGAAGCTGTAGCCAACAAGAGTTCCACACAGCTGGTTACCGTTTGGCAAAGGACCGCAGAATAGAATTTGCTGGTGTGGAGAAAAACCTAGCGGGAGCTGACACGAAATCAGGCTTTCCGGTGATGCACCTTGGGCAGATAGACGAGGAGGTTAGTCCCGGTCTCATCTTAGTTCTCAAAACAGATTTTAGCCAAAAAAAGTCAGGTCACCTTTAACACAACCATCAAGAGACCAGGAATGGAGGGCACCACTTTGATGGTTAGGACTCACTCAGGATGGGTCTAGGTACGTGTTCAAGGTGGTTGGAGCCTTTTCTGTCTCTGAGGCTGCGATCAGGAGCATAGCCAACTAGCCCTTGCACTCCATCTGTTAATCCTGGGGTCAAGAGGTGGAACAGGACTCAAACAGCAAACAGGCCTCTGAGGGTTCAAGGCAGGCTTCAGGCAGCAAAGCAGTCCTTCCAAGTGCAGCAAAGCAGTCTTCTGAAGTACACTGCCGGCTACAGCTGCAGGCAGTCTTCTGAGAGTCCTTACGCAGGTTCAGAAAGTAATATAAAGAATGGGTCTGAGGGTCCTCTTTTTCTACCTGGTGGCTTCTTTGAAGTATAAGAAGTTTTTATAGAATTCCCTTTGAAGTGCTCAAAGTCTCCTGCCTTCCTTGGCTCCACGCTGGCTGCATGAACAATGCATTGGTGACAAGTCCTTTGTGTGACGGCATGGCATAGCCTATTCAGTTGCAAGGGGGGCTCCGCCACCATCCTGCCAGGGATGGTCCATCCAGGCAAACCTAGTCCCTCTATTGTGTGGCTGTCTGGGAGGTAAAAGAAAGTCCATCTGCCAACCTCATCCAGTCCTGTGACCCAGGAACAGGCTGAAGGCACCAAATAAGGCAGGACACAGCCAACTTTCTAAAAGTGGCATTTTCAAAATTGTAATTTAAAATCCAACTTTACCATTAAGAAAGGTTTTGAATTACAATTTTTCAGACACCAAACATGAAATGTTCACTTGTTTCCAATCAAATTTAGCACTTATTAAATGTAATAAAGTCACTAAATGTTATCCTATGGGAGATGTAGGCCTCACAGTAGTGAAAAAACAATTTAGGTTTTTTCACTACCAGGACATGTAAAACTTAAAAATACATATCCAACCTTTTAATTACAATGCACCTTGCCCTTTGGGCTGCGATGGGCCTATCTTATTGGTGACTTCTACGTAATAGAAAGGGATTTTAAGGCTTGGCAAGGGATTAATTTGGCCAAGTCGAAGTGGCAGGTAAAACTGCAGTCAGGCTGCAATGCACACATTTTAAGGGGCTACTTAAGGGGGGTGGGCACAAAAAGTGCTGCAGGACCAGTTGTACCATTTAATTTACAGACCCTGGGTATATGGTATACCACATTACTAGGGACTTAGAAGTAAATTAAATGTGCACATAAGGTGTAAGCCCCTTTAGGGAGGGAGCACAAGCACTTTAGCACTGGTTAGCAAATGCATTCAGCAAAAAATAGGAGGGATGATGGCAAAACTTTGGGAGTGACCCTGCAGAGAAAGCCAAGCCCAGCAATCATTTCTAAGTTTAGAAAGTCCACTCTGGGAGTGAGTCATTCTCAGAGGTGGACAATAAACTCTGGAATGGCTTGTCTTGAGCACCTACTTACCAAAGCTTGTTTACATTAAGGAAGAAGCAAAAACCTAATCCTACCTGAGACTGTCTATAGTTAATTGTGTTTTTATTTTACGCCCTGATGTCTAATCATCTTTGATCATTTCTGTACTCTATTGAGCTGTCCTTATGTTGATATTTGCTGGTAGACCACTAAAGCTAACACAGACCTATACAAAGTACCTACTTAAATAAATAAAAAACAAAAAAGTGCGGCTCAATGGTGCAAACTTCATTCGTGTTGCATAATTCAGTGAATTCCTGACTACTTTTTCCATATTATTCCATTACCTGTCCCCCATGCAGAAATATGTACCAATGTTTAATTATCAAGCAAGTGAGTGTGAGTTTGCACTTCAGAAAAGCTGAGATTAGCAGGTTGTTTTGTGTTTTTTGAGAGTAGTTCTGATGACTGGTCTTAGGTGATTTTTGTTGAGTTTGATCTTAGATGCACTAAGTGCATCACAGAGATCTGTCTTTATTGATACACTCTGAATTCTTTTCACATAGAAATCCGCAGTGGGTATTCATAATGCCGTGGTTCTACCACTGACAGTAGCGTAACAAGGATTCCATGGACCAGGGTGCAAGCAAGGAAAACCGTCCCTCTGACTGCTGTTGGGATAGTAAATACAGTAACTATCTGATAGAGACTTCTAGCCGCAGATTCCTTACCTTATAATAACCCCAGACATCAGACTGGATCTGTAAATTCTTGAGCAGTACCCCTGCACGACGTTTTTGTAAAAGTTTTTTAGCATTCTGCTCCCATTGTGCTAGGGATGTCCCTGAAGAAACCAGTGAGTTTAAAACTATGTGGGACCTGTCAAAGGCAACTGTCTATGATGGACCACCATCTGGTTTGTCAGTGGTGCCTTAAGCCTAACCATAACTCTAGGAGCTGTCCCAACTGACGTACTATGAATACAAATGCAATGTGAGAGCGGGAAACAAGCTCCTGGCAGCCTCTCATTAGATGACTCTGCACCAGTCCAGGTCCCGGTTGCATGGAAGGTCTCAGACCAGCTCTCGTAGTCGTTCCCGTCGGACATCGTTGCGGACAATATTGTTGTCCAGTAAGTCCATCATTTTTTAAAAATCTAGCACTCTTTAACCTTGCTTTGCCACTCCAAGTCATCGGACGAGATGTGGGAACAACACCACAAGTCGAGGCCACGCTCCTGCACTCCACCTGCAGAGCCTGGGCCTGGGTCTGCTTAGCAGCTCCCTGAATTTCCTGGAGCCGGAGCAATCCCACCCAACTCAAAGAGTTTTATGAAATTATGTGCCTCATATTTGGACGGTCTGACCTTTTTGGTGTGTCTTTGGGCCCCACTGGACTTCCAGGGGTGGGTTTACCCTCGGGCCTCTAGATCCATTCCTAAATCCAAACTGACTCTGGTTGTGAATCCATGGCCTACACAGAGATTCTGTGGAAGTCAATACCAATATCTTGACAGAGGTGCTTGAGCCAGGGGTATACCACACAGAACCCATATTGCCCTTCAATGAAGCCCTCTCTGAAGTCCTGCTCCGGGCGTTGGCCAAGCCCTGCACGGGCACTCCCATGCACAGGACATTTGCATGTCACCACCGCCCGTTCCTGGGGATCCATCTTTCTTCACCCAGCACCCCACCCCTGAGAGCCTGTTGGTGCTGACCTCAACATCCAAAGTGAATCCCGACACTTTCCCTGCCACCCAACCAGACAGGGAATCCAAGAGACTGGATACCTTCAGTAAGAGGATTTTCTATTCCACCAGCCTTGCACAGCAGTCAATCAATCAATCAATCAAGAATTTATAAAGCTTGGCAAATCACCCTTGAGGTTCTCAAGGATCTGTGTTCAATCGAACAGCCAGGTCTTTAGTCCTTTCCTGAATTGCCGGTTCGATGAGGCAGTCTTGAGGTGCAGGAGAAGGTCATTCCAAACTTTGGCTGCCAGGTGTGAGAAGGAACGTCCTCAGCTGTTGCTTTGGTGGATCCGGGAGCTGTCTGCGAGGAAGAATGAGGCGCACTGTAGGTGTCTAGTCGGTTGGTGGAAGGTCATGCGTTTGTTGATGTATGCTTATCCTTTGTTGTGCAGGGCTTTGTACATGTGATTCAACATCTTGAACTGGCATGTCGTCTGGATGGATAGCCAGTGTACCTTCTTGAGGTGGGGTGTGATGTGGGTCCGTCTGGGAAGGTCGAGGATGAATCTGTCTGCTGAGTTTTGTATTGTCTGTAGTCTCTTCAGGAGGTGTGATTCCTACGTAGAGTGTGTTCCTATAGTTTAGCCTGCTGGTGATGAGGGCCTTCTGGTGTTTACTAGGAGCCACTTGAAAATCTTGCGGAGAATCGGGAGGATGTGAAAGTAGGTGGGAGAGATTGAGTTTACCTGTTTCTTCAGAAATAGCTTGCTGTCCAAGATGATGCAGAGGTTGCGAGCTTGGTTTGTTTGGCGGGGAATGGGCCAAGTTCAGCAGGCCACCATGAATCATTCCAGGGTGAGGTGCTATTCCCAAAAATGAGGACTGTCGTCTTGTCCGTGTTGAGCTTGAGACAATTGTCCTTCATCTAGTCGGCGGCTTTCCTGATACATTTGTGGAAGTTTGCTCTGGTAGTTGAGGGGACTTTGACAGCTAGAGGATGAGCTGGGTGTCGTGGTAGGAGATGATATTGACTATGTGCGATCTGACAGTGTTGGCCAAGGGGGGCCAAGGACGTGTTGAAGAGGGTAGGGCTGAGGGACGTTCCTTGGGGGACACTGCAGATGATCTTCTTAGTTCCTGAGGTGAACGGCGGGAGACGGATTCTCTGGGTTCTTTCGGTGAGCTATGAGGCGATCCATTTGAAGGCGTCTCCCTAGATTCCAATGTGGTGGATTTGTTTGATCAAGATGTGATGAGGGATGATGTCGAAAGCAGCTGACAGGTTCAGGAGGATGAGGGCTTCCGTTTTGCTGTGGTCCAGGAAGGCCCTGGTGTCATTGGTGGCTGCGATCAGGACTGTCTCACTGCTTTGGTTGGCTTGGAATCCAGATTGGGAGGGGTCCGGGAGGCTGTTGTGTTCCAGGTGTTTGGTGATTTGCTGGTTGATTGCCTTCTCGAGAACATTCACTGGAAAGGGGAGCAGGGGGATGGGCCTGTAGTTCTTCGATTCTGCTAGGTCGGCGGATGGTTTCTTCAGGAGGGGCTTCACTTCAGCGTGTTTCCAGTCCTCAGGGAAGGAGGCTGAGGTGATGGAGGTGTTCAGGACTTTCTTGAGCTCGTCGCCAATCATCTTGCTCCTGAGGTTTAAGGGTGTGGTGGGGACAGGGGTCTGTGGGTGCTCTAGAGTGCACGGATTTCATTATATAAATTGTGGCTTGAGTTGTGTGAAGGTCCCTATGGGTGAACAGGTGTTGGGTATTTTTGTTTGTCGGTGTGAGCATGCTGAGGCTATCGGTGGTGGGGGGTTCAGGTTTAAAGTTTTCGTAGATGACTTAGATCTTGTCATGGAAGAAGTCCACCAGGGTGTTACACAGTTCTTGGGAGGGGGTGCGGGTGGGAGAACTCTTTCATGATATTGAAGAGTACCATGCTGCAGTTTGTGCTGGCTTCTATGTGGTGTGCTAGGTCATTCTTCTTTGTTTCTTTCAGGATGTGATGGTATTGGTTGAGTGCTGTCTTGAAGGTGGTATGGTCTCCTGTCTCTTTGCTGGTTTGCCGTTTCCTTTCTAGTTGCTGGCAGTTGCATTCGGTGGATTTCAGCTCCGCTGTAACCAGCTGGCTCTTCTGGCAGGCCTTAGGATTCGGGCTTGGTGGGGCCGATTGTGTCAGCGCATTCTGTAATTCACTGGGAGTTCTTCGAAGCATGTTCTGGGTTAGATGTTGTGTCTGGGAGGTGGGAGTTGAGAGCATTGTTCCACTTGTATTCTGATATCTTTTTTCATTTTCTGTGCTGGAGCTGGGGGCCTTGTGCCAGTGTTGGTAGGCCCTGAGATGGTGAAGTGGATGCTGTAGTGGTCGGTCCAAGAGAGCTGCGAGACGTGGTTGTACTTGCTTCTGTTGCTGGACGTGAAATTGGGGTTGAGCGCCTCTCCTGCGATGTGGGTAGAGTTGGTGACAAGTTGCTTGAGGCCCGTGTTGTTCATACTTTCCAAGAAGTCAGCTGTAGTGTCGCTGGGGCCGTCGAGTTGTACGTTAAGATCCCCTAGCAAGATGTAGTGCTCGGGAGTCAATGACGATCGGGTGATGAGGTCAGGGATGGCTTTGCAGAAGCTGGGGCATGGTTCTGATGGTCTGTGGGTGAGGGTGTCTCTGATTGAGCTTTTTCCATATGAGTGGAGGTGGAAGTTGAGATGCTACATTATCTGGGTCGAGAAGCCTTAGGCGGTCGTACAGCAGATGGTGTCCTTGTAGATGATGGCAATTTCACCTCAGCTTTTATTGGTTCGGTCCTGGTGTGTTATCCTGTAGCCTAGATACAGATGTAGCCCAGGTTCAGTTAGTGAACATCACATGCTTCTTGGGCAGAGATAACTACACTGTACGGGACTCTGTTGCAGAAGTACTGCCTATGGTCTTGGATGAGGCCAGAGCCATCTTGAACCAGGCTATCGCCGATGGCAAGGACCCAGCAAAGTTTGCCATCCGATGCAGGCTGGATACAACAGACTTGCTGGGCAAGGACGTAGCTTTAACGGTGGTACTCTGCAGCCATGCATGGCTAAAGTCAACAGTTTTTTCAGAAGCTATCTAGCCATCGCTTATTGATATGCCCTTTTGTGCTCCCTCTTCCTTGGCCTCTGCCTTTGTATAAAAAAGGGGGGCCTTGATGGAAGGGGAACCTCTTCTACATTGGTGGGAATGACTGGGGCCAATACTTCCTTGCATGTCAGGAGGAAGGAGCAGACGCACCTTGACAAAGTAAGAAGGTGTATGTGTTTAGGGATATTGATCCCTTGATGTATGGCACCTCGAATGGGGGTAGACATTGTGACTCACTGAAAGTGAAAATACCCTTCCTCCCGTATTGCTATCTTTAGAGTTTGACTACAGGGGTTCCTGATCCCTTCCTCCACGGTGCCCGGATGACCAGATAGTGGGATGAGATTGTGAGCTGGTCTCACAATTTAATACACATGTAAATATTGTTGTTTCACGTGTACAGTGTCACTTTTTCACCAAGCATGGAAATGTTGCATGCTGATGGTCATTTCTACATACCCGGATCTACCTAACTTAAGAGGTCCCAAAACCATATCTTTGTATTCTGAGTCAGGTACTTATGGGCCTGATTCATAAAAGGTTGACAAAGAGCACCCTTTTGTTAGTAGCGGCGTACTAGTGTATATTTGCCATACCTGAATCCCGTGTTTCCATCCTGAAGAATGCCATGGACTCGCATTAGCCATCAGGTAGACACATGTTGATGGTACAGTGGTGATGGGATACTAATTACCCTTATCTCCACGTTTGGTTTTTAATACTAAGTGATATTTCTAGTAAATATGAAGGTCTGTTTAGGATATTACATTGGTTTTTAGTCTATTTAGATCACGGGCCCGTTCTTAGGTAGAGGTGCCTCTCTGACTTCAGGTGTAAGCCCACTGTCCATCAAGCATGAAGAGCATGGGTTATCCTATAATGAAGTATGACACCTGGTGGTGTGTGAGGACATCCTGTTACATTTTTGTGTAATGTCCAATAGCAGATTGGTTTGAGTGCAATCAAGAGTGATATGTAATAAGCAAAATACAGTCTTGGGTGACTTTATTGTGTTTAAATCCTGGACCCTGTGCCAGGAGGCTCTACGCCTCTGGACATGGCTGCAATGTCCAGACATATTCCTGGTCTGCATCACCTTGCAGAATCTCTAAACACCAGGACATACAAACTCAGTTGTTGATGCCTCGTGGACCACACATGACATCTGCCTCCGGAGTTGGCTCAAGGTCTCTTTCAGGACTGGCGTGGCGGTGGGGGGTAATTTGCCTAGATCTATTCGCTACCGCAGAGAACATGCAATGTTAGCACTTCTGCCTACTGGAGTTTCCAAATTGGCTCTTGCTCGGAGACCCATTTCAATTAGACTAGAATATGGGACTCCTCTACACATTCCTACTAATACCTCACCTCCCCTGAGTTCTGAAAAAGATAAGAACCAACCTGGCCCTAGTCATCCTGTTGGGTGAGGAGAGTATAGTATCCTGGGCATGTTCACCTGTTCTCCGATCAGGCAGCCCCTTGGGAAGGACCTCCCGTCGCAGTAATAGGGGAGGGTTCTGCACCCAAACCAGCACACTCTCCAGGTTGGAGTTGAGCGGTGATAGTTGAGGGTCTACAACTTTCCTCCTGAAGTTGGTGAGATCATCTTGGCAGCCTGGCCTTCATCAACAAAAACTTTATACGCCTGTCAGGGGGACAGGTTTGTAGCTTGGCGTGTTGAGAAACATGTGGACCCACTATGTGCAACCTTGTCCGAAGTGCTGTTGTTTGTTTTGTCCTAAGCCCAGCAAGGCCTAGCACAGTTAAGGGGTATCTTTCAGCCAAATTGGTCTTTTTGCGGTTGCCGGACCAACCCCCCCCTTTGAAAGTCACATGTTGTGACATGTTTTCTGTAAGGTCTTCAGCACGTTACCTCCTAAACCTTTCGTTATGCCCCAATGGGATCTTCAGTTTGTTTTAACCTATTTGATACGTTTCCCATTTGAACCCATGCATAGCTGCCCTCTGTGACTTCTGATGATCAAGACAATCTTCTTGGTGGCCATCATATTGGCCAGGTGGTTCAGCGTGATACAGGCTCTTTCTGTTCACCCTCCTCCATACACCATGTTCTTCTCCAGCAAACTGGTTCTCCGAACCCATGCCTCTAATCTACCGCAGGCGGTGACACCTTTCCACGTCGGCTAGAACACAACGCTACCAACTTTCTTTTGTTCCTACTCACCCCTCCAAGGAGGAAGAAAGACTCCATCATCTGAAACCTGAAAGGGCACTGTCATTCTATATCGATTGCTTCAAAGAACAGCAGGTGAACGATCAGCTCTTTCTTGAGTTCACTGGAACGAAGAAGGGGAAATCTGTACAGAAACGGACCATCTCCAGGTGGATTGTACCATACATAAAGACCTGCTAAACATTAGCCAAGAAGTAGCGCCCTAAGGGCTTGTGGGCTCATTCCATCATAGCCAAATCTGAGTCTACTGCATTACCTTGTGGAGTACCTGTCCTGGACATCTGTCAGGCTGCTATGTGGCATCCTTGCACATGTTTACCAAACATTCTGTCATGTTAGGCACTTTGCACGTTCGGTCCTCCAGGATTTTTTGGTTTGAGCCAGTTCGCAGGCCCACTGGTATCTATTCTAAGGTAAGAAATCTGCAACTACAAGTCTCTATCAGATGAACAGGTTACTTTCATTGGGTGACGCCTGTTGTTGGACTTGGAGCTTTTTGCAGGGTCATCCCTGAACTTTTTGCCTTCCTCCTGTATTTTGTGTGACCTGCTTTTGTTGGTTTTACGACTCTGGGCACTTTACCACTGCTGATCAGTGCTAAAGTGCATATGCTGTCCTTATGGTAAATGTATGTATGGATTAGTGACTCCATGATTGGCTGATTTGCTTTACTTGTCAGACCCTAGTACAGTGCACTGAGTGTGCCCAGGGCTTGTAAACCAAATGCTGCTGGTGCGCTTGCAGCACTGGTTGTGCCACCCACAAGAGAAGACTGTAAAAGTGTCTCTCAGGTCTGCCATTGCAGAGCCACTGTGCAGTCTGGTACTGCCATGGCGACTGGGTAAGTGCACCCACTTGCCAGTCCCTAAACCTTCCCTTTTCTGCATATTAGTCACCCCTATGGTAGGTCCAAGGGCAGGGTGTATTGTAGGTAAAAGGTAGGACAAGCCCTGCTGCGTATGGCATGTCCTAATAGTGAATTACAGCCATTTTCGTTTTTCACTATTGCAAGGCTACCTGTTCCCCATAGGCCAGAAAGTTTGATTTATTACATCTTATAATCCTAACTGACTCAGGGAACTAGGTAGAAATTCGAGTTTAGTGTGCCTGAACTCAGAATGATAAAATGCATCTTTTAGTGAAGTTGATTTTAACATTCTGTGCTTGAAAATGCCACTTTTAGAAAGTGGGTATTTTCTTGTCTAACTATCCAAGCCTGCCTCTGCTAGGTTGTGTATTCCTTTTCTGAAGTTTGAGTGACAGGGGCTGGGGGATTCCAGGAGACAGGGTGAGTCAGCACAGGGCTGAATAGAGAGATCTGCATGTAGATGGGTGGGACAAATTGCACCTGGGACCTGAATAGAGCTGTGCCTTCCCTCCACATTGCTGGCTCCACCTCCTGTGGTGCATCTGATGTCCCTGCCCTGCACTGTGAAAGGAAAGAAGGAGTCATGTAAACAGAGTGCTCCAGGACTGACCAGAACTGCCATCAGAGAACAAAGAGAAACTGTGTATAAAAAGGGGGGCCCAGACCCCAGAACTTTAGATCACTTTTGGGAAACAAGAAGAAACCTTTGCTGAGGAGATGATCCAGAGAGACTGAGGAGAGACTATCCCTAAGCATGAGGGATTGGCCTGCAGTGGTTGCCTGACTGCCAAAGAGAGGAGAAAGGACTTTGTGCTACTTTCATTCAACTTGTGAAGTATCTCCCAGGGCTTGAGATAGAGCTTGCCTCTTGCTGAAGTCTCAGGGACAACAGACTTCACCCACCAGCTCCCCAAGAGTTCTTTGGAAGTGCCTGCAGTTGTGTTGGGCTTTCTGAGGGACTGCGTGTTGCAAGGAGTTGGCAGCGCGACCCACAATGAAGAAGTGTGTCGTCGAACTGCCGCTGTCGCTTCACAACGCGAAAGCGCCTCGCATCGAGAAGAGGATCGACGTCGCACCAGACGACGCCGCATCATCGGAGAAGCGTGTCGCTGCCGCAGCCGCTGTCATCGCATCGTTGGGAAAGCGTGTCGCCGCTGCAGTTGTCGCATCGTTGCCGAAGCGCCTCGCATCGCCGGAGAAGAGGATTGACGGCGCATCAGATGCCGCCGCATCACCGGGAAGCGTGTCGCAGGGCCTGTCGCGGCTCAGAAGAATTGTTGAGTCACCGCCCGGCCTTCGGGCGGGCACGCATCGTGTCGCATCAAGGAAAAGACGCCATTTTGTTTCATTTCACCGGATCTTCTTCGCATCACGGCGTTGCGGGCCGCATCGCCACGGAAGCGCAGTAAGAAACCAACGCATCACCTCCCCACGCCAAGAAGAACCGACACATCCCCTCCGCATCAGTAGGGACCCGACGCATCACCGTTCTTGCATGTAAGAAACCGACGCATCACCTTCCCTGCAACCCTTTCGGTGTATAGCGTTACGCATCCAAAGGTACATTGAACTCAAAGTGTCGCATTTTGCCATCTTAAGAGAACTAAGTTAATTCTACCATTTTTAAAGTACAGTATTGTGGATTTTTGTCGTTTGTGGTCTTTTGTTAAGTCTATATAAAAATACTTTTTTTATACTACAACTTGTGTGATGTCCATCTGTAGTGTTGTCACTGGGTTACCGTATGTGTTCACAAATGCTTTACACACGGTAAACAACGTTTACCCCGAAACATTTTCCCCGCTTGGAATCACAACGCGGTCGTTGTGATTCCGCATACCATTACTCCGCAAGTCGGAAGAACGACTTGCGGAGGGGGGGGGGGGAGGTGTTAGATTAAAAAATCCAACACCTTCCCTAGTGTCCGCACACACTGGAGTTGGAATAGTAAATTATACTATTCCAACATCCATTGTTCCGACTTGCGGAGTAATGGTATGCGGAATCACAACGCGGTCGTTGTAACGACCGCGTTGTGATTCCAAGCGGGGAAAAAGGCGGCGAAATAACGTCGTACATTCTTTACACACTGCCTCTGATATCAGCCTCTCTGCTCGTGCCAAGCTACCAAGGGGGTGAGCAGGGGTTATTTTAGGAGTGTACCCCCTTACCCTGACTAGAAGCAAGGGTCCCTATTTGGTCAAAGGTACCTACCTCTGCCAAATAGAGACCCCCAGTTCTAACACCTGTCTAGTAGAGACTGTCTAGCCACAGATTCCCTACTGACCCTCCCATTTTCCCCATTTTGAGTACTGGACTTTTTTCTCCTAAAAGGTCCTTGTAGACCCTTGGAATAGGCACCCTGGTTGATCAGCCTTCTGACATGGCTCTGTGTTTCTGGCACTGAAATAGTCACAAAGGAAATTGATGTCCGCAAGCTGTATTGGCACCTACACTGGCACCACGTATGCGATATCCAGCGCCGGAGATGCCTACGACACAGACACTGAGCCATTTGATGCTACCTACCCTGTTCAAATTTTTCTGGATCCAGTCTAACACCTAGGGGATATTCAAAGGTACATAATTTGCAGTTATATATAGTCTCTACCAAATAAGGCATTACCGAAGGTAAGTAACTTGTTCATCAGAGTTCAACGTGTTGCAGGGATTCTGCTTTGGAACAGAACTATGCTTGGGACCATAGAACATCTGTATGTAAGGACTGAGTCATCTTACTACCTTAGTATCCATGAGCCCAAGTCTGACTAGCTATAGTGCCTCACTTGCCCTCTTAACCTTACCAGAGAAACAAGTGAATTGGCACCCCAGAACCCAACACTCTCGACCCTCTAAGGGATCGCGGTAACAGGACACACCCTTTTGCTCTTTTCACTTGTACTTGTTCACAATAAAATAACCAGGAGACACGAAGGAAGTTTAGAATGTTTATTTAAACTATCATACTTTGAAATGCAGTATTCGTGCCACAATTCACAAACAAATGCATACTAAAAATACTGTTAGCATGGCTAATAAACCTTGCACCATGAAAAGCCCTGTCATTATATACGACAGAGTAGCCTAAACCCCCCTGCCCTATTACTGAAGCTAAATGATTATGTATCAAAGATCTCTGGGATTAGTGGCAGACCCCGTACCTTAGCATACATAGATGGATTATCTACATCTCAGCAGATGCAGTAATCTTGTCTCAGAACACCTCTTCCATGTGTGTGTTTTTACTCTAGTGCTCATCTATATGACAAGACGTGTGCTCATAAACAACAGCTGCATTTCTGTGTTATGTCTAGTTGCTAGTGCCTTGCCAGAAAGAATAAAAAGGAACGTTGTTTCAAGTGCTCTCTGTAATGTAGACATAACAGACTCAACACCCAAATACAACACTAAGCTGCCTTGCGATGAGTATCAATGATTGAAGCCATTATCTGAGTGCAGTATTCCTCTGTGAGCTGTATGTGCTTAATGTATTCAAATCCATGAACTGCATATATATATATATATATGTACACACATAATATATATATATTTATATATTATATACTGGCGGTCGCCAGTAGATAGTTATAGTTAGGATCGTGTTTCCATAGGAAATCCGCAACATTCTATTTGGAATAACTTTGGCGCCGATTGACGAATCCTCGCGAAATTTTCAAAATAGGTGGGGCGCTCCGCTCCTTCCCTGAAAGTCTCGGGGGGATTCGTCAAGCGGGGGCTGAGAAAAAGGGGGGGTCCCCATGCATTTTTCCATAGGACCTTTAGTCCAAGCTACAGCCCGAACGGCTGAACAGAATTACTTGAAATTTGGCAGAGAGGTAGTCCTCAGGTCAGGGATGTGCCTTTTGCAGGTCTGGTGTAAATCTGTTCAGTATTTCCTGAGAAAATAGCATTTAAAAGCATATATATATCTATAAGCGCGCACCGTGCGCGTACGGTAAAACTTACCGTACGCGCACGCTGCCGTGCGCGAGCGCGATTCTGATTGGTTGTTAGATCTTAGTAAACATTCGAATCGGTCGAAACCAGGAAGTGTCGGCCGCCATTTTGTCTCTCGCAGTCTGAGGGGGTGAAAAACAAAGGTGGAGAACGTGAAAAGGGGGCAGGGTGGACAATTCCTGACCCCCTAGCCTTTGTCAGGGGGTCCCAGAAGGACCCCCAAGGGCCAAAATTTCTTTTAATTTTGTTTCGAAAATTCGCGGAGTGCGCGTAGCGTGCGCGTACGGTAGAAACGAAAAAATTCCGCGAACTGCGTAACGTGGGCGTGCGGTGCGCGAAGCGCAATGCGCGCCCACAGCAGCGCGCACGGTGCGCAAAGCGCACCGTGCGCGTACGGTACACGCACGGTGAAAAACCTTAAAAAAAAAAAAAAAAATACATAACTTAGCATTTAAAAAATCGTACAAATTCACTGAAAAAACCATAGGTTTCACACACGTTATAGTTAGGAATTAGCATTTAAAAAACCTTGCAAATTCACTTAAAATACCATAGGTTACACACATGTTATAGTTAGCTGGACATTTCACTCGTGAAAAACCATTGAAATTCCCCCGTCATAGTTAGTGCAGGCAACTATAACTCACGCGACCGCAATCCTCTGCTGATGACGTCTGATATTACATCACTGATGACATATGTGTCTTTCTGAAAAAAAAATATTTGTAATATATGTATAGCTAAAAATTAATGGAAGAAGACATGGGTAAATAAGTGTCTAAATACAGTGATGTAATATCTGACGTCATCAGCAGAGGATTGCGGTCGCGTGAGTTATAGTTGCCTCCACTAACTATAACGGGGGAATTTCAATGGTTTTTCACGAGTGAAATGTCCAGCTAACTATAACATGTGTGTAACCTATGGTTTTTTAAGTGAATATATATATATATATATATATATATATATATATATATATATATATATATATATATATATATATATATATATATATATATATATATATATATATATATATATATATATATATATATATATATATATATATATAATTGCCACCCTTGGGCACAGTTTATCCACAGTCCTGGGATTATCCCGTTCCTCCGCGCCAATTAAAGTGCTGCCTTGCAGTCCACTGCTACAGCTCTGAAAATCTTAGGTTACTCTGAATTTCTCCTCGCCAACTGGCAGCAAAACGAATTAACTCCTCCCTTTGAGAGAGAAAGGGAGACTATTCCATAGCTTAGCAGCATTATATGAGAAGGCTCACCTTCTAAATTTTGCTCTCTTTATAGCGGGGTCTTAACCAAGTGGGTGTGGGTGTTATAAGAGCGCAGTGATCTCCCGGCAATGTAGGGAGACACCAGTGGTCGAATGATCGAAGGCCCTTCATTACGCAGTGCCCTGCAGGAGAAAAAGAGTGATTTAAATGTTATCTTTTTGGGCACAGTGAGCCAATGAAGGAGGCGTAAGGCTTGTCATGCAGATTGGGGCCTCAAGATATTGTACAGTAGCCTAGCGGCAGAGTTCTGTACTACCTGCAGAAGGGGGGAAATTTTGCGTAGCATCTTCAACATGCCATAACATGTAGCAACAAGTTTTACGGTTTGGGAGCCGATTAGGTCTAATGGCTAGGGCGGTCGACCTCAAATCTGGGGAACCAAGTTTGAGTCTCGGCAATGACGCTCAACATCCTGTGATCCTGGGCAGATCACTTAATCTCCCCGTGTCTAACAAAAATGAATGTATCCTTGTGTAACGCAACTGGTGCTCATGTAAAGCGCTCTGATACCTGATTATCTTCGGGTTAAATTTACGCTATCTAAAACTCTGGAAAAAAAAGAAGAAAACAAATGTTGGGGAACTTTTCAGCCACATTCCCAGGCTCTTTATGGTTGATTTTGGATCGGAGGGGAGACCAAGAAAGCTCGGTCAGTCTAAATTAATAGAGGAATTTGGATTATTGCCCAGGACCATGAGCTCAGGTTTATCTCCAGTTAATTTGAGACAGGAGCTCTTCATCCAGTTAGCGACTGTCTCTAGACAGGGGCCTAATGAGGTGGATGCGAGGTCATGACTCTCGGTGAGGGGAAAGACCAGTTGTGTATTGTGCACCCACGATATTAATGAAATCCTAAAGGGAAGGACGATCATTACCAGAGGTCTCATATATAAATTAATGAGAGTGGGCCGAACAGGCCCTGGGGAACGCCACATTTAAGGGGAGGCTGTCAGAGGCACAATCACCCTTGAAATTCTGAAAGGTCCTGTCTTTCAGAAAGGACCTAAGCCTGGCTAAAGCTGATCCGGCGATTCCAGCACTCTGTGATCTTTCTGCAAGAATGTTATGAATTACGTTGTCAAATGCAGAGCTGAAGTCTAGGAGGATAATTGCTGCCGAACCCCCCTGATCTAAGAGCCTTTTGGCTTCTTTAACTAATGCTAGGAGAGTGGTCTCTCTGCCATGATAGGACCAAAGCCAGTCTATGTAAAATGCTAAATATCTTGTTTTTTAAATAATACCCAGGCAGAAAGGGTATTGGGCGGTAGTTTGCTAGGTTGAGAGGATCCAAATTGGACTTTTTGTCAGAAGTGACTATCCATGGCGTGTTTCCATGCAACCAGGACAAAGCCAATGTTTGAGGAAAAATTCCTAGTTTCGAGCAAGGTAGGGAGTATTTCTTCTTCCCCTTTGGCTAAGATACGCAGGGGGGCTCGATCTTTGGGAGAGCCTGATTTTATTTTGCTCCAATTATCTAAGGGGCTATCTGATGTCAAGGAGGGAAAAGCGGTCAGGTTGGTAGAATGCGCTCATTTTGCTTTGGTTAATTGATGTCGTATTCAGAGACAAGTTGCAACTAATCAAAAATTGTCTTATTTCTCTTCGCGGCTATCACCCAACGGGTATCTTGGTGCTATAGTACATGAATCAACTTCAGACAGTGGAGGAGAGCAACGGGAATAAGTTAAGCAGGGCAATTCCAAAGCTATCAAGCTCTGGGGAACAGCCATGTTTTGATCTTCTTCCTAAACTGCAGAAGATCATGGGACTGTCTACATTCCGAAGGAAGGCTGTTCCAGAGTTTGGCAGCAGCTGAGCTGAACGCCCTGCCTCCTGACTTGGCTTTTCGATTTTTCGGGACTTTCACCAGACAAGCGGTGGCGGAGCGGAGACACCTTGTTGGAGTATACCATGTGAAGGTCTCTTGGAGAGGTATGGGTCCAAAGCCATGAAGGGCCTTGAAGACCAAGCATAGAGACTTAAACTGAACCCTCTGCATTATTGGCAACCAAGGAAGCTCTGCAAGGGCCAATGAGCCTGACGAGCGTCGTGGTTTCATCAGTGCCAATTTGTCCGCCACAGTTTGAACTCTTTGAAGGCGTTCAATCAAGAATTTAGGGGCTTCCAACAGTAGGGCGTTACAGTAGTCCAGTCTACTGAGGATGATACTACCAACGACCAGCACTCTTGCCGTCTTTGGTAGCAACGGGAGACTCTTCCTCAAAGCTCTAATCAGGGAGAAGCAGTTCCCCACTACCTTATTTACATGTATTTCCAGAGTTAAGATAGCATCAAGCATAACTCCCAGATTACGTACTGCTTTAGCCGGAACCAGAGTAGACGTCGTTGTAGAAGGCCAAAAAGTGTCAGGAAAAGGTGGAGGGACCCTCCCTACGGAGCAATATAAGACTTCAGTCTTATCTGAATTGAATTGAAGTGAGTTGGCTCTTAGCCAGTGGGCAGTATCCTGCATGCAATCATGAAATGTTGCCAAAGGAATCAACTGATTTCCCTCTAGGGAGAAGAAGAGTTGGGTGTCGTCAGCATAGTTCACCAATTTCACACCATGCGCCTTTATAATTCCAATCAAGGGTCTCATATAAATATTGAAAAGAATAGGGCTTATTGCCGATCCCCGTGGAACGCCATGGTGGATGTTGGAGAACTTAGATTGATATGGGGGGAGGGAAACCGCCTGACATCTGTCAGATAGATAGGAGCAAAACCATTCTAGGGCCATCCCTGATACCCAGACTTCTTCCAACCTGGTCAGCAAAATGTCAAGGTTGACTGTGTCGAAAGCGGCAGACAGGTCAAGCAAAATAAGAATGCCCGATTGTCCCCTGTCTGCCCGCAGTCGAAGATCGTCTAACACGGTCACCAAAGCAGTCTCAGTTCCATGACCAGGTCGAAAACCGAATTGAACATCGTCCAACCTGGAGTTGGATTCCAGGAACTGAGACAGAGTCTTGCTGACCAGTCGTTCAATGATTTTAATCGGATATGGTAAGAGAGAGATTGGTCTGTAGTCACCAGCGCAGGTCCGGTCCAGTGTCATTTTTTCCAAGAGTGGGGTGACCACCGCCCATTTCCAACACGATGGTACTAATCCAGAAGTTAGAGAGCTATTACAGATCAGATGCAGAGTGGGAAAAAGCTCAGAACCCAACTCCTTCCAGATTTTTTGTGGAAGAGGGTCTAAAGGGGATCCCGAAGTGACACTTACAGCAGTTCTATTAAAAACCTCCTCCGAGAGTGGCTCAAAGTAGTTCAGGGATGTCATTAGACCTAACTCTACCCTTTTTGCCTTTCCTAAATCCTGTGCCTCATTAATTTTGACAGTGGGGCCATCTTTCCTCGAAAGATTATTCATCTTCAGTCCATCAATGATGTTGCTAATTTTCTCCATAAAGAGAGTTGATAAGCTATCACACAAAGCTTGGGTTGGCATAATTTTGGATTGTGTACATTCAGGGACAGTCATATCCTTCACTATTTTGAAGATTGTTCTGGAGTTGTTTTTGGAATTTGGAATGGTATTAGCAAAGTATTCAGATTTTGCCAGATCGATTCCCTTCCTGTATTCCACTATTGTAGCCTTCCAGGAGGACTTATCCTCATCCGAGTAAATCTTCCTCCAATTCCTCTCAGCCTACCGGCAGATTAGTTTCAAAGATTTAAGATGATCATTGTACCAGCAGGCTGACGGTCTGATGATCTTCTTACAGTTTTTTATGGGAGCGATCTGGTCAAGTCGGCTTTTAATCTGGTCACAGAAGTCAATATAATTGTCTTCCACTGTTCTTCCATTATTAAAATCCTTTCCAAAGGAGAAAACCGAGGAGGAACTAGTCTTTCTTTTAAGAAGTTCCTTCCATTCTCTACTCCTAAACATCCTTACCTCACTGGTGACAGGCCGTACCCTTCTAGGGTCAAGTATCTGGAACTTGACCAAGTGATGGTCAGACCAGCCAACCGGGAGGATCTCTACTGCTCCCAGGGCCTGTTCCTTAGAGAAGACCAAGTCCAGTGTATTCCCCCCCTTATGGGTGGCTTCATTAATCCATTGGCACAGTCACAGGCGTGGATAAGGTTGCTGGATCCGGAATCCAGGTTTCCGTTACACCATAGATTAAAACCACCCATGATGAACAGATTAGATTGGGTAAGGCCCATATTGCAAATAACGTCTATCAGTCCCTGCAAATGAGGTGAGCTCACCGCTCCTGGGGGGTCTGTAGCAGATAATACCCACCAGTAAGCAGCCTTTAGAGTCTTTAAGTGAGAAACCAAAAAGTTCGAAGCCTTCAACTTTATCAATCTCCAATTGAACGAAGTCCAGGACTTCCTTAACAATAATCTCTACCCCAACTTCTCGTCCTCTAGCTCGGGGTTTATGTAGAATTTTATAGCCTGGAGGGCAAGCCAGGCCTAGTTCTACTTCCAGTCCTGAGTGAGTCCAGGTTGCAGTCATGAAAAGGGTATCTAAACAGTGAGAGTCAAGTAGCAGTTGGATCTCCACATGATGTTTAGGTAGGGATCTAACATTGAGCAATCCTCCCACTATGACATCTTTCCTGACAAAGTCAGCCCTAATGCCAGCTGTTCCCTCCGAACGTGGTGTGCCAATCCTGTCACTCACAGACTTACCAATCTGTTTTAGCGCCTCACTAGAGTGGCAAATCTTCTCACTGGTATCACCCCGTTTGTTAACTTGGGCAGCATAGCTGGCGCTGTGTGAGGCCTGTGCGCGGACGGGCTAGCCTTAGGTGCGCCAAGGGCGTGCCCGCTGCACTCGTCCGTAGCACGGCCACGCCAGCGTGCTGCTTATGTAGGTCGAGCGGAAAAGGCTAGACTGCTGACCCTCGAAAATGGCGGGTACGCTCTTACAGACGGACACCGCGAGGTCAGTCTAGAATCTAGGGGTTTCAGGCAATGCAATTGATTTTAGCTTTCAAACACAGGCGCAATGTTAAAACAGTTATAAAATGTGCAAAAACGCAGTTAACAATCCCCTCACCACATAGAAAGAATCACTTAGCTTTGGCGCGAGGCCACGCAAGCGTGCCGCTTAGGTAGGTCTGGGCAGAAAAAGGCTAGACTGCTGACCCTCGAAAATGGCGGGTCCGCTCTTACAGACGGACACCGCGAGGTCAGTCTAGAATCTAGGGGTTTCAGGCAATGCAATTGATTTCAGCTTTCAAACACAGGCGCAATGTTAAAACAATTATAAAATGTGCAAAGACGCAGTTAACAATCCCCCCACCACATAGAAAGAATCACGTAGCTTTCCCGCGCGGCCATGCCAGCGCGCTGCTTATGTAGGTCTGGGCGGAAAAAGGCTAACTGCTGACCCTCAAAAATGGCGGGTCCGCTCTTACAGACGGACACCGCGAGGTCAGTCTAGAATTTAGGGGTTTCAGGCAATTCAATTGATTTTAGCTTTCAAACACAGGCGCAATGTTAAAACAATTATAAAATGTGCAAAGACGCAGTTAACAATCCCCCCACCACATAGAAAGAATCACGTAGCTTTGGCGCGCGGCCATGCCAGCGTGCTGCTTATGTAGGTCTGGGCAGAAAAAGGCTAGACTGATGACCCTCGAAAATGGCGGGTCCGCTCTTACATACGGACACCGCGAGGTCAGTCTAGAATCTAGGGGTTTCAGGCAATGCAATTGATTTTAGCTTTCAAACACAGGCGCAATGTTAAAACAATTATAAAATGTGCAAAGACGCAGTTAACAATCCCCCCACCACATAAAAAGAATCAGGTAGTTTTGGCGCGCGGCCACGCCAGCGTGCTGCTTATGTAGGTCTGGGCAGAAAAAGGCTAGACTGCTGACCCTCGAAAATGGCGGGTCCGCTCTTACAGACGGACACCGCAAGGTCAGTCTAGAATCTAGGGGTTTCAGGCAATGCAATTGATTTTAGCTTTCAAACACAGACGCAATGTTAAAACAGTTATAAAATGTGCAAAAACGCAGTTAACAATCCCTTCACCACATAGAAAGAATCACGTAGCTTTGGCTCGAGCCCACGCAAGCGTGCTGCTTAGGTAGGTCTGGGCGGAAAAAGGCTAGACTGCTGACCTTCGAAAATGGAGGATCCGCTCTTACAGACGGACACCGCGAGGTCAGTCTAGAGTCTAGGGGTTTGAGGCAATGCAATTGATTTCAGCTTTCAAACACAGGCGCATTGTTAAAACAATTATAAAATGTGCAAAGTCGAAGTTAACAATCCCCCCACCACATAGAAAGAATCACGTAGCTTTGGCGCGCAGTCATGCCAGCGTTCTGCTTATGTAGGTCTGGGTGGTAAAAGGCTAGACTGCTGACCCTCGAAAATGGCGGGTCCGCTCTTACAGAGGGACACCGCGAGGTCAGTCTAGAGTCTAGGGGTATCAGGCAATGCAATTGATTTTAGCTTTCAAACACAGGCGCAATGTTAAAACAGTTATAAAATGTGCAAAAACGCAGTTAACAATCCCCCCACCACATAGAAGGTATCACGTAGCTTTGGCACGCGGCCACGCCAGCGTGCTGCTTATGTAGGTCTGGGTGGAAAAAGGCTAGACTGCTGACCCTCGAAAATGGCGGGTCCGCTCTTACAGACGGACACCGTGAGGTCAGTCTAGAATCTAGGGGTTTCAGACAATGCAATTGATTTTAGCTTTCAAACACAGGGGCAATGTTAAAACAGTTATAAAATATGCAAAAACGCTGTTAACAATCCCCCCACCACATAGAAAGAATCACGTAGCTTTGGCGCGCGGCCACGCCAGCGTGCTGCTTATGTAGGTCTGGGTGAAAAAAGGCTAGACTGCTGACCTCCGAAAATGGCGGGTCCGCTCTTACAGACGGACACCGCGAGGTCAGTCTAGAGTCTAGGGGTATCAGGCAATGCAATTGATTTTAGCTTTCAAACACAGGCGCAATGTTAAAACAGTTATAAAATGTGCAAAAACGCAGTTAACAATCCCCCCACCACATAGAAAGTATCACGTAGCTTTGGCACGCGGCCACGCCAGCGTGCTGATTATGTAGGTCTGGGTGGAAAAAGGCTAGACTGCTGACCCTCGAAAATGGCGGGTCCGCTCTTACAGACGGACACCGCGAGGTCAGTCTAGAATCTAGGGGTTTCAGGCAATGCAATTGATTTTAGCTTTCAAACACAGGCGCAATGTTAAAACAGTTATAAAATGTGCAAAAACGCAGTTAACAATCCCCCCACCACATAGAAAGAATCACGTAGCTTTGGCGCACAGCCACACCAGCGTGCTACTTATGTAGGTCTGGGCAGAAAAAGGCTAGACTGCTGACCTTCGAATATGGCGGGTCCGCTCTTACAGACGGACACCGCGAGGTCAGTCTAGAATCTAGGGGTGTCAGGCAATGCCACTGATTTTAGCTTTCAAACACAGGCGCAATGTTAAAACAGTTATAAAATGTGCAAAAACGCCGTTAACAATCCCCCCACCACATAGAAAGAATCACGTAGCTTGTCCTGTCATGTCATTGCACCGGGCAGACAAAACTTCCGGAATGGGACCAGGAGATGAGGGCATTAAGAGGGTTTTTAGTTTGCGAAACATTTTTAGCTAGTAATTAGTTGTCTGCAAAATATACAGTTTGAGCTTTTTTGATTTCATAATGGTAGATTCTGATAGTGTCTTGATATTTCTGTTTGGAGGGCTCTCCATAGTATCTTCTCCACATCCTTTCTGCCTTTTAGCAAACTTGCTTGAATTTCCAAAGTTGCGGGGAATACCAGGGAGCTGATGTATATTCTAGTATAGGGTTTTGGGATCACTGAGTCAAGAGAGGACTCTAATCACAAGTAAACTTGGTCATTCACTACAGTCTGGTCTGCGACTAAAGATAGTCTGGAATTCTTGAGTACCAGTTTTTTGCTTCCGTGGGCAATTTAGACCAGGCTCAGTCTTTCCCGGGTGACTGGTGGAGGGTTTAGAGGAGGCTGACTTGATTTCGGGATAAGCAAGATCAAAAATTGATCAGACCATGTGACGGGTAATGAGTCTAGAACCTGTAGCATGTTGTCCGTAGAAACAACCAGATTAAGTAGGTGGCCTTTTTCATGGGTGGGTCCCAACACCCCTTGTTACAATTGGATGGCCATCAGATCCTGCAAGAGTCTGTCGGTTTGGGCGTTGGCTGGTTCTTCCAGGTGAAGTTTGAAATCACCTAATAAGGAAAAGTTTGTCCTGGTTCAGGCAATATTTGCTGCCACTTCAGGAATGGAGTGGAGACAATTGCTGCTAGGCCAGGGAGACCTATACAGCAAGATCCCAGAAAATGTGGGTGTGGGGTAAAAGGTAATCGAAAAGATGACAGACTGGGTATATGTGGGTACCAGTAGACAGCTGAATTCTTCATTGAGAATAATTGCCAATCCTCCCCCTTCTTGTTCTCACGGTCTTGCTGTACAATACATTCTCCTGGGGGCATAGCCTGACCAAGATCTGGTCCTGTCTCGGCATGGAGCTAGGTTTCCATCAGGAATACGGCATCTGGTTTCCTATCGTCGATGAAAGCAAAGAGTTCAGGCTTATGGACAGGGAGCGATCTACAGTTGATCAAAAACATACACCAACTGACTCTATCATGAGTGGGTTTCCTAGAGTCCAGCGCCTTAGAAAGAGGTAAAGAGCAGTTTTTACAGGAGGTTTCTTCCACGATGGGATCGATTGAATGAAGGCACTTTTGGCTGACACTTTCAGATGCTCAGCAGATAGTTCTATATATTCTCTTCTAATACCAGTTCTTCAAAATTTAAATTTTCTATTAATTGTTCACATTTGTTGTATCTGACAGCAATTTATTTATATTTAGGCATATTGCTACAATTATTCAAGTACTGTTTGACCCATAGAGAAAAATGAATATTCCATGGTTTTGAATTGTGGCCTCTTGCTCAAAGTAGAATGTCACTACAGAAACATTCTCATGAAATGCCATGTTTTCGCCCCAAACATGAAATGTCACTGATTTCTTTTAGGAACTTTTGAATGCAGTCTTTCTGTCACCCATTCTATTTTCTTTCTGTTGGACTTTAGGCAAAAAGAAGAACGAAGTGGCTTTTGTTCATGACACCAAGACTTCCGTATTAATGCTAGACAAATTGTCCTTAAATGTTGGCACCGACTGGGAGATCTACATCAAGTGACAATATGATCATACTTTCTTGGAAACAAAGCCAACAAATCTGATGTTCTTGTAAGATTCAAGCCTCTGGTGATCCTCCTGGGTTGCCTTTTCTTATGTTGACAAGCAAAGCATGTGCCCACAATTCGTACAGGATGAACACGCTATGGTTTACATTATTTTCTGATTGCACATTTGAACGGTGTTAATCAGTCCACACTGAGTAGAAGCTGGTAAATATCTGCTATGATGTGTTTTATTAGAAAAAATACACTCCTCTTAAACCTGTTCTTCCTAAGTCAGTGTCCTCTAATTTCCTTCAGCCCAATTAATATAAATAGTTTTTTTTTTAAACTCTAAATTGTCAATTCCCTTAATTTTGTACATAATTTATATCCCATCAAATCTCTAAATTGTAAGCATACCATGATGAGTATAGTGCACTGTATAAAAATGTAAATTAATCTCTTTTTATTTTTGATGTCAAGAAAAAGCCCAGATTCTTTCTAACAGATTCCTAGAACATTATCATAAGTTATTGTAATCATGGTGAAAAAGCAGACTCGAAGAAACAGACCTGAATTAATGCTCATTTATGAAAATGTTTTACACCTAAACATATTTAGGATGATGAACTGACAAATTGCATGGGAGTTAATAGATGTTAGAAGTTTTGGAGTCATTGTAATAGGGTTTTAAGAGGTTTCAGCAATAATTACAATGGTAAAATACTGTAAACAGTGTTTATTTTAAAAAATAAAACATTTTAAAACTTTTAATAGCAAATGTAGGTAATTCATATATTTGAAACCTATAAATAGTTATTAAAATTAATAATTTTGGTGTTGGGGAGAAATATGTTAAAATATAATAAACATGAGATGATTCCTAAACTCATCAGTATAAACGTAATACATAATATGAAGGGCTCATCAACTATGCATAGTAACATCAAGTCAAGCTTTCATGATATCTGTAATGAGTATGTGGTTAGTTTACCTATAATGAATTTAATTGGACAGCATTTGCATATATGTTGGTCATCCTGAAAACTCACTATTTGATGGCTCTTATAAATTTGGGAAATGGCAGAACTATCTGTGGGAAAGCATTGACACACAGATCACTGGCAAATTTGTACAGATGCGTTTCCTGTGCTATTCATTTGGCCAATTCAGGAAAAACAAAACTGTATGATGGACGGGCAGGTGGTTGCCATTTTTGTGGCTAGCGTGGGAAGATCTTCATGAGCTTTGCTTTTGCATAATGTTTCTTCAGGAAACAGAAGATAGAACACAGCAGAAATAGTGACGTATTGTCTATCGATGGCTAATCAAATGGTGAATGGAAAATGAATGGATGGGGGTTTTAAATTGTGTAATTTTTTTATGCGATTTTAGATTTTTTATGCTAGACAGGGAACCGTGACTAACGTTTTTAACTTTCTCTAAATAGCGCCAGGACAAACCTATTTTATGGTTATTCTGTGTTGTTGTATATAACTTTAAATTAATTACACAACACGTTTTGATGATCAGTATTTGGTGAGCGGACGAGCCAGGTCCGATCTATAGCTTGAAACTACTAGTAAATATATTGAAATAATTAGAAGTATCCTTAATGCACAGTAGTCTTTTTCTTTCCTTAGGCTTGTTGAATGTTCTCTCTGCAGTCCAGGAGCTCTTCTGTGTTTTTTGGCCTGTCGAGTTTATTTTTTTCCTATTCATTTCTAGACATGTCTTTGCTGGATGTATCCTTCTAAGTTTCGTCTTGTTTTCCTGGCTGTTTAATTTGGGTTTTTCATTGAGAATAAATACTGTTCTGTCATTGCTGGTCTGCATAAATGTTTGTTTTCTTTCGATAAAATATGTTTTTCTACCTAGATTTTATTTATCCATTCCTGCTGGACATTTAGGACCAGATGTACGACCCTAAGTTGCGGTCGCAAACGGGCAATCGGCCCATTTGCGACCGCAATTTAGGGCATGGCCATGTACAAACCTCATTTTGCGAATCAGTACATTTTACAGATTCGTAAAATGAGGTTTACGACTTGCTATTAGGAAGGGGCATGCCAAGGGCGTCCCTTCCTAAGAGCAACTCGCATTTGTATGTATGAATGTTTTATGACCGCAATTGCGGTCGCAAAACACTTGCAATATACCACCTACTGCAAGTAGGTGGTAAACCATTTGCAAACAGGAAAGGGTGCCCATGGGACCCCTTATCCTTTGTGAATGGGTCAAAAAATATTTTTATGGGCAGGCAGTTGTCACAGGGACCACTGCCTGCCCTTAAAAAATGAAACTGAAAAGTTTCATTTTTCTTTTTTTTAAATGCATCCCGTTTTCCTTTTGGTGAAAACTGGCTACATTTTATAAAAAAGTGCTTTATTTAAAATCAGTCACAGTCAATGTGTTGTCTTTTGACCCCAACCTGCCACCATCCCTGTGAGTGCTAGCCATTCCTAATGGGGTCGCAAATTGCGCCTGCCTCATTAATATTAATGAGGCATGTAATTTGCGCCCCATTAGGAATCGCAAACAGTGTCTGAGACACTGTTGTACATCCCAATTTGCGAGTCGCAATTTGCGAGTCACAAATTGGTGGGTCGTACATCTGTCCCATGGTCCCTTCCCTAGTTCCTCATCCCTAGAACTATGTATTGAGGAGGGCACAACAGGCTTTTGGAATTCTGTATCTTAGTCACCCATGGAAGCTCTTGCAGACTCTGCGGCTGTTTACATGCAGGAAAAGAACACAGTAGGGTCTGAAGAGGATTAAGCCACACAAATGGAGGGATCTCGTGATACACTTCTCCACTTTCCACCAGAGCTGCTTAGGGTCTTTATACACTATATCTATAACCCAAACAAATAACAAAATACATAAACTCAGCTCTGCGACTTACACTACAATGCGGGACACCTGAGCCCCTTGGAATGCACATACACCATTATTATATATAACACTGACAAGTCATACCCCCCAGTCATAGGCATACATAGGGTACCACACCCTACACACGTCATCACATCAGCCACAACAATCTACAGATGTACAGATGGTAAACTAAAGCCATACCCACATCGCACAGGGGTTGTCATATATTTCACCTGGAAATACATGCACTCGGGGTAGACTACAGACATAACCACACCTTACACAGTTTGTCATATCTCTGAGAGGAGCCTTCATGCATTCTAGGTAGACCACACCCCAGCACTTTCACTGCTCCCACTGGGGCGCCCATCGTCATGCCTACAAAACAGACAAGTTCACACATCAGCCATATTAAAAAACTCTGTGACGGGTAGTTGAGTTCTAAAATCATGAGCTGACTGCTATGCTTACATACAATAGCATATTAAAATGAAAAAATGTATACATCAGAATAACAATTGCCTAAGCACACCATCAAGTATTGTGGGAAATAAGAAAAACGATGGCACAATCTTCCGAGATAGGCTTAAACATAGAACCAACTACCTTTCTCACCTGTATGCTTTATAGACTTGCTTTACTTACTGGTATCAGTAGTTATTTTCTCTTGTGTGAAGCCCAAACTACTTCTCCGCTTATATGAGCACACAATACAAGATGTACCGCCAAAGAACATGCATCTCTGTAAGAGCAGATTGATGCACGTGCTGACACAGCTGATGAAGTAAGAATAAATCAGTTATGATGTGTTTTATTAGAAAAAATACACGCCTCTTAAACCTGTTCTTCCTAAGTCAGTGTCCTCTAATTTCCTTCAGCCCAATTAATATAAATAGTTTTTTTTTAAACTCTAAATTGTCAATTCCCTTAATTTTGTACATAATGTATATCCCATCAAATCTCTAAATTGTAAGCATACCAGTGTGAAAGACCCTTCAAATTATCTATTGATTACTCTCTTAGATGTTAAGGGTAAATATTTTGCTAGAAATCATTTGCAAAACCTGCTCTCCTGGGCAGTAGAACAAAAAATAATCTTGAGGCATCAAATACGTTTTGGACAAGGTATGGGAGCCATCTCAAATTGGATAGCCCTATCCTTAATTATGGATGAAACTTTTGTGGAGTGAACTTTATTATATCTTTGCTTCATGGACTTTAAGGCCGCATTCGACTGAATATCCAGAAACATCCTATGTATAAAACTCTCTCGTTTGGGGATTCCACCATCCCTGCTGACAGGGATTGAGGAGTTATAGTATGATAACATGGATACACCTAAAGATTGATGACCGCTCTGCCCTCTCGCAAAAAATACCAACTGGTTCTAGTGTGAAGCAGGGCTGCGTTCTAGCACCGCTTTTAATTTAATCTGTATATTGCTGACTTACTAACTGCATTGGATAAGGTGCACGGTCATTCCCCCTGACATGCGTACTTTGGAGGGTCCATCTTGCTCCTCCAGTCCAATATGCTGCCAATTGGCTGCAGAGGACGACACGTCCCCATTTATTCCGGTTGGAGGCTGCTGTGCAATCATTTCATTGCCACTTTATTTTTCACCTTTAGCGCCCCTGCAGTGGGTGGGAGGGTGACGCCCCCTCATCCTCACGAAGAAACCGCAGCTGGGAGGTAAATGTCTTAAAAAAGCATGATTGCATCAGTGAAAAAGAACCTACTTTGAATATTAAATAATAGCCATATAGTACACAGGAACTTGCAGTTGACTGAAAGATTGCAGGCGGCTTGCAGGAGATGGTTGGGCTGATGGACACCAGTCCGTCAGAGCAGACCCTAAATGCACAGATATGATTTGCTCCGGCTCAAACCTTAAGCTCCTACGTCCTGTGTGGGACGCTGAAGTATTGAAGATTACATAAGTTGGTCACATGAACGGCCTGTAAAACCTATGGCCCTTCAGCTGATGTCTAGGAAGTTTTGTTCACTACAATGAATTGCTTGACTTATTTTTGTTAAGGAGTTACTTGTTTGAGGGCTCCAATCTCAGTCTCACTTGAAGAGGATGGGGCAGTGTGGGAGGTTGGTATGAAAACCTTCCAGGGGTTATTTGAAACAATGTCTAGCTGAATGTTGAGGTGCCAGTAAGTACAAGAGCACACACAAAACTGAATATCTGGGGACAATAATAATAATGTCAGTACTGACATCAGTAGGATGAAAGGCTATTGCACAACTGAGCAGTGCTATTCATTTCTGAGGAAACGTATACTTAACAGAAGTACATTCACCAGTGTGGACAAGTAAGAATACATTTAAGAATGGGTGATTGGGCATTGGATGCTGGACACACAGAGGAATAAACATGTGGAAAATAGGTGACGTGTGGTCTTGAGTCCAAACCATGCCTGAAACAGAAACGCTGCAAGAAGCATCGGTTCATAGATCTAAATGTCCATGGTGTTACTATGAAGGCAAGAAGTAACTGACACGGGCAGCTGGTGTCCAAAGGGTCACAGCGGGATAAAAACTGTAGTAGGACACTTTATTTGCTGCCACACAGGCAGGTAATAAAATAAATATGCCTTTTGGCTCTGCTATGGTATGTCCCAGCAATGCAGGTGGTCTATTAATAGTGGGGGTATGTGACTGCCATCAAGGGCGTAGTTCCCCACCCGCTATACCAGCTTACCAAGGGGTGCTAGAGGAGCAGGTTACATTGTTTTATGGCCCTTATTAACTTTTATCCCGGGCTCGCAGGTTATCATCACAAGTTAGGAGAAAGTAATGAATTCCGCAAGAATAAACCACAATAACACAGCTGTGGGGTGGGGACCAAAAGAAAACCTAAACGTGGCCTAAAATGGTGACATGGAGAAGGAAAAAATATTAAAATGGCACAGAAAAGGTGAGTCAGAAGCAAATGGAGTGAGACAGCATAAAGGGAAGAAATTAAAATACAAATGATGATGGACGAAAAAAAAAGCATGAAGGAAAGAGGGCACAAAAGAACACAGGAAATAAGGGAAAAGATGTGAAAGAAGAAAAAGGAAGGATAAAAGAAGGAAGGATGGAATAAAAAGGCAGGAACAACAAAATAAGAACAAGCATTTGCAATGCAATAGATCTTCCATTCGCGAGAGTTTGAGCTACTGGCATTATAAATGACTTTGCCTTTTATTTATGTATTTTGCAAACCTGCAACCAGTGTGTAAACACGCACTTTGTACTTATAGTCCTTGCTTACAAGAAGCAAGGCAGGCAGTAAAAGAGGAGCAGTTACGGCCAGCATTGTAAGTAACGACTATAGGTACAAAGTGCGTGTTTACGCACAACAGGAAAAGGTGCAATACTCTAGGGCCAACAGAACAAGAGCATTGTTGATGTTGAAAAGAGCACCATATCAGGAAAACAAGATAATGCATTAATGACAACCTTGGGAGTGCACGTTTTTAACCTAGTTATAGAAATAGGGTTTAAAAAAAATCTAATTCACAGGAGTTGCATAAAGGGCTTGCTTAAAAATAGAAACATGAAATTAACATTGTTTTATATTACCCCTACTTATGTAAACACCATATAAAATATTTGAAGTCGCATAATGGTGCATTTTTTGGTGTGAAGCAGTTTATTAATGCCACTTTGAAAATGTGTTCGCTATGGTTTGGTGACCTATAGAAAAACGTAAAATGAAAACTGCAGCTAGGAAGTGTGAACAGTAGGACAGACCATGTAAAAGATTTGGGATTCAACTATGTACAAAAAAATCGATTATTTTTATATGAGCAAGCAAGGCAGTTGCATAAATGGCCAAGAAATAACTGTTTTTCACTGTGTGTCTGACCAGCAAGCAGCGATGCTTTGCTAAATTGCACTGCCTCTCTCTTCCACTTTGATGGAAAGGAGAAAGCAAGATCTTGGTGTTATGAAAGTATTTGGGGGCATATATACAAGGCCAGGCGATAATTATCGCTCAGCGCTCTAAGCGCGAGGATAATTATCGCCGGCCAAAGCTGAATTTTATCGCGGTGGTAGCATGCTATCAGCAACGCTTATTTCCAAAGCGATAAAATTCAACGCGCAAGCTGCCAACTGTGCGATTATCGCTGGAAATCCAGCGATAATCGCACAATGTTTGGCGAAAGCTTGCTGATAGGGCAAGGCAGACTTAGCCATGATATCCACCTTCCATAGCATATCATGGCTAAGTCAGTTGAAAAGCAGGCGTAAGGAAAGTTGCGATAAACCATAGTCAGTGCTACTTTTCTCATCGCTATGCTTGTTAGCGATTCCCTTGATAATTGGAGAAATGTCGGTTAGCGACATTTCTCCAGTTATTTCAGGAAGGAACGCCCACTTTGCATCTCATTAGAGATGCAAAGCTGGGCGTTCAGAAAACAGGCGCTCAGGCAAGGATTCACGCGATAGCGTGACCTTGCTGATATAGCGATAAAATTATCGCCGCCTTGTAGATATGCCCCTACATTTTTTTAAATGATACTAACTATGACTGGTGCTGAACAGATGATGTTTGTGCTGCCTACGGTACTCCCTAGAGCACACCAAGAATAGGGTTCCCATTGCAGATCTTGCGGTGTGCCACTCAAGCTAATGCCACACAAGGCATCAAAAATACATTATCTCTGCGGTGGGTAAATGTATCTGTTTATCAAAGGAGATCTTAAAATTTTAAAAAAACAACAGTGAAGCGCGCTAAACCTCTGGATTGACACACAAACCAAGGAGCGCTAAACTAGCCCTTTGGCTTATTACCCTTCACACAGATCGGTGCTATGACTCACAAATGGAAGGAGCAGGTGCGTCACGCGTGGTCGAGACAATACCAATATAATGAACACAGGTGTTACTACAAGTGTTAAGGATAGTTCCAACCAAACACAATGCCTTACAAAGCACAGGATTGTATTACAGTCCGAGCCAGTATGCAGTAATTTGTCATCCAGTTGAAAAACATGAACTCTGAAGAAATAAAGATAACAGCGAGTGTAAATTCGTAAATCAGCACATTTAACAATGACAACAAATGCCATAACTGGTTCTGTGCGATCATGAGAATGTAGTTCTAAAAATCATGGGTCCTTAAAAACCATGATGCTATTAAAACGAGCACCAAGAGGCAGCTCGGCTAACCTGGCTTCCTCAACTCCAATACTCAGTTTCATTTGTGTTGATGGTATCGTTTTTCTTATGTCTCTTTCAGACACCTTTTTTCTTATTACAAAAAGGAAATAAAAAAGAAAGTAACAGATTTTTATAAAGTTAATGCATCCGCCGGAAAGTGGAGGCGATATCATCTCCGGATTCTGCCATCCGTTGTCCCTGTCAACATGTGGCCTGGGTGCACAATCAACAAAGGCGCTTTGTAAAACTTGGTATATTTAGCATTTCCAGAAGGCGGTGTAACGTAACGAAAGCTGAGGGCCCCCCCTGAAAGGTACACGGAGGGGCCCCCATTCCGGATTTAATCCGGAGCTCTAAGGCCCGAGTACTGGACGGAGGGGGGCCCCGCACTGCAGGGGAAGCGGGGGGCCCCTGATTGAAAGCAACAACAGGAAGTTATACCTGAAAGAGTTTATAAAGCAACCAACTTCTTCAAAATGGTGTCCCAAATGGTTGCATTTCCGAATCTTGATAGCCAAAGTTCATGGCAATGGTACGGTCTTTGCAGTCTGTAAAACAGCAATATTTACAAAAGAAACAGCATACATGCCAAACATGGGAGAGCCCCGCTCACCTCTTCACATATGAAGGAGCTGACGCTGCTGCTACTATTGTTAAACAGGATGCGCATCAGACTGCTTTACAAAAACGAATGCTAATTCATTAACAAGCGGTCGCGATTGTCCCAGCAACTTTGAAAGTGAAAGCGCGCACAGCCCGCTGAATGTAGACAAAGCACGTTGTCAAGCCTCAAGTAGGACAAACTCAATAAAAAATATAGTGCTTACAACACTAAAATAACAGGTACCCTGTAAGAACGAAGTATAGGGGCCAGCAGCCATGGGAGGATACAAATGACGATATGGCTGTACTAAGGAGGGACTAACAAGCCTATTAAGGAATCAGATGCCAGCTTTTACGAAGGACAAAGACATAAGCCAATAAAATATATGGGCGGGGCTTCACCTCCGTTCTCTACCTACAACTGATTGCCAGAGCAGCGCTTGCGCTCTGGCTCATGCTCGACCTAAAAAGGAAGGAAGTAAAGAAAGAATGATGAAAAAAGAAAAGGCGGGAACAACTAAATAAATAAGAAACAATTGAAGGACAGGAAGAAGGAAAGCATAAACATATATTTAAATAATAAAGAAGAAATGTGAGATGAAAGGATCGGAGTCTGAAGGAAACAAGAAAACAAGTATTTACAATGCAATAGGTCTCGCATTTGTGAAAGCTAGAGTTCTTGGTGTTGAAAATTACAATCTTTTTTACTTTTGTTTTTTTGTATGCAGTGGAGTGAGAATATTTGCATAACGCTATTGCCATTCGCATGACCTTGTGGCACTGGAGAACCACAAAATGGGAAATAGATTATGTGGGAGTGGAGACAAGAGTAATATGCTAGCTGGAAAAAAAAGTTACAACATACTGGTAATAGCAAACACTCAAATGAAATGGAAGATTAAATAAAGCATGTGAAATGTAAGCAGGAACAACCTAGTAATGGTGTGAGACACTGGCCCCCTTTTTTCAGGAAAAAATTGCGTCCATCCATGCCAGCCTCCCTCTACCTGTGATGGATGCTGTTATAATGGGGCCATCCTTAGAGGTGACCAGCATTCAAGAAGTTCTCAAAGACACTGGACCCTCCTCTTGGGAAGTAAATCCTCTGGACTCTTTCGACCCCATTTCTTTGGAAAATTCTCTAAGGGCACTAAAAGGCCTTAAGTCAGGCTCTCCCTTGGATCTGGCCCCTGTCTCCATTCTGGTACTGGGAGGAGAGGCACTCAACCCTCACATGAATCAGCTACTAAATGACTCCCTCCTTGAAGCCACGGTCCCCATGAATTGGAAGTTGGCCAAAGTTATCATTTTGTTAAAAAAAGCTCAGGCCAATCACTCTGACCCGGCTAATTACAGGCCGATCTCCCTGCTTCCAGCATTTTCGAAGATACAAGAAAAACACGAGAACCAGTAGTTATCTATCTGGAAAAGAATGGCCTGCTCCACCCTAGTCAGTCGGGCTTTCGCCCGAATCACAGTACGGAAACAGCTCTGTTAGAAGTGGTGGACTCTATCCGGATGAGTCAAGAGGCAGATGAGAAGGCACTGCTGATATTGTTAGATCTGTCGGCCGCATTCGCTACGGTGTCACATCAGATGCTCTTGACCCGGCTTCACGCGAATGGCATCAGGGGTTTGGCCTGGAAATGGCTTGGTTCTTTTCTAGAAGGGAGGGGGTAAGAGGTCTGGTGTAACCCTTTTTCAGCTTCCTCACACTCATTGGAGGTGGGAATCCCACAGGGTTCGGCTCTGAGGCCAACTCTGTTTAACATGTACCTCACTCCTTTAACTGAGGTGGCTGAATCATGTGCGGCCAAAATTGTGTCCTATGCAGACGACACTCAGTTGTTGTTTACATGGAAGGCTAACCATCCCTGCCTAGGTGACCTAATCAGTTCCTGCCTCACGGCTGTTTTTGGGTGGCTGGCCTCCAACCAGTTGAAATGTAACGCTGCTAAAACAGAACTGCTCTTCTTTGGTAAAGCGGCAGAGACCCCTCTACATGTCTTCTGGACTGTGGATGCTCCGGCCCACTCAGCGAATTGCCAGGCGGTGAAAAATCTGGGGTTCAAACTAGACAACCAGCTGCTCTTTCGCACTCAGGTGAATGCAGTAGTTGGCACCTGTTTTGCTCTACTGCGTCTTCTACGGAAATTCCTGTTTTTTCTAGCTAAAGAGGCCAGACAACAGATGATCCAGGCTTTGATTATATCAAGCCTGGATTATGGGAACTGACTATCTGGGGATGCCTGGATTTCTGCTGGACATGCCTTAACTGGTCCAGAATGCAGCAGCCCGGACCAGAGCTCCCCCGAAATTTACGCGTGTCACACCTTCTGAGGAGCCTACATTGGCTCCCTGTAAGGAAAAGAATCATTTTTAAAACTCTGCTTATCACACAGAAAGCTTTCTACGGGGAAGGACCTAGCTACCTTAAACGTAGAATATCTTTCTACTCTCCTCGGAGACAGTTATGCTCCGCCGACCTGTTGTTGGCCAATGTCCCTCACTTTAAAAAATCTAATTCAGGAGGTAAGTCTCTCTCCGTCCTGGGACCATGCCATTGGAATAAAATGCCACTTCAGCTGAGACGCATTGAATCCATACCCTGTTTCGGAAAAAGGCTGAAAACATGGCTGTTTTCCTGCCATTAAGCTTGATCTCCCATGTTGCTACGAGTCAGTTAGCGCCAGGACACTCTTTGAAGTAACAGTGCGCTTTACAAATACTCCCACATAGATGAAGACATAGTTACATTAATGCTTTTACACTTATTATTGAGAAATCATTGAGTGTTTTTGCATGAAAAGTTAAGAATATGACTACGAGGCTGGAAGGGACCTGTTTCAATGTGCATTGCTTTTATCCTTACAAAATGTAAACAGTATGGTTTAAGGAGTGACCAGGCAGGGGATGTAAACATGGCAGTGTTGAGCCCTGTTAGACCTGGCATCATTGGCATGAGTCTCTCCTCCATTTTTTCTGTTTGCCTCCTCTGTTTACGATGTTTTTGCTGGATTATTGCTTTGGGCACTGTGCCACTGCTGATCAGTGCCACAGTGCAAGTGCTCCCTATGCTAAATTGTTACGTTGATTGGTGTTACCATGATTGGCTTGGTTGACTTACTGTTCAGACCCTAGTCTAGTGCACTGCGCGTGCCAAGGGCGTGTAAGTTAACTGCTGCTGGTGGGCTTGCAGCACTGGTTGTGCCACCCACAGAAGCAGCGTGCAAAATGTGTCTCAGGCCTGCCACCGCGGCGCCTGCGTGCAGTCCCTGACTGCCATGTCGACTTGGTAAGGAAACCTACTTACCAGTCTCTAAACCTTCCCTTTGCCACATTTCAGACACCTCTATGGTAGGCCCTAGGGCAGGGTGCATTGTTGGTAAAAGGTAGGTCATGCCCTGATGTGTGTGGCATGACCTAATAGTGAATTACAGCCATTTTCGTTTTTCACTATTGAAGGGCTACCTGCCTCCAATAGGCCAGACTGGGCAGACGGATTATTAACTCCATTATAATCTATCTGACTCAGGGAGCATGGTAGCAAGTCGAGTTTAGTATCCCTGAACTCAGAATTTAATAACTCACCCTTTAGGATGGATGGTTTTTAAATTCTATGTTTGAAAATAGCACTTTTAGAAAGTGGCTATTTTCTTGTCCAACTATCTACCGGTCTCTGCTGGTTTGGTGTGTGTGTCAGGGGCTGGGTGGCTCCAGAGGTCTGAGTGAGTCAGTGTGGGGTGAATGGGGCGTTTACACGTAGAGTGAGGGAAGAGTAGCCTGCCCTGCCTGACACAATACTGGCCCCGCCTCCTGCTGGGCGACTGATAGCCCTGCTCCTACCAGTGACAATACTGGCTCCGCCTCCTGCTGGGCGGCTGAGGACTCTGCCCTGCCCAGTGAATAGGCCAGGTGCCTCTGCCTGGCAACACCCACAACAAACCTGAGATGGTGGGAATCGCCCTGCTTGGACAAAGGGAACAAAGGGAAAAAGGGGTATAAGAGAAGGACCCCTGAACCAAGAACTCAGATCACTTCTGACAAGGAAACCTGTACCAAGGACAAGAAGCCTGCTGATCTAAGGACTTGCCTCCCCTTTCTGCCAGAGTGCTGTTTTGCTGTGGAGGAACCTGAAAGCTGCTTCTTTATTTTTGCCAAGGAACAAGGAGAGAGGAACTTGGTGTGTACTCTCTGAACACTTGCTAGGAAATCTCCAAGGACTGGAAGAGTGCCAGTCTCCTGTTGAAGTCACAGGGCCAAAGGACTTCACCATCTACTGAATTGCTGAATTGCTGGAAAGTGTTGTTTCCAGTACACAAGGGAAAATCTGCAGTCTCGACGCCAGCAGCAACGCTAGTGAGCAGTGGGTATCGGCCCCGGCTCCAAGTGTCCCCGTCTCGACGCCGGTATCGACGCCAGTGAGGAGTGAGTATCGGCTCTGCCTCCAAGCGACCCCGTCCCGACGCCGCTGCTGATCGCATCGACTAGACGCCCGTCTCGACGCCGTGAGCGCTGCTCCGGCCCGACATCCCTCGACGCCGCTGCGGATTGACCCGACTCCGAGGCACGATCGACGCCGACCTCGACGCCGACATCTCGACGCCGTGGATCATCGTTTTCTTCGTTTCTCAAGGTACTGTACTTGTGGGGTCTGTTGCGACTCCAGGCTCGACGTAGCGCTCCTCGCGGTCGACGCCGAACCTTGGGAATCTTGTAGACTCGACGTCGTGTGACTCCTGTGGGGGTTACATTGTTGCCAAAGAACTGTGCTCAGAAGAATACTTTGCTAAAGAACTATTTGCCAAGAAGAACCCTTACTTGAACTATTATTTTTCCTTCCAAAGAGTATTTATTAAGACTGTGGTATATTTTTGTCGTTATTTGGTCTTGTGCTAAGCCTTATATAAAAATACTATTTTTATAATAACTTCTGTGTCGTGTCCATCTGTAGTGTATTCACTTTATTACTGTATGTGGTCATAAATGCTTAACACACTGCCTCTGAGATAAGCCTGTCTGCTCTGCCAAGCTACCAAGGGGGTAGCAGGGGTTATCTGAGTGTGTAATCCCCTTTCCCCGACTAGAGTTGGTTGGTCCCTATTTGTCAGAAGTGTATACCTCTGCCAACTAGAGACCGCCGGTTCTAACATTGGTGGTCAGCGGTGGGATTTGAACTTTGCATTTATGACTCATGTGCAGTGATTAGCGTACGCTACATAGTGAAAGCAGACCATAACGCAGCCACAATCTGTTTTGGTAGGATAGCCTATTTTTGTTCTCCGCTTTCCTGGAGCTTATTTTCTTAAACACTGCCAGTTTTGACCATGGAGAATGCCGGAGCTGCTACACCTGTGGAGAATGTTGTGGGGGAATTCGATAAGGAGAAGATAGATTCCTACACGCTAAAAGATCTAAAAGGATTTTGCAAGCAGTTTAAAGTTCCTACCACAGGTGTCTCAAAGAAAGAGGGCTTCCTCAAAGCGCTGAAGGCCTGGTTAGAGGCCAGAAATCCCTCTGATCCGGTGGTGGTACCGGAAGAGGAAGAGGAAGAGGAAGAGGAAGAGCCCACAGGTGGGCCAGTGTCATCTCCAGGCAGTAGTGCGTCCTCTAGGAGCCTTTCCCCCGAAGAATTAGAAGACAGGGAGAAGGAGAGGGGGTACAAGTTAGAAATGGCAAAACTTAAATTAGGAGGGCAGTTGGAATTAGAGAATGCGAGAAGCAAGAGAGAAGCTGAAATGGAGAGCAAAAGATTAGATTTTGAGAGAGAGAAATTAGCGTTTGAACGTGAGAAGATGGTGAGGGAGATGGAGCTTAAAACTAAGAGTTTAGAGTTGAATCCCTCTGGTGGCAGCACTCCATCTGTGCCTGCAGAAAGTAGGTTTTATTTTCCTAAAGATGTGATCAAAGATTACAGTAAGAATGAAGATATTAGCCAATGGTTTAAAGCATATGAGTTAGCGTTATTGGCCCACCGGGTCCCTGAGAAGGATTGGGGAACGGGGTTGTGGAGCCGCTTTACAAACGAGGGGAGAGATACCTTGTTGAGCCTTCCTGCTGAGGATAGGATGTCTTATACTCATATGAAAGATGCTTTAATGCTGAGATATGGCTTAACTCCAGAAAAGTACAGACAAACCTTTAGAGAATGTAAGAAGTTGCCTGGTACTACGTGGGTTGAATATGTGTCTTTTTTCTGCAGAACCATGGATGGTTGGATAAAGGGTAGCAAGGTTGATAGTTATGATGCTCTTTATGATTTGTTTGCTTGGGAGCACTTGTCTAATAACTGTTTTCCAGAGCTACGCCAGCACCTTGTTGACAGCAAGCTATCTAACCCTAGAAAACTTGCTGAGGAGGCGGACCGCTGGGTCAGTACCAGGGTCCACAAGGGTCCAGTGGGAGACTCAGCCAAAGGTGGGCAGGGTCCCCAGCAGAAGAGTGGGGGGGACAGGGGTAAACAGAGGGAGTTTCAGAAAGGGCCCCAAAGTAGTCCCCAAGGGAACCAAGGGAAGGGTTCCCAGCCTCCCCCTGTAAAGAAGCCAGAGGCCCCGACAGGTAAACCTGTTCACAGGGGCCCCATGACCTGCTATGCCTGTAAGCAGGTGGGACACCGTTATTATGATCCCCAGTGTCCCATGAAGGATTCGAATGCACCGCCGCGTGCACCCCCTCGTCAGGTAGCGAGTGTAGCCCTGGGAGGGGAGGAGATGGGTGCCCCCGGTGGGTGGGGTCCCGCAGAAATGTCCCTGGTCTCTTTAGGAGACGTGGAAATGGTCCCTCCAACCCCTCTGCCTAGTAACACTAAGAAATATAGGCAGTGGGTGACCATTAATGGCCATAGGGTGGAAGCTCTCAGAGACACCGGAGCGAGTGTGACAGCTGTCAAGTGTCACTTGGTGTCCAGAGAGCAGGTGGTCCCTCATGCATTCTACCCCGTTGTAGCTGCTGACAACTCACAGAGTCAGTGTGAGGTAGCTCAAGTTCCCTTTGAGTGGGGGGGGGTCTCAGGTACTCTTCAGGTTGCTGTGAGGCCCGCCATGCCTGTTGATTGTCTCTTGGGCAATGATTTGGAGGACTCCCCTTGGGCTAAGGTGGAGAGAAAAGCGCATCTGGAAATGTTGGGTCTGCCTGAGTGGGTGTGTGCGACCACCCGGTCCATGTCAGTCAGTAAGGGTGTTGATGGGGGCCCGGAGCCTGAAAGTATGGCCCAGGTCCCAACCGTGAAGAGAAGAGGCAGGGGGCGCGGGAAACCGTCCCCCATCGTTCCCACGGTCCAGGAGGGAGCAGACCCTGAGGGGGATGCCCTGGAACCGACAGGAGAACAAGTGGCCGAACTGGGAGACCTGCCCGAGCTGACCCATTGGCAGCAGGATGGTGGTCCCTCCAGGGAGGAATTTTGTGCTGAACAGAAAGTGTGCCCTTCTCTTGTGGGTATGAGGCAGCAGGCCTCAGCCCAAACGACAGGTGATCAGTCAGGATCACATTGGGTCTACTGGGAGAACGACCTCCTGTATAGCGAGCCTAAGGCTGCTGAACCTGGGTCAGCCCGTGTGCTGGTGGTACCCCAGCGCTTCAGAGCCTTCCTACTGGGGTTGGCTCATGACGTTCCGTTAGCTGGACATCTGGGGCAGGACAAGACCTATGACAGGCTTGTCACCCATTTTTATTGGCCTCAGATGAGAAGGGATTCAGATATCCATTGTAGGACATGTCAAACTTGCCAGGCAAGTGGGAAAAGTGGGCGGAAGCAGAAGGCTCCCCTCCAACCTTTTCCCGTCGTCAGTACCCCCTTTGAGCGAGTGGGAATTGACATTGTGGGGCCACTGGACCCCAAGACAGCCATGGGCAACAGGTTTATCCTGGTCTTGGTGGACCATGCCACCCGGTACCCGGAAGCCATCCCTCTCCGAACAGTGACGGCCCCCGTGGTGGGACGGGCACTGATGGGTGTTTTCTCCCGCATGGGGTTCCCCAGAGAGGTGGTGTCAGACCGAGGCACCAACTTCATTTCGAATTATATGAAGTCTCTGTGGAAGGAGTGTGGGGTAACCTACAAGTTTACCACTCCTTACCACCCTCAAGGTAATGGGCTGGTTGAGAGATTCAACCGGACCCTAAAAGGCATGATCATGGGTCTTGAAGAACCAATGAGGCGTAAATGGGACGTCCTCTTGCCATGCCTGCTGTTTGCTTACCGTGAGGTGCCACAGAAGTCTCTAGGGTTCAGCCCCTTTGAGCTTTTGTATGGTCACCCGGTAAGAGGACCTTTGAGTCTGGTCAAAGAAGGCTGGGAGCAATCTCCCAGGAAACCTCCCCAGGATGTATATAGTTACATGCTGGCCTTTAGGAACCAGACTCGGCGCTTCAGAGATCTTGCTCAGGCAAATCTGGAGGCCAGCCAGGAAGAGATGAAGCGGTGGTACGATCAGAATGCCACTCTGGTTGAGCTTCAACCTGGTCAGAAAGTTTGGGTCATGGCCCCTGTGGAACCTTGTGCGCTCAAGGACAGGTGGACTGGACCGTTTGAGGTTGTGGAGAAGAAGAGCGATGTCACCTACTTGGTGGACTTGAAATCTCCCAGGAACCCCTTAAGGGTCCTGCATGTCAACCGGTTAAAGCCCCACTTAGAAAGGTCCGAAGTGGGCATGCTCCTTGCCACAGATGCTGGGATGGAGGAGGAGAGTGAGCCTCTTCCTGACCTCCTGTGTGCAAAAGAAAAAGATGGGTCAGTGGATGGTGTTGTCCTCTCTGACACACTGACCCCTGAGCAGCAGCAAGATTGTCGCCATCTGTTGGTACAATTCCCTGATCTGTTCTCCTTGATCCCTGGTGTCACTCAGTGGTGTGTCCATGATGTGGACACTGGGGACAGCACTCCTGTGAGGCACAAGGCCTACAGGGTGACTGACAAGGTCAGAGCATACATCAAGGAGGAGGTCTCCAAGATGTTTGCCTTAGGGGTGGTTGAGTCCTCTAGCAGTCCTTGGGCCAGCCCAGTGGTCTTGGTCCCAAAGGCTGCAGCGCCTGGTGCTTCACCAGAACTTCGGTTCTGTGTGGATTACCGAGGACTCAATTCGGTCACCAAGACTGACGCGCACCCCATCCCCAGAGCTGATGAGCTCATCGATCGGTTGGGGGCTGCCCGGTACCTTAGTACGTTTGATCTAACGTCTGGGTACTGGCAGATCGCCTTGACTGATGGGGCAAAAGAGAGGTCTGCATTCTCCACACCAGATGGGCACTACCAGTTCCGGGTGATGCCCTTTGGGATGAAGAATGCCCCTGCCACATTCCAGAGGTTGGTTAACCAGGTATTGGCCGGACTGGAAGATTTCAGCGCCGCCTACCTGGATGATATAGCAGTGTTCAGCGCCAGCTGGGAGGAACACTTGCGCCACCTCCAGGAAGTGTTGTTGGCCCTGCGCAGAGCAGGCCTCACAATCAAGGCCAGTAAGTGCCAGATTGGGCAGGGTTCAGTGGTGTACTTGGGGCACCAAGTAGGGAGCGGCAAGGTGGCCCCCCTGCAACCCAAGATAGATACCATCCTGGCTTGGGAACCGCCCAAAACCCAGACTCAGGTGAGAGCCTTCTTGGGTCTCACGGGTTACTACAGGAGGTTCGTCAAGGGGTATGGCAACATTGTGCACCCCTTGACCTCGCTGACTTCCAGGAAGCAGCCGAGACTTGTGATCTGGACTGACGCCTGTCAGAAAGCCTTTGACACCCTGAAAACTGCAATGTGTACAGCACCGGTCCTCCAGGCACCCGACTTTTCAAAAGAATTCATTGTCCAGACGGACGCTTCAGAGCATGGTGTGGGGGCTGTTCTAGCACAGATGAATGAGGAGGGCCGAGACTTACCTGTAGCCTTCATCAGCCGGAGGTTACTTCCCAGGGAACAAAGGTGGAGTGCGATAGAGCGTGAGGCATTTGCTGTGGTCTGGGCGCTGAAGAAGCTAAGACCCTACTTGTTTGGGTCTCACTTCCGGGTTCAGACGGACCACAGGCCCCTCAGATGGTTAATGCAGATGAGGGGTGAGAACCCAAAGCTGTTGAGGTGGTCCATTTCCCTACAGGGGATGGACTTTACGGTGGAACACCGCCCTGGTACAGATCACGCCAATGCTGATGGTCTGTCCAGATTTTTCCGCCTTAGTGATGAGGACTCCCTGGGTGAAGGGTAGTTCTCCCCACATTTCAGCTGGAGGGGACACGTGTTAGACCTGGCATCATTGGCATGAGTCTCTCCTCCATTTTTTCTGTTTGCCTCCTCTGTTTACGATGTTTTTGCTGGATTATTGCTTTGGGCACTGTGCCACTGCTGATCAGTGCCACAGTGCAAGTGCTCCCTATGCTAAATTGTTACGTTGATTGGTGTTACCATGATTGGCTTGGTTGACTTACTGTTCAGACCCTAGTCTAGTGCACTGCGCGTGCCAAGGGCGTGTAAGTTAACTGCTGCTGGTGGGCTTGCAGCACTGGTTGTGCCACCCACAGAAGCAGCGTGCAAAATGTGTCTCAGGCCTGCCACCGCGGCGCCTGCGTGCAGTCCCTGACTGCCATGTCGACTTGGTAAGGAAACCTACTTACCAGTCTCTAAACCTTCCCTTTGCCACATTTCAGACACCTCTATGGTAGGCCCTAGGGCAGGGTGCATTGTTGGTAAAAGGTAGGTCATGCCCTGATGTGTGTGGCATGACCTAATAGTGAATTACAGCCATTTTCGTTTTTCACTATTGAAGGGCTACCTGCCTCCAATAGGCCAGACTGGGCAGACGGATTATTAACTCCATTATAATCTATCTGACTCAGGGAGCATGGTAGCAAGTCGAGTTTAGTATCCCTGAACTCAGAATTTAATAACTCACCCTTTAGGATGGATGGTTTTTAAATTCTATGTTTGAAAATAGCACTTTTAGAAAGTGGCTATTTTCTTGTCCAACTATCTACCGGTCTCTGCTGGTTTGGTGTGTGTGTCAGGGGCTGGGTGGCTCCAGAGGTCTGAGTGAGTCAGTGTGGGGTGAATGGGGCGTTTACACGTAGAGTGAGGGAAGAGTAGCCTGCCCTGCCTGACACAATACTGGCCCCGCCTCCTGCTGGGCGACTGATAGCCCTGCTCCTACCAGTGACAATACTGGCTCCGCCTCCTGCTGGGCGGCTGAGGACTCTGCCCTGCCCAGTGAATAGGCCAGGTGCCTCTGCCTGGCAACACCCACAACAAACCTGAGATGGTGGGAATCGCCCTGCTTGGACAAAGGGAACAAAGGGAAAAAGGGGTATAAGAGAAGGACCCCTGAACCAAGAACTCAGATCACTTCTGACAAGGAAACCTGTACCAAGGACAAGAAGCCTGCTGATCTAAGGACTTGCCTCCCCTTTCTGCCAGAGTGCTGTTTTGCTGTGGAGGAACCTGAAAGCTGCTTCTTTATTTTTGCCAAGGAACAAGGAGAGAGGAACTTGGTGTGTACTCTCTGAACACTTGCTAGGAAATCTCCAAGGACTGGAAGAGTGCCAGTCTCCTGTTGAAGTCACAGGGCCAAAGGACTTCACCATCTACTGAATTGCTGAATTGCTGGAAAGTGTTGTTTCCAGTACACAAGGGAAAATCTGCAGTCTCGACGCCAGCAGCAACGCTAGTGAGCAGTGGGTATCGGCCCCGGCTCCAAGTGTCCCCGTCTCGACGCCGGTATCGACGCCAGTGAGGAGTGAGTATCGGCTCTGCCTCCAAGCGACCCCGTCCCGACGCCGCTGCTGATCGCATCGACTAGACGCCCGTCTCGACGCCGTGAGCGCTGCTCCGGCCCGACATCCCTCGACGCCGCTGCGGATTGACCCGACTCCGAGGCACGATCGACGCCGACCTCGACGCCGACATCTCGACGCCGTGGATCATCGTTTTCTTCGTTTCTCAAGGTACTGTACTTGTGGGGTCTGTTGCGACTCCAGGCTCGACGTAGCGCTCCTCGCGGTCGACGCCGAACCTTGGGAATCTTGTAGACTCGACGTCGTGTGACTCCTGTGGGGGTTACATTGTTGCCAAAGAACTGTGCTCAGAAGAATACTTTGCTAAAGAACTATTTGCCAAGAAGAACCCTTACTTGAACTATTATTTTTCCTTCCAAAGAGTATTTATTAAGACTGTGGTATATTTTTGTCGTTATTTGGTCTTGTGCTAAGCCTTATATAAAAATACTATTTTTATAATAACTTCTGTGTCGTGTCCATCTGTAGTGTATTCACTTTATTACTGTATGTGGTCATAAATGCTTAACACACTGCCTCTGAGATAAGCCTGTCTGCTCTGCCAAGCTACCAAGGGGGTAGCAGGGGTTATCTGAGTGTGTAATCCCCTTTCCCCGACTAGAGTTGGTTGGTCCCTATTTGTCAGAAGTGTATACCTCTGCCAACTAGAGACCGCCGGTTCTAACAAGCCCATATATAACAAACAAGACTTTGAAGTCCGACAATTAACTTTACACAGACGCCCTCCAAAAACAGCCTGAAATTTAATGCGCTGCAATGTGACGAAAAAGCCACCTACCCTGGATTGCAGTGTGCGCTGCCGTGATAGCAGCTGGGTGACATTCCATGACCCACAGGTGTGCAGTAACAGTTTTTGGGCGTGCAACACACAATTTTTCACATTTGTGGCAGAGAGAAAGTATAAACGTGGCACAACTTGTGACCAAAAAGAGAAGTCATTTTTTACATGGACTAATGGTTTGGCTGTCATTGGAGACCACTTCTCATGTAAGCCCTTAAGCTGGACTTTTAATGTAACTTTTGATGTTCCAAAACACCTGTGAAGCCTCACTTTATTTGTCCACATGGTCAAAGCAGTGAAGTAACTTCAGCCGGAAGGCGCCAGCTCAGCAGAAGGCGTTTGCACAATTTAATGCAAATGATAACCTTGAAACTCTTTCGTGTTACCTGTGGCGCAGCCAGGAAATGCACCATATTGCCAACTTTTCTCATTCATATTGCATTGTGTGTTTCTGCAAGTGGCCCAATTTAAACTTACACACGTTTAGACTAGGAATGTAGTTTCTTGTTATTTTGTAACAACAGTCACTCCTTTAGGTTTTAATGTGCTGCATATAGGTTATGCATGACTTGGCGGAATGGATTGGGCTTTTATGGCATAATTCAGGAGGTGGTAATAGGAGGAGGTTGTAAATCAGGTGATGGTTGTCCATATCCCCATCTTGCTATCAAAGAGGAACTCAAGCTCGCTGGTCACTGGTACAAATAATAAAGTTTGGGATGGCAGAGGAGAGGGGGAATACATGTTCTGCCTTTGCTGCTTGAGCATTAGGAAGTGGTTTGTCATCTCATAGCTGATTGCAACAAAACAGAATATTACATAGCTTTGAGAGATTTAGTCAGATAAGAGGAGACATTCTTCAAAGCAGTGGAGGGGAAGCTCCTTGATGAGGCCACACATTCCTCCTTCACTAGGGTCCCTGTGTCACAGATATCAGGTAGCCAACCTCCAATTCGGAGCTTGTACACGTCAAGGCCATGTGCAGCAATATCCTAATGCTGCCTCAGTATGATGTAAATCACCACTTGATGTGCAGAATCATATATCATCTCCCAGCATTCAGCATAATGTGCTCCTTTGCTAGGTTTGTACAAGCCAGTAGGTACTCAACCTAAAGCGTCATTTACAAAGGCCAATGGAGTAACTGGAATACCTCATAAATCATTTCTATATACTTTTTTATTGGGTCACGCAATAACTTTGTTTCTGAATGATAACAATAAGGGTTCATCTTTGTTTAAAATATATGTAGTATTGAGGCACGATTCCGTACACTCTCTACCGTGAGCCTTTGGCATACTGCATCTAGCAACAACCGTAACACCTAAAAGTCAAGTGTACAAAAAAATACAAGCATTGGGTAAATAAGCCACGCTGCCATCTCTCCTGCGGCACCTGAAAAAATAACTGGCGTCACACTAGGCACATAACATTGCGAACACAGCTGCATTTTCAAGTACAGGATTATATAGTAAAAGTGTGGTGGGTAAATCTAGGCCCACACTCACCTTGATCCGCTCCATGACTGCCTCCATCTTGAGCAGCTCCACCAGCCTCTGCATGGTACCTATGTTAGAACTGGACATGATGATGCTGGGACGAGTACAGAGAGAATGGAGGAAAAAAGCAGACACGCATGATGCTGGGTGAGGGTGGTCGAATCCGGCAGCACCTGGACCACAAAGACTGCCAGACGCGGTAGAAGATCTGAGACTGGGTGCTCACAGTTGGTTATGTAAGCAGGACCTCATCCGAGCCGGCCCTGATGAGGGTGGGAGGGCATATGGAGGCAGAAGGGGACAGAAAACCTAGAAAATATTGACCCATTGGAAGTGATGAAAGATGGCGGCAGCCGCATTTCTGTGAACCCGTGGAAGCAGTTGCCATGGTTAAAGGTGAAGCGCGGCGCCCGTGTAGATAAAAGTTAGGCACGCGTCAGCCATGGTGAAACCTTGTTATAATGGTCGAACCCGAGCTTTAGCTGTAAACATGTAAAGCTAAAGTGTAGGTGCCTCGATTACTTTAAAGGAAAAGCAATAGAAAAAGTGCATATTATTTTTCAATTGCTTTACTTTTAAAGCAAGTGCGGCACTCAGGCCTAAGCTTTACGTATTTAAAGCTAAAGCGCGGGTGCCGCCATTGTAACTAAAGTAAATAAACAGATAAAACAGGCATGCATTGTGGCAGTGTGTGTCCGGCCTGCAACAGCAGGCAGGAGAAAGCTATTTAAGAAAATAGTGCTCAGAGGCTGTAGTTAAAACGAACCGCGTAACAACACAAGTAACAGGGTGTGTCCTCATGGGACGTTACAAGAAGAGAAAAGGCGGTACTAAGGAGGCACTGTTAAGCCTATTAACCAATGAAAAGTCACCATTTTACAGAGGACAGTGACAAAAGCGAATTCAAAAGATGGGCGGAAAGTGGACATAACTTCATGCCCATATCCTGAATACAGCATGTCTCGAAGAGACAGCGCAAGCGCTGCCTAGTCGAGACTTGAAAAGGAAATAACAAATGGATGCAATATAAAAAGAAGAAAGGAGCAAAGGAACGACATAAGCATGATAAGAATAAAGGGATATGAAGGATAGAAAGCTAGAAAAAGGTCAGATGGAATGAGAGAAGAATAGACGGAAGGAAAGAAAGAAAGATGAAAAGATGTAATGAAATATGCAGGCAGGAGAAAGCTATTTAAGAAAATAGTGCTCCAAGGCTGTATTTAAAATGAACCGAGTAACAACACATGTAACAGGGTGTGTCCTCATGGGAGATTATAAGAAGAGAAAAGGCGGTACTATCGAGGGACTACTAAGCCTATTGACCAATGAAAAGCCACCATTTACAAAGGACAGTGACAGGAGCCAATTAAAAAGATGGGCGGAAAGTGGCAGAGCTTCATGCTCATATCCTGAATACAGCATGTCTCATAAAGACAGCGCAGTCACTGCCTTGGCGAGTCCTAAAAAGAAAATAATGAATGGACAGAATATTTAAAAAAAAAGGTGCGAAGGAATGACATGATCATGATAAGAATAAAGGGATGAGAAGAAGGATAGAAAGCTAGGAAACGGTCAGATGGAATGAGAGAAGAATAGACAGAAGGAAAGAAAGATGTAAAGATGTAATGAAATATGCATAAAAAGAAAGGGAAGATAATGGAAAGAAGGAATGGAAGAAGTGCTCTGCTGTACACTTGGTTGATGGAGTTCTGACACCTCATACTTCGTCCCATAAGATGAAAAGAGATCAAGCTTTAGTAAACATTTCGGCCTTCCCAATTATTAATGGTATCGTTTGGGATAAAGTAGCATTCGATATCCATGATCCGACCAAGACTTTACAAATTCCGTATGTATTCCGCTTTTCTTTAGGAGATGTGTTCTTGCCTGGGATCCACTCCGATGACTGGGATTTTAACGCTGTTTATTCATTGTTTTCTGAATTGAAATATTATACTTATTTTGACACTGAAGATTTGTATTTAAATTCCGCAGACTACGCTGATTTATTCTGTTACCAACATTATGGACATCATTTTTTACACAAAATCAATACTCAGAAACCATTTTTTAATTATACACAGTGGGAACATTGCCTGACCCTGGTACAGGGCAGCTCTAAGACCCAACAAAGTAAATTCATGTAACTTACTAGTTACAATCCCTCAGACTCTGAGTCCTATTTTTATAAATTGAAGATGCCTGCTCGCACCAAATTTATGCTGACCCATACCCATAGATCACTATTCCTTGTCCTTCATAACTGAGTTGTCCATGAAGGGTTATGATTACTGGAAGGATGCAGTTGATATAAAATCTATTTGGGGTACCCAAGATTCGCAAGTGCACGGCATTGAATCATTGCATCGAGCAGTTGATGGACAGAATGCAGAACAATGTCATACATTCACCCCAGTACAGAGATCTGGGCCTAAATCCAACGTTTTTTTTGCTCACCATGCCATTCCAGTTTGAACCCAGCCATATGCAAATCAGTCTTGACCCTGTGCCTCATGGGAACAGTCCAGCCCGAACTGCCAAGCCAGGCCCTCCCTGCACTGTAAACAAGCATCCTCAGACCGGTTTCGGAGTTTCACCCCTCTTCAGCCAGGATAGGTTGATTCCAGTGGCATGGAGAGCACGGGACCCACGTCTGGGCATACCCGTCCCACTCGGGGTGACAAATGCAAAAACAACAGTTGATGGACAGAATGCAGAACAATGTCATACATTCACCCCAGTACAGAGATCTGGGCCTATATCCATTGTTTTTTTGCTAACCATGCCATTAGAGTTTGAACCCAGCCATATGCAAATCAGTCTTGACCCTGTGCCTCATTGGAACAGTCCAGCCTGAACTGCCAAGCCAGGTCCTCCCTGGACTGTACACAAGCATCCTAGGACCGGTTTCGGGGTTTCACCCCTCTTCAGCAAGGATAGCTTGATTCCAGTGGCATAGAGAGCACGGGACCCTCGTCCGGGCATACCCGTCCCACTCTGGGTGACAAATGTAAAAACAACAGTTGATGGACAGAATGCAGAACAATGTCATACACTCACCCCAGTACAGAGATCTGGGCCTAAATCCATCGTTTTTTTGCTCACCATGCCATTCCAGTTTGAACCCAGCCATATGCAAATCAGTCTTGACCCTGTGCCTCATGGAAACAGTCCAGCCCGAACTGACAAGCCAGGACCTCCCTGGACTGGAAACAAGCATCCAAGGACCGTTTTCGGGGTTTCACCTCTCTTCAGCCAGGATAGCTTGATTCCAGTGGCACAGTGAGCCCAGGACCCACGTTTGGGCATACCTGGCGCTGGGTATGCGCCGAGTATGTGCCCCTGGAATAAAGCTATCCTGGCTGATGAGGGCTTAGGCAACTGCATAGAGAATGGGCTCTAGAATACCCTACACGGCGCGTGTTGATTTTGCTATACTCCGATGATATTACGCTATACGTGCGGGAGCCCCAGACCAGCCTCACCCCCATTTTGAGAGAGTTTGTCGTATTTGGGGAACTGTCAGGAATTTAAAAAAATTATGTTATGTTATGTTAAAATAATGTTATAATGCGCACAGTTACCCAAAAAGGGTTTGCCAGCGCAGACCTGAAGGAACCAAAGAAATGAGAGATTATTGATTAAACAACCAGGTTTTTAATAGTTTACGGAAATTCGTGTGGAGTGTTTCTTTGCGAATCGCTGTGGGGAGAGAATTCCATAAGAGTGGGCCAAGATAGGAAAAAGAGCGACCACCCATTCTTGCGAGTTTGACCCTAGGAACCACAAATTTTTCCTGAGTCGTGGAGCGCAACAGGCGAGGGGGCTGGTAGGGATGGACCAGATTTTGCAGGTATTGAGGAGCAGTGCCTGCAGTGATCTTAAACATATAGTTCAGGGCCTTGAACTTGGCCCGATTTTCAACTCTAAGCCAGTGCAGATCTCTCAAGGCACTAGAGGTAGAAGACATTCTTGGGATTTAACAAAGCAATCTGGCGGCGGAGTTCTGCAATGAACTGGGGTAAATCTCAACTGTTCCCGCTGTGCGCCCATATCCCCTGGACTACCCCATCGAATGGTGCCCTAGGTAAGTTAGGTATTTGGGAATAACAATTACCAGAGACGGTCCGGAGCTCATGTGTGCTAACTACGGGAGAGTGATGGAACACATTACGGAGTCAGTGGGAACATGGATAGCACTGCCTCTGTCGATGGCAGGAAGAATCTCTTTAATGAAGATGGTAATCTCCAAGCTATTATATCTATTAATTAATACCCACCATGCACCTGGATCGGCCTTTTTTAAAACCCTTAAAACTCAGATGATACGTCTTGACTCAGACTAAAATGGGAGATACTGACGTTGCCATATGCGCAGGAAGGTTTCGATGCCCCCGACTTCGAACTATACTATCTTAGCACCCAAGCGCACTATGCGACAAATTTGTTCAATCCGCCCCCCTTTATACCACATTTGGTGGTAGAACAATATTATACGCAGCCCACCCCGCTATCTGGACTCATAGCTACGCAAACTACGATGAGTGATATGGGCTCCACCATTGAGAAGTACACTGTGGATGCATGGAGGAGAATCGCCAAATGATTGAGTATAGAAATGCTTTATTCACCGCTGCTCCCATTGGTTTTTCACCCTGCCTTGGAGGTTACCCGAGAACTGCAATGTCGCCAACTTCTCAATAAGATGGGTTTAGCAACGTGGGGCGACCTATACTTGCACGGTACATTTCGCTCTAAAGAACAGTTCTGTGCTGATAAGGAGCCCGATCCGATGGACTTATTTATGTATGTCAGACTGAGGCAGAGTGTAAGAGCTGCAACCTCTGACTACCCCAATGAACCCCCCATGATGGGCTCCCTGCATAGCCTACTCCAGACTGCAAATCCCACCCACATCGTTTCCCTCATATACCACAGCGCACAGAAAGAGACATGCGTGCATAGGGGGACCGCCAGAGAGCAATCTGAGCAAGAGATAGGGGAACCCCTGGACAAGAGGAAATGGGGATATTGCTGCGGACAGGCAGGCAAGATATCGGCTAATAGCTGGCTACGAATCATTCACTATAAATACCTCCAAAGACTCTATTACACTCGGGCCAAGCTTTTTAAGTTCAAACTACGAGATAACGATGCTTGTGAAAGATATGGACAGGAGAAGGCAAGTTTCCTACATTTGACCTGGGAATGCAGAGTGATTCGACTTTTCTGGATGGAGGTTTTAGAGGCACTAGGACAAATGATCATGACAACAGTCATGCAAACACCGTTAGTAGCTCTCTTAGGCTACATATCAGACATACCCCCAACACACTGCAGATATACTGCTTAGGGCTCTTGCTGGCTGAGCGAAGGGTAGCGTGCAAATGGGGTAGAGGGTGGGCTTCAAAATTTAAGGACTGGATCGAAGATCTCCTCCTCAGGCAGGAACAGACATTAACATATGCAGAATTGCTGCCCACTGCCTCTAGACTGAGGGACATCTGGGAGCCATTGTGCGCATATATACTTGCATACCTGGAGGAAATTGGCGGCAAAATTATCCTCCTGCCTCTGTTGACTAGCTGGAGTGGGCCAGTAGGCACGCAACTCGGGACAAATGTCTTCAAGCATACATGACCCCGCCTTCGAAAATAGTACATCCCCCCAAGATCTGCGGTGGGTGTCAGGGAACTGCGGCAATAGGAATGCAATAGTTGTATAGCGTATGGTTAACTTGCTTCAACGTTCCTAACCAGCGGGACGGACAATGTACCAGGCAGTTAATGTACACAAAATGGAAGAATATCATGCTTGTATGCACATTGCTGTTACTGGAACTTTCAGAAATGTGACTCTGCTGTGTGTATACTGTATTCTGCATTTAAGAAATGTTAATACAAAAATAAAAAGAAGCATGAAAGGAAAGCAAAATGATGGAAAGGATGTATGAGAAAAATAAGCCAGTACTGGTAAATGTGTCGTTTTTGGCCATATTCCCTCAAAATCGGTCTGTAATTTCGCATAATTTTCTGCAAAATTCCCCTGGGGTACAATTCCCATGGCACTTCATAATAAGGACAGGGATCACTCACTTTACTCGTATATTTATTGCAATAAATAGGTCAAAGTGGGGGTATTTTCTTTTTGTGGCTACTCTCTTGACTGCCATACATGAGCGGATTGTCAGCTCTGCTCACTGCTTTCGCTGTTTTAAAACCAGATGACTGGGGAGCACAGTATACATAGTACCACATCACATCCCATTATTCTTAAACAGGAATGACTGACTTTCTGTATAGAATGTGTAATTTAATCCTGAATAGGGTTGCCGCCTGTCCAATACTTTACCATCTTTGACGATATATTATTACCAGGACTGTAATTAAATGACAAAATAAGCAAAAGCAGGCATTTTTTCTCTCTGAAAAATACGATTATACGATTAAGGCAGCAACTTCAAAAGGAAATCACATGTATTTTACTGCTGTCTAAACTATCCCTAAATGGTTAATAAAGGAAACTGAGGCAGACATTATCGATTTGATTTTACTGAAAATCTCATTCAGTGACAAACTCCTGGGTCTTCTAGAATCTCAAAGAGAGTACAAATGTCCAGTACTATGCTCAGAGACAGCCAACAATCCTAATCATGAAAGAACTGGCAGTATATTTCAAGGTGACATTTACAACCCTCATAAATCTTGGATTCTCCACCCCCAACTGAAAACTCTGGGTCCTAAGTAACAAGATCTCAGGTTATGAAACTTGTTATCAACATAAAGGGTAAAGGGGAAACTATTCGGTAAAGGGGAAACTGTTCCCATGCACTCAAAATAACAAACACTTTCGAATGTGAAATTTGTGCACTATGCTCAGCTGAACCATTCTGAATGCATCTCTTTCTCAATAGCAGCTAGATGCACTACTGGAGAACTGGTACAATCCTGGCAGCTTCTAAATAAAACTAAAAAATAATGCATACATTAAAGAAACGAGCATTGGCAAAGCCTATAGATCTCACCTTTGGTACCTATGGGCTTGGACTATATGTTTTAGCTATGCAGCACAATATCCTCAATGCTGTAAAGCATGGCTAAAGAACAAACAAAAACAAGCATTGGCATAGCCAATAGGTCTCGCCTTTGGGACCTTATAAGTATTTAGTTATGCAACACAATATCATTGGTACAACAACATCAACTGTTGCATGGCTAAACACTTATAAGGTCCCAAAGGCGAGACCTATTGGCTATGCCAATGCTTGTTTAAAAAAGGGGTTGCATTCTGATTTTTACAAATGATCAAGCGTGGAGGGACGGAGCGCCCGACTGAGGTACCACTAAGAGCTGTGTGGGTCTCAATAATGGAATAGACAGTTTTAGAGGTGTGAGGTGTATTGGCAAAGCGCTGCACGCGCCCCTATAATAGAAGAGCAGGGCAGGACTGAACGTGATTGCAGAGTTGTGTGGGTCTTGTTTCTTAAATAGCAGGCGCGTTTCAGTACATTACTGAGGAGAAATGGTAAATGTGCGTATCGTTTATTTCTACAGGTCAGGACTGAGGTGCACTGTCGGAGCTCTGCGTGTGTCCTAAAAATCGAATAGCGAGGGATGGCAGCGGAAAAGGGTTAGGGACTACAGGCCAAACCTGCAGGCGAGGCTGCATTGCACAATTACAGCGCTTGTACCTGGAGGTCGAAGTGCTAGGGTTCAGGGCTGTGAGGGCTCGCTGCCTTCCATTTATGGCCTTCTTTAACTTTACGATGCAAGCGAGGGAAAGAAGGGGGGGTGATTTTTATGGTCGCATTAAGGCCCATGCCATGCACCCTTGCTGCGCCACTGCCCTATTGATGTGCATTGGCAGAGCTGTGCATGCGTCCCGGTGCTGTTATAAGGACTAAGAGACGGGTTTGACGTGCAGAGTCACAGAGCTCTGACTGAGGAGACCTGGGAGAGCCATTGCATGTCGGACCTATGGCATGCAAATAAGGATTGAGATGTACTGTCCGCTCCATTTGCATATTCAAGGAAAGAAAGAGCAGGGTGGGTCGTGGACCTTGATTGAGAAACATTGGCAAAGCTGTTTTCATGTCCCAGTAATGGAAGGACAGGACGCCCTGCAGACTAAGATTGAGACGCACTGGCTGAGCAGTATGCGTGCTCAGCAATGAAAAACAAGTGACGACGCATCGGTCGGCGGTAGCTCACGTTCTGAAAGCACGTCCATGGTGACTGCTGAGTGCTAATCGCCAGAGTGCGAGGGACCCTCCTGATTATTGTACAGCCCAGATTTTGCGATTTTAAAAAGTGTGCGCATGAGTCTTTCTTCCAGGGTTCTGACCAGACAAGATATTTTCAATAAAGTTATTGTTTAAATGAAAAAGTCTGATGTTTTAAGTCTTTCTTTTGTCTTTATGCAGAACTAAACGTCCATACCCAAGTAGAATTAATCGAACTAATTGTTCTGAAAGCAGGTCAATTATTGTGTTGTGTGTATGTTCTGCCAGTAGGTTACAGTAAATGTTCTAATAGGTACCAGCCCAAGGTTTACTATACATTTCCTTAAAGGGTATCAACCCCAATGTTTGACGGCAAGAACGAGAGAGCGTATTTCGGCACTGCGTGCTAGATTTTTCCCTTTTTGATAGGTTTTTATTGTTAAACCTATAAATAAGTTCCTCATGCTGCAGTTGCTGTATTTATTCGACAGGTTCTTAATGAGGAGAACCTGGCAACCCGCATTTTGTTTTCCAGCCGGATGGCCCCGTCGTTGTGTTCAATTCGTTCCGAAGCGGGCGATTCCTTTGAGGTAGTTGCCTATCTGACCTGTTTATTTGTTGGTGCGGAGAGAAGGTTTCCCGAGCAGAGGGCTAAACCCGAACAAGAATGGTAAGGGAAAGTGGTAATGGGGAAGCAGCATCGACAACTGAGGGAGGGCGAGAAAGGAACACATAGTGGGAAGAAGCGCATGAAAGAAAAAAAAAAAGTAAATAAGATTTTGGAGTAGCGCGTACTTGTCCTCTAAAAGAGAACATGCAGGAAGTGGGATAAGGGAGGGGGGTAGGGCACGTCGCGCGCACTAAGGCGGAGAGAGGCACGCAGGCTGGCAAATGGTGTGCACTTTTGCGGCCGCTTTGATATTCTTAGTGGCCGCGCGGCTCACTGAGAACATCAAAGCGGCCGCAAAAGTGATCACGCAGGCTGACAAATGGTGCGCGCGCCCGGCGCACATGCACTGTAGCTGGAGGCCTGAAAAAAGCCACTAGTTAGCACTTCCAAAACCCACTTACTAAAACTCTTGCCAGAGCAGCGCTAAAGCGCTGGCTCAGGCGAGACCTAAAAAACCTTGACGCAGCCAGGTGTGCCATTTTGTTCTGCTGTGCACCACACATGGGTGCACCTACAAAATGACACAGCTTCTTTCTTAGGGTTAAGCCTGCATAAGATGCGCTAGCAGTCTCTGTAATGGATAAGGGCTCATTCTACCAGAGCCAAGACTCCTACCACAGCGTTGGCACATGGAGTTCCTGCCCTAACATTTGTCAGGTGGCTACTTGGGAGTCTGCGTACATTCACAATGCACTACTATCTGGATAGCCAGGTTCACCTCCTGAGTCCTAAATGACTTGTTTGGTTGAGCCAATTCACAGACCCACCTCCGAATAGGTATTGCTTTGGGATCTATACAAAAGGTGAGAAATTCGCAGTTAGCAGACTTTATCAGAAGAAAAATGTACTTAACCTCAGTGTCTTACTTACCCCAGATTTCTCATCAACACTCCCATTCTTCCCATTCTGTGAATTGGGCTCTGTCCATTAAAAAAAGATTCCAAGTCTAGAACTCTACACACTGTTCGAAGCCAATTAGCTGTTAGGACTCTGCATCTGGGGGTCTGGACAGCCTCAAAAGCAACTGACTTAAGCCATCGGGAGTAGTACCTATATTGGCTCTCTGTATCAGTGTGGAGCTGCATGGTGCCTTCTGTTGGTGTGCAGAGGTACTGATAAAAAGTTTCCAGATCCTGTCTGACTGACACCTGGAAAGTTTTCAAAACATGAGGAATCTGCGGTTAGATAGAGTCTCTTCCAGAAAGAGCATTACCGACTGTAAGCAACTTGTTAATTGAATTGAAAATAAATAGAATCTTAAGCCTCACAATCTCCTTTGCTTTTAGAATATTGTCATATTAAGGGTGCTTAGAAATGGGCTCAGTTAAGGTAGTGAGGGCTAAAAAAGAATCTCTGACCAAGACCCCCTCAACAAGGTGTGAAATTCAATGAGATGGACAGACATAAACATCCAACCTTCACTGATAAATGTGGTAAAATGGAAAAGTTTAAGCCATGGCTTGAGGTTTAATCCTCGCTTTACCTCTTTGGCAAAATATGCTGGTAGTGAACTTTGTATTATAAGTCTGGACAGGATCCACAACACAGTAGCATTTGTATGGTGTGAGTAGTCTGTAAGTATCACCATTGGAACCACTCACACCCCAGTCGGTGTGTAATGAGCAAGATGAAAACAATGATGTAACACACTGTGTGCTCTTTGGCAATCACTTTTTTAAATAAGCATTGGCATAGCCAATAGGTCTCGCCTTTGGGACCTTATATGTGTTTATCCATGCAACAGTTGAAGTTGTTGCACCAAGGATATTGTGCTTGATAACTAAACACTTATAAGGTCCCAAAGGCGAGACCTATTGGCTATGCCAATGCTTGTTTTAAGATCCTACTGTAGTACCGTTTTATGAAACTTTTGATCCCTTTGAGCAACAAACAACTTTTTGTTAAGATCTGCAAGCTATGCAGATGGCTAGTTTATACTGCAAATCCATAATCGTGCAGAAAACGGGGCATCATTGTATAACTCCAATGGCGCTGGAATTAAGCTGCGCAATTACTCGAATTAGAACAAAAGTCTGACATCTCGGGAGACGACCATAATCAGGTGCAGTAAAGCGCAAGAAAGGAGAATCAAAAAATCAGGTAGTACTAAAAGCAGAGTTACTCGAAAAGATTAAAGAAAGTGAGCAAGCAATGGAAATGTGAAGAGACCGTGAAGGGCCTTTCAATTAAAATCACCTGGCTGGCCATCCGATTGACACTTGGTTCAATGTGGTGAGTTTAAACAAAAAAATACTGAAGCAGGAACAGCATGCTGCAGGAACGGAAACACTGGGTAACGCAAACACGAAACCATGTAAGCCAAAAGTGATTTGGCTATGACTGTGCCATCATCTGATCATAAGATACTTAGAACAAGGCTTACGACAGGTTAACATCTTGGGTTATTGTTGCTATGGAAGCAGGAGCTCAACATGATGTGGCTACTAGTATGACGCATGATTTTACTGCAATTCACGAAAGCCACATACCTGTGTCCGCTTTAAAGCCCTCGTCAGGGTTACACTGCAGATGGCCCAAGGAGAGACAAGTCAACTAGAGGCTGACCATGCTCAACCCTTCACACGGGGTCCCTGGTCCATCGAACTGAGGTAAATTAATGTGTTGAGCAAGGGAGCCCCACGCGAGCCTGGAGGTTACTTGGCTTCTACAAGGAAGGAATGGCCGTTTAAACTCCAGGGTCGTCAGTAGCAGTAACGAGATCCTCGAGATAATAAATAAAGCTGCCTTGTTGAAGAGCATTTTTAAAAAGTCCGGTAAGAGACATACCAATGAGATATACAGTTGGACCCTTCAATCTGCATATCTCGATTAAGTAAAATTTAGAAAAAATGAACGGCAAAGGAGGAAAACAGATTGGCTACGGCAGCCCCGAGAACCACTTGTCGGAAGCCAAGCCGTCTGGAAACCGCCGAGGTTGTAAATAACCCGAGGGGGTTAGGATACCCCACTCAATAAGGGGCATGCTGACCCACCAGAAGCAGCGTTACGGCTTTCCCGCCACGCCTCCGTCTCAGAGATGCCCAATTCATTGCAACTGCCACGGGCTGCCTACATTTATATACGCGAGCGCGTGGCGACTTCTATCCCAGCCCTTTGAAAAATCACACGGGGTTTCAACCGCCGGCACAACTACAAATCGGAGTGCTGGTCTAACGCGTGTGTATATATATCTATATACACACGCACCTACTGCTTGTCCATCGCTCTCGTTAGCCTATCATGCACAGAAGAACCAATGCGAGGTTCGAACTCTCCCCCTGCCAATCAGCACTAATGAAAAGGAGACTTGCGTCGTTCACTTGCACGCGCAACCAAAGCTGTGGCTGAACAGCTGAACAGCTGCCACCGGGAATGCCACCCTCCAACTTCCAATAGAGCACGGCTCGGATCGGACTCTCCGATCGTCGAGTAGGGAACAAAGCTAGCTTCAACTTCCTCACAAGTTTGGAGCATTCCAGAAACAGCTTGTTGCGACTGTTCAACTGACCACACACTGTGCCGCATATATTCTTTTATTTAACTCAGTGACAGTTGAGCTCCCCATGCTGCTCCACTTACCTTTTAAATTTTCCGCCATCTTCAAACAAGCGCCAAATTAAGAAAAACAAGTACAAATGCGTCTCACTCTCGGCGTAGCCCGCGGGTTAACTGACGCTCGGTAAACAAGTGGGAGGGGTGGGGGAGAGCGGCCAAGAGCAGGGACATGCAACATTTACCTTGCGGGAGCGAGCGCGATAATTACAAAGATATGTCGCCAAAGCTCACTCCCACAAGGGAAACGCCAAATGTGCAAGCGTTGCAATTGAAAGCAATGCAAAGCGTGCACGTTTCAGGGCAAAAAAGCTGATAGATTCCAAGAGGTCCCCTCCTATGCAACACATGCGCGCTGCTAAGGCGAGACCTAAAAACTATTTTGGACTTTTTATATACAAAGATAGGAAGTACTTAAATTAAATGAAACACTAGTAGTAAGTATGTGATAATGAAATTGTCTGTGACCCAACAATCATTTAATTTTTCCTGTAGGAAAGAGAACAACTAGGGTCTTAGTCCTCTCACTGAAATGTGTAGTGAGGAAGTTATGGACCTTGAAACAGGGAGTACCGGGCTATGGTATTAGTACTCCTGATTCACCAAATAACCAAAGCCTTCATGTGGCTTCTGACTGACACACTCTAATATGACGCACCAAGAATTCAAGATAAAGGATTTAATTTTGCTGAAGAGACACCTAGATAGTGGATAAACTGCACAGTATTTAATCAGAAATCATGAGGTCAATTCCGACTTCACTGCATGACCAAATTGTGTGATCCTAGGCAATTATTTAAATTAATCTTACCACCCTTTTCTTATCTATCACGTATTAGAGCACCTTGAAATACATGCGTTTAGATTGTATGCTACACAAAACCATCTCTTGCGTTTGATTTTTTAGACTGTTCCGTGTCCCAGTTAGGCCTAGAAGGAAACACTGCCATTTTACATACACACAGGTTTTTTCTTGAGTTGCCTTCACTCTCACACAATGACATTTGAGACACATTTGCATCTATGACAGTGCGGAATAGTTTCCGTGAAACTATACTTGCTTACAAAGTCAGTTCGCATGAACACTATGATGATATTTTGAACATCACGTACAAGGTCTATACATACATTGGGCAAATGTGATTGTTTGTTCTTCATCCATGCGGCGATCCATGGCAGACTGACTAGAATCTGGGCCCCAGGCAAGGATGCTTTCTATTATAAATAAACAAGCATTTCCGGGTTTAGGCAGAGGAGCACTTGCTGTCAGTTGCAAGGTCGCCACACACTGAAACCTCAGACCCAGCTAATAGCTGATCCCTAGACGAGGGATGTCCAACTCGCGACCACAACGGGGACCTACATTCTTTCCCTTCAGGTAAAGGAGTTAGATCATTCGATGGGGGATTTCTCGTAGAACACATACATACACCTAGACACTTAAGGGAATGTATAGTAGGAGTACGCTATATATACATATATATAGATTATCCTAGCAAGATGGTGGAACTTTTTATCCTGTTCACTGTCCTGATATTACTAATCACTTTCATCTGCTTCTGTCTATTGATCATTGCAGCACATATACATAATACAAGAATCACTTTGTTGCAATAAATATCGAAAATGGCCCACTGTGTATTTCTTGTAAATTTCTCTGAGAGAAAGAGAGCACGAGTGACTGGGCAAAAGGGTTCTAAATCTGTTACCATGTCCCTGGGAGACTTCAGTGTTGTCAGTTGTTGTGGTTGCCAAAACCGTTTGCTACCCATCTAGGTGTAGCGGTGCACATGGTGGCACTGTGGGCTAGCTGGTCTTTAGGATGACATATCCTGCGGTGAATCAGTCTAGCACTATCCCTATGTTTATATTGCCCAAAAAATGCGCAGTTCCTAGAGGGAAGTAGAAAACTACACGACATTGCGCTGCCAACATTGATAGAATTGGTCATTTTTTAATGGATCGCCTGAGTAGTTCCCTTGTGCTTTCTCTGAGACCCCTACTTAGCTCCTAGCCGGAAACATCCGTGGTGGTAGGGACAATCCTCCTCAGCTGAATAGGGAACTCCCATGTATTGGCTGTAGGCTGTTCAGATTTAAACTTATCAAAGGATCTGTTTTCCAGTGTGTTACCCTCTCTGTAATTCATTAATACAGTTTTATTTTGTCTGGATTTATGAAGATGCAGCAGCACTTAACATCACTGAGAACTGCTGACATGCCGTTACTCAGAAATTACTACAACATGGTCTCACAGATACAGGCAGAGACATAGCCTTTGTGGTTGAGGATCAAGAATCATTTGGGACAGAAGTATTCTATTCCTGGGTTACATTCCCGGCTGCAAACGGCATCACATGGTTATTTAAAACTTGCAAAGAGAATGAAGTACCAAACAATTATACACCATATTAAGAAATAGAGACACCTCACATGTACCAAGAACACATAAATTAGTTTAATGGCACCCTTCCACACACACCAGCAAATGTTAGACCCGGTCCTCTCAGTAATGAGGGAGCAACATGGCCAGTCTTAGCCAGCCACACACTATATCCTAATGTTGATAGACTACCAGCAGCAGAGATGCAAACACTATACAAAGATCTAGCAACAAAATACAGATGTCTTACACAGTTCGTTATGCGGACATTAACTCTTAACCCTTTGCAGACCACTCAAGCTGTGCAACCACAATTAGCTAATCCTGGCATCAGTCCAAAAACACTAAAGGTAGTCATGGGAAAGGTTCCAATAAGACGGGAGGAGATTCCGTTCTGGACTGCACAAAAAACAAGCCATCTTGAGACATTGTTTCCCCATATGGCCCGCAGGAAAAACACAGAATACTGACTATTTGCTTGCCAATGGGGATGGCTCCCCCTGTGGAAAAGTGCACAACTTGGAGTACAGTCTTTGCTGCAGTATGTACCAAAACACATGCTACCCGGTCATTGGCTGTACTAAAACAGATCCAGAATGAGTACGTTGCAGCACCTGCCCTAGACTTGGGAATTAATCTGATGGGCAATTTTGCTGCAGTATCCGCCATTATGTTAAGCAACATAAAGGGGAAAGCAGCAGTGCTGGCTATATGCCAGTGCATATGGGATTTGGCTCCTGCACAACAGGACCGCGAATTAGCTAGAAATATCAAAGAAACCTTTGCTATGCTGGGTACAGATAATTTGGGAACCAGACCTTCGGAACCTCAATTAAAAAGTAGTTCGGAAAAAGGATAACTGTAGGCAAGCAACCAAGTATTCAACAAAGAAGAAGTCGGAGAACATGAAAAACAAAGACAAGGATAAGTCACGGGGTGGGTCTCCTCAACAAGAAGCCATCGGCTATAACATACTTGTAATGTGGCAGTCGTGACATCCGTCATGTTTGTGATGGAGTATCCTGCCTGCAAAACTCTAAAAAAGGGGGTCTGTGGTGCCCCATGTAACCATCGGCAGAGGCGGTGGAGCAGCAGGTTGGGGGAGTGGGGTAGCCCGCTCAGATGATCCAGCCGAGCGGTGTAGGTGGCCGTACTCGCAGGGGGTACCGGTTAGAGCTCTGCTGGGGGAGCGGTACGCCTTAGGTTTTGGGGCTAATGGCTGACAGGCCACGTGTACATCTTTAATGACGGTGTTCTTCTAGGTTCCCATGATGCTTTGAAATGCGGCAAGTGCACTCCAGAGATTTCTAGGGAATTTTAAAAAAAAAAATGTTTTATTAAATTTGATCTAACCTCTCTAATTTCTCACACAGATCCTGCCAGGTGACCCTCAGAGTTGCGGGATCTACTCGCTAGTGAACAAGAGAGTAAGTTGGCTTGGTGGTAACAGTTGGGGACACGGAGAGCAAGCCAACGGCCTTCAGGCACAGGAGTAAGCTCGCCTTTGGGCGCGGGATCTAACTTTTTCTCTTTATTTCAATTCAGATATTGGATATCTCTCAGGTCCGGACCAGACAGTCGCGCTAGCTATATATCGAGATAGTAAGTAAAATCTTGTTTGGACGTCGCGGAAAGGACACCTGAGGGTGCGGTGTGCCTGTTCACGTTGTTGCAGGCTGCAGCTCACGATCGTTTTCTCTTTCAGATTAGGACCCAGCCCGAGGGATGGATAGCAAGGGTACCCCGGCGCTCTTCTCGATGCCGTCCCAGGTGGAGGAAACGCAGAAGGGCACCTCCCAGGAAGCACAGATAGCGGCCATTATTGATCTTGCTAAGTCAAGGGCCTGGCTTGGGCTGCAGACCTCTTGAAGGCCAGCAACCCTGACGATTCGGGGGTCATGTCCGGTGGCCCTCCTACGTGACAGGAGTCGATTGACGAGGCGGGGCCGTACCGGTCCAAGCGGATTCGCTGGGCCACTATAAAAGATTTCCCCGCGGACGCGCCGCCACCAAGAAATCGTCCGGCGCTTACCCCCAGAGGTGCAACCGTGCCCGCACCACAGCCTGCGTCTGTAGGACCTGCCCCCTCCACGAGCGGCTGCCCATCTCAAGCTAACTTTGCAACCACGGATGACTTGGGTAAGCTCAATGACACTCTGAAGAGCTTTATGGAAGAGGTCAGAGCTGGCTTCTCGAGGGCGGGAACAGTCAGGGGACTCCCACCTGCAGACTGTGCGGGAGGGAACCTGTCCTTTGCAGCCAACGTCTGGGTGCCACAGGGGATAGGCCGGCAAGCCCCTGAGTTGAACATGGTAGCGAGTGCCACACGCAGCAGCACTGGCAAGAGTGCGGAGGTGGCAGCAGCAGGATCAGAGGTGGCTTCCAGGCTGGAGGCTGCACCCGTAGGGCCCACACTATGCAGCGGCTGTGGAGACAGGTGCCCAGGCGGCTCTGTCTCCCACATCCACCACGGGAGGGTGTCCACTATAGGTGAAGTGATCGGGCGGCACAGCCAACAACACACACAACGCGGGCGGCACTGGCGGACCTATGTACCTATGTTCTGTGGCAGGGCGGCTCCGGTGCCAGGAGTACCACTGCTGCTCATCCAGGGTTGCTGGGGCTTAGTGGGGTGTGAAATGGCTTGTCTGCCAGCGCTCATTTACCCCGGGCCCTACTCATCTGTTAGAGTAGTTCCATTTGCCTCGGAAGCCTGGGACATAGCCATACATTTTTGTGCAAGGACGTCAAGGTTATTGGACCGCGAGTGACACTTTCACCACTAACATAGGGCATGCCGGATTGCTATGCAGTCCGGGCTTCAGCTTTGTTTGTCAATATGGTTCCGCTCGCAGACTGCTTAGGCTGTCTGTCGGTGGTAAGGTGTACCAGATCCCTGCTACCTGGATTATCCAATATTTTAAACCACCTCAGTACGGGAAGGAGCTTGGTGTTGGGTCTACTGTCCATTCGGTGACTGTATAGAGTTGTCTTCTTAGATTTTGTAGTTTGTAGAGCACTGTTTGTGCAAATGGAATACTGTTGAAGGTTCAGTGATCTCCGGCAGGCTAGCGTTATCATCTTACATTTATGACACGTGTTGTGGCACTTGATAGCGTTGACATCAACAGAATTTAATGCAGGGGATGCTTGGCCCCTATTTGTAGGAAATCATGATTGGGTTTTTAGGAACAGGACCTGCCTCTAAGATGCAAACCTTGGGGTGGCCATGTGTTACTCCTCCCCGCCTTTGATCTTGGGCCAGGGGAGGAGTAGAGGGAGCTGTGATTAAGTGCAGCAGGTGCCCACACACAGGCTATTGGGACACCTTTGCTCACGGTAGGAGCACACATAGGATACTAGGAACAACACATATTCACAAAACTTCATAAAAAAAAAAAAAAAGTAAGGTGCAACCTTGGTAGGGATCCCAGAAATGGATTGACTTGGTGAGGTACTGTGATGTCATTCCCTCATCTACATGAAGAGCAGTTTAAGTGATTTACAGTTGGACTGGTTTACCTGCTAGGGAGGGGGCGATTACTCCGCACTCCCCCAGCGAAGTTAAGCACAGGGGTATATCTCCTTTTCAGACTAGTATCTGGTCTTAGTTCAGGGGCCACCTCTTGCTCACTGGAGGAGCACACTGGGATACTAGGAACAATACTAATATCTTGGTTCAGCATCAGGTATTTAGTTAGCAAGCTCCGCACGCAAGGAAATTCCTATTCGCCGGCATACCCCCTCGTTATTGTTCATCCGGGACGCAAGTTATACGTTTCACCGACCCCCCGTGAGAGGTGACCACACAAGTTCTGCGGTGTAGTTTTGTACGGGTCAAGAGGGGCGATTTGTGGTGGCATCAAGAGGCTTGCAGCAGGGAGTGCCGCCAGGCGGCAAAGAGGTGGAGAGTAATTGGGATTTGAAGGTTCCGCTGGGGGCCTGCCACCTGGCCACTGCAGGGTTGATGGTGATCACTAAGGGCTTAGTAGGGGCCATGACAGGATTCCCAGAGCTGTTTCACAGGTGGGGGCGGTGGTCCCTACCTCATTTCACATGATGCTCCCTGTCGAGTCTGTAGAAAATAGGCCACAGCTAGGCCTACCAGTGCAAGGGGTTCGCCCTTCTCTGCACAGAGTCCTCAGACGATTGGAAAGAAGTTGGCACAGAAACTGAAATAGAAAATACAGAGTTTAATAAACCTCATGAGGTGGAACTACATTCAAACAGCACCCTTCGGTATTGAGTGAAGTAGCACACTGAACAGAAGGGCCATGGTCCTTTTATACCCACACAGGGGCTAAAAGAAGACGGAACAAGTATACTTGAGAAGAGTTATGCACATATATGGTCATACAGAAACTGCACAGTCGACAAGTGGGAGGAGTTAACAGTTTGCTAACACTGGTAAACATATCCTGACAGTTACATGCTACTAGCAGCTGCAAACTCAACTGGGCATGTGCGGAAGTGGAAGATACTAAATATAGTTTGTTTCTAGGCAGATTACAAGAGCAGTCAACACTAAGGGAGGACAAAGCACATGGTGAGCACATGGCAAACAAAATGGCTGCCAGAAATACAAAATGGATTCTACAACATGGACAAGATAGCCTCTAAATACCAGATGGATTCCACTATTGCTAATCCAATCGCAGCAAATTTACAACAGACGACCCTTTTAGCATTAGCTGAAGACATCTGTTCCTCTAGGGTAATCTAAATATGCATCTCGTACATCTATTAACATTATTTCGGCCACTTTTTTATTCAACATTTGTTGGGCCTTGGACTCTACAATATTCCTTTTAACAGGTATACAAGCAGAAATGCAAATGGAGCAGAGCATTGGACCACATTGAATACATACGCAGCATGTAAATAAAACAGTAATAATTATACACAAGATAGCTAGTAGCTTCCAGCCCCAACAAGAAACGAGAGTCCAGAACCATCCAGCTAGAGTCCAAGTACCAGTCTCTGGGTGAATTTCTGCAGCAATCTTATAAATACACAACAACTGCTACCGATGATGCGACATGCACCACCTCGATCAGCCAGAACAACATCTAGAACCATTCGATTCTGGAGAGCTACAATCCTTGCAATTTGCAGCTCCTCTGTAATATTCCCAAGCGCCAAGGCTGTCTGATTGGTAACAGCTTCCACAACTCTAGTCAATCGTCTAATTTTCTTACTGTTTAATGCAGCTCCCACAAAGAAGAACAAACCCAGATTACAATCAACATACTGTTGTAGAGTGGTATCTGTTTGGTCTACTTCGTCAACACTTATTGTCCTTTTATATCTGTTCTTAGAGATATCGGTAAATAACTTAAGGTCTCGGTGGTAGGATGCAGGTGCCAGAAACACAGGGGGCAATAGAAAAGATACATAGCATACGCCTGACCATCCAACAGGTAGGTGATAATATCCGTGGCTACCACAAATAAAGTAGGTATTGGGTGAGGCTATGCAAGTGCTATTATTTGTACCCTCAATAGGCAGAATCACAGTACATTCACTTTTTCCCACTGGAATTCTTCCAATACTGCTTACACATAAATCTGCTTAAGCTCTAGTAACAGAAATCACAAATTGTTTATTACTAGGAAAAGTTCTCATATTTGTGAAAATATATGGCGTTGAAATGTTGTCCGGTTGATACTCTTCCCATTCCCATTTAGTCCCGTTGGCTTGAGGATAACCATCTTTGTCTTGGTAGCATACTTTATTGAGGCGAAAAAGAAGCCCGCCTACTGTACGTTTCCCAGATGCAAACAAAAGCGCATACCAAGCTTGGCAAGAACCATTATGAGAAAAGGGAAGAGGAATAAAAGGTGTTCCTCCTTTCTTGTGATGTGCAGGTATCATCCCACACACCCAACAGTTGGTAGTATTCGTGGCATTGTGAGTATGATGCAACATCTGAATTAAGGTATTATTTAAGTAGGATTGTCGATGCTTCCGCTCATGATAGGGAAGCGTGAAGTAGTGGTGCTCAACTGGTACCGGAGTAGTGGCAATCAAAAGTTCTCGAGCAAGAGCCACCTTCTCAACGAACCAGGTTATTACTGCTACTGCCACCATAGCACCAACAAACCCTATGGTACAAATGATCTTCCTCTTAGAAACAGTGGATCTCATTGTTGACATGATCAGCTTATTTGTCAAAGCAACCGTTGGAGCTCTTATCCCTGGGCAGCCGTTGATTTCTTCACCGAGGGTCAAGACGGGTGTCGCTACACTACACAGAACTGATCCCCCCCCTTCCCACATCGGCATTCTGTTTCACTAACCCAGGGAGGTTGCTCAACTATTCCTTTTCGACGATGCAGATTCTTTCCGTGGTCTCAGTTGGTATCGGGATACTCCAGGAATCGTGTGGTCCGGGAAGACTTCCTAAGGTTCGTCAGGTGATACGGCCCGGCCTTTCTCTGTATCCAAGATGTCCCGATGGTCGATCAGAGCAACAGGATCCACTTAGGTAGACGGCACTTTCTTGCAGTAGGTGGAGTGCACCCAATTCCTCCTATTTGTTACTCGAACCGCAGTTCTCGTCGAGAGGAGCACCTGCTCCAGGCCGCGCCACCTCGGTTCCAAGCTGCTCGACCTCTGGAATGATCGGATCATCACCTGATCTCCAGGCCGAAGTCCATGGCCTTCACCTGCAGACCTGTCCGGAAGAGCTTCTCGAACCTGTTGATGAATAGAGACCAAACTGTCAGTCAATTGTGCTAAATAGTCACTCATCAGTACACACGGTACGTCGTGTAGGGGACGTGGCTTAGGAATTCCCCAAATGTTCATAGGCCTGCCAAACACCACCTCATAGGGTGTAAGGCCAGACCGCGAATGTGGCACCGATCTAATGGACAACAGTGCCAAAGGTAACGCGTCTGGCCATTTCAGGGATGTGGAGGCTAGTATTTTCGCCAATTTTAATTTAAGTGTGGCGTTATACCTCTCCACTAACCCTGCTGATTGTGGATGAAAGGCGGCATGAAACTTCTGCTTTATTCCTAACCCCTTCAGGACATATTCGACAACTTGCCCAATGAAATGGGGACCTTTATCACTCCATAAAAATTTACAAACACCAAATCTAGGAAAAAATTCCTTCAAAAGCACCTTTGCAGTGGTGAGAGCTGTATTGTCCTTCGTAGGGTATGCCTCGATCCACTTACTGAAGGCGCATACCACTACTAGGACATACTTTAAGTTATTACAGCGCTCAAGCTGGATGTAATCCATTTGCAAAACTTCAAAAGGTGCAGTTGGCGTAGCAAACCCTCCTGTTGGAGTTTGTGTCCCTTTTCCAGGGTTATGCTGAAGACAAATCAGACAGGACTGTACCATCTTTTTAGCTGTGCCGGCAATTTCTGGATGCTCCCAAACTTGCGTAAGCAATTTTGTTATCGAGGAGGCTCCAACATGTGCCGGCCCATGTGCCATATGAATCATAGGTTGTAAATAAGCTGTCGGCAATCTCCACTTACTCATCTCTTTATTCCTCCAACAGCCCTCATCATCCAATGTTCCTTCCTTGGACCATTGCTCAATTTCTTCTGCAGAAGCAGATCTCTGCATATCTAGTACTTCCTGCCTGGTATCATGCCAGCGTTCAGCCTGTGACTTCACTACATTCATGGACGTGATGCTTCGCTGCATGGCGGTTTCACGGGCTGTTTGGTCTGCAAAGGCATTGCCTCGTCCTATCTTATCAACTATTTTCTTATGTGCGCTACATTTAACAATCGCTATTCTCTTCGGGTATGTTAAAGCAGTCAAGAGATTATGCACTAATTCTCCATGCATTATTTGCACCCCATGGGATGTAAGAAAACCCCTCTCCTTCCAGAGTAGCCCAAAATCATGAGCCACTCCGAAGGCATAGCGACTGTCTGTATAAATGTTCACAGATAAGTCAGTACTGAGTTCACACGCTCGTGTCAGTGCTATTAGCTCAGCTGCCTGAGCTGACTTCTGTGGAATACGAGCTGTCTCAACTACCGTCTGAAGTGTTGTAATTGCATATGCAGCTGACGTTGTACCATCTGGTAACTTCAAACAGGATCCAATCACAAGAGAACTCCACTGGATGTGTGGAGGGGGGGGAACAAGAGGTATGGGGTTCTAGGAGCAGCAGCCTCCAATACTAAATATTCATCACAAAAGAGCTGCTCATAGTGTGATAACCCAAACGAGTTACAAGAACGTCGTAAGTGTGGGCATCTCACAAAAAGATACGGACTGGTCTCACACACCACCTGGTGTCATGCTTCATCATTGACCAGTCCTCGCCCTCCAAAACCTTCGTTTGATGGAGGGCGGGCATACACTTGACGACAAGGATGCACTTCTAAGTGATTGAGTGGGGGCCCGTGACTATGTGAGTGAGGTTAAAAATCATTATAGTAATCAGTAGCAATTCTTTAATGTGAAATGAAAACTATATGATATTAAAATACAAGTGTGACGGTGATTGGGACGGTTATTGTTCCCAACCGTCTAGTGAATGGTCTAGTGGATGGTCGACATGTTTCTGCCTGGATGGCCCCGAAGGGTCCGTGGCATTCATCAGGACCTAAATAAGAAGAATAAAGGGCTCCGTTCTTACCAAATTTGGTAATGTGTAACCACTGCGGGAGTGTGGCATAAGTCACACTTCACCGGCTTAGAACTGCTTCCAATAGTGAAGCCTGAAATAGAGATTATGGAAAACAATAATGTAACTCGCTGGGTCATTTGTACCTGTAAAGGAAAAAAAGGGGAAAAAAACAATGCATGCATTGGTTGTCGTGCGTGACACAAGTGTGTACGTGACTTGGTGGCACTCTATTTGTGTACACTAGTGCGGAAATGTGGTGGCAGACGATGCTGCTACCAGGCTTACCCTAGTAATTTGGACAACTTGTCCCATGGGGGAAGGGGCGGAGGAGAAACCACAGTTGTGTTTCCTCTGTAAGAGAAAACATGAAAGAACAGTTCCTTAGTAAAAGCGTTTGGTTGGAAAGGAATATCACAAAACGAACTATGTCGTTATCTTAACCAATCTCATAAGGGGAGTCAGCATTGTTACATCTTTTCACATACCCATACTATCTTGCACACTCCATCACCATTCACTTCAGACACAGTCTTACTGTAACTTGTGATCAATGCGTCCCGAAACCTATACGTCCGCTCCCGGTCCTCCCGAATGTGAAAATGGCAGGGAGCGGGCGGAGTATTTAAAGGTTACTTCCGGGTGCTTAATTGAGGAGGATGGAACAATTTGGGAGAATTGACAGCACGTAAGCGATTCCCGGTGTCCCCGGCTACTACTGCCTGGAGCAAAGATGTCGGTTAGAGGCGTGTAAAGTCTCGAAGAGACGAGCTTAATTCGTTGAAAGAAGGCTGGGTTATGATAGCCAATGGGTGATGCCGAGAGGCTTGTGCAAACGATAGTGCGCTGAAGAATGGGGAGTGAGGAGGGTTAATGTCATTGGATGAACCGTGTACGAAATACTTAAACCCGCTCTGATTGGTAGGACTACGGCGGGGGGTGTGGTTGAATAACGAATACGATGGAGCCGTGGCTATGTCGTTGGCAAGGAAACGCACGTGTAGTAAGTGCTCGTGCGGTAGTGGCGCGATCATACGGATGATGGACTCGGAGTAGAGGTAGCTCTCTGCTGGGTGTGTGGTTTGTTAATAAAGAGACAAAGATTGTGAGGGTCTCATGCTGGAGCGAGTGAGATGGAGACTCTACAACATAAGGGTGAGCGATGCATACAAGTTATGGAGGGTCATAAGAGGAAGGCAAATCCCTTGGGTCCCTGGATGCTTGTATGATCAAAAAACCGGAGCGATCTCCTGTGCAATGAACATTCTATGGCATCAGAGGAACGCTCCCATACTAAGAGAAACATTCAACAGTCACAAAGCGCTGTGACGAATAAAACCCTTTTAAATGGCATCTCAATAGTTTCAGAATAGACGATCATTCATCATTAAGTTAAGCCAGAGTGTGTGCGTCCCACACATATTGATGCTCAAACCAGGTACACAATACGAGATCCTAACGTATTAGGTGTGGGAGGAGGGACTAAAGTATGGTGTATGGGCCCAGACCATGATGTAGCGTGAGTTTGTATGAAAACACGTATACATCGTGGTAGAACGATGGTGTATTCTAAGTTCATTGATCCTTCTATCGTGTCAGCTGTAGCCAGGGGATATCATCATTGAGACCCTTCTCATGGGTACGGAGGCGATAAACCCATCGTTGCTCTCTAAAATGAAGGTTTTTTGTGAGGTCAGACTTCTCTTTTCTCATGACCTCAAGTATAGTCCAACTGAGGTCTGTTTCTTTGTGGTTTGCTTCGGAGAAATGGCGAGTCAACTTAGTATTGGTTTTTTTGCACCTGATCGTACTTCGATGCTCGTTGATACGAGTTCTTATCTTCCTAGTCGTCATGCCTACATATTGGAGCATGCAGGGACAAGTTAGGAGATAGACAACATTCTCCGTGTTACAGTTACTGAATGTTTTGAGTTGCCAGGGTTTTCCAGTGCCTATGTCTACCTCTTTGGTGTTCTTAGTGAGGTTACATGAGTTGCACATACCACAGGCAAAATGACCCACTACACGTGGTTGGTCCCAGAGTCTAGGTTGTTCAGTGTCTAGAGTCTAGGTTGTTCAGTGTCCCCCATTGTGGTCATCTGATATCCCCTGGCTACAGCTGACACGATAGAAGGATCAATGAACTTAGAATACACCATCGTTCTACCACGATGTATACGTGTTTTCATACAAACTCACGCTACATCATGGTCTGGGCCCATACACCATACTTTAGTCCCTCCTCCCACACCTAATACGTTAGGATCTCGTATTGTGTACCTGGTTTGAGCATCAATATGTGTGGGAAGCACACACTCTGGCTTAACTTAATGATGAATGATCGTCTATTCTGAAACTATTGAGATGCCATTTAAAAGGGTTTTATTCATCACAGCGCTTTGTGACTGTTGAATGTTTCTCTTAGTATGGGAGCGTTCCTCTGATGCCATAGAATGTTCATTGCACAGGAGATCGCTCCGGTTGTTTGATCATACAAGCATCCAGGGACCCAAGGGATTTGCCTTCCTCTTATGACCCTCCATAACTTGTATGCATCGCTCACCCTTATGGTGTAGAGTCTCCATCTCACTCGCTCCAGCATGAGACCCTCACAATCTTTGTCTCTTTATTAACAAACCACACACCCAGCACAGTGTGGTAAATATTTCGTTACCGGTACTATTTTTTTATGCGGTAAAGTCTATTAAGAATAACTCAGTAAATATAAGAGGCAGAATCCGTGGTATTAGAAGTTTTAAAAGGCTTTATTCCTATACAAAGGAATACAATTCGAATTGTAGGCATTCTATTCCATCACCACGAAAGTTCAGGAAGGAAGGGCATACATTATTGACAGATAGGCAGTTTTATAGAAAATACATTACAGTGAAACAGATACAAGAGGCGTAACAGCTGATAGTGTAGATAAAAGGTGCATACGTAACTAATAGAGGCGGTACATGGGCGTAATTTAATAAACGTCATCATACATGATGTCACAAGTGGGTGGATCCATAAGAGAATCCTGCAATGTCAGCAGAAATATTTGGCAGAGATGCGCGCGCAGCCGCATGACGTGTAATTGACGTGCAACTAGAGGGTGAAGGGGACTTGACATTTAGCTCTACATGTGGAGACAGAAGTCTGGGGGTCGTGTCAACCTAATCCCAAATCATATCTAATATCCTATGTTTAAAGAACTGTGTTATCCAAAAGGAGAGGCCTCTAGGATAGAATCTTATTCTATACTGACTGTTAGTGCGTGTACAAGCGTCTAAGTGTCTACACTAGATGCGAGGGGGTAGGAATATTCCATGGTAACGGGGCTATGAATTACTTGCATGAGGGCAGCGAGGCCTGGCCCTGTGCACGGTAGCTGGAGGAATGTTTACCTAAACTACTAGACAGGAATGCATCGGATGAGGAGCGGAGGAGATAATCTTGAAGGTGAAATACAGTTTTTGGCAGGCGACGGGCTGGATCAGGCACCGCTAGCCGCGCAGGGAGTAGGACAAAGTTCATGGACACAGATGCAGGCTCAGACTGGAGCTTTCAGAGGCAGAAGGCAGAAAAGGCTTGATGACAGAATTCGGGCCTACTCGCCTGAATCTGTAAAAATGTGGAAAGTGAACCACATAAAGTCGGTGGCCTTTCATACTTAGGAATGGAATATCTGACCCATTCATGGTGGATCTGAAAGAGGACATGTTGACGGTGGACGCACATATATTTGCGTCTTCAGAACTGGAGCAGGAGGGAACATACATGTACTTATAGCATGTACATGGAGCCGTTGGGGTCTACGATAGGGGACATAACTGATCACAAAATTCATATTTCCTCATTCCCTCCTTGTCCCCTTCGGACCCTTAGGAGATATCGATCTTCATCAATCCATCGATCTGTTCATATAGCATCATTTGTTCTTCTTTCTTCTTCCGGGATCTCGAACGAAAACTTGGATGTGGGATACACGAGGTGGCACACAGACCACAAATCGCTGGCCCACATTGTAGACATAAGCAGCAACTGAATAGTATGAGAAAGCCAATACCTAGGAAGGATAGGATTCTCCATCCCCAGGCTGACAACACGCCCCAGAACCAACCGGACCAAGTCCAGGTGCCTGGACTCTGGTGTATCTGGCTTACAATCTTATGAAGGCGAGTTATGGCTTTATATACTGACGGCGAATTTTCTGGTATGAAAATGCAGCAACTTGATCCGATGACCCTACAAGCTCCGCCCCTATCGGCCAGGATGACGTCAAGGACAAGACGATTTTGAAGCACAACAATCCGCATAGCAGACTGCTCTTCTGTTAAATTGCCTAAGGCGGAAATAGTTTCGTTCACTACTGCTTCAAGGGTTCTGGTTAATCTACGTATCAGCTTACTATTAGTGACTGTACCTATATAGGGAAAGAAACCTTTATTGAAATCTGTGTATTTTTCCCATGCTGTTTCAGTGTAATCGACAATTGGGAGATCTCTCTGCTGTCTATTGTGTACTAAATGGGTATTTCTATGATAATCAGGAGGAGCTAGGAAAACAGGTGGCAGAAGGAATGCTATGTAACAGGTACCATCCCAATCTAGAGGTAGACGTATATATGCGGTCTGGCCACATATAAAGTAGGAATGGCGAGAAGCTCTGAATGTAGACTTGCCTTGATCACTGAATTTTATTACAGTGGTGCATTTACTATGGCCCATGTGTATGGAGCCATTCTTTCTTATACATAATTCCCCTTTTACTGGGAATACTGACATGGCGGGCAAGATTGGTGTAGCTTCAGATTCAACGTTCAGGATCATAAGGTTAAGTGTAAAATTACCTAATCCATATACTTCATTTTCTAGATCAGTTCCTGTTCTTTTGGGAAGTCCCTCCTTGTTAGGGTAGCAGACTTTAAGCAAAACTAAGTTCAGGTTTCCCCATACCCAGTTGTCTTGATAAACTGCGGAATTTGAATCTAGGGAATTAATCAAACTAAACCATGCTCCACAGGAGCCATTGTGTGTGAACGGATAGGGAAAGAGGGGCAAAACTCCCTTATAGTTCTGATAGGGAGGGAGTCGGCCACATATCCAACAATTTGTGGCATTGCTGGTTTGATGGGAATGATGTAACATACTAATGAATGTGTTGTTGCGCAGCGCAAATCTATAAGACAATTCATGTGGAGGTAATTCACTAAAAGAATGTTCTGCAGTTATATTGTAAGCACACTTAGGAATAGGGTAATACATGTGCAATAGGATGCTGACAATGATGATCAGAAGACTTAGAAAAAACAAAATTAATAATGTTACTGTGCAGTGACTACGAAATGATTTACAATACGCATGCTTCTTGAGCTGCATCTGATGATTTCTTTCTCTATTCCGGTCTAGAGGATACATGTCAGAGACAAATTCAACCGATTCACCTTGGAGAGGACTTAAACAATCAAATTGTCTGACTTACTAGACCTCAATTTTAGTTTATAAAGTTCTGGTTTTGTTAATTCAGCCAAGGGGAGCTTTGAGTCTGTCTGTGAGGGAATACAGGGTTGAGTATCTACACTGGATGGTAGTCCATAAAATTTCTTGATATGACTCGAGTGCAACCACCCTTTCCTTCCCTCGATTTTCACGGCTGTCCTTGTGGTGAGTAGAACCAACTTCGGTGACTTCCACCTAGGATCCAGTTGGGTCTTCCGGTCAAAATTCCTGACCAGCACCAGGTCCCCAGGAACCACGTCATGGGGCTTCACCTCAGTATTGTCGGGAAAAGCTGCGGATACCTGTGAACAACAAGATTGTAGTGCAGACATCAAGGAAGCCAGGTAATCTGTCAGCATATTACAGTCAACATCAGTGATTTTGCGAGGTATAGGCGTCCCCCACATATTTGGTGGTCTACCGAAGACCACCTCGTACGGGGATAGCCCTGTTCGAGAATGTGCTACCATTCTCATGTAAAAGAGCGCAACTGGTAAGGCTACTATCCAATCGACTCCTTTTTCCCTACATATTTTGGACAATCTAATTTTCAGAGTTTGATTATGGCGTTCCACGAGACCTGCCGCCTCGGGATGTCGGACACAGTGGAATTGCCATTGGTAGCCTAATAAAAGGGAAACGTGTTTCATTAGTTCGGATGAGAACGGCTGGCCGTTATCTGAGTAGACAACACGTTGTAAACCGTACCGTGGGAAGAATTCTCGAACTAACTGTTTGGCAGTAGTCGGGGCAGTGTAATCTGAAACCGGGTATGCTTCTGTCCAACGGGAAAGAGCACAGACAACTACGAGAACATATTTGAATCCTCGACATCGTTCCATCTGGATATAATCCATCTGGAGGACTTCAAAAGCATGATCGGGAGTTTGGAATCCACCCTGCTCTACGGGGATGCTTTTACCTGGATTAAACTGACAACATATCATACAGGTACAAACTTTTTGTTTAGCTGCGGCTCGTAAATGTTTGTTGAACCAAATGTGTTGAATGCTGTCTAGCATAGCTTTTTCTCCTAGGTGCGCTGGACTATGTATAGTGTTAATGATGACTTGGACCATTGAGTCGGGAAGAAACCATATAGATTTTTCCTTCGTCATCCATCCTTGATCTGTTTGGATCCCTCCTAATTCAGTCCATTTCTTTATTTCTTCTGGTGTAGCATGTGTCTGTATGTCAATTACATCAAGGGCGGGATCCTTAACTGTCATGCAATGTGTTGGTGTCGGAACTATTGTCTTTGTCGTGTCAGTTGTGTGAGTCTGATTCTGAGCAGTCTGTTTAGCTGTTCTGTCAGCTAGGTCATTACCCTGAGAAATGATATCGGTAACTTTTGTGTGGGCTTTGCATTTCATAATCGATATTGCAGTAGGTAGATGAATCGCGTCTAATAGGGCTTGAATGAGGGGCCCGTGTTGGATGTGAGCACCGTGAGAAGTTAAATAACCTCTCTCTCGCCACAGTACGCCGAAGTCATGGACGACTCCGAATGCATAACGTGAATCTGTGTATATGTTGACTTTTTTATTTGTGGCTTGAATACAGGCTTGTGTCAGAGCGGTGAGCTCTGCTGCTTGAGCTGACAAAGTGTTAATACAATTTGTTTCAATGACTTCAGTGTCTGTTGTGACTGCGTAAGCGGCCACTAACTCTCCTGTACTTGTTCTCATACATGACCCATCTACATACAATGTCAAGTCTGGATCTGACAAAGGGATATCTGTCAAGTCTTGTCTGGGTTTCGTCGTGATAGTAATGACTTCGACACAATCATGTGCCAATGGATCTGTTCCGCCTACTGGTAACAGTGTGGCAGGATTTAACGTATTACAACGTCTGATTTCTATATGTGGCTGAAACAATGTCAATTCGTAACCGGTGAGTCTCGCTATAGTCAAGTGTTGTGTTTGTGTGCGGTTCAAGAGAACCTCTACTGCGTGTGGTACTTGTACTGTTAATTGGTGTCCTAACACTATGGCATCGCTTTGTCTGATTGCTAAAGCTGTTGCTGCCACTGATTTCAGGCACGCAGGAAGTGCCTGAGCTACTGGATCTAATGTACTAGAGAAATAAGCACATGGTTTGTGTGATCCTGCTTGTTCCTGAGTGAGTACTGACAAGGCAGTACCTTCGCGTTCTGTAACAAAGAGTGTAAACTGTTTACTGTAACATGGTGTTGCTAGGACAGGTGCTTGGCATAAAGCTTTCTTTAAGCTTTCAAAAGCGTGTGTATGTTCTGGAGTCCAAGGGAGGACAGTCGATGTGGCTGCCTCCTGTGTTGTCAACTGGATGAGTGGTTTTGCTAGAAATGCATATTGAGGGATCCACTGCCTACAGTATGAAGTGAGGCCTATAAAAGCCCGCACCTCCTTTTGTGTCTTGGGTGATGGCATGTTAGCAATTAACTGGATGCGGTCGGATGTAAGCTGCCTTCCCTCCTTGGACAGCGAGTGCCCAAGGTAAACAACCCGCTGGACACAGAATTGCATCTTAGAAGGGGACACCTTGTGCCCCTTGTCAGCCAAAAATTTCAAAACCGTCAGTGACGCTGTCTCACATTCAGGTTCGCTTCGGGCGGTGATCAGCAGATCATCGACATATTGAAGCAAGGCAGTGTTAACTGGCATGTGGATACTGTCAAGTTCTCGTTTCAGTGCTTGGCTATAGATGCTGGGGCTTTCTGTAAATCCTTGAGGTGCGCGTGTGAATTTAAAACTTCGTCCATTTAAACTAAAACCGAACAAATATTGACTTTCCGGATCGATTGGGACACTAAAGAAAGCATTCTTGAGATCAATTACAGTGAAAAACGTTGCTTCTGAGTCAATAGCTGTGAGTAATGAAGAGATATCTGGGACCACAGGGTATTGTGGTACAATACATTTATTTAATTCGCGCAGATCAATAACTAATCGATATACAGGTGGTGCTTTTGGATCCGTTCTTTTAAGAATCGGAATTATCGGGGAATTACATACATTGGAGTCGGTTTTGACAACCACTCCTTGTGCAATGAGCTCGTCAATGATTTGCAGTAAAGCCACTACAGCATCTGGTGGTAACTTGTATTGTCGCATTCATGGTAGTACTATTCCTGTTTTCAGTGTAACTCGATATGGTGTAATGTTCATGCAACCAACATCAGTGGGGCCTTGTGCCCATAAATGTGTAGGTAATTTCTGCAGTCGGTGATCCATGTCTCTGGATACGTAGTGACCTTTGAAGTCACGTAAAAATAGTCGTACTCCTTCCGGAGAACAACATATTATGGCTCCTAGAGCTTTCAATGTTTTTATGCCTAACAAGTTTTCTGGACATGATTTAGTAAGCAATAAATCTGTAGTACGTGTCAATGGACCGACTGTAAGTGGAAGAGGTTGTGTTACGTCATTTATTATAGGTTTTCCTGAGAACCCAAGGGAAATATTCTGTGAGCCTGAGAGGGGTGCCCCTGGAACTTCACTGCGTCTTATAGTTGTTCTGCTTGCCCCTGAATCAAGTAAAAACTTTCTGTCTTCCCCTAATAGTTCACTATGTACATAAGGTCCCTCTTGGTCTACAGGAACCTCAATAAGGGGTAAGCCAACTTCCCTCTCTAGGCTATCTCATGAGTATCGCTGATAATCGGGATAATCTGTTTGTGCATACTGATACATCTGTTGTGTTGTTGCTTGGGTTGCAGCAATAGGCTGCGCTTGTGGTGGTGCTACGATCTGTTGTGGAGCTGCCTGTTGCGGAGCTAGTTGTTGCGGAGCTAACCTAGGTTGTGCATTCTGAGGGATTTGTTGTTGATTCTGATCCTGTCTAGATGGACATGGTCTCTCATGCGTTCTACCTGTGGCTATATTATGTTTCAGGACTGGACAATCGTGTATATAATGACCTGGTTGTTTACAATAGTTGCATGTCCCTTTCGTTGGACCTGCGGAATCACCCTTTTGATGACTATCGGCTGGAACTGACTGTGCAACAAGCATTTTCATTTTTGTATCTTTCATACGTCTTTGTTCGTGTTCTTGTTCTTCTCTAATTCTATTGTGGTGATATTGTAACATCTGTAACATCTGTGATGGGGTATTACCTTGCCAGGTACTTTCGAATTTCAATACTCTATTCTTGACTTGCAGCAGAGAATTTTCAACTAATTTTGTCACAAACAGATGTGGATATGACTCGCTACTTGCTTTTATGCCACTATTTATACTAAAACATTTTTCAAATCGGGAATAGAAATCACTAGTGTCTTCATCTGGTTTTTGTTTGCAGGCTGAGATTGCACCCCAGTCTTCCTTTTTCGTAGTTAATAAACGTGGCAGTACCTGTATTAGTAATCCTGCTAGTGCTGTAGTCTTTTCCCCAAGCCCTGCTCCTGCAGCTCTGGCCTTTTCTTCGTTTTCTAACGCTGTCCAATCTATCTTTTGGTCTCCCACCTCCCATTCCTTTTCTTTGAGTTTTTCGTAAACACCGGCGGGTAATAGGACTTTTAATATTTTCATAATATCGGGGTAGGTATACTCTCCCATGAGTAACATGTCTTTTATCTCACGGTGGAAACCTGCTGGGTCCTTATCATGGCTGGGTACTACTTTCTTCATTTCTAATAATTCCAATTTAGTTATAGGCGTGTACACAAACACGCGTGTAAAATTATCACCGGCACCTCTGATTGGGTGCACTTCGCGTAACGGGTTCTGTCTATCTATGTGATACATCTTTCTTCCCATGATGGGAACTGGAACGTGTTCTGGGCATACGAAATTTAAATAATGGTTTCGGGATTCTAGAATTTCCTTAATCAAATCAGTACCTGACCCTCTCCATATGTTCGTGAGTAGTTCTGTCAATATGTCAGGTAAGGGTCCTGGATCGGAGTGTTGGCTTTTATATAATATAAGGAGGTGTTGAATCATGTATATACTAGCTAAACGCTGTTCATATGGGTCTAGATTCAGAAACGTGTGTGCAAGTACATCATCATTGTATTCGCCGGGACTGTCAGCCCATTGTACTGCTGACCTGGCTAATTCTTGTTCGTCCATGGAATCGAGCATGTGGTACCCCCTTCGATCTCGGAGTAATTTATCAGCGGCTTGGAATAGGTGTTCAGGGGATTTCGTATTTTGCATAGGGTTTGGAAAATGTCTATTATATTCTGGACGTATTGGACGTATCGGGTCATTAAAACCTCTGGTATTATTATGGGGTCTTCCTCTACCTACATAAGCTATCGTATCTAATTGCTCTGATTCTTGCTCCTCCTCTTCTTCTGATTCTACTCTGTCGGTTTCTCGTCTTTCTTTATGTATTCGTTCTACTTCCTTGCGGATCTTTCGACACATGGCGATAATACACGCCTGTCTATCATGTTTCTCTTCTGATATGTTCTGACCCCATTTGGCAAGTCTTTGCATGGTATCGTGATCTGCCCCAGGTCTGTCTTGATTCCTAATTACACAATTTATGAAAAAACGTAGTAGTTGTCTTTGGACATCCACTTTCTGGTATTCCATAGCTTCGTTAATGCTTTCTGGACCTTGCCCTGTTTGGACAAAGCGATATATTTCGTCTAGGTGTTCACCCATTCCAGGTATTGTCATTAAATATAATGTAGCTCGTCTTATACGTAGTGATGATATGAGCAATTTATCCTGTCTACCTGGTACTGGGTCGTATCTACAATCCACAAGCTGTTCTTTAATCATGTCGGATGTCGCTAGCTGGGGTGTACGTTGGAGTGCTAAATCTCTAAGGGTCTGTTTATTTCGCGGCGGGGTGGCAAACATGTCTGTCGTACCTCCTGTAGCACCTTCTGAAGTGCTAGGCACAAAAGGATTCGTTGGGCGTAGGATAGAGATTGTAGACGCGGGAAAAACTGTAGAAACGGACGGGACTTGCATAGGAGTTTGTTGCTGCGGGGGCACAGAAGGATGCTCTTGGTGTTGAACACCATCGGCAAGTGGTGTGGGTGGTATGGCATTAGCATACTCGGGAGCTGCGTCATCTAAATAGGAGGAAAGGAAAACGTCCTTTGCTGTTTTGGGATGTGTTTTGGGATGTGCTTTTATCGGGAGCAATGGAGGAGTTAAGTCTTTTGGTATTTCCGGAGTGGCCTTAGGTAACCCTTCGGCCAGAAGAGGATACATACCATTCATAAGAGCGTTTCTTTGTCTATCTACTTGTTCTGATTTTACTCGGGTACCTTCCTCAAGTAATAGATTTTCTCGGGTTTTGTTTGAATTCTCTCTACCTTTCTCTTCCTGTCTGAGTGCCTTTTCTGTACGTCTATATGATTCTTTACGCCATAATTCAATGGCATCTTTCTGTGACTGTCTGGCTTTCTTTTTCCATAATTCTTCTTCTACTCTCATGATGCAATCTGCATCCCAGGTCCCCGCTGCGGGCCATCTCTGACTCTCTGGTAATTCTTTGGTGTAGTCCACCCATAAATCAAGAAATAATACGGCATCTAGGCCATGCTTATGATACATAAAGTACCCTGGAGTGTCCCTAGGTGGGATGGGAACAGCTTCTTCGAGTACACCTTTTCTAGTTTTGATCTGTCTTAGTTTCGAAAAGAGCGGCATTTTTAAACCTTATTACTAGAACACACTTTATACAAGAAAACACAATAATAAACAGTCATTCACACCACAGTATATAGAACGTATTTTAAAACATTTAACACTTAACAGTTTTACGAACAATGATAACTAATAGAAAACTAGTTACTGACATAATACTGACACTAGATAGTACTTATTTATACTTATTTCTATGCAAAACATACTATATATACTGCTAAACAGTACAGATACACTGCTGAAACAGTGCAGACCGAGTTTGTGTACCCAAACCCGTCTTGACCGGCACAGACTATGTGCACGTTAAATGCCTCCCCGGTAATGGTACTCACCGGGTAGCTCGGAACGGAAGGCCTCGGAACGGAACTGAAACTGGACCGGACTGGACTCGACTCGACTGGACTCGGAACTTCGGAACCTGGCGGGTCTCTGTATACCTCGGATCTTGCTCTCTCAGCTAGGCTCTGGTCGGGATACTTCGCACTTCTCACCGCCTCGTCTGGGTGTTGATCGCAGCCTCAGTCGTCCCCGCTTGGCCGGAGGGAGATACAGGAAATCCTGCAGGTACGCGTTTTTATCCGTTCAGCTGTGGCAGGAGACCGGGCCTGCAACGCACCGCCGGCGCGTGAGATGAGAAAGTGTCCCTGTTCGGGCGCCAATTTATGTGGTAAATATTTCGTTACCGGTACTATTTTTTTATGCGGTAAAGTCTATTAAGAATAACTCAGTAAATATAAGAGGCAGAATCCGTGGTATTAGAGGTTTTAAAAGGCTTTATTCCTATACAAAGGAATACAATTCGAATTGTAGGCATTCTATTCCATCACCACGAAAGTTCAGGAAGGAAGGGCATACATTATTGACAGATAGGCAGTTTTATAGAAAATACATTACAGTGAAACAGACGCAAGAGGCGTAACAGCTGATAGTGTAGATAAAAGGTGCATACGTAACTAATAGAGGCGGTACATGGGCGTAATTTAATAAACGTCATCATACATGATGTCACAAGTGGGTGGATCCATAAGAGAATCCTGCAATGTCAGCAGAAATATTTGGCAGAGATGCGCGCGCAGCCGCATGACGTGTGATTGACGTGCAACTAGAGGGTGAAGGGGACTTGACATTTAGCTCTACATGTGGAGACAGAAGTCTGGGGGTCGTGTCAACCTAATCCCAAATCATATCTAATATCCTATGTTTAAAGAACTGTGTTATCCAAAAGGAGAGGCCTCTAGGATAGAATCTTATTCTATACTGACTGTTAGTGCGTGTACAAGCGTCGAAGTGTCTACACTAGATGCGAGGGGGTAGGAATATTCCATGGTAACGGGGCTATGAATTACTTGCATGAGGGCAGCGAGGCCTGGCCCTGTGCACGGTAGCTGGAGGAATGTTTACCTAAACTACTAGACAGGAATGCATCGGATGAGGAGCGGAGGAGATAATCTTGAAGCTGAAATACAGTTTTTGGCAGGCGACGGGCTGGATCAGGCACCGCTAGCCGCGCAGGGAGTAGGACAAAGTTCATGGACACAGATGCAGGCTCAGACTGGAGCTTTCAGAGGCAGAAGGCAGAAAAGGCTTGATGACAGAATTCGGGCCTACTCGCCTGAATCTGTAAAAATGTGGAAAGTGAACCACATAAAGTCGGTGGCCTTTCATACTTAGGAATGGAATATCTGACCCATTCATGGTGGATCTGAAAGAGGACATGTTGACGGTGGACGCACATATATTTGCGTCTTCAGAACTGGAGCAGGAGGGAACATACATGTACTTATAGCATGTACATGGAGCCGTTGGGGTCTACGATAGGGGACATAACTGATCACAAAATTCATATTTCCTCAACAGAGCTACCTCTACTCCGAGTCCATCATCCGGATGATCGCGCCACTACCGCACGAGCACTTACTACACGTGCGTTTCCTTGCCAACGACATAGCCACGGCTCCATCGTATTCGTTATTCAACCACACCCCCCGCCGTAGTCCTACCAATCAGAGCGGGTTTAAGAATCTCGTACACGGTTCATCCAATGACAGTAACCCTCCTCACTCCCCATTCTTCAGCGCACTATCGTTTGCACAAGCCTCTCGGCATCACCCATTGGCTATCATAACCCAGCCTTCTTTCAACGAATTAAGCTCGTCTCTTCGAGACTTTACACGCCTCTAACCGACATCTTTGCTCCAGGCAGTAGTAGCCGGGGACACCGGGAATCGCTTACGTGCTGTCAATTCTCGCAAATTGTTCCATCCTCCTCAATTAAGCACCCGGAAGTAACCTTTAAATACTCCGCCCGCTCCCTGCCATTTTCACATTCGGGAGGACCGGGAGCGGACATATAGGTTTCGGGACGCATTGATCACAAGTTACAGTAAGACTGTGTCTGAAGTGAATGGTGATGGAGTGTGCAAGATAGTATGGGTATGTGAAAAGATGTAACAATGCTGACTCACCTTATGAGATTGGTTAAGATAACGACATAGTTCGTTTTGTGATATTCCTTTCCAACCAAACGCTTTTACTAAGGAACTGTTCTTTCATGTTTTCTCTTACAGAGGAAACACAACTGTGGTTTCTCCTCCGCCCCTTCCCCCATGGGACAAGTTGTCCAAATTACTAGGGTAAGCCTGGTAGCAGCATCGTCTGCCACCCCATTTCCGCACTAGTGTACACAAATAGAGTGCCACCAAGTCACGTACACACTTGTGTCACGCACGACAACCAATGCATGCATTGTTTTTTTCCCCTTTTTTTCCTTTACAGGTACAAATGACCCAGCGAGTTACATTATTGTTTTCCATAATCTCTATTTCAGGCTTCACTATTGGAAGCAGTTCTAAGACGGTGAAGTGTGACTTATGCCACACTCCCGCAGTGGTTACACATTACCAAATTTGGTAAGAACGGAGCCCTTTATTCTTCTTATTTAGGTCCTGATGAATGCCACGGACCCTTCGGGGCCATCCAGGCAGAAACATGTCGACCATCCACTAGACCATTCACTAGACGGTTGGGAACAATAACCGTCCCAATCACCGTCACACTTGTATTTTAATATCATATAGTTTTCATTTCACATTAAAGAATTGCTACTGATTACTATAATGATTTTTAACCTCACTCACATAGTCACGGGCCCCCACTCAATCACTTAGAAGTGCATCCTTGTCGTCAAGTGTATGCCCGCCCTCCATCAAACGAAGGTTTTGGAGGGCGAGGACTGGTCAATGATGAAGCATGACACCAGGTGGTGTGTGAGACCAGTCCGTATCTTTTTGTGAGATGCCCACACTTACGACGTTCTTGTAACTCGTTTGGGTTATCACACTAGGAGCAGCTCTTTTGTGATGAATATTTAGTATTGGAGGCTGCTGCTCCTAGAACCCCATGCCTCTTGTTCCCCCCCCTCCACACATCCAGTGGAGTTCTCTTGTGATTGGATTATGTACAGCTGATGGCTGTGGGAACAAATCAAGGGGTACTTTCCCTATAATAAGGGATTTTTTCTATTATACAGCTTTCTGTTAATAGAATAATCACACCAGACAAATTGTGTGTCTGGGCTTGGACACCAAGGTCCGAGTCTAAGATCTGACTAAAGGTCACGTCTACAACCACCCTAGTTTCAAGATGGACACCGAACTCTCATTTGGGGATGAAGTCCTAGCAGAGATTTTGAACACACCATCTCTACTGGCGGAAACCATTGTCACGCAAACAGTACAAAACTCAGACGAGTGGGAAGCGTTATCCACCAAGAAAAAAGAGCAAATACGAACAGCTCTTCATGGGGCATTTATGACAGAATATCTCCGGAAAAACACCGCCCCGAGAGGATTGATTGTCACTAACGAGCCTAGACTCTTTCTTAATAACAAAGAGTATAGAATCAACTGGTCCAGCATCGCTTGGAAATGTACAAAAGACTGGCTCATCCTTATTATTAACACCGCGAGACAACTGGCCGATGCTCTCCTAGTTGAAATCCAGCAGAGCGAAAGTAGGCTAAAAACTACAGTACAACTATCAACCTTCAAGAAAAAGTTGGACGAGATTAATAAAGACCACTCAGAATACAAGGAATACTTGACCCAATCAAAATTGACGAAACTAAAGAAAGATGTACTGAAGTTCAGTAAGGAAACAGTCTATCCATACATAACGGATGAACATTACGATAAGCCAACCCCCCAACAAACAGGGAGAAAACAACGTTTCAGACCAACTCCCCAGAACTGGACGTTCAGTTCAGGAGATGAAAGAAGTGATTCCAGCAGCGATGAAGGCTCAGGACCACCTTTCGGAAGGCAACCCCATTACCAACCTCTGATGCAAATCCAACAACCGCAACACCCTCCCTTCGGTTACTGGCAACAACCTTATTTTCCACCAGGTTTTGGCTATCCTCCCGGCCCCCCTTCTTTTTTTATTCCAGGGCAGGGGCAGAGGGAGAGGCCGACAAAAAAGAAGAAACGCAAGGGTCCAATGGGAAGACCAACAACAACAACCACAAGGGATGACAACCAGGAGCAGAGGGAGAACGGAGATGCCCTCAACCAGCAGGGATTAACAAACATTGTTAACATCAGTACACACACCCTCACAACTGAAGAAAAGTCCGTCCTTGAGAAAGGTCTGGGCTTTGTTCCCACACCGAGAAATGACCCCTTTAGCCTAAATATGGAATTGGCCCAATTCTTTCGCAAACTTAAACTCCGCGACTTCTTTGGCGACACAACAGAACCCAGTGAAGATGGCAGGAAATCAACAGGGCTACGTAAAAAATCAACCTTCCAACCTCCTATGCAGAATATCTCGTGTGAAGTACTAGCATTCGAACACGCTGTACTCAGAGACATTGAGAACATAGATTTCCAGAACACCAAAGGGTTTGATAACCTGACGGGGAGAGAACGTATGGCCCTACAAACACTCAAAAATAACCACAACATCGTTATGAAACCAGCGGATAAAGGGGGCGCCACTGTCCTCTTGGATCGCTCGATGTACCAGGAGGAGTGTCTACGACTACTAGCAGATACCAACAGCTATGCCATACACCAAACAGATCCCACTAAACAAATCATGATTAAAATAAAGAACATAGTGGAAGAAGCACTCAGTAACGATTGGGTTACGAGACAAGAAGCTGATTTCTGGACCAATACTGAACCTAGGATGCCAAGATTCTACATCCTCCCAAAAATCCACAAGAACCGGATGCCCACCCCCCCCCCCAACACTTTGTCATGGAATGCGCTGAACTGGCCCTCACAGAAAACTTTTTCCAGTATGAACAAACCATCTACCATCAAATAACAGGTACTTCGATGGGGAGCACTTTTGCCCCTAGTATGGCCTGTCTGTACGTCCAACAATTTGAGGATGACTTTATTAACAATCCGGTGAACCCGTTTTTAAGTCATCTCAAGATTTGGAAACGGTATATAGACGATGTACTGATTGTGTGGAATGGAACAGAGGAAGATGCAACCGCTTTCGTACATTGGGTGAACTCCCAAGACAGACACCTCAAGTTCACACATTCCATCCACAAGGACCACGCTATCTTTCTGGACTTGGACATCACACTCACTGGTAGAGGGTTTTCAACCAAGGTCCATAATAAACCTACAGATAAGAATAGCTTACTTTTATATGAAAGTTACCACCCAAAAGCCCTCAGACAGAACCTTCCGGTAGGTCAGTTTCTACGGATAAGAAGAAATTGTTCTGAAAAAGAGACCTATAAAGAACAAGCGAAACATCTCGAGAACAAACTCATCGCACGTAACTACCCTAGAAAGATGGTGAAGAGGGCCAATAAAAGAGCAAGCAATAACCCCAGAGAAGCCCTAATGGAAGACACCGAGCAAGTAAAAATGAATAGACAAGTATGTGTCACTACATTCACACCAGCATCAAACTCTATTCAGAAAATCATCAGAAAGAGATGGCATATACTGAACAGCGCAGGGAAACAATGGGAAGCTCCCCTTTTTGCATTTAAACGCAACAGAAACCTAAGGGACGAGCTGGTACATGCCCAGATGACCACAATGGGGGACACTGAACAACCTAGACTCTGGGACCAACCACGTGTAGTGGGTCATTTTGCCTGTGGTATGTGCAACTCATGTAACCTCACTAAGAACACCAAAGAGGTAGACATAGGCACTGGAAAACCCTGGCAACTCAAAACATTCAGTAACTGTAACACGGAGAATGTTGTCTATCTCCTAACTTGTCCCTGCATGCTCCAATATGTAGGCATGACGACTAGGAAGATAAGAACTCGTATCAACGAGCATCGAAGTACGATCAGGTGCAAAAAAAACAATACTAAGTTGACTCGCCATTTCTCCGAAGCAAACCACAAAGAAACAGACCTCAGTTGGACTATACTTGAGGTCATGAGAAAAGAGAAGTCTGACCTCACAAAAAACCTTCATTTTAGAGAGCAACGATGGGTTTATCGCCTCCGTACCCATGAGAAGGGTCTCAATGGTGATATCCCCTGGCTACAGCTGACACGATAGAAGGATCAATGAACTTAGAATACACCATCGTTCTACCACGATGTATACGTGTTTTCATACAAACTCACGCTACATCATGGTCTGGGCCCATACACCATACTTTAGTCCCTCCTCCCACACCTAATACGTTAGGATCTCGTATTGTGTACCTGGTTTGAGCATCAATATGTGTGGGGCGCACACACTCTGGCTTAACTTAATGATGAATGATCGTCTATTCTGAAACTATTGAGATGCCATTTAAAAGGGTTTTATTCAACAGAGCGCTTTGTGACTGTTGAATGTTTCTCTTAGTATGGGAGCGTTCCTCTGATGCCATAGAATGTTCATTGCACAGGAGATCGCTCCGGTTTTTTGATCATACAAGCATCCAGGGACCCAAGGGATTTGCCTTCCTCTTATGACCCTCCATAACTTGTATCCATCGCTCACCCTTATGGTGTAGAGTCTCCATCTCACTCGCTCCAGCATGAGACCCTCACAATCTTTGTCTCTTTATTAACAAACCACACACCCAGCACAGAGCTACCTCTACTCCGAGTCCATCATCCGGATGATCGCGCCACTACCGCACGAGCACTTACTACACGTGCGTTTCCTTGCCAACGACATAGCCACGGCTCCATCGTATTTGTTATTCAACCACACCCCCCGCCGTAGTCCTACCAATCAGAGCGGGTTTAAGAATCTCGTACACGGTTCATCCAATGACAGTAACCCTCCTCACTCCCCATTCTTCAGCGCACTATCGTTTGCACAAGCCTCTCGGCATCACCCATTGGCTATCATAACCCAGCCTTCTTTCAACGAATTAAGCTCGTCTCTTCGAGACTTTACACGCCTCTAACCGACATCTTTGCTCCAGGCAGTAGTAGCCGGGGACACCGGGAATCGCTTACGTGTTGTCAATTCTCGCAAATTGTTCCATCCTCCTCAATTAAGCACCCGGAAGTAACCTTTAAATACTCCGCCCGCTCCCTGCCATTTTCACATTCGGGAGGACCGGGAGCGGACGTATAGGTTTCGGGACGCATTGATCACAAGTTACAGTAAGAGTGTGTCTGAAGTGAATGGTGATGGAGTGTGCAAGATAGTATGGGTATGTGAAAAGATGTAACAATGCTGACTCACCTTATGAGATTGGTTAAGATAACGACATAGTTCGTTTTGTGATATTCCTTTCCAACCAAACGCTTTTACTAAGGAACTGTTCTTTCATGTTTTCTCTTACAGAGGAAACACAACTGTGGTTTCTCCTCCGCCCCTTCCCCCATGGGACAAGTTGTCCAAATTACTAGGGTAAGCCTGGTAGCAGCATCGTCTGCCACCACATTTCCGCACTAGTGTACACAAATAGAGTGCCACCAAGTCACGTACACACTTGTGTCACGCACGACAACCAATGCATGCATTGTTTTTTTCCCCTTTTTTTCCTTTACAGGTACAAATGACCCAGCGAGTTACATTATTGTTTTCCATAATCTCTATTTCAGGCTTCACTATTGAAAGCAGTTCTAAGACGGTGAAGTGTGACTTATGCCACACTCCCGCAGTGGTTACACATTACCAAATTTGGTAAGAACGGAGCCCTTTATTCTTCTTATTTAGGTCCTGATGAATGCCACGGACCCTTCGGAGCCATCCAGGCAGAAACATGTCGACCATCCACTAGACCATTCACTAGACGGTTGGGAACAATAACCGTCCCAATCACCGTCACACTTGTATTTTAATATCATATAGTTTTCATTTCACATTAAAGAATTGCTACTGATTACTATAATGATTTTTAACCTCACTCACATAGTCACGGGCCCCCACTCAATCACTTAGAAGTGCATCCTTGTCGTCAAGTGTATGCCCGCCCTCCATCAAACGAAGGTTTTGGAGGGCGAGGACTGGTCAATGATGAAGCATGACACCAGGTGGTGTGTGAGACCAGTCCGTATCTTTTTGTGAGATGCCCACACTTACGACGTTCTTGTAACTCGTTTGGGTTATCACACTAGGAGCAGCTCTTTTGTGATGAATAAACTTCAAACAGGACCCATCAACCCATAGCTCCCCATCAACACTTAAAAGGGGCGTGTCTTTCAAATCAACGCGACCCTTTGTCTGTTCCTCAGTAAGGAATATATAATCATGAGATTCCTGTGACTGAGACTGAGTCACCGGGTATGGCAACAAAGTGGCTGGGTTTAATGTCGCACATCTCTTTAGTGTAATGTGAGGGGCCAACAATGTCAATTCATATCCTGTCAGACGAGCGCTAGTTAAATGTTGCGGCTTTGTCTGATTTAAAAGGGCCTCAACCGCATGGGGTACTAACACCAACAGCTTATGTGACAAAACTATCCCTTCACTCTGACGTATTGACACAGCTGTTGCTGCAACTGAACGGAAGCACCCAGGTAACGCACGAGCAACAGGATCAAGAACTGCTGAAAAATATGCACAGGGACGCTGTTTGTCGCCGTGTGTCTGCACTAAAACTGACAATGCGCATCCATCTTTCTCGTGTTCATATAATGAAAAAGACTTCGTATAATCTGGAGTTCCTAACACGGGTGCTGAACAAAGAGCTTGTTGTAACTGTCGGAAAGCAGTCTCACACTCATCTGTCCATGGAAGGGGCATTGGGGTGTCTTTGGTTAAAAGTGCCAGCAAGGGTTTAACAATATGTGAAAATCCTAATATCCATTGCCTACAAAAAGAAGTAAGGCCAATGAATGCACGGACATCTTTCTGAGTACGGGGCACTGGTGTGTCTAAAATGGCTTGAATGCGATCCGGTGTAAGTGCACGTCCCTCCTTAGACAGAAGGTGACCTAAGTAGGTTACCTTCGGTCTACAATATTGCAATTTCTTTCGTGATACTTTGTGATGATGGGAAGCAAGAAAGGACAGCAAGGACAAAGTACATTTTTCACACTGTTCAGGGGTGTCAGCTGCCAGCAAAATGTCATCGACATATTGAATGAGAGCCACTCCTTCAGACAAAACAAAAGAATCAAGTTGTCTTTTCAATGCTTGACTGTAAATACTAGGACTCTCAGTATAGCCTTGAGGAACTCTACAGAATCTATACGATCGACTATTCAGGTTAAAACCGAACAAATATCGGCTGTCAGGATGAATAGGGATCGAAAAGAAAGCATTCTTCAAATCTATCACAGAAAATGTAGTCGCAGTCGGGGGAACCAGAGTAAGAAGTGTGGTTATATCAGAGACCACGGGGTATTGTGGTACTACAATCTTGTTAACTTCTCGCAAATCAATAATGAATCTATAGACCTTAGTGTCAGTATCTTTTTTCAGAATAGGAAGAATCGGACTGTTACAAATATTGTAGGGAACTTCCTCAACAACCCCCACTGCAATAAGATCACGGACAATACATGTGAGTGCTTCTTCACCTTCCTGTGAAATTTTGTATTGAGGCAAACGTGGCAATACAGCGCCCTCCTTGACACTAATATGTACTGGTGGAATAACCATTTGCCCTACATCAGTATCTGAAGTAGCCCACAAAGTACTAGGAAGTGAGGCTAATGCAATATCCTCTTTAACAAGACAAGCTCTCTCCGCCACGGGATGGTTGTCATTCAAGATAACACAGACACCTTCTGGAGAACAGCGTATCGTAGCCCTGAAATACTTAAGCATATCAAGACCCACAATATTGTCTGGTGTATTCAGGGAAAGCAAAAATGGACATGGAGCAGTAAATTTATCCACATGGAATGCAAGTGGTTGCGACAATGGGCTAAGGGAAGGGGTTCCATCGAAACCTATCGATGTAATGGTTAAGCCAGACAGGGGAGCCCTTGGGACCAATTGTTTAGACAAGGCACTACGAGTAGCTCCTGTATCAACCAGAAACTTATCAGTGGAGCCCAAGACATTTGCTGTAACATAGGGACCCCTCTGATCTACTGGAACTTCAACTGATTCCTTACCCCATCTTAGGCAATCCTATGCATGAGCAGAATCTTGAGAATCAAATGGCACATAATCAGACATTTGATATTGGTTTCTTCTATCAAAAGTGTTAAACCCATCCTGCCCATGTATATTAGTATCAAACCTAGCACGATCACCTGTGTTTCCTCTAGGCCCTGAATATCCTGGTCGATTCCTCATTTGTCCCCGACCACATGTATACTGTGGAGCACGTAGTGCTGGGCAATCCGAAGCCCAGTGGCCAAATTTCTTACAGTATGCACACTGGTCAGCAGACAAATTCAAATGAGTATAAGAAGTGAAAGATGACCCATAAGACCCACGTCCACCTCTATCGCTACCTCTGAAAGACGGACCATAAGCCTGAGCCAACATAATCTTCGTTTTCAATTCTTTAGTCTTTTTGTCCTCATTACCCTTTGCCTCTAATTCCTGGCGCTCATAATACTGGGCCATAGTCAAAAGGGAGACCGGGGAAGACGTAGTCCATGAACTCTCACTGGCCTTTAGGCGACTAGCTATTCCTGGCAACAGGTTTGCGACATATTTATCGACAAACAGATGTCTGCCTGTGTCATCTGTCAAAGACTGGCCACTAAAATTGTGGAATGCTTCTTCAAAGCGTGTAAAGAAATCAGAGACCGATTCATCTGCCTTTTGCTTACAAGATGCTAAAACAGTCCAATCTATCTTTTTAGGAGGAATAATAGTTTTTAACTTAACTAATATAGCTGCAGGGAGATCTAAAATTAACTGACATGGCTTTTGTGCGGGTTCCCTTTCGGCATCCATTCGTTCTAAGTCTCTCCATAATGCCCCAAAAGCTGCATGATCATCAATTTTACGAACAGTTCTCCACATATCAGGTGGTAATATCAATCCGAAAAATAAATCAATATCAGGCAAAGTCATAGTGCAAGAACTAATAGCACCTTCAACTTCCTCATAAAAAGCGGCTGGATTTTTCCGCGGATCAGGCAGTGCAGTTTTAAGTGCCATAACATCCGTCCTATTCCAAGGAGTGTAAACCCAATTATAAATAAAATAACCCTTTGCATCAAGAGAGGCCTTATCGTCGCTTGTACCCTGTCCTTTAGGAGGAACATACAAGGGCGCGGCCTCCCGCATAGGTTTCGCGTGAACTATCATAATCTTATCTGTTCCGGAGGCAGGAGCTTGTGCCATGCTGGTCTGAGATGTCTGCACAGCCCTGTGTGCAGCCTTTTTCTTCTCTCGCAAACGGACTGCATCAACACGCAGCTTTACCAAACGCCTGATTGTATCAGCCACCTGGGAGAAAACAAAAAGACCATCACGCATTTGCTTATAATCATCTGATATATCCTTAGGCTCTAACTCCTCAGAATATTTCCTAAACAGCTCAAGGACCTCTTCGGCAAACACCTCAGTAAAATACAAATGCTCCCTTTCATACCACCCTCTCATACTAGCAAGAATTTCAGAGACGGTGGCAGTTCCATGAGCTTCTTTACGAGCAGCAGATCGGAGCTGAGACGAGCGTGCAGTAGTAAACATAGAACGAGTTTCTCGTGTCTTATCTTCCTCCAAACTAGAGTCCTCATCTAACTCATGAGGGGCAGAAGGAACAGTGTACGGAGGTGGAGGACGATCTAATAATAAGGAATCATCTTGTGGTTTATTAAGTATAGGATAAAGGGGCCTCCGAACAGAGTATTGGCCAGTTACCTGTAAAGCGCGCTCCCTATCTTCTCTCTCCTTCAACTCTTTCATTTCTTTGTTCTTTAACTCTAATGCTTTCACATAAACGTGTTTTCGCTGTTCTTTTTCAATCAAGGCTTGCTCACGTTTAGCCGTTCACGCACTTCTTTCTCCCACATTCGTACACAATCAAACATATCGTGCCTAGTCTTTCGTTTAAACATACATTGCTCCACATACTCAATCTTTCGTAAATCAAATGGCCCATACATAGGCCAACGCAACTCAGGATCCTTACGCGTGTATTTATTCCATAATGCGCTGTACATTATAGAAGAAAGATCATACTTAATATACATATCCCTATTAGGCGTCCCCTCCGGGGGGGCCGGTTGTGTTTCATCAAGTCTCAAATTGGTACCATTACAAGAGCAACACATCCTACGAAGTGTGCTAAAGACAGGCATGCCAAAAATAGTGCAGAATATGCAGTATTATAATCAAAGTAGCACTTAAGGTACCTTTAGTACGATGTGCCGTTCAAATCAATTCAGTTAGAGAAAATTCTCCTCATTACCTGCCTATGTGAATTGCAAGTCACATATGTCAAAACAAACCAAGTTGGCCAACACAAATATACAATACTCAAAGCCACAGTAAGAGTTACTAAACTACCTTACCAATCCCAGGCATCAAAACCAACAGCAAGCGCCGCAGAAGGACACTTACCAATCACTTGGTGTCCAGATTCATCCTGCCAAGTTCTAAAATCGACCAAATGGTCACTGCACGGCGAATCAACAGAAGAGATCTCAGTCGAGGACCGGCGCCACCTGGATGGTCAGATCAGAAAGAAAGGAAAAGCCGCCGCGGATGCCAAGACTCGGGTCTTATCGGTCAGTGATCACGTCCAGAGCGAGATTCCAATCCTTCGTCGCGACCAATCCTTCGGGCATCCGAGTTCTCGATGAGCCCCGAGTTGGGCGTCAATTTGTAGATAATAGGCCACAGCTAGGCCTACCAGTGCAAGGGGTTCGCCCTTCTCTGCTCAGACTATTGGAAAGAAGTTGACACAGAAAACTGAAATAGAAAATACAGAGTTTAATAAACCTCATGAGGTGGAACTACATTCAAACAGCACCCTTCGGTATTGAGTGAAGTAGCACACTGAACAGAAGGGTCATGGTCCTTTTATACCCACACAGGGGCTAAAAGAAGACGGTACAAGTATACTTGAGAAGAGTTATGCACATATATGGTCATACAGAAACTGCACAGTCGACAAGTGGGAGGAGTTAACAGTTTGCTAACACTGGTAAACATATCCTGACAGTTACATGCTACTAGCAGCTGCAAACTCAACTGGGCATGTGCGGAAGTGGAAGATACACCGCTGCGGCCCAGGGCCGGAAAGGTTGCCCCCGTTGTCACCGGGGCCCGCGGAGAAGCCCGGGGCCCCGTCGCTGCCGTCGGAGGGTGGAAAAGACCGCCGGAACTCCGCGAAGGTCCACGAGGCCCGGAGCATGCCCCTCCCCCGGGGAGACTTATCGTGGAGCCCCCACTGCCACCGAGCATGACTGAACTGGGCCACGGCCCCCTTCACTAGGTACTTCACTGGAAGAAGGGACCAGGGTTAATACCCACAAGTAAAGGCCAGAATTGAAGCGCTTTGAGGAAGTAAAGGTTTAGCGCTCAGGGATAGTATGTTTAGCGCTTCAGTGAGTTACCCGGTAGTGCTGCAATGACCAGCCATGTGTAAGGCGCCTATGTAAGGCCATGTTTCATGCATCAAGGTAATGCCATGTTTTAAAGCGCTATTGAATTGCTATGCACAGCGCTATGTCAAATGCCATGTTTTAAAGTGCTATTGAATTGCTATGCGCAGCGCTATGTCAAATGCCATGTTTTAAAGCGCTATTGAATTGCTATGCGCAGCGCTATGTCAAAGGCCATGTTTTAAAGCGCTATTGAATTGCTATGCGCAGCGCTATGTCAAATGCCATGTTTTAAAGCGCTATTGAATTGCTATGCGCAGCGCTATGTCAAATGCCATGTTTTAAAGCGCTATTGAATTGCTATGTGCAGCGTTATGTCAAATGCCATGTTTTAAAGCGCTATTGAATTGCTATGTGCAGTGCTATGTTTATATGCCCTGTTTTGAAGAGCTAATGCCTGGCTATGTGCAGCGCTATGTTGATATGCCCTGTTTTGAAGCGCTAAGGAATTGCTAGGGGCAGCGCTTTGCGTAAATGCTGTGTTAGACGCTCCCCAGGATCACCAGGTGTCGCGGTTTGATGCAATGCCAGATTTTGATGTTTTAATGAACTGCCAAATCTATTCCTAAGGAAATGCTTTTGATCCTACTGTTGATTTAGATAAACCTGATTGGTTTTATTCAACCTACTGTGTGGTGTCAATTATTGCGTGCGTTTCCTGCCTCAGTGGATGTGTGTGCTGTATGGTCACATTACACGTAAGCCTTTGGGTGCCTACCTGCTCGAGTCACGTTACCCCCTTAGGGCCTGGTGACCCCCAGTCCTACACAATAGGTCTCGCATTTTAGAAACTTTGACCTATTGGCATTGTAAATGAGAAAGCCTTTTATTATTGCAGGTTTTTTAAACACATAAATAAAAGACATTGTCATTTACAAAACCAATAGCTCAAAATTGCAAGACCTAGTGCATTGCAAATACTTGTAATAAAGCCTTTCTGTCACTGTTTACTTACATTTTTAGTCAGGTGTCATTAAGACAACTGAAGAACATATTCTAACCTGTTTTTTTCTTCCATTTGCTGTTTAAAGTATGTTCAAATTAGAGGAGAAATACAGTCTTTTAGTAATTTTCCTAATGTTTGTACTAGCAGGGGCATTAAAATACCAGACATGCTGGTATACAACCTGCTAGGTGGCAACCCTGAGGTAATATATGTAACAACTTTTTTGTGCAATCCCCAAGAGAATGATCTAGCAGAGGGGTTCAATAGGGTTGTGAAGGAAGCAATCTAATTGTCCACGGCTCAGGGTCAGATTGGCACAAAGAAGTAAATGATCAAGTGTGGATGGATCGTGGAACACCAAACACAGTTACAAGAGTGAGTCCATTTGAGGTCATGAGGGGAAGAAAGGTTGCGTCACAGGTTTGTCCTTGATGGATTTGAAAACAGGGGAAGGATGAGGTGAGGGTTGAGGGTTCTGGAGTAAAGAAGAAAGTGAGGAGTCCTCAGAGGCATCTATTCCATGTCAGGTCTAAGTAGCCTGTCAGGTCCACTTTCTTTGCATTTTGTTAAACAAAGTCTTGCACCTTTACTAGACAAAAAGAAACAACAAGTACAGAGAATGCAAACAAAAGAAATACCAAGAAATCAACTACCTCTTTGCTGTGGGACAATCTGAATTGTGCTTACATGCATTTATACTGCCAAAAGTAAAATGTCAAGCACATGCACCCTCAGACAGACATAAACACCCCTAAAGGTCACCGTTATATATCTACACAAAATACTTCGTAGCATGACGGTTGCATCGTTCTGCGTCACTGGGTAATCCTTACCTGGTTCCCATCCCCTTTTATTTGTACCTTTTCTATGTCTATTACTTGCAAAGGCATGGGTAGCTAACATTTGTTACGAAGCGCAACGCAGGTAATTCGTGTGGAAAAGCGGTCTGCATGAACATGCATGCCCCAGTCTTGGCAGGCCCACTCAGGAGGGGAGGATGGTATGTATATGTGTCGGTTCCGTTTCTATTTTTAGTCGCCTTGCCTGTGAGCTCCTCACAGCACTTGCACGCCCGCGTGGCTCTCAGCTGCCCCTGCGGATATAAAGTTACGCCCTGCCTCTACCCTGCAAGAGTCGGCGTCTCATCACCGCCAGTGGCCGAGGCGCTCCACGGACGTCGCACGCCGGAGTGAGGGCTCGGGACCGAGAGGTGCTCACTTTCAGGAGCGCGGCGTGCACAGAAACAAGCCACTTCAGATTCCTGTCACCGCAGTGAGCCGTTGGCGGAACTGGCGTGGTTGTGAAATCTGTTTCGGGAAGGAAGCAAACTTCGGGGAAGGGAGAGTTTTCTGTTAGACAAAAGAAGAGGGGTGTTTTTAGGGGTGGAAGGCAGTGGCTAGTGAAGGACAGGGTTTTTGGGTTCTTAAGACTGCAAATTGCATCAGTTCGGGTGCAGCCTTTTGGGGGTACGAAACTATTTATTTTTAAGGGTGCAGGCCATTTTTATTGGGAGGATGAGCACCACTGTTCTGTGGTGGTGAAATGTGCAGAAGCACAACAAGAAAATAGAGGGTGTTAACTTTTTGCAAGCGAAATTCAGCTTTATTTATTAATTTGAGTAGTCAGGGGGAGGCCTCAGAGTCGAGGAAAGCTTTGAGGAGTGAGGGTGGTTGTTTTTTGGTAGATTGTGTGAATGAGAACACTGGGGAATTTGATCCTCATTTTTGGCCTAGGAAACTTCTTTTGGTTGGTGGAAACAGGCCTGTTTCTTTTGTAGGAGGAGATATTTGTTTTGGAGCAGAAGGCAGTAGGAGAGGGCCCTTTGTGAACCCATCATGCCTTCTGCGGTGACACCTCAGGTGGCCCAGGAAACTGGAGCTGGGCCGCCGCCAGCGGAGAACACAAGCTCTACAGCGGCCACTGGAGTAGGAGGTGGTGCTGGTGGCATCTTATCCGCTATCCTCAGCCGCAATCAGCCCATCATCCGTGGTCGGGTGAGGACCTTCGAAGAGCTGCTGAAGAAATGCCTGGACAGGAAAATTCTCTACCAGGATCCTGATTTCCCTGCGAATGACAGCTCGCTCTTCTACAGCCAAAAGTTCCCAATCAACTTTGAGTGGAAGCGGCCAACGGTGAGTCAGTGATGGCGAGTGAAGCGAGCATTATCAGATCTGAAGGCTAAAGTGAGCAGGTTGATTAAGGTTGTGCAACAGGGGACACTAGACAGATAGGCCTCAAATACCCATGATTATTGTGACGCCGGCTAAATTATCTCATTTCAGAATAACAAATTTCCATAACTACAGCATCATGCAACTAATTCCACTTTAGCCAGCATTAAACTGGCATGCAGTCCAATGCCAAGCATAAGAAAGACTTAGCCCAAAGCTCCTGAAACAATATTGTCTATTAACCAAATACACTATACCTGACTTACAGTCCACAAACCACCCAGCACTAGAGTGATGGGCTCGACCAAACCCATCATTGGACTCCATTGACACTGTGCCTTAGACTGATCAGCACCAATTAAGAGATCAACACATGTCAAAGGCAATGCCATTTGTCATCTCTACATCACATGTTTAGTCAGACAAGCTCATTGGCCCTGTTTGTAGACCTATTACACCCCAGCATTACACAGACTGTACAACTCCCATCATCAGTATTCAAGGTCCAGTGACAACAACATTACAGTGGCATGCGTCAGACAACCCAACCACAGCTTGCAATACCCATGGAGAAAACTAAAACCTTGATTTTCTCAAAGCGAGAACTGGAGTTCGCTTGGTTTATGGATAATGTCACACTAGAGCAGGTTTAAGAATACATAAATCTGGGGACTACTTTAACTTGGAACTTGAGGTGGAGCAGTTATATGAAGAGGGTAAAAGTTGTGCTCCTAAGTACGGTAAATGCGCTGAGAAGGTTTGATCTGAGCTTTGGTGGTCTATCAGTAGAGCCTTTTAAAAAGGCAGTGGTAGGGAAATTAATTCTGCAGGCTCTTTATTGAGCAAAGTTGTTGGCTTTAGATCGTTGTGTTCGCTCGGACTCGCTGGAGGGCCCTCCTGGGTCTCCCAGCGAGTACAATGATACAGGCTCTCAGGCTGGAGTTGTCTCTTATCTCCTGGGCTTTGCTGGCCAGATCGCATGTGGTGTTAGTTTGTGCACGGCCTAACACATGAACTTACCAACGGCAATTTTTGTTTTTTGGGCAGTGATGCTAGACATTGGGCAGTTCGCAACTCAATTATCGAGAAATATTTTAGTGTCAGCAGAAAAAATGGTGTAGGGCTTCGGTATAGCCTTGTTTGAAGAAACTCTAAGGGCAGATACCCATATTAGGCTCTAAATGGCTGATAGACACTATCTAGCCTCCAAAAGCTCAGTGGCCCATTCTTTGGAGTTTCTACGAACAGAGACCTCATTCCCATATTTGTCCCAAGTTCCGAAAAGAGGTGGTTGAGATGCCTGTCCTTCGGCTTCGAGTAGGTTTTGACTCTGGCTGGAGAACAGCTGGTTTTAAAAATAGAGTTTTGGGTAATAATAGCTACTGTTTCTGCACTTTAAAAATGAAGTATTCTGTGTCCATTTGCTGTTAGATTGTACCCTCTTTTAAAGTGAAAGAAAAAAGATCTTACACCCTCTCTTTTTAGGGGATGGAGTTAGATCACGTAGCGAAGCCCTCTTCACTTTATTTGCAATTAACTCGTATGATTTTTTGGGTGTCAGTTGCTCAAAACATTCAACTTATACAAAAACAACAGTTTTAAAGGCTCGTATATATTGATGTGGCTTATATGTTATGGGCGATCTGTGGTATCGGAGCACAAATATTGATTCATGTGCAGTTTCTTAATCTGAATTAATTATTAATATGTTGATTTTTGTGTATTAAGGGTGTTTTATTTTTTCTGTAGGATTGCGTATTTATCTTCCTATTAAGTAATGAAATTGTAATGTATCTGTTTGAATGGTTACTGTTCTGTGTATACTCTGTTTATAAAATGAATACATTTGAATGTATTTTATTCTTTAGATACATTGTAATGTGTATATTTCTATGAGATATATGCATTGAAAATAAATATATATGGACTGACTGGCACAGATTGAAAGGTTTAAAACACCCAAAGGTATGATGCTAAGCTTCACATCAACCAACATCTGAGTCACAGGCTGCACTGCAAACATCACTCAGCTGACAGACTTCAGTTTTAGCCAACCTGGAATGGCAGATTTCACTATAGTTTTGGGCTAGCACTATCTATGCATTATTTGGATAGGTTAAACTCATCTGAACGGCATTGGGGCATTGTCTAGGATTGAAGGAAGAGATGCAGTCCAAGAGTAAATCTAGGTGGGATGCTTTGATACAGGTGAAATATTTACTGGGTCACAATGTTTTGCTCTTCAAAGAGGTGTATTTCAGCTTGTGGAGGACTTCACAAGAATCAATGCGAGACTGAATGCTTATACAAATCAAAATCAGACCGCAGTCTCTACAGCAACCAGGCATCAAGTTGATGTACTGCACAAAACCCAACAGAAGCTTCTCCGGTTCCAGAGCACTTAGCATCAGCTAGATAGGCTCTGCATCTGGTAGGCTTCACACCCACAAAAATCATCCAAACAGGACTCTTGAACAGCCATCTTTAAATTGACACATGCCACGACACTTAGCACCACACGTAGCATTCATGGTACCAAGAAAGAGACAGCCAGATTTCACAGCCATCAACCTAAGACTGCCATGCTCCACGGTACCCATTATTCGAGTAACATACCTCACAACATCCATCTTTAGACTGAGAGTCTATTCCACACCCAACATTAGAGTGACAGGCTTTGCACCAACCAACATCAGACTGAGAGACTTCACAAAACCCAGCATTAGTCTTACTGGCTTCACAACACCTAACATTAAACTCACAGACTCAACTCTTCTCAACAATAAATCACCAGATGACTCAGAGTCCAGCTTATGGATCTGAATCCATAGCACAAAATATAATGGACAGGCAATAGAATAACAAGCATCAGAATTATTTATGACACATTACCATTCACCAACCGCATCCTGACCGATTTGACATCTACCAACATAGACAGCAGCCACAAATGTCATCACACAACACTGGCAGGGTTAATAAAATTCAATACGAATCTCATGCCCTCCAAAAACATTCAGCGGAGACGTCTAAGCTAAAACACATCCTGTTGAGACAGACCGGCTTGTTAGCACCCAGCATTACAGAAGCGGCCTCCCCAATCGTCAGACCGACAGACCAACAGACACCAGAACACCCAACATCAGGCAGGCTTACTATTTGCAGTGATAGAAAAGGCGGTCTTAAACTATTGAGGGGATGTTTACGTTATTATAGAGACTTGAATACATGTACCCATGTTTAAAGGAGGGCTGAAAACAAAACATTCACAAATGAGTCTGTGAATCATTATTTTATTTGAACATTTTCTTTTGTAGTTGTTTTGAAGACCTCATGTAATACATTCTTCAACAAAATACAGTAAGAAAAAGTATGGAGCGAGGGGGAGTTTTGGGTCAGCCCCATCCATCTATAGGCTCACATATGTTTTTCATAGTTTGCCATTGCTTGCATGGGCTGTCCATCAGACCTATGGCTTTTCATTGATGAGTATTTTGTCTTATTTGTGTTCCAATTATGTTTGGTGATTTGGCATCAAGGGGCCCTTTTGTTAGACTGCAGATGGATCATAATGTTTACCTTTAAAATGAGTCCCAATGTTTGTCCTTTCATGCATTTCCTTTCCTGGCACAACAATATTTTATTTGCTGATTTATGTTTTGATTTGGAAATGCCCTTGGAATGTCTTGGCCTGTCATAAAGAGACAGTGCTATCCACTAATAGCCATCCCATGTTCATTTGTTTTACTCTGCTGTCAGGTAACATGTTGTTGTATTTAAAGGTTATTTTGTTCACGGACGAAAGACAGGAGTGTACATAGTTTTTTTTTTTTTTAAATGCAGTGAAAAATACAGACTGTTTTGGGAAAATTAGGGAGGGGCTTAGGGAGGGAGAGGCTACTACAAATACTCACACATGAAGGAGTAAGCACATGGCTATTCAAAAACGACAGTTCTAAAGTTACTAGAGCCCTCAAAGTGACAAAACAGCATTGCTTGTCCTCTAGCCCAGTCTTGTAGTAATGTAAGCACAGCACATGGCTACTCACATGTACTGCTACAAATACACATAGAAAATAATAGCGGCAGAGACTTAAAAATAACCTTATGGACATAATCTTCAATAACATAAATCCAGTTTATTAAAATGTATATATTATTTAATGTGAAAAATATATATATTTAATGAACCATCATTTTCTTATATTAAAAGTTAATAATAAACTTTACAAATACAATTTAAGTTAAAAGTTTTGTCAAAAATAAAAAATAATTTAGCACATAACTTTGAACAAAATGTAACACATTATTAAATTAATTCTTGCATATAACATAAAAGTGTTATCCCTGTTTTAAAAAAAAGGTAACCACACATTAAATATATTCCAATTAATTCTTTAACACGTTAATGTGCTATATCATTTTTATTAGTTCCATGTAATAAATCTATATCTTAAATTATTTTCCATTTTATATTAAAATATTTTTTATTAATTGTTGTAAAGAGTAATACTTTTAAGAATGTTCCCTATACTTTCTCATAAGGAGATCATTACCTACATGTAAAAAGCTACTAGTAGTGACTTGGGTGTCTCCTTCCCCTAAACTGAGGAGGGAGACATGTAAGTTTGCACCTATGTGTACATCTACCCCTGAACTGGGTAATAGCATAGAAGTGAAGATTTGCACTTATGTGCATAAGCAGACTTACATGTGAGTAAATTTACAATTTTCAGTTTGCCTTTGTGAATATCCAATATCCTCAGGAACCTTGCCAAACACAGTAATTCTGTCTGTTGTAGGTGAACTGAGTGTAGGGATTCAACATTAAAAATCCTTCACCATTGTATATAACACACTGAAATTGCCCCCTCCCCATTTTTCATTTGTTAATCACTAGGTCTTGTACCCTTTTGGCCGAAATCCTGCAGAGCCTCATGGGAAATCGTTAATCACCTTTATACATACTTTCTCTTGATGCATAATGTTGAAGTCTTGTTTTTGATAGACAGCTATCAAACAGACCGCATTCTTACAATACACTTAGAAAGGGCTTTTAGTCCACCTCTTTCCATGATTGACTTTCTTCAACAAGTCAGCCATTGACTTGAGATTTTGTCAATTACATTTGGTTCAGCCCAGTGGTGTATTCATGTCTCACCTAATGCTATTGGTTATTTAGGTATACCCTTCTGCACAGAACTGCATAATTTCTAAATATAGCCCTCACTGTCTGCTCCTGTTGGCTGATTCTCGTTTGACGTGCTGTAATGGGGGAACAACCTTTACAATGAAACTTTGACAACGCGTGCAGTTACATCGCGGATTTTACAACGAACGCGATGTAACCACGCGATGCCATTACAACGCAAGTCTTTACATCGACTTGCGCTAGATGGCGTGCTAACATTACAAATAGTGTAGTTTACTATCCCAACACCTTCCCTACTGTTAAGTGGACTGGAGTTGGAATAGTAAATTACGCTTTTCTAATGTTAGCACGCCATCTAGCGCAAGTCGATGTAAAGACTTGCGTTGTAATGGCATCGCGTGGTTACATCGGTTCGTTGTAAAAACCGCGATGTAACTGCATGCGTTGTAAACACACGCGTTGTTACGTCATACATCCGCTGTAATGTGATAATAGTATTATGTTAGTACATTAAATGCAGACCTATTGACTGTGACTTGGCTGGTTTCTCTACAAACAGGCTCTTTCCTTCAGTTCAAGGTCACTGACACGCTCCCTCAGGCAATTTGCTGAACATGCCAGCCCTTGAATCTTCAGTTTGGATTTTCAGCTGTGGCACACATGCCGTTGTGAATTGCCCTACTATCAATGTCATCTTTCAGCCATTCTCCTGTACAGCAACAGTCATTGCTCTAAACAGTAGACAATAAGGCTTAATTAATGGTTCATATACATGTTATCCCATATGAATAACACAAATCACATCTTAAAGAGTACATAATACATGTATGATACAAAAGGAAAACCATGAAGTCCGACAGCAGGAGACCCACTGCATTACATAGTCTATCATACAATGGTACCACAAACATCTAGAGACCATAACAGTCATATCTGACAACGTGAATCATTCTGAGCATTTGCATGTTTCATGAAGAGTCCTTTAATTTTGGGATAAGTTCTTGGAGTCCCCAATCATCCATGATTTGAGCTGTAATAGACCACAAGTTTGTATATTTTTCCACCATATCATTGCAGAACATCATATGTGGCGATATCCTTTCCGCAGAAAATGGATATTGCTACTTTTCTTTTGGTCAGTAGGAGGGCCTAATGCGGTAAACCTCCACAAAGCACACCAATTTCCAGTACATAACTCAGCAGGACCACAGGTGGGACAGCTCCAGCATCAAATCTAACATGTCAGCTAATATGTCCACCATCTCAGACCAGAAACTGTTGCCTACAGCACAGTTAGCCAAACAGAGAAATTCAGTCTCTGGGTGGCCACATTTCTGTCATCCAGCCTCCACACCCAAAACGGCTGAGTCTGAGTTATATCAAATCTGGTGTAAGAATGAATAGTCTGTGTCTACTGCTCTCAACATGCCCCGTGTTTGGATTCAACAGAACATCCACTGATCATCATACAAGGGCAGGTTAAGGTCCCTGTGCCAGTGCTTCCTTGCAATCATGCACCATGTTCCAGGCCCTTAGAGTAACTGCTTACAGGTACCTTACATCTTGCATTTGTGTGATTTGCAACAATATCACAAAGCTTGGTGGGTCTTCAGTAAATGATGTGTACATTGCTGCACCATGTTATGCAATCTGAATATCAAGTGCAGTGACTTAACCCCATCCCACAGTCCTCTCAGCTCAAGGAGCTACTACCCTACAACAGGTATCAGATTAGTGCCTAAAAACATTCCCTGGTCAAAGTGCAATGCGACAGAAACCACGTTTTGGCCCACTCAACCTAACGAAAACCCTGACCGGATCAATTTCTTACAGAACGAGAATGCAATTTGTCAGTGTCCCTCGCTCAATCTACCCATAAACCAAATCTACCACAATCTGCAACTTCTCAAGGTAGAAATAGAATGAGTCAAGAAGAAAGTCATCAAACCTCTACATACTCTAGAGGAACTGTACACTCCCACTACCAAGTACACACTGACTCCTCATCTAACAGAAATCGTTCCTACTACAAAAGTCTCACAACTCCCTATGACAACTGTAGTGATGAGCCAGGCACAGCGTTGTAGATTATGATGAGTTTATTTGATAAACATCTACACGGCAGACAGGAGACATGAGAAGATCTGCATCCAGCTTCAACCACCCTCCAAGCCTTTTGAATAAGGCAAAACCCAACAACAAGGCAACCAGGCAACAGTAGAACATTCTTAGAAACATTAGAACATTAGGCTGCAGCATAAGGCCACAGCATGAAGAAAGCTAAGGAAGAGAATCCAACATACCCTCCTTTCTCAATAAACACAAAAGCAAACAAAAATAAGATTTTTTTTTTTTTAAACAACATATCTTAAGAATAAAAGAAGTACAGCATATCAGAAGATCACAGTCGATATCTACTGGGAATGACCCTCAATCTTGTGCTTCTCCTACTAGAAGCTTGGGAGGGCACAGAAACATCATGACTTAGAGAAGAGTCAGCATCAACAAGTAGTTTATTTTTGACTTTAACAATCTTACCCACATTCCACATTTTCCTCCTTCAACCTGGACAGCATTCCTTCCTAACTTAATTACAGTAATGGGAGCACCAAACGTGTTGTGTCCTTTTTTAACGTGTAGGAGCCTTTACACACACCAAATCTCCCTCAACCACAGGGATAGTTTTAACAGCTCTCTTCTTATCATATCAAGTTTTTTGTTTGGATTTTGAGATAGAGAAATTTTTCTCTGGCTAGATCCGTAAGACCTTCGACATCAGAAATGATCTTAAACCATTTGTTCATCCAGGCAGGCTTAAAGCTAGTGTTGGCTCTCCTTCCTCTTAACAGATCTAAGAGAGATACTTTGGTCGTAGAATGGGGAATTGTGCTATAGAACCAAACCATGCTGTTAAGGGACTTAACCACATCATGGTTACCTGATTTCGCCCATTTGATACAATCACCAACAACTCTGTTAAAGCGCTCAACGAGGCTGTTAGACTGGGGGTGATATAGAGAGCTCTTCACATGATTAATATTGCTGGACTGTAGAAATGACTGGAAACTGGCACTAATGAATTGTGTCCCATTGTCTGTGACCATGGTTTAAGGAAACCCTTCCCTCATAAAAACTTCTTTAAGAAAAGAAATAACTATAGCAGAGGAGGGATCTCTTACTAGTTTAATCTCTGGCCACTTTGACCCATAGTCAATAAGTGCCAAAATGAATCGACAACCACCAGGTAAGTTTTCAAATGGACCCATAATATCTAACCCTAGTTTGTTCAAAGGTACAGAAGGGTACTCGATAGGAAGAAGAGGTAGACACTTTCAAACCTTTAACAGCAGTACGGCACACAACTAGGCCTGGGCGAAGCACTACGCTACGCTCGCGTAGTTTGTGAAGTTCGCGCTACTTCGCACTACGCGAACTGCACGTAGCACAGTGCGAACACGCGTAGCGTAGTGTTGCGGTCATTTTTTGCTTGCTCGCGGTCCTCAACGTCAAGTTGGCGACCGCGAGCAAGCAAAATGACATCCCGGCGAGACTTTTTCCTTGTTCGCGATCGCGAGCATGGAAAATAAACCTCCCGGCGAGATTCCCAACGCGAGGAGGTCAGGTTTCTCATTGCGAGGGGTCGCGTATGCTCGCGACCGCTCGCGATGAGAAACTACCAGTTCGCGTTGAGAAAACTGCCGCTCGAGGAAAAATCTACTCGAGCAGCAGAAAACTACAGCTCGCACTGTGCAAGATGCCATTTTCAATGATTGCACAGTGCGGACAAGCAACCGGCACTGTGCAATCATTGAAAACAACATCTTGCACAGTGCGAACATGTTACTACGCAGTTCGCGAAGTGCTACGCGTAGTTCGCGTAGTGCGAACTTCACTTTGCGTAGCTTCGCGAAGTGCTACTTCGCGAACTACGCCCACCCTTACACACAACACACATGTCAACAGCATAATTGATTTCGGCATCCCTAGAGGGCCACCGGAAAAATTATCGTATGCGTCGTTTAGGGACGGTAGAACCCAAATGACCATCATCAAGACTCTAAGACTCTGTGGGGGAATAAGCTTGTCAGATCGCAGCAAAACTCCACCTTCTAAAGATATCTCAGACTCAATCTTCCAAAAAGGTTGAAGACATGGAGAAAGGACACCTTCTCTGGGCCACCCACACTTAGCAAACTCGCACACTTGCTGCAAAACTTCATCAGCACTAAGAGCTTTCGACCAGTTCTCTTCAGTGCCAAGGTCATGTTCTTGTAGATTGAGAAAGGCTACAAAACATTCATCAGAATCTTCCTCATCCTGAAAATCATGTTCCCCATCAATATTTTTCACAGGAAAGCGAGATAAAAAAATTAGGCCTGATGTTTCTACCCCCGGAAACATGGGTGACATCGAATTGGTACTGCATAAAATTAGACACCATCCGGACAATCCTGGGGGAACAGCACTTACTGGTGCTAGAACCAAGAATACTGATCAAGGGCTTATGGTCAGTTCTCAATAGGAAACGTCTACCCCAGACATATGGGCAAAACTTTTCAATTGCCCACAGACAGGATAGAAGTTCCTTCTCAATGACGGAGTACTGTAGCTCTCTGTCCCTTAAAACTCTAGAGGCAAATGCGATGGTATTCTCGTCATTGCGTGCATTTTGGGTTAATACAGCGCCCAACCCAACTTGGCTGGCGTCGACTGTAATGCACGTGGGTAATTCAGGATCATAGGGTTTAAGTGCTCCACTGTTACTAAGACCTTCTTTCACACATTGGAGAGCAGACGCACACTCATCAGACCAACTAAACACAACACCTTTTCTGAGAAGGGAGCTAATGAGTCATACAATGGTGGCATAGTTGGAAATAAATTTGGAATAGTATTCCAAAAGACCAAGCAAAGACTTGACTCCTGTCTTGTCAACGGGTGCAGAAACATGAGTGATGGCATCTAAAAGCCCTTTCCTGAGTCTAATACCATCACCAGAAAAGAGATGACCGAGATACTCAATCTCCTCACTGAGAAATTTACACTACTCTGATTTGACCACTATACCATGCTCTTTGAAAATCTCCAACACCTTGCTGAGTAAGGAGTCATGTGATGAGACCTCTTTGGAATGAATCAGAACGTCATCTTGAAATACAAGAACTCCCTCAATGCCACCAAGTAAATTCTGCATGACACGTTGGAATACAGAGGCAGCGGAGGCTAACCTGAAGGGCATCCGCTTGTACTGAAATGTGCCCAGGGGTGACACAAACGCTGTGAGAGGACGTCAGTCGGGATGCAACTCTATTTGATGATAGGCACTAGCCAGATCTAACTTGGAGAAGTACCTTGAGCCTCTGACACATGCAAAAAGGTCACAAATCTTGGGTAGAGGGTGAGAGTCAATGCAAATCTCTTTATTTAAGGACCTCAAGTCTACACAAACATGTAGCTTCCCGCACCTCTTGCGTGCAACGACCAAAGGCGAAGCCAGAGAGAGGACTCTGTCGGCTCGATAATGCCTTGGTCGCATAAAGACTTGAGTTCTTTTTCAAGATCGTCCCTGACACTGAAAGGTGCACCTCTTAGCTTGTGCTTAACGGGAAGTGCTCCATCTTTCACAATGATCTTGTGTTTGAACCCCCGTACCATTCTGAAACCATCACCAAAAACAGATGGAAATCTTTCATTACATTTACATTTTTGGTGCTCCCCCGATATGACAAGAACTTATTCTTTTGAACCTGGCTTTAGAATTATGCCGAATAATCCTTGATAGTACCAGCCTAGAATGTTCAACCCCTTAATAGCAACATAGAATTTACCTCTAATTTTTCTTCCCTTGAAAATCAACACATCTTCAATGTACCCTAATAGTTTGATTCTTCGTCCCTCATATGAAACAGTGGAGCGATCAGGAGGTTCGAGAGGTCTGTCTCCCCTTGTTTCATAGAACAGTTTCTACGTTATTATTGTGATTCTGGTGCCAGAATCGACTAGTAAATTTAAAGGCTTATCACCAACGTAGACCCCAACAATAGGATCGAGACAGTTAGATTGGATCTCCTTCTACTGGTTCCGAATAATATACATCAGTAACCACAGAGACCACGTCAGAGTCAGACTTGTGATCCGATTCTAGCACACACGCAACTGTTTTTTTCCGATTTTTCATTTTTAAGCATACCTTGGCAAAGTGCCCTACTTTTTTACAATAATTGCAAACAACGTTGGCACCCGGACACTTCCCACCCTTTTGATGAGACGGATTACCACACGGATAACACATTTGTTTAGTATTGGAATAATCTGACAAATTCAGGCAACAGTAGAACATTCTTTGAAGAATAACGAAAATCATTTTGTTTACCCTTAGTATTAGCTATAACAACATTTACATAATCAAGAGTTTTGTCTTCTAATTCTTTCAGCGAAATTTGGGAAGTTTCAATACATTTTGCTATTTTGATTGTTTCACCAGAGTAGGATTACTAAGAGACAACAACTTCTGACGATGTGTTTGTCCTTGCACTGACATACAAATTGGTCTCTGATTAACTAATCTGTAAATGTTTCAAATTGACAAATAGAGGCCAGTCTGCGGAGCACAGAAATGTATGCATCTACATCTTCTCCCTCACCTTGATGTCTCTTAAAAACTTTGTGACGTAAGACAATGAGACTCGGTTGTTTATCGAATCTTATTTTGAGTTTTGTTATGGTGTCTTGATAGTTGTCAATGTCATTCTCTGGAAGGTGAGAAATTTCAGGAAGGCGCTTAAAGATGGACCTACCCTCAAACCCAAAGGAATGGAGAAGTAGACATTTTTTCCGCTCACTGCTGATTCTGGAAATGCCTATTGCTCCGAGATAGGTTTTGAAAGCATCAAACCAAATCTCCCATCGAACAGGAGCTTTTCCTGGAGATTCCAGGAATGAAGGAGGAGGAGCAACAGATTGCACTGTCAAGAAGATAACAAAACAAAAAAAAGAAATGGGATGTAGCAAGATAGAAAAGATAATGGAAAAACTGCAAATGACAGACCATGCAGGAGAGGAAGAGAAAACACAAGAAAGAGACACGTAAACATGTAAACACAGTACTAAAAAGATGTGTGAAACAGTAGTGTACAGATCAGTGTTGAGAACCGCTGTGCAAAAACGAGGTGTGCAAATCACAGATTGAATATCCGCACGTAAAGTAGTAAAATGATGGTCGAAATGGTGTGCAAATCACCGCTTTGGGATCCGCTTGTGTAATCCTCCAATACAATGTTTAAATAACAGTTGTAATAATGCCAACAAAATACAGAAAGAAAAAAAAATGAGGAATATACCAAACACTGTGACTGGTTTGGCCTGAGGCACAAGAAACTAGAGTTCGAAACTGTATTTAAATACAAAGGTGTGCCAATCACCGTGACTGTCTTGGCATGAGACACAGTATGTAAATGTTTTCAAAAACAAAGGTGTGCCAATCACCGTGACTTGCTTAGTATGAGACACAGGATGTACCTGTAATGGTGTGTGGATCACCGTAATTGGGCCCACAGTGATGTGCTGTAGAAGAATATAGCACTTCCCTGTACTTCTATTAGACAAAAATAACACGGGAGAAAAGACGTGCCGATCGTCGTGACTGGCTATTGAAGATTTGACGCGCAGGCTGAATTGATAGCGTTGCCAAGAGGCGGTGAACTATGACGTCAGAATAGTAATGGCCGACAGGCTCAGCTGTAGTCATGCGTTAGGTGTCTATGGATACGGGCATGCAAAGTCAGGCAGATTACGGCCTACCGGTGAGCGTGCGCACGGATGCGGACAGGCAAAGTCAGGCAGAATAGGGCCTACCACTGAGCGTGCGCACGACAAGCACGTCAGGCAGTAATAGGCAACACGGGGAGGCCCAAATAATACGCAGGTCCGATGCGCAACAGCAGATGACCCCACAGCTGTTCATGCATTAGACTGAGAGGGGAAGTCCGAACTCAGCAGCAAAGAAGGGCGAAGCACAAGTTACTTGTCACAGACAACACATGCTTTGGTGTGCATAAAGGAAGCCCGGATGCAGCGTATCGAGAGAAATGTCCGAAGAAGCGCCCATAACAATGAAAACAAACTGTCTTACCGCCGAAGACGGTAGGAGTCTTCACTTTTCTTATAAAATGAGGTTTTGAAGAATGCACACGTAGGTTCAGCGTGTTGCCGTGTAGCCAGGTCGTCGCCACAGTTTTGTAGTGATGAGCCAGGTACAGCGTTGTAGATTATGATGAGTTTATTTGATAAACAGTTACACGGCAGACAGGAGACATGAGAAGATCTGTATCCAGCTTCAACCGCCCTCCAAGTCTTTTGAATAAGGCAAAACCCAACAACAAGGCAAGCAGGCAACAGTAGAATATTCTTAGAAGCATTAGAACATTAGGCTGCAGCATAAGGCCACAGCATGATGAAAGCTATGGGAGAGAATACAACAACAGGCTTCACCGGCCAAGAAGAACGAAAAATCACTTCTCACAAGAAGAGGTACACTCTGTTTATATACCATTAAGAAGCACAGAAACCCCAGCTTGACACTACATCCAACATCACAATCATCAAGACTTCCTGCTACAAAAACGAAGATACAACCCTCTTCATGCCAATCACACCAACCTGATCCCGATTGCAACAAACACATTGTCCGCCACAGTAACTCAGAAAACCGTAACAAACCTGAAATGCATACTGCACAATTGCAGATCAGCTGCAAAACACACAACTGACATAGCAGATGTGATCCTTGTGCACAATCTGGACATTCTCTTTCTAACCAAAACTTGGCTCAACCCAATGGCTACTCCAATACTGGACCTTCTAATTCCCCCGTATTATTCCATTTTACCTCAAGACTCCAAATTGAAGCAGGGGATAGGTCTCTCTATAATCTACAGCAACTCCCTAACAGTAAACTTACTGTCACTTGAACAGACGCCATCTCTTGAACTCTTGAGAGCTGAAATCAAGCTGGCAAAGAAACTACTAGCAAAAACACTCCTTGTATATCATCCACCTGGGAGTGACACAATCCTCCTTGAGCAACTTAAGGGAACAATCACAATCAAAGTTACCCCACTCTCTAAGACAATACTACTAGGAGATTTCAACCTGCATTGGAACAATAACAAAGACCCCACAGTGGCAGCACTCAGTAATCTTCTTCAGGACTTTTACATGATTCAAACATGCGAGGGACCAACTCACAACAAAGGGGCTACACTTGAGCTCATCATCGCTAAACAGGGATCCGTAAACATGCTAGATATCACCCTGACAGACTGGTCAGATCACTGTCAAATTCTTTTTGAAATATTCACACAAGAACCAAAAATCAAGGATCAAACAAGAAGAAATAAAACTTGGGAGAAGGATTACAGCCGTGTAAACCGAACTGAACTGGTGGATCTATGCCAAACCCCCTTGGCGCTCCCGACCGCCTGACATCTGTTTAAGATCTGACATATCTCTACAACAGCAGTATGACCGACATAGCTCGGAAGGTGGCTCCTTTAAATTTAAAAAGGCAAAGGAAAAAAACTCTAGTACAGTGGTTCAATCAAAATATTAACAATGGAAGAAGAGAACTATGACATCTGGAACGTCTATGGAGGAAGGACCCAAACACAGCCTTTCTCCAACAATTGAGAAGGCACAGAATCTCATACCAAAAGGCTATCTAGAAAGCCAAAACAACTGCGATTAGAACACAACTTGACAGAGCGGAGAACAGGCATTGAAAACGTATTGATATATAATAAAACGAGAATTAGAAAACCTGCAGAACCCAAGATAGAAAACGACCCACAGGATATCTGCAATTCCTTCACAACATTCTTTAAAGAGAAAATTGCAACCATAAGCAACCCTATCGCCTGCCAACCTAGTGCCCAACCTAGGAAATCCATCTTCCCTACTGTCACAGTGTACAGTAAGGTCACAGACCCTCACACCCCATTTGCCCCAAGAAAAAAATGGAGCCTTCTGGAACGGTTTGAGATCTCTATTTGAGAGGGAAATCCAGAATACCATTCAGTCAATGAAACCCATAAAACACTTTGACATGGACAAAGAAATCCACCATTCCATCACTCCCCTACAGATAAAAATTGTGAACATATCTCTCCAACAAGTATCCCTCTCAGAAGGCTTGAAGATTGGCCAAGTATCTCCCTTACAAAAAAAAACAAGCACATACCACAAAGACTTAAACAACTTCAGACCAGTATCCTATCTGCCTTTCCTGGCTAATTTGGTTGAAAAATGTGTCCACGATAAGCTTTGTGAACACATTAGGAATTTTGACTTATTAGTATCAGGTTTCAGACCGGGTCATAACACTGAGGTCACCATTCTAAACATACTTGATATACAAACATCACTTGACCAAAACTAATCCTGTCTCCTTATACTTCTGGATCTATCAGCAGCAATCGACACGGTCAGCCATAAACGACTCAGAGGAACTCTTGAATTCAGAATGGGCCTACCAGGAGCAGTCCTTAACTGGTTGACCTCCTTCTTGCAGAACCGATCACACAGAGTGAAAATTGGCAACACCCTATCTTACGTAGTGGACTTTGACAGGGGTGTTCCACAAGGATCTACAATTTCACCAATGCTGTTCAATCTATACATTTATCCACTCACAGAAATTCTGAAACAATCAAAAGTCTCGTACCACATGTATGCTGATGATACGCAATTTTACATCAGACTCTCCCCTCAAAAGAATATCTGGAGACTGGATGACACCCTAAGGGAAACACAGGACTGGCTGACACATCATCTAGAACTTAATCAGCTGAAAAACAAATGTGTTCTCTTCACCCCACCCCTTAGAACCCAACAACCTCAACTATGGTCTTATAACCTCAATTCGCTAAACTGCACCCCAACCATCTGCGACTCCATAAAATTAGGAGGCATCACACTAAACTCTAATCTTTACATGCAAGCTCACATACAAGCAACAACCAGAAGCACTAACCGACACTTAAACCTCCTAAGGAAAATAAAATACTTCATACTGCTTGGAGACCTCAAAAAGGCAGTCAAATCTCTAGTGCTATCAAGACTTGAGTATGGCAATGCCACACTCATAATTATTCCCAAAGCCAAATAACCGCATAAGGCACCAAAGCACACACAGTCCAATTAGTATCTCTTAATCTTGGCTTTGTTTGATGTTAAGTTTTAAGTGGTCGATTGAGGTCCCAACAAAAACGGTACAGGTTTTCTTGTTTATTACCGGAGCACTTCTCAATACATAATTTATCGCGAAAACAGCAGACACTAATTGGGCTGTGTTTGCTTTGGTGCCTTATGTTTTTTTTCTTTTTTTTGTCCTCATTTAGCCTAAATAAGTGAGCAATCTTAAAGCAAACCAAGGTTTATTTAAGGATTTCCGTATAATTGTATCCTCAAGTCATTGGGCCGCCTGGGGATCTGACTAAACCAGTTGCCAAGATTTTGAAGGTGATTAGTGGTACAAGTAGCGAGTGGAAACCTTTCACAATTACAAGATAGAAACACTATATCCCCTCTCACTTATTTAATAATCATTGTGCTTTTATATGTGGCAAGACAAGTAGCAAAACAAGTTATCAGATCGTATTCTCCCAATCAACCCAATTCCTCCATATTTTACATTTTTTCTTTGATGAACTAGCCATTTCTATTTTATGAATACGCCTAACCGAAGCCACCCAATCTAATACTACTGGTGATTGTGGTAAAATCCATTTTAGGCAAATTTCCTGTCTAACTAGATGAACCAGCAAAAATAATAAAGAAGCCTGTGACTTAGAAAATTATAACAACTACCCTCCTCTTGTAAGACCCAAAATATAACCAGACTTAAGCTTACCTTGATTTCTCGCCCCAGAACCTCCGAAACAGTCTTGCCAGAAGTCCTGTATAGAAGGACACTGCCAAAACATATGCCGACCATCCGCATCCTCAGGTTCGCACTTCGGACAAGCCGTTCGATGGGCACCTCACAATTTAGCAAATTTCTTTGGAGACCAGTATGCCCTATGAAGTGTGAACAAATGGTTCCTCTTGAGATAGGCAGCTTTAACCACATTCCAAAGAGTGCGCATTGATACTTGCCATAGGTGTGGTCGATGGCAGGTCTCTTCCCCAAGACTCCTCCATAGGTACTGAAGGCGGTTCACTCTTGATTAAAAGTAAGGCTCCCGGTTTTCCGTTTAAAAAGATTTTTACATATAAATACAGACTAAAAACAAGTTTTTCTTTATCTGTATTTATATATAAAAACAGGAAAATACTAGTACATTTTGCGTAGCTGCCGTGCTCCAGCAGACCAGCCTACAGTAACAACGCTTTTGCTGATGCCCCAGCTCCGCTTCGCCCCTCGAGTGAGGTCTTCATTGACGTCAGTAAAATCACACCCCCAACCATCTGGTGTCTCCCCCTCCTTAGAGGGTTAAGATGTGTCAGCCCAGGGTAGAGATAGCTTCCTGGGCAAACACACAGCCGCACCCTAGTACTTCACAGGTCTTTGAAAGACCAATTACTTGTTAATGAAAACCTGCCAACCTTATAACGAGTGCCTGAGGTGCCCTAGGGGCACACCACTCACAATCTAATGCAAAACAGAGGCAGAGCATCCTTGCAAAGCAGGAACACTAGGCCTGACAAGGGTTAGGGCACCCGAGTCTCAGGGCACAGTGACTCCCGGGTCTGTCGTGGCCAGGAGTCCTCAGGATCGCACGTTGCTCAGTATGGTCCACCTCTCGACACCACCACGGTCTGACTGTAGAAATACACAGACTCCATGGGGTGGTCAAGCGGGGGAAGGGAAGGAAGGGTTCAGCGGGGAGGGAGACCTGGAATACAACAAAACAATATATATATATCAACACAAATATCATTCACATTTCTTCCTACCCTACCCTGACCCTTCTCCAGAATGCTACACTACACATCTAGAATGAGGTACCTGTAAAGAAAAATATCCTCTTTTCTGGATCCTCGTAAATGTGGGCTCATCTAATGAGGGCGGCAAGATCTATTGAGAAATACCTTGATTAGAAAAACACTTCAGAGGTTGTATCGTTTGAGGTTACCTTATACCCTGGAGCTCTGTACATATCTATTAGTCTTGTAGGCTTCGACAGGGGGTGAAGAAGAACTATTCGGGATGTTCTCACTCAATTCCCCTGCTACTGCACATAGAAAGAAAACCAGAATAAATCCACTCAGAGAGGATTATGTGTCAATCATATACCGGAAACATTTTGAACTGTGAACCCGCCAATACGTCTTGGGATTTCCTTTGAGGTGATTTGGCACCTGTTTAGCAATGAAGGAACAGCATGGGGAGGGGAACAACCATCCTTTGTGTATTCAGGACCATTCTCCCTGCTAATGCTGCAACATAGACTTCACACCATGCCTCTTGGAGGTGATCACCGCTCACTGCTCCAAGCGTTTTCACTAGGTTTCCAAAACAAACAATAAATTGTCTCCCCTGCCAAGGGAGTAAGCAAGGGATTTCCTTTGCCCCTTTCTTGGTCGCGGTATCGTTTTCCCTGCAAGAGCCTAGGGGCTCACCAACAGGGAAAGCGCTAGTCAGAGAGATTAGTTCCTCTCAATTCTGAGAATCTTGGCATTTGACAAGTTTTGGTACCCCGTCAAGCTAGAGGAGCCAGCGCATGTACCTGATTTGTCTTCGGATAATAAGTGGTTTCCGTGAGAACGGTTTGCTTCACATGGAACTGGATAAGGTTCCGCCAACGGAGCAAACCAATACAAGAACGGACCCCCGCCTGTTGCCACCACAAGGGACGAGCCTCTCACCGTGTAATCCCTGGAACGCTGAAGTAAAAGTCGGTGCTCACAGCACCCTTACCGCATCCTTCGCTCTAGAGCCTCCGTCGGATTCAAAGTACAGCTGCCTCGGAACGGCTTAAGACGCTACTCGCCGCGCATGCGTCATGACGATTGACGTCCTGACGCGGAGGCTCACGGGTTTTGTGGTCTTCTCGGCGGCTGCTTGCGGGTGGTGCGCCGTGTCAGTGTTCGCCGGGCGCCCCTCTTGTGAGCTGCGACAGTACATCCCTCCCCCGAAGAACACTGACAGAGGCACGCCTTGTTAGGGTAGCGTTTGTGGAACTGTTCGACGAAGCGGGGAGCATGTACTCCACTCGCGGGTTCCCAGGTATTTTCTTCATCCCCGTATCCCTTCCAAGCTATCAAATAACATAATTTAGTTCGGTATATTTTGGAATCAAGGATACCCCTCACTTCGTATTCCAAGTTCTCATCCACCAACACTGGAGGCAACCCTCCCCTAGAGGATGCCCGGGCAGGTTTAAACAATGAGACGTGAAAGGCCGGATGGATCCTCAATGAGGAGGGTAAGGCCACCTTAACTGCTACGGGGTTGATTAGCTTTGTGACCTTGTAGGGACCGATGTACTTGGGGTTGAAGATGCTATATCTCTTAAACCTGAGATTCTTGTTGGATACCCATGCATAATCCCCCACTTTATATACAGGTCCAGGACGCCTATGTCTGTCTGCGCACGCTTTGTATCGTTTTTTTGCTTCCCTCAACTGGTTCTGTGTGTTCCTCAAGATCTTTTGAATGTGAAGAACCCTCTGTCTTACATCGCGGACTAACTCAGTTCTAACCGGATGTAAGAAAGAATGGAACAGTGGGTGAAATCCGTAAGAACAGAAAAAAGGGGAGTGTTTTGTGGAGTTATGTGTCGCGCTGTTATAGGCGATTTCGGCCAGCCATAATCTGTCTACCCAATCTTCCTTTGTGTTGTCTACATAGCACCTGAGGTTTTGTTTTAGTGTTTGATTTACCCTCTCGGTTTGCCCATCAGTTTGCGGGTGAAAGCTAGTAGACAGATTAGGTTGGATCCGTAGAGCAACACACCACGTCTACCAAAACTTGGCGGTGAATTGAGGTCCTCTGTCTGAAACCACCACTCGTGGTAATCCGTGCAGACGTACTACATGTATCAACAGGAGTTGAGCCAACTGGCACACTGAGGGTACTGCTTTACATGCAATAAAATGGGCCATCTTCGTTAGATGGTCAACTACTACCAGGATAGTAGTGTGTCCTTTGTCTGGTGGCATTCCAACAATGAAATCCAAGGAGATGTTTTCCCATGGAAGTACCGGGGTTGGCAAGGGGTGTAGTAGCCCCGCTGGTCGGGCGTGTGAGGTTTTCATCCGATTACATGTTACACACTCCGTGACCCACTTGCGGATGTCAGGTCTTACCGTAGGCCACCAGAATTGGCGCATCACCCGCTCTATGGTTTTATCTACTCCGTTGTGTCCGGCACTTGGGAGGGTATGACACCAGGTGAACACCTGTTTTCTTAAAGAGACAAGGGGGATTAATAGCAGATTCCCTCGTACGGGAAGACCATCCTTAACTGTCCATTCGAGGTGTCTGGCTAGCCACGTTCTCCAGGTGCTGGTGCAAATACTCCCTACCACACTGGTGAGGAAGGGTTCTGGAACGGTGGCGCATATTACGCGTTGTGGCGCGATGATGGCTCTTTCTTCTGGTTCCTCCAGAACGGGACTGTATGTTTGGCGGGTTAAGGCGTCGGCCTTTTTGTTGTCCTTACCCGGCCTATAAGTGACCAGGAAATTATATTCAGCGAAAATTAGGGTCCATCGCAGTTGTCGTGGGGACAGGTGACGGGCGGCCGTCATAAACTGGAGGTTACGATGGTCTGTATATATGGTAATTATGTGTCTAGCCCCCTTCAAAAAATGCCGCCACTCCTGAAAGGCATCTTTAATAGCTAGGAGCTCCTTTTCAGCTATAGTATAGTTATGTTCGGCGGGGTTGAATTTCCTTGAACGATAGGCTACCGGGTGGAGCTGGCCCGTGTCCGGATTACGTTGCGATAGCACCGCTCCTGTTGCGTGGTTGGATGCGTCCGCTTTCACCACATACGGGAGATTTGGATCCGCATGCACTAACACTGGAGCGGAGGTAAATGCTTCTTTTAGTTCTTCAAACCCTTTTTGTGCCTCCTCAGTCCAGCGGAAGGTAACCTTCTTTTGTAGCAAACGTGTGAGGGGAGCCACCAAGGAAGAGAAGTGCCAAATGAACCGGCGGTAAAAGTTGCCAAATCCTAAAAAGCACTGAATGTCTCTCATGTTAGCCGGGGTAGGCCAATCTTTGACCGCTGCGATCTTTCTTTCTGCCATTTCCTGTCCTCTGGGCGTAAGCATCACCCCCAGGAATTCCACTGTGGTTACTCCAAACTCGCATTTGCTGATTTTGCAAAAGAGTTGATGTTATTGCAGGGTCTGGAGAAGAGTATGCACGTGGCGTGTGTGGCTTGCAATGGAAGATGAGTAGATCAGTATATCGTCGATATATACGACCACAAAACGATCCAAGTATTCGCGCAACACATCATTCAAAAAGATTTGAAACGCTGCGGGGCGTTACACAGCCCAAAGGGCATAACGAGGTACTCATACAGGCTGTATCTTGTTTTGAACGCCGTCTTCCACTCGTCTCCCTTGCGCATCCTGACTAGATGGTACGCTCCCTTTAGATCCAGACGAGTATATATGACCGCTCCTTTCACTTGCTCCAATAAAACCGGGATTAGGGGCAAGGGGTACCATTTTTTTACGGTAATGGCGTTTAACGCCCTGAAATCAATGCAAGCCCGTAAGTCGCCGTTGGCTTTTGGTATAAAGAATAGTGGGGAAGCCGCAGGAGACTTGGAGTTGCAAATAAATCCTAGCGCCAGATATTTATCCAAATAAGCCCTAAGGTGAGTGTTCTCCGGTTCCGTCAATGCATATACTCGTCCGAATGGAACAACTGCCCCTGGGATCAGGTCTATTTGGCAATCGTATTGCCTATGCGGTGGAAGGGTTTCCGCCTTGACCTCACTGAATACTTCGGCGTAATCCGAATAGCTACTGGGGAGAATGACGGAATGTTCTGCGGCTGTAGCTATATGATGCCTGGCCGCCATTGCTTGTGATGAGCTCACCATTGGGGGGAACACACTGCGTTTTGCAATATGCCGAGTTATACCGCAGGGATTTTTCAATTCAATCCACCTGGGGGTTGTGCAACTGCAACCATGGTAATCCCAAAATGACTCCGTATTGCGGAGCTCGGATTATGTTAAATGTGAGCTTTTCCCAATGGTCGATGCCTTGACGCATTTCCAGGAGTTCCGTTTGGTATTGAATTGGTCCTGCTTCCAGACACCTCCCGTCGACAGCGAATACTTTTTCTGGTATATCTTTAGTCTGCAATACCACTCCTAGCCTCGATGCTTGTCCTTGATCCATAAAGCATCCGGTTGCGCCGGAGTCCAGCATGGCCGGGACTAGGCACCACTCCCCTCCTATAAACAGGGAGAGGTCTATCACAAAATGTTGGCTGGGACCCCTGGTGTCACCACTCAACGAAGGGATGTAGGTCGGGCTTGAAGAACTCCCTCCATTTTTCCTCAAGCGTGATCGTTTCCCGCCAAGGACCCCGAGGTCACTGCCAGTTGTTTCTGTGAATCCGGGCGGGGATACTTTGTTCATAGGGTGCACTCCTTAATAAAGTGGCCCTTCTTTCGACAATATATACACAGGCCGTTCTTACGCCGATATTCCCTTTCTTCCTGGGTGAGAGTGGACCGACCTGCTCCTGCTCCTATCTCCATTGGCTCGGCATTGGCCGTGGCGGAGCTACTAGGGGTTTTTGACTGCTCCCAACGCCATGAGGATCGCTCCTTCCGTTTGCTTTCTCGTCTTCGTTCGCTGAGACGGTGATCCAATCTTAGGACTAGGTTTATGAGATCTTCACAGTTCGCCAGTTGTGGTTCGATCTGGGCTAACACGTCTTTCATTTCTTCTCTAAGACCGCGATGAAAGATGGCCACCTGTTTGGCTTCAGGCCACTCGGTTTCGGCCACCAGTCGGCGGAAATCATTCAAATAAGCAATGAGTTCACGGTTCCCCTGGCGCAGTTCTATCAAATCCTTGTCTGCTGACAGCGTGTCTGTCCGACGATTGAATGTTCTTTCAAAGTCTTTAATGAACATGTCCCAATCATATAATAACGGGTCGTCTCGTTTAACTAAGGGGACAGCCCATTGAGCAGCGTCTCCATCTAGATAGGAAACCAAAAAGGCTACCCGTGCGTGGTTGGTACTGAACGCCTTAGGTTTACATGAGAAATGCAAGAGGATTTGTGTAAGGAACACCTGGACCTTACTACTCTCACCATGAAAGCGTTCTGGAGTGGCTAATGGGTCGGGCGTAGGTATCTCTATCACCAAAGGGGGGGGAGAAGAGGTGAGGTGTGTGCCTGCATTGAAGGGGTTCCTTTGCATCCTCTCTACAGTGGCTCTTAAGGTAACTGTTTCTGCCCGAGAAGCTGCCAATTCTACCTGTACGATCTGTAAGGCAGCAACTACGTCCTCCAAGGTGGCCATGTCAACGTGCAACCGGGAGGAGTATAATCCGTGGGCCGTTTACTCTGTCGTGGCCAGGAGTCCTCAGGATCGCACTTTGCTCAGTATGGTCCACCTCTCGACACCACCACGGTCTGACTGTAGAAATACACCGACTCCATGGAGTGGTCAAGCGGGGGAAGGGAAGGAAGGGGACAGTGGGGAGGGAGACCTGGAAGACAACAAAACAATATATATATATATCAACACAAATATCATTCACATTTCTTCCTATCCTACCCTGACCCTTCTCCAGAATGCTACACTACACATCTAGAATGAGGTACCTGTAACGAAAAATATCCTCTTTTCTGGATCCTCGTAAATGTGAGCTCATCTAATGAGGGCGGCAAGATCTATTGAGAAATACCTTGATTAGAAAAACACTTCAGAGGTTGTATCGTTTGAGGTTACCTTATACCCTGGAGCTCTGTACATACCCCTCTATTAGTCCTGTAGGCTTTGACAGGGGGTGAAGAAGAACTATTTGGGATGTTCTCACTCAATTCCCCTGCTACTGCACATAGAAAGAAAACCAGAATGAATCCACTCTGAGAGGATTATGTGTCAATCATATACCAGAAACAATTTGAACTGTGAACCCCCAATATGTCTTGGGATTTCCTTTGAGGTGATTTGGCACCTGTTTAGCAATGAAGCAACAGCATGGGGAGGGGAACAACCATCCTTTGTGTATTCAGGACCGTTCTCCCTGCTAATGCTGCAACATAGACTTCACACCATGCCTCTTGGAGGTGATCACCGCTCACTGCTCCAAGCGTTTTCACTAGGATTCCAAAACAAACAATAAATTGTCTCCCCTGCCAAGGGAGTAAGCAAGGGATTTCCTTCGCCCCTTTCTTGGTCGCGGTATCGTTTTCCCTGCAAGAGCCTAGGGGCTCACCAACAGGGAAAGCGCTAGTCAGAGAGATTAGTTCCTCTCAATTCTGAGAATCTTGGCATTTGATAAGTTTTGGTACCCCGTCAAGCTAGAGGAGCCAGCGCGTGTACCTGATTTGTCTTCGGGTAATAAGTGGTTTCCGTGAGAACGGTTTGCTCCGCATGGAACTGGATAAGGTTCCGCCAACGGAGCAAACCAATACAAGAATGGACCCCCACCTGTTGCCACCACAAGGGAAGAGCCTCTCACCGTGTAGTCCCTGGAACGCTGAAGCAAAAGTCGGTGCTCGCAGCACCCTTACCGCATCCTTCGCTCTAGAGGCTCCGTCGGATTCAAAGTAAACGACAGCGTACAGCTAACTCGGAACGGCTTAAGACGCTACTCGCCGCGCATGCGTCATGACGATTGACGTCCTGACGCGGAGGCTCACGGGATTTGTGGTCTTCTCGGCGGCTGCTTCCGGGTGGTGCACCGCGTCAGTGTTCGCCGGGCGCCCCTCTTGTGAGCTGCGACAGGTTCTGGGCCCACTGGCCGCACTCAGGGTATGCTTTCTCGCCAATCCCTTCCCAGCTGTGTGATAGGAGAACCCCTGGGGTTTGACACACAGAAAGCACAAACAGAACACGGTTCTGGCCAGGGCTACAGTCCATGCATCGCGGTCACCCAGGGGGATGCTTGTTCATCCTAGAAAGTGAAATAACCCGTTGCTGGTCCAGAGAGTGCAGTCTGGACTGACGTGAGGTGGAGGACACAACAGGGTCAAGTCTGGAGCGCGGCACTAAGCTAGTGGCGGATGTCAAGAGAAAGTGTCTCTGCATTCAATGCCAACACGCTGTGTGTAGCACAGTGGATGAGTGGGTGAATCCAAGGATGAGTCAACCGACTGATGGACAAAAGCATCAGTGGTAGGAAGACTGAGTAGAATGATGAGGAGTAAATGCGTGGACATAAGGATGAGTGAGTGCATGATGGATCTCGCATTCAACCACTCACTCATCCCAAATATCCTGTACCAAAACCCATCCGCCAATTACGAGGCCCCATCAGAGATGAGCCAGATCTACTGGCTTTGGCAATGCTTGTTATAGTTGAAACCAGTACTGTGCTACTCTTTGGCTGAATCCCAATGGCCAAGTGTCAAACAGCATGTCAGGGAGTCGCTGGGAGCAGAAGATGGTTTTAAGAAACACAGACCCTCCTATATTACTTCATAAGAGCCCTGGGACGTGATGGGCGAGAGTTCAATCAAACAACCCGGGCATCCTAGAGTAACCCCTCTCACCTGGTTCCAAACACCCACATACCTGACTAGCAGAGTGAAGGAAGTGAAGAGGTGCACACGCCGTCAGACCACTAATATCCCAAAACATGTCTGCTTTTGATGGCTTTCAGCTCTTGTTGCTACAAACCCTCCTTAGAGGGTTAAGATGTGTCAGCCTGGGCTGAGACAGCTTCCTGGGCTTTGTTGTTCTTACGCCCCTTCTTAGAGCCCCTGCCTCTTCACTCTGCCGATTGCCCGACCACCGCTGGACCATTCACTGACATGTTCAACCTGCTGTGATGGAGAACACCAGCCGGAATCCAAGAGTCTGGCCCCAGGTATCCCCGCACGAAAGCCTGCCAACCTTCTAACGAGGGCCTGGGGGCACACCACACACAATCTAATGCAAAAAAGAGGCTGAGACAGTCGTTATGTATGTCTTAGCAGAGCATCCTTGCAAAGCAGGAACACATGAACCATCTCCGCCAGACACTGGTGGCAAGAAGTCGAAGCAAAGAGATCGGGAACAGGATTAACAATTCAGTTTCTGTGAGAGATCGAATTTCCATAAGGACTGCAAACTTGCAAACTTTCAAGAACTTTAAAATACACGCCCTCCCAAAACTCTCCTGTGTGCAATAACGAGCCTGGTATGCTGAGCGGAACTAAGAGAAAAGTGTCCCGAGCTGACAGGGGAAAACATGCCAGTTTACTGAAGAATTACCCCCCCCCTGAAATTTTTATTAGCCCCCCCACCCCGAAAATACAACCAATAAATACATAACTAAATAAAGCAAGACAGAGTGGTCGCAAAGTGGCCAGATTGGTTTTATGTACACCACCTTACAGAGTGCCAGTGAAGCACTACTTTTCTTTTCATGTCGTTTGCTTTTCAAGCAAAAACACTCATTGATTTCTGAATAATTAGTGTAAAAGCGTTAAGTTGTATTCCCTATGAGGGTTTGCTTTTTTCCAGTATGCTGTTACTATTTTTTCAGGCAGCATATTACTGTAGTCTGGTGCATAATTTGAATTGAATTGCTTCCAGGTGTTTATAGCGGGGCACAATTGGGCTGTAGCTGAAGGCAGTGTGAGGTTCTCTCAGTGGGACAGTATGGTGTTCAGTGGGGAAGAGGATGTGGCACCCTGCGGATGACAGAAACTGCACAGAAAAAATGCCCCAAAAATAAATATGGATAAATACAGACGGAAATGGCAAAAAAATAAATACCATAAAACCGGGAGCCCTAATTAAAAGCCAATACCATTTGGAGACCTCTTTTTGTTGAAATAGACGTCCACGGAGGGAAAGTTCATACTCTACACTATTGCCTCCTTCTTTATCCAAATGTGAGGCCCAACTAGATAATTAATAAAACTTAAATCTTGCAAGTCTTTGGTTCGTAAGATTATACAACACGTCCCACGAGTGGAGTTGGTTCCCTTGAAGCAGTTGGCCCCAACTCATAATACCTTCCTCCTGTAAGACAGTGGATAGGGAGTCTTTTAAGGAGACTGGCGTACCTGGGGAGTTCCAAATGGGGGCCTCTGCACTATAATAAGAAATCTTCAGAATGTGCCTGAATTGAAACCAAACTTCACAGGCTGAACTTAGAACCTTTAGTTGAATTTTATTTTAAAGAATTTTGGGTGACCAAACTTAAAAAGAACATCGTCACCCCCTTGAGGGGTGTTTTTGGACATTGCTAGCAACATAGGAGGAAAACAAGAGGAGTTGAAGAGGAGAGGTCTTAAATTTTGTAATTGAAAGGCAAGATGGTAAAAGCGGAGAACCGGGCTAGCAATGCCCCCCTCTACTTTTGAACATCTCAACTTCCGCCCAAGCAATCCTCACCCCCTTATTAGCCCAGAGAAAAGTATTTATTGATCCTTGTGCTTTTTTTTAGAGCAGGCTGATCAAAAGATAAGGGGATCGTGTTAAAGATAACGGTAAACTTTGGCAAAATTGATATCTTAATTAAGTTAGAGCGGCCCAAAATAGATAACATGTGGCCATTCCAAGAATTTAAGAGCAAAACCATTTCTTTCCTTTTAAGAACTAAATTTACTAGGGTTGTCTTAGTAATATCCTGAGTAATTTGGATGCCAAGATAACGGATTTGCTGTTTTGTTGTAACTGAGCTTACAGGTGTGTTCCAAGTCATAATCTCTGTTTTTTTTAGGGTTAATTAAATAACCTGAAATCCTTCTAAAATTCGTCAATAGTTCCTCCAGACAAGGTAAGATAGTAGGAGATTCGCTGGAGAAGTTCATCAAGTCATCTGCATATAAGGCGACTTTTTTCTCCCAGCCCTCCCACCTGAAAGGTGTAAATCTGCTACTGGCCGTAATGCTACAAGCCAAGGGCTCTATGTATCAATTAAATAATAAGGGGGATAACAGACATCCCTGCCTCATCCCTCGTTCTAGCCTAATTGATTTAGAGAGATTGACGTTGATGATGAGTCTGGTGGTGGGCGTATTATAGATATTTTTAATTGCTCTAATTAAATAGTCGCCCAACCTAAACCGTCCAGTCATATATGTTGAAAAAGGCCAGTTCACTTGGTCGAAAGCCTTCGCCGCATCGATTTGGTGCCTTATGTGGTTATTTGTATTAAGCTGCTCTACTTTGTAGTGTAGTTGATTTACACCGAAGGTGGCTGGGTGTTGGTAGCATAATAGCCTCACCAAGTTTAACAGCTATCATACTATATTTTCTTCTTGACTATTCTAACTGAGGACAGATGTGCAGACACTATAGCATAGTCACCGCATGAGAGATTTGTATCTTTATTCCCAAAGCCAGCCTAGTCCCATGAAAGCAACATTAAATGTAGCAGCAAGACTTATAACTCAGAGTCCTCAACTAGCTCCCAGTGGATGCTAGGATCCAACTGAAGGTTGCATGTGTAACATACAAAGCTCAACACAACCCTGGTCCTAAGTACATGGCGAATAGGATCAAACTATCAGGAGGCAGGAGGGGTTCTAAAATAAATGGTAAATCCCTAATACTAGAACCACCCAGATAAAAAAAAGGAAAACACACAGTCGTACTTTGGCCAGAACTTCTCCAAAACATTGGAAATCCCTACTACAAGAGCAATTACCTCCCTCAGACTTTTCAAAAAGGAAGAAAACATGTATCATAAGAGAACTTTTATAACTGCAATGCACACTAGTTAATTTCGTATCTTATTGTTTTGTACCATGCCCTCTGATTTCTATGTACATTGTATCATAAATGTTTTATGCTTTCTGTAATGCAACCCTCATCAGCTCTTTGTACTCTGCTCCTATACCTTGATGGTCATTGTTCGTGCTTATAAAACACTATGGATTAAAATAAAATCCTTAAACTGGATTAACAAACTGAACTCTTTATTCAGAAAGAAGTTCCCTGGGCACCTATTACCCAGGTCAGTAAGTTGTAGCTGTGATCTAGGCTTGGTACTGAGTGGGATGGCAGGATTATCCATGAATGGGACAAGATATGAGAGTATAATGTATGATGTCCTACACAGCTTAAAATGTGTTCCATTGATCTATATAGCAGTTGTGCACCAAGGTTTTCGGTCACACTCAGTGGATTGCTCTTAGCCCTAAGGTAGTGTAGATACACTGACATACTGTGCGTGGCAGAGAAAACGGAAAGGGTTCCCTAATTCCTCCTTCATTTCTTACCTGATGGAGGGTCCATTAAGGGAGAGCAAACAGTCCTGCGGGGGACAGGACAGATTGTTGGCAACTTCGCCCCCAGCATACTCTACAGGTTAGCAAACTCCCAGAAGCAAATGGACTGGTAGATCAAAGGCTTTTACACACTAATCTAGTTCTTACTGTTTAAAACGTGTTCCATCAAGCCACTTTAAAGCCTTCCCTGGGTAATCCGTTTTTACCTCTTCTACAGCAACTGGTGAATGCCAGGCTTGTCATCAATCCAATCCATGGTGGTGAGACCTAATAGATATTTTATAATGTTAACCAGTATAACTGCAGACCTAGAGGCAAAGAATTCAGTGTAATAGTCTGTAAAGGAGTCCTTAAGTACTGAAATGTATGTGACCCGTCCTATCTGTCATAGCCATGACCTTATCCTATGACCAGGGTGGCTTGAGCAGCCAACTAATGTCCCGCCTGATCTTTCCGCACCAAATTTGTTGGTGTATGCATGCATTTTAGGAATACAGAACCATGGGGGATTGCAAAGGTGATATTGAACTTCTGGGATCTGGAAGTGCCCATGAGAACGAAATGGTGTTGATTGGATAGGTAGGTCAGGAGAATGCTGTCTACGATTTGTAAGGTAGCTGACTTTCTGTAGCAGCATGAAATGAAAGTTGATTGCTTGCTGTACAGAAATATTTGCCATTGATGATGTTTTGGAGTTGTACATAGGCTGCTTTCTCAGTGATCTTAACAATGAAATGTAGGCAAGTTATGCAACAGTAATTGGGAAGATCATCGGAGTCTAATGTGGGGTTCTTAGTAAGTGAGAGGATCAGGACTTTCTTGAGAGCTTTCCTGAAGGTGCCTTGAATAAGGGAGGCGCTGACGATGGTGAGTGCAAGTGAAGCAGAACATCTTCGTAGACGGCTTTGCTGAAGGGTGAGGATAAAATATCACCTTTATGGGACAAAGTTTTGAGTGACTTGAGGATGTTGAGAGACAGAGGTCTAAAAGAGGACAATTGTGGGGGTACTACATCATGGGTGTGTGTGTGTAAGGAGGAAGCAGGCTTGGTCCTTGTGCTTTTGAATCATCTGTATTTTTTGTTTTTTTACTGAAGTTGCTTACCCGTCTATGGAGTGTGGAATCAGAGACTCAGGGAGGGTATTGATACAGTGCTTGATTGTCTTTTATAGCATTCTGCTTCTGTTAGCAGATGCATTGATAGTGTAATGATCATCATCAGTGGACCATTATTTTTTTTTTTTTTTACGTCTCCAAAACCTTTATTCAGCATGAATACGAAATACACAGCCCCATGCCTACAACCATCCTGTGGCCGGCGGCTTGGTACAAGGAGGAAAATGAATGTTAAACACAGCTGCCTGCCTACAACCCTCCAGGGGCCGGCTGCGGCATAAGAAGCAGGATAATTAGCGTGCCAGTATGAAAGACCATCACCCATCACCCCCGAAATACTTTGCATTGAAACAGTCGACCCCCAGTAACATGCAGCAGTGGTATAAAGGCGCCTGGCAATCGCGCACAATGACCGTCTCAACTCTCATCCCCATGTGCTGCCTGGCCAAGGGGCAGAAGGTGGGCCACTACCGCAGGAGCGGTGTCTAGGAAGGTTAAGGGGAAAGCGGGAAGAAGGCCCGCTACGTCTGTGGGTGTGACAACAGATATGCCTGTAAGGGACCCCAGATGTCAGTCGGCCTTGAAGCGGAAGGCAGGAGTTCAGCATATCGAAGTAAAGTATCCTGACAGTGTACCATATCACCGATCCAATCCTTAAACTTGGGAGCTCTGCCCCGTCCCCATCTACAGGCCATCAGACGTTTCGCCATGAGAAAGGCGATAGTGGCAAATCTGCGGACCGGTTTTCGTATAGTTCTTGTATAGCCCAGGAGTGCCTGTGTCGGAGAGGGTGCCAGTGAGACATCTATCATTTCGGAAATGCCGGAAAACACTTGTTGCCAATAGTCGGCAATTTCCCGGCATCCCCACGTCATGTGAAGGAAGTCCACCCCCGGAGCGCGACAGCGCCTGCAGTGATCATCCTCTCGAAGGCCCACCCTATGCATGTGTGCTGGAGTACAATAGAGCCTATGTAAGAACCTATAATGAATCACCCTGAACCTGCTACTGGAGGAGATCTGTTCGGTTTGTAAGCAGCAATAGCTCCAGAGTTCGTCATCTATGGGCAGTCCTAGGTCTTCCTCCCATTTTGTACGTGCCTTGCAAGGCAAGAAGTCTAGAGTGGTGCGTAGCGAGTGGTATAGGGTAGAGACTGCATGAGCCGGAGTGGTAGCCTTAAGTAAACGATGCAAGGGTTCCAGCGTGGGTGGCTCACTAGGAAAGTCCCCTGTCAATGCACGAATACCACTACGAAGCCTGGTATATAGGAAGGTGTCCATGAAAGTGGGTGCAGAGTGAGCGAACATATGAGATTGGGAACGGAATTGTCCACTATGATAGAGGTCCCCCCATGTTGTAATGTGGAATTTGGCCCTAAAGTTTTTGAATAGTTGTTCCTGTAAAAGGGGCAACCGGGGATGGTATGCCAGAGGAAGCAGTGGGGAATAGAGCAGCGGTGCGCATGCTACCTTCGCAATGTATCGCCACGCTAGAATGGAGCTCGAGATCGTGGTGCGGTACGCCGTATGTGTCTCTGGTGTACTGAGTATCGCTCCCTCAAGTGGAATAGGCTCAGCCAGCCAATGTTCCACAGCCGTCTGCGGCAGGAAGGGCGTGGGGCGAATCCAGTGATGAATGTAGTGGGCCTGCGCGCTGTGATAATACATCTCAAAGTCCGGAAGGTCGAGCCCTCCCTGCGCGAATGGACGAGTCAACACCTCCCAACGAAGACGCGGCCTCCTCCCTCCCCAGACCAGGCGAATGAGCTCAGACCTCAAAAGACAAAAGAAGGACTTACCAGGGTAATATGGGATGTTCATGAAAAGGTACAGGAGTTTCGGAAGAACCACCATCTTGATTAAGGAAGCGCGGCCCGCAAAGGAGAGGGGCAGCGTGATCCATCTAGACACGCATGCCTGGATATAATCAAACGTGCGGCCATAGTTCATCCGCATTAGCTCTTCTCGGTCATGGGAGAGGAGTATGCCCAGGTAGCGGACCTCATCCATTTCCCACCGTAGAGGGTAGTCCAGAGGGAAAGGCTGGGCCGCAGCAGTCAGGGGAAAGATAGTGGACTTTCCCCAATTGATATGGATACCAGACATACCCGCAAAGCGAATAAACTCACGGAGGATAGGGTTGAGGTTGGCAGCGGGGTCACGTATATAAAGCGTGATGTCATCCGCGTATAGGGAGACGAGGACCTCTCGCTGAAGACAACGCAGAGCCTTGTCTCGGTGATGTTGGCGGAGCCGGGCCGCAAGAGGTTCCATCGCCACCGCAAACAGCAGCGGAGATAGTGGGCAACCCTGCCGGGTACCTCGCGACACCACAAAGGTGTCCGATATGCGCCCGTTCAACCCCACCCTAGCGACTGGTCGGTCATACAGGAGATCAATCCAGCGCGTGAAGCCCAACGGCATGCCCATATTGCGCAAAATACAGTGGAGATAGTCCCATTCCAGAGAGTCGAAGGCCTTGGTGGCGTCCCAAAAAACCGCCACCAATGGCAAATCCGGATCTACATTATGCATGATGGAGAATAGCGTCCGGAGATTATTGGAGGTGGCCCTACCAGGGACGAAACCCGCTTGATCAGATAACACCAGGCCTCCCAGTAACAACTGCAGCCGGTTAGCTAGTATTTTAGTCAGGATTTTGGCGTCACAATTAATTAGCGAGAGTGGGCGGTACGAGTCGCAACACTGAGGCGGCTTCCCAGGCTTCAAGAAGGAGGTAATCAGTGCCTCCTGCATCGACGGAGGAAGCGTGCCCGATTCATGAGCCTCCATGAAAACCTCACGGAGCACCGGAGCAAGGATATCCATATACGCCTTGTAGAAGTCCATAGGTAACCCGTCCAGGCCGGGGGCCTTTCCCGGAGCCATCTGTTTGATCGCATCTTTAACCTCCTCCAGGCCGACCGGCTCCGCCAGGAACTCCCGGTGACGGTCAGAGAGCCATCCCAGTGTGAGCTCCCTAAGGTAGTCGTCCATGTCCAGTGCACCGACCCTGGTAGTAGAGTATAGCGTGGAATAGTGTGTAGTGAAGGCCGCCAGAAGCGAGTGCGTGTCCCGTAAAGGAGTCCCATCCTCCCCTTCCAGCTCCAGCACAAAATTAGAGCCTCGCGGTGGGCGGACCGCTCCCGCCAAAGATTTACCGGGTCGTTCCCCTTCCCCGTACGTACGAGCTTTGAAGTACTTGCCCCGGAAATTTACCTCTCTTTCAGCAGTGGACATGTAGTCCGATAGCGTTTCGCGGTACTTTGCCTGTGCATCTGTATTGGTGGTGTAGTCTGGGCTATGTTCTAGAGTGTGGAGTGTAGCTTCCAGTTTGCGCAATGTATCTCGCAAGGTCCGTAGTACCCCGGAGCTCTTAGAAATGCAGAAGCCCCGTATTGTGACCTTTAGCGCCTCCCAGAGAGTGGCCACCCGGTCCACCGTTCCCCTGTTACGGGATAGGAAATCTTCTAGCTCTTGACCCAATTCGGTGCGAAATAGTTCATCAAGTAAGATGGTGGGTTGGAGTCTCCAAGTCTGAGGTCTGCCCATGATGTCGGGTAGACGGAACTCGGCCAGTACTGGGGAGTGATCGGAGTATGTACGGCCCAGATGTCGCACCTCCACCAAGGAAGGGGCTAGGGCCCTATCCACCATAATGTAATCTAGTCTGGCCCAAGTTGCATGTGCATGATTCCAATGCGTGCCTTCCATAGAAGTCGGGTGTAAGTGTCGCCAGGTATCCACGATCTCATGGGTGTCACATATGTCCCTTAGGTATCTGTGTGTATTAGTGTAGTGGTGCATGGAAGGGTTCGACCTGTCCAGAGCGGGGTCTAAAACAGCGTTGAAATCTCCCCCCCAGATGAGGTGTGTGGATCCCACTTCTCTGACCTTGTTCCAGAGAGCAATGAAACTGCTCGGATTATCACAGTTGGGGCCATAAGAGCAGGCGAGGGTGACGGTCTCGACCCCTATCCTACCCCACGCTATACAATAACGACCCTCGCGATCCTTGGCGGTGCCTATGGGAACGTAGGGAACTCCCCTTTTAACTAGGATAGTAACGCCTCTTGCATAAGACGAGTAAGGCGCATGAAGTGAATGGGCAGCCCATCTGGCAGCAAAGGTGGCATTGCGAAGAGGGTCCATGTGAGTCTCCTGGAGAAATACAACCTGAGCATGCAACCTGTCTAGGGCACCCAAGATTCGCCTGCGTTTCCTGCGATCCCCCAGGCCACGAACATTCCAGGTGATAGCAGTGAGCAGTCCTCCCCCCCTAGCTCAGTGCGTTTGGTGCGGGTCATGTGTGCCGAGAAATGAATTATGGGTTAAGTGGTGCAACTGGCAGCAGGGCCACAAATGTATTGGTCGAAAAAAGGTGGCACATTGTGCTATTTCAACAAGTATGTTCGCAGTGTTCATGCTGAAGATCAACAACAACCCCAAAACAGTCCCTGGAACTCCCACCCCCTCGCCCACTTCAACATCCCAATCATGTCGAGCATCCCCAAATCCCATCCCACCCCCTCCCACCACTGCAGCCCAATCCTGCCGGAATTCAGACCCCCTCCCAACCTTTACAACAAACATATACGGAAAAGTGGGGTATACCCTATAGGGGACTCGCCGGTGTGCCGGACCTGCCCTTCCCAATCCCTTTTTTTCACCCACCACACCATCACCCCATTGGGGGAGGATATCAGGTGGGACAGGGGGGGAGTGCCAGGGCGAATCCAGTCGTCAATGTCCAGACCAGTACCCTGTTAACAGTAGGCGATATCATATACAGGGCCCCAAACCGTAATGACTGTTCATCCCTTACATCTTAGTGAGAGGGCGAAAGGTAAATGTAGTCCCACAGTGGGCTAACGGAAACGGTCCCTCCCAAAAACATGATCCTCCCAAGCTCCACAGTAGAGTACAGGTCACTCAAAGAGAAGAATCAAGAGCGAGGGGGGAGCCAACAGTGCCAAGGAAGAAGGAAAGGTACATGAAGGGATAAAGAGACAAAACATAAACCAGAACAGCGGTACTTATCAGTCTGGTGCAGACGTCGGGGAGCTGGAGCCCGATCCCGTTACAGGACCGCGTCGCCGAGGGGCCGCCGAAGACTGTTCCTTCAGAAAGTCCTCCACCTGTTGCGGATTGCCAAAGAAAAGGGGCTTGCCATGATGTGTAACCTTGAGCTTGGCTGGATATTGCATGGAGTAAGGAATGTCTCGTTGCTGTAGTTTCTTCTTTACTCCTGTAAACTTTCGACGGGCATCTTGCACTGCCTGGGTAAAATCCGGGTAGAATGAAATGGTGACGTTTTCATGTAGGATCGGTTGTTTCTCCCTGGCCAGGCGCAATACGGTGTCACGATCCCTGTAATTCAAAAATTTGATGATAACAGGGCGTGGCCCCAGGAACTGGACGAGGCCCCAAGGAGCGGTGGGCTCGCTCCACTACCAGTTGCGGCGAGAAAGAGTCCCTCCCAAATTTATCAATCAGCAGCCGCTCAATGAAATCCTCCATACGGCCCCCACCGCTGGACTCCGCAAGGCCAATCAGGCGAACGTTGTTCCGTCGGGAGCGTGCCTCTAAATCTTCATTTTTGTCGGCAATGACCTTGAGCAGCCGGTCCATCTGCGTCAGCTTAGTCGCACCAGCCACTGCGCCATACTCCAGCTCCGATATTCGCCCCTCTGCCTCTTTCAGGCGCTCTCCGTGTTGGTCCAGCCGATGCACCACCGCCTCCAGGCGTGTGTTCATGTTGTCGATTGTGGTGTCAATGGACGTTAAGCTCTTCTGCATGCCGAGGAGGATAGCCTTCCAGTCCACCTCCTCCTCCTCGCTGGGACCCAACTCGCCACTCTCCGCAGGCAGCGCTCGCGTTTTCTTTTTTGGGGGGTTGAATTGTAGAGTCGCTTGTTTTGCGTCCGCTTTGCCCATGGCTGCTTCAGACGAGAGCCCAGGCCTCAGATAGTTAGTTCGCCAGGTAAGTGCAATATCGTAGGCGACTGCGTGAGCACCAAGTCGAGGGGCCCGCCACCCTCCGCAGTGCCAATACCAGCTCGCCAGACGAGCAGATCCCTCTAGACGCCGGGAGCCTGCAGGTCAGCTTGGCCTCAAGGCGCTCCGTGCAGCCACAGCACCTCCTCAACCCCCGCAAGTACAGGGCCACGCACCTCCGCCCCGTAGGCCACGAGGTCCAGACCAGAAGAGACGTCCGTCGGGCAAGGGCCACTGCCACTCCTCAACTCCAGCGGAGGGGCTCCACCGACAGCCCCCCCCTCGAGGCAGCTCCCGGTGTCTCCGGCTACGGCACCTCCGCGGCCCCCGGGCTCAGAAGCGCGCCCCCCCGCCTCAGTGCGGTCTGGTCGGGCGGGCAGGGCACCTACACGCACCACGTCTGCAGCCTCGATGCAGCGAGGTCCTCTCCACGTTCCCAGCACGCCCAGACCCGCTGGTAGGCACCGGCAGTCGCGATGCAGGGAAGGGGACGTCCAGGCCCACTGTGGCCGTCCAGCAGAGCGTCCGTCGCGCCAGCCACAGTCCACGACTCCCTCGCGGCCCGCAGGGCCCGATGAATCCCCGGTCTCGCGTTGTTGGGAGCCTCCGCTCCTAAGGTCCGCTCCTCTCGCTGCTCCGTCCGCGACGGGTAATATCTGCACCGTCAAGGCGCCCACAGACTCGAAACTTGCACCGAGTGGACCCGCGACCTTCAGCTGTCCATCGGTATCGATTAAATATCGGTAACTGGCCTGTAGGATGTAGTTGCAGGGTTTATTGTCGCCCGGCTGTCGAGAGCCTCACTAAAGCGCGGCCATGACGGTCCAGCGCCACCTAGCGCCCCCCCATCAGTGGACCATTATTGACGTACATAATGAACTGTCTACTTGTTCCTCTGAGGGACTTCAGTATCGTAAGGTCATTGAGGGTTAGGCTTTCTTTCCATTTACTTTCCAGTCTGCCAATGGAGCGTTTGTTTAGTTTGTTGTCATCAAGATCTTTGTAGTTCCAATGAAGGGTTCAGCAAACACCTGCTTGTTTTAGTTCGAATATTGGTGTGCTGTACGTTTCCAGAAATGCAGTTTAGTTGTTTAGAAGGGTGCTGACATCATACGGGGAGGTGACAGAGGAAGAGATGGATTTGAGCTTCATGTTTTCAACAGAGAATCCCTTGAAGGTAATGATGGTTTGTTGCTCTCTTTTGAGTTGACCTCAGTGTATTGGTTTGATGTTGATGAGGCTTGCGAGGTGGCCAGTTACGTACAGCTGTATGGGAGTTTCGCACAAGCTGATTGGTACTGTCAAATATTTGACTTTCTCAGTGTACTGTTTGGGTGAGATGCTGTACCCACACAAGCTAGTTCCCTTCAGTGCCAGTGTTTTTATTTTATAATTACATAGTGTTGCCTTTGTGAGCCTGATGCAGTAGCAAGATGCTTCTGATGCACATTCCAACTTTATCAGATCTCATCTCCTGTCAGTGCTGCTGTAAATTCCTTTTGGATTGTTTTGCTTTTCTGACTGCTGCTATTTCACAGCATTCCAGATCAGCTTGTGTCCATTTAAAATTGTTCTGTATTAAGTTATCCTTTTTTCTTTCTCTCCCTTCTTTCCTAATGTATTTCCTTATTTCTTTTCTTTTTCTTCTCTTTCCTTCCTTCTCTCTCTTTCTCTCTCTCTCTATCCTTTTATCTTTTTTTTTCTTTCCTTCTTTTTTCCTTCCTTTCTTTTCACTTTCTGTCTCTTGTTCTTTCTTTCCTTTCTTCTTTCTTTCTCTTGCCTTCTTTCATTCTTGCCCTCTTTCTTTCTTCCATTCTTTCTTTTTCTTCTCTTTCTTTCTCTTTTTCCTTCTCTCTTCCCTTCTCTCTGTCCCTCTCTTCTTCATTCCTTCTTTTTCTTTCTTTCAGTCCGTCTTCCTTCCCTCTTCCCTTCTCTCATTCCTTCTCTTTTTTCTTTTTCATTCCTTCTTGCATTCTTCCCTTCTTTCTCTTGCAGCCTCTTTCTTTCCTTCTTTTTGTTCTTTCTTTCTCTTTCTCGCTTTCCTTCTTTCTTTCTTTCTCTCTCTACTTCTTTCTGTCTGTCTTTCTTTGCCAAAGGCAAGAGGCTTGCAGACAATGCCAGACTGATTTACTGCTTTAGGTCTGTGTTAACCAAGAACTTTTGATTTTACTAAAATTATATGGATAACATAGTTACTTATAGGAGTTGTAGCCAGACTTCATCCATTAGTTTGTGGTTGGTGTAATTCACATTTTTCTTCCACCCACTCCAGCATACATTAGGGACAATGTAGCAGACCAATTCAGCCACTGGCTGACTTCACTACGAGTTACGGCATGCCACCATTTCAGAAGGAACACACCACACACAAAGTTTTTCCCATCAGTGCCAGGGAGTACTATGCTAATGTGTGTTCTTTAGAACAATGAGTGCCTGGCATATTCCCAAACAATAAAGCTTTGCAAAAGCCATGACAAAACAAAACAAGTATTACTGGAAGTCGGGCAGCCACAGCCAGATCTATTTTGTTTTTGTCAGTGCTTGTTTACATTACTGCTGACAACTAAGCCTGATGAGTTGAGGTGATCACTGCTCATATCTTGCATTTAGTTGCCACTAATGTAACATTGTCTGTCTGATGTGGTAACTGTTAGCAACTCTGGATTATTTATTTAACATGTGTAGCTCATATTACAGAAAAGGTTGGTGACCCCTGCCCTGGACAATCACTATGGAAGAAGACACTCTCCCCCTCTCCTTACCCCTCTACATGCTGGACCAGAGCCCCTTGGAAGGCCTTGCAGTATCCGCACTGGCCCCGGTCAAAAACAGCCACAGAGTATGAAGTATAACCGTGTGTGCTCAAGTAAAGGGGAGCGAAGCAAGGACAACCAATCCAACACATAATGCAATGTATCAGGTGTCATTATTGCCCACATTAGGAGGAGCAATATCACCTCATTCTTATCGTTATTAAATGTATAACATAAAAAGCAGCATTGAGGGCTGGAATTTTAACAGATTTTGGTGATCGAGATTTACTGGAGATGTGTACATACATGTCTGGTCATTGTCAACTGCTGCGTGTGGATCGGTGAAGAAGTGCACTCTGCCCTTGGAGCTTAGCTGGGTATAACATAGGTGCTGCAAAGTTGGCTATGTCATGTTGCAGGATTTTTCTCTTCACCCCAGTGAACATGTGGCCATGAAGCCTGGGTGAATGTATATAGTGACACCCTTCTATGTTAAATCCATATTTTAACCTACTAGTATGAGGGCTGTATGACAATCGATAAAACTGAAAAAGTGTGCTTTTATATGCCCCAGTGAGGCCTCTAGGGTAATTCTCTGAGCAAGAGACCTAAGGGCCCTATCTATGATTAGCAGGTGAGAGAAATCATGATATGACTAAAGTGTTTGCCAACATGCATAGGTAGCAGTTGTGGTTGTGTTCATTGGAATTCTGCACACCCTGCCCAAAAAGCTCTCATATTAATGTAGGTAGATCTTGCTATCAAGATTCTTGTGTTCAGGCGGGGGGTGGTTTGGACGCCGGAGAAGATGGCGGCTTAGCGCATCGCTCCTCCCGTGGCAGTGAAACACGGAGTAATTTGGGAGTCACAATCAAATCCATGACTAACGAGAATGAAGACTTTGGCGATCGGAGGTTAATGTTTACCTCTGGGCTGAATCTGAGACGCCTAGGTGGTCCTGAAGGCGAGTTTTAAGCAAGTGCCCTGGAGACCGACCACGAGCGGTACACGCAGCCGTAGGATCCGGCTGGTCCCCCGGGCTGACGCTGGCACCGTTGCTGCCGCTGCCTCCTTGGAGGATCGGAGGAGATCACGCCGTCACCACACCAAAGAGTGAGTGGGACTGAGTGAGGGTCTGGATAAGGTGGTGCATATCATCCCCGACATGCTGGATAACGCCGATGTGCGGAGCAAGCAAAATGGCGGCGGTGGGAATCTCTGAGGTCCCTCCGTGTTTGTCGGAGTGCGAGTCAAACTTGAATAAGAAGGGAGGCCAGCGCGGGATTGCCACTGGAGCCTATGAAGGGTAAAATACTTTATGGCTACCATATATATCACCCCCGACGTGCTGGGTATTGCCGGTAATCGCCGATGCATGGAAGAAACAAAATGGTGGCTGTAAGAGTTTCCGAGGCTCCTGTGTGTTCGTCGGAGTGCAAGGAAGGCTACAATAAGAAGGGAGGTCAGCGCGGGATTGCATGTGGAGCGTATGAAGGGTGAAGTGCTTTATGATTAATGCTGCAAATGGGTGCATCGTATCACAAGTAAAGAGCTGGATTGGTGCATGGGGTCGCTCCTTCACAAAATGGCGCCAGGGACGGCGGTGATCGGGCTCCTCTCGGGACACTGAAATCAGCAGCTGAGCATTTGGCATTCACTTATTCAGTACATGGAGTGCATGGAGTACGTAAGGAGTACTATTGAAGGCAAGATGTACTGCACAATGTATTGCTGGTAACGCAGGTGTCATGGCTCTCTAGTAGGTAGCATACAAGTTACCACTTCTTAAATACCGAACTTTACCGATTCGGTATTTAAGAAGTGGTAACTCGTATGTAGGTAATTATTCGGTAAATATTACCGAATCGGAGAAATTCGGTAATTACCGAATCGGTATTTACCGATTCGGTAATGAGGCATACCTTCCCATTGATTGAATCAATGGGAAGGTATGCCACATTACCGAATCGGTAAATACCGATTCGGTAATGGGGGGAGCACATTCAAGGGTGGCAGGGTGTCACATTGACACCCTGTTGCACCCCTGATTCCTGCATGTGTGCACATGTGGCGCACATACATGCCCTAAGGTCATGTATGTCTGCCACATGGCACTGTTATTCCAGCAAAATATTGCTTTTTGCAATGAATTCGGTATTTAGCACCAACATATATTTGGTGCTAAATACCGAATTATTTTCCCTACACATCACTCATTTGAGTGTCACCTACATCTCATTTCAGGATTCGGTATTTACCGAATCGGTAAAATTACCGATTCGGTAATTTTACCGAATCGGTAATTTTACCGAATCGGTAATTTTACCGATTCGGTAAATACCGAATCCTGAAATGGTCCCCCTACATAGCAAAAGCCTAAATACCGGTCGGTAACGGTATATTTACCGAAAATCGGCCGTTACCGACCGGTATTAGGCTACCTACATATGGCCCTAGATGTGCATATGTGCCGGCTATGCAGCAAATGTTGATCTGTGAGAGGCTGTCAATGAGGGGATGGCAGTGTGCAGGAATATGCTAACACAAGATGAAATTGTAATGCAGTGAGATGAAGATTGGACGCACCATGTCCACGTTTGCTGTGCACGGGATCTGAGCAGTACATGGATCACAGGAAAATTGCAGCGAGGGCACGAATGGCTCGGATTTGCTGAGCGGATAGGTTAATCACGGAGAATAGTGGAGCAAGAAGGTCTGAGCATGATGAACGCGATGTGATAGGAGCTCGACAACACCGCACCGCACCCCATGCACGACATGCTGGCCACAAGTAGGGCGCTGATGTCTACTCTACAGTTTTAAGTCCCTAACCACGCCGCCGTCAGCGGTAGGAGGAGACCGGTAGAAGTACCCCTGCCGAGGTGAATATCTTGTCAGTGTGCATTTATTGTGTCTGGTGGAGGGCTCCTAACCACGAGCTGACTGGGCCTTCTTAAGAGTTATCAGGCTTGGTAGTCGAGTCAAGCGGCTTCTACAAGTGATCACAAAATGGGGGACAAGGACACAAAGAACCTGAAAAGACTTAAGGCTGAACCCCCTAATCCGATCTCACCTATCAAAGGTAAAAAGGATGTGACCGATACGATGGACATAATACTGAATAAACTAGAGGTGAGGGAGATTGCGAAGTCCACAAAGGAAGAAATTGTAGCTATCCGTAAGGACATACGAGACACTAATGCCAGACTTACAGAGTCAGAATCAAGAATTGGTCGTCTAGAAGATTCAGAGACCAAAACCTGTAGCTCTCTTAAACACCTACATATCTCCACAGATGTCAAGGAAGCTGTCGGAATTGGAGGACAGAAATCGGAGAGGGAACCTACGCATCTTTGGTATACCGGAGGGGTCAGAAGGGGGAACAACCTTTACAACGCAACTATTACAACGCACTACACTTACAACGCATTTTTTACAACGCAACATCCACTACAACGCATTCCATTACATCGCATGACACTACAACGCATTTTTAAAAACTACCTTTACAACGCATTCCATTACATCGCATACTACCTTTACAACGCATACCATTACAACGCATAATATTACATTAAAACCCCTACACTATCCAACACTTACCCTACTGTTGCACCCCCTGGAGTTAGAATAGTAATTTTTACCCCTACACTATCCAACACGTACCCTACTGTTGCACCCCCTGGAGTTAGAATAGTAATTTTTACCCCTATACTATCCAACACTTACCCTACTGTTGCACCCCCTGGAGTTAGAATAGTAATTTTTACCCCTATACTATCCAACACTTACCCTACTGTTGCACCCCCTGGAGTTAGAATAGTAATTTTTACCCCTATACTATCCAACACTTACCCTACTGTTGCACCCCCTGGAGTTAGAATAGTAATTTTTACCCCTATACTATCCAACACTTACCCTACTGTTGCACCCCCTGGAGTTAGAATAGTAATTTTTACCCCTACACTATCCAACACTTACCCTACTGTTGCACCCCCTGGAGTTAGAATAGTAATTATTACCCCTATACTATCCAACACTTACCCTACTGTTGCACCCCCTGGAGTTAGAATAGTAATTTTTACCCCTATACTATCCAACACTTACCCTACTGTTGCACCCCCTGGAGTTAGAATAGTAATTTTTACCCCTATACTATCCAACACTTACCCTACTGTTGCACCCCCTGGAGTAAGAGTAGTAATTTTTACCCCTATACTATCCAACACTTACCCTACTGTTGCACCCCCTGGAGTAAGAATAGTAATTTTTACCCCTATACTTTCCAATACTTACCTTAAATGCAATTTAATATTATGCGTTGTAATGGTATGCGTTGTAAAGGTAGTATGCGATGTAATGGAATGCGTTGTAAAGGTAGTTTTTAAAAATGCGTTGTAGTGTCATGCGATGTAATGGAATGCGTTGTAGTGGATGTTGCGTTGTAAAAAATGCGTTGTAAGTGCATGCGTTGTAAAAGTGTGCGTTGTAACGACATACATCCGGTCAGAAGAGGCATACGAGTCCTGTGTCCCATTTCTGGAGGCATGGTTCTCGCAGGCAACCAACCTTAACTTTCATCACCCATTGGAATTTGATAGAGCTCATAGGGTTCCGGGTAGGATCATGCCGGGTCAAAAAGGTCCGCGACCTATTGTTTGTAAACCCTTGCGTTACCAGCATGTGGATCAAACACTATCCTTTGTGTGCAAAAATAACCACGTTCTATCGAAATCCAGTAAGGTTTGCATATCACAGGACTATAGTAAAGAAACTGTCGATACGAGGAAAGCCTTTCTTGCCTTACGTCCAAAGTTGAAGTCGCTGGGCCACCAATTTGGTTTTGTAGGTCCTGCAAGGTTCCGTGTCTTTATCAAGGGTTCTCCGCAGGTCTTCACAGATCCACTAAAGCTCAGGCACTTTCTGGAAGGAGGCGAAGAGCTACATATGGATACATCATCGTTGGCCTCTGCTTCCTCTTCTAATAGGATCCCTCTCTGACGTTTACGTAGCAGATTACTGTGTCATTATGTTATTTGTGGTCATACAATGATGGGTCCTAATGTATTGCTAATGCATTGCTGTACTGTTGCTGTACTGTTGCACTGTTGGGCTTTGTTCATGGAGAAGGGGGATACACTAGTTCTATCTTATGTGCTCTTATGTAGTTTGTGCCTTGTTCGAATGCTAATCACTAATTGGTATGCACTAGTGGCCCCCACCAGTCAAGAATTATGGAGGTGCACCCAATGCCTTGCTTATAAGGGGATTTTGCATTGTATTGTATTGAGTCCTTTGGGGTAGATGGGAGGCCCGTTCGGTTGTGCCTTCTTTTTCAGTGAGGATGTATAGTTACTGCGGTTAGTGAAAGTAGAGAACCCCACCAGGGGATGGACCAATTGCAGCTATGTTTATATCAGTTAGTTGTTACTTAAACAAGTGCTATTGCTTAATGGATGCACAAGTTATGTGCTGTTTTGTATGTTGGGTTATCTCCCGAATTGTCAACATGGATACGACTTGAGGCCATGGGAGGGACACTATTTTTTCCGTGTCACCATGTCTACTAGATTATTTCGGGGTGAGGGGGAGGGTGGTTTGGGGGGGAGGGGGAGGGAGGGAGGATGTGAAAGGGGGATAGGGTGGGGTAAATGTTTGTTTTCTGTGTTCATTTTCTTTTGTGTTGTTGTTTATGCTGTCATGCTCCAATGCATACCAGATCCGACATCATTTTACTGCCAATGCCTATGCCGATTGTACTGCCACGGCCCCGATAGAATGCTCTATTGCGTTGCCTATGCTGACACCTCTCGACCTGTGGTTGTCTCACTTAGCCAGGTTCAGGCCAGACGCTGCTTTTACCTTCATGCCAATGCTGTGATAGTTGGGGTGTTTTTGGAGAGAATGAGGGGAGTCCATATAAGTACATATAAGTGCAGTTTATTAACAATTCACTATGTTTAGCTATTGAATAGCTATGTCACTATCCACAATAGACACTCCTATAGGCGTAAAAAGAGTGAATAACTTGAAAATACTCTCCCTCAACGTCAAGGGTCTCAATCAGCCCGTTAAGCGCCAGAAGGTCCTGGATTATTTACGTAGGCAAAAAGGCGATATTGTCCTGTTGCAGGAATCTAAACTTGATGCTACACAGTTTCATATTCTCAGGAATACATTTTTAGTTGAGGTTGCAGGGTCAGAGGCGATAGGGAAGAAAAATGGGGTCCTGACATTGATCGCAAAAAAATCTAACGTAGATTTGCTTTCCACCACTACTGACACTAAAGGGAGATGGGTTACGACCAAGTTGGCTAAAGATGACACTGAATTCTATGTCACGAATGTCTATGCTCCAAATACATGTGATCTGACTTTTTGGTCCGATCTGTCCAAACAATTCGAGACTATCCCTGATTCAGCCATACACATTCTTGCAGGGGACTTTAACCTACCATTTGACCCAGTATTGGAGAGAGATTCCAGATGCTCCTTTCGAAGCAACAGATCTCATAAGGCTTTCACTAACCTATGTACCCGGTTCCACTTAGTAGATACATGGAGGTTGCAGAACCCTGACGGGAGGGACTATACCTTTTACTCTCCTCCACAGGATTCATTCTCCAGGATTGATTATTTATTCATTACAAAGAATGGCATTCCCAGAATAGAAGAAACATCCATAGAACCAAGGGCTGGAATTTTATAAAGATCTAATCACAACATTGGGGGTTAACGAGAGCTTGACTCTGAAGAAAATATCTAAATTACTAGAGGGATGGTCACCGAAATTCCTTTCATGGTGGGGCAGGGCGGAAACTTTAAAGATGATGGTGACCCCATTGTTAAACTACCTGGCGAGTATGCTACCGATGACCTTCTCGGAGGCCTTCTTGACAAAGGTGGGTAGGCTATTTGGTGAGTTCATGTGGCAGGGGAAGAAACCCAGGATATCGATGAAGAAGCTACAGCTATCAAAAGGAAAAGGCGGCCTGGGTCTTCCTAGCTTCAGGAATTATCAGACGGCCTTTCTCTGTAAACAGGGGGCACAGTGGCTGACTGAAGACGCGGACTACACTCCGCTGTGGATTGATATTGAAAAATCCCTGATTGGTAACGCTCCTCTTATAGCATTGCTCTCGATGGATCTATCCCATCTCCCCCACTCCAAATACATCTTACTAAATACTAGAAGAGCACTTCTGAGGCTTGATCAAACTCATAAAGTAGGACTACTGTGGAGGAAGTCTACTATGGTGTCCTTATGGTATTATCCATCAATTAAGATGGAAGGGAAACCTCTGCAGTGGAGGAGTTGGTCTAAGAGAGGAGTTAACCTGGTGAATGACTTATTTGAGGGGAGGCATCCTTTGCCGTTCTCCTCGCTCCAGGCCAGCCACAATCTGTCACCAATGGATTTCTATGACTTTTTGAAACTCAAAGTCATTCTGTCTACTCGCTCCCTCAACACGAATGACCCTTGGCTTAAGACCCATGTCCCACGACTTATGAAGTCGGGTCATTTTGTTTCCAAAATTTATAAGTTGCTTCTCCCTGCCCCAAGGAAGGCACACAAGAAAAATTAATCCAAGTGGGAATCTGAACCCAACTCTACCGGTTTAGTATTTGACTGGGATTTGATACATGCTGCTGCCCTAACGATTAAGATCTCCCCGATTCTAGCCCAAACCAAATACATGCTCATTAATAGGACATACTGGACGCCAGAAAAACTCCATAAACTCCATCTGAGGGATAGCCCCCTATGTTGGAACTGTGATTCAGCGGTAGGAGACTTAGCTCATATGCTCTTTGGTTGCTCTGCGGCGGGACCATTCTGGGGAAAAGTGTTTGATTGCATAGATCATATTTTCAAGGTCAATTCTAAAAGAGAGTTTGTCTATGTTCTATTGGGGGTGTTGGATCAGGAGCTTCATAATGACAATGATCGTCAGTTGTTAGATATCTTGCTTACTCTAGCCTGTAATGTAGTACTATGTAAATGGAAAAGCGCCTCTGAGGTCTCTTTCAGGATTTGGCTGGAATGGCTCTCGTTTCTAAGAGGAGCTGATAATCCAGCTCTGCACTCCTCTCCGTGGCGTGCTCCCCACAAGAGGCCATGGAAAGCCCTAGATAGATCTTCGTTCTCATTTGACTCACCCTGAATGGAGGATACGGAAATATGGCTGATAACGCTATGGAGTAAAGGGCGTGGCGGATTACGGTATGGGCATTCGGGAAGGTAACACACATGAAATAAGGTATTGGCAGTTATGGTGCTCACTCAACATAGCGCAATCGGATCTTGGTATGCTGAGCGTGGTTTCATGACATATCTTAGTTTAACTTAATTTAATTTAATCTAATTTGATATAAGTTAGTCCATGTTACTCAGACGTGAGGGTCTGAATTGCTGTCCTGACCTACTGATTTTATTACTATGTTTATAGGACTATGACTCCATATATGTCCGTGACGGGTGTGACTCATATATAGACTTGCCAGTTCTCAGGTACTATCTGTCTGTTTTGTACTGAGATTTCATATGTCATTTATTGTATGTCTTTGTCATTTTTCTATTTCTTTTTCAATAAAAACGATTTGAAATAAAAGATTCTTGTGTTTAGTTCTGATAACTTCTGAGACTTTCTAAATCTGGAGAGGCTTTTTACTCATGCAGCCAGTGTCTTCCTCTACCAGCGATATGGTCTTCAGTTATATCTATTTGCGGTCGTTTCCTGTTTATCAAGTCTTTCTTTCATGTGATTCATGCGCATAGCAAAGGTGTCTACTATACCATGCATGGCATGTAGGTTCCTATTCTTTTTAAGCAGCAAGGCATTGACCTCCACCCCATTTTGCATTCCACCTTGCAATGGCGGTACATGGATGCAGAATCCTTCTCCTTCTTTTAAAGTATTACTTCGTATTTCTTACACTCGTTAACACTGTCTGGGCATTGGTTGCACCTCATTAGTACCAGTTTAACACCCAAATATAGCAATAAGCAACAGAAAGGTGACCAGTCAAGCTTTGTAAAGGGCCTTCCACTGTGCGGCAACACATTTTGTTGCGTTTTTAGTAACTTTTGAAACGTTTGAGCTAGAAACAATTTTTTTTTGTTAAAATCTGCAGATTATGCAGCAGATGATGGATTATGTGTAAAATGCGGCAAATCTATAACTATACAAAAATCGCCTTGGCTGCACAATCGCATAATTCAGTGACCTCTTACGTAAGTGCTAACTCTTTTTCTACAGCAATTACTTGCTGTCTAACTGCCCTTGCACCTTTGAATACCTTTAAACCTACTTACAAACCTCGACAGTCTGGTGTTTCCCCAGAAATAGTGTCTCTTCTGAAATTTGATTGTCGCTTTAAACACTCATACCACAAACAAAGAAACAATCCTTCAATAAGCTTATCTTTGCACATTTCTCTTAGGCTGTTAGGCATGCTTAATCACTCACTCTCCACTTTTTCCCCTAATTATCTTCTCATTCTTTATGCAGTGCTGATTGCTTGGCGTCCTTCTTCACATCTAAAATTTCTAATATGTTTGCTACCTCCTCTTCTCCCACTTCTTTTTTTCCTACTTAGCATTCTCTCTTCTTCAGATTCGCAATGCTTTTCCATGTTCTGTCTTGTCTCTGAACAGGACATTTATGTTTTATCTATCCATAGATCGACCCACTTCATCTCTTGCTGATCTGTTACCTACGTCTTTGGTGAAGTCTGTTTATCCATTGCTTATTCCTCTTTTTGGGCTCTCTTTAACTCTTCTCTGACTTCTGGGCTCTTTTCTTTACCTTCAAATCAGCTGTTCTCCTTCTTTAACATAAGCTGCCTTCTTTAGCTTCTAATGGAATCTCTAATTTCCAGCCTATCTGCTTCCTTAAAAAATTCTGGAATATATTGTGTTTTATCAACTTTCCCTTTCTCTTCAAGGTAATGACCTTCTCCCCCCAGTTTAGAAGGGCTTTCGTCATGGTCATTCACCAAAATACACTTTACTTTCAGTCTCTAACTCAAAGCTTCATGCTTGTCATCACAAACACTCTTCACTTATTCTTCCTCTCGACCTTTCTACTGCGTTTGAAACAGCGGATCACTCTTTCCTTTGCTACATGTCCGGTCTCTGGTACTACTCTTAACTGGTTTCATTCTTCTCCTTCTCAGTTTCCTGTAAAATAACAGCATCCTCAGCAGGCCAGTAGCTCACCCTGTTCTCTGAGGTGCCTCGGGGGCTTGGTTCTAGTCATCTGGTTTTTTCATTGTACACTATTCCTTTTATTTCTGTCATCTCATCCTTTGACTTTCACTTCCATTTCCATGCTGATGGCTCTCAAATCTGTTGCTGCTTTTCTTCTTTATCTGACATCCTTCTTGACGGTAATTATGCTTGTTAATCGACTGCTGAAAACTGGATTACTATGTACTTTTTTTTTTTAAACGTAATCCTAAAAAATAAGATCCTCTTTTCCCCAGCTTCAGCTGCTATTTCCACCCTTTGTCCTATTGTTTTAAATATATATATCACTATTCCTACTTTCTCCTCAGTTAGAAATCCTTGTGTTATGTTTAATTATTCTCTGACTTTCTCAGAGCAGATGTGTTCTGTGGTCACGTCTTGCTGTTTACATCCCCATGATATCCAGAAAGTCAAATCTGTTCTCCTTTCCTCCTCCATCAACCTTCTGCTGCAGTGTCTGGCCCTTTCTGGCCCTTTCTCGAATCAACTACTTCAATTCTTTATATGTTGACCTCCCTTAATACCTGCTCTAACCTACTCCAAAGCGACTCAAAACGTTTGTGTTCGCCTCCTCGTTTCTCTTAACTATCTTACTCCGACTTCTTATTTAGCTCAGGTTCTTTGTTCACTGCTTTCCATCCAGCTTAGATTTTGTTATCTTTGTGTTATCTTCAAGCGTATTCACTTTCTTGCCCCATCTAACTTGCTTGATTTCTCAGTGTACTCCAATTCTTTCTCTCAGTTTTGGTTCTCAATTCCACATCTATGTATTTTCTATTCTATTTGCTTCTTCACGCTTTCACTCCTTCACATTGCCGCCTCCTAATCTGTTTAAATAATCCTCCACTTTCTATTCTCACTGCTCCTATTTTTTCTGGTACTAGGGCAGTTTCCAGTCCTTTCAGCTACTGCCTGGCCCTCCTGCTCTGAGCAACTCCAGGACCTGCAGGCTTGCCAGCATAGCCACTCTGTACTGGACTTCTGCAGGAGGAGATGCAGTGGTTAAAGGGTGTGTTGACCCATTGCAAATGGCAGACCCCGGTGAACATTTCATGCACACGCAGCAGTGGCGCACAAACCCTCTGATGATAGTCAATTGACGATGCACAGGGGCGGCCAGTTAGTTTTCAGCATAGCCGTCTGGGTCACAGGAAGTCTTCAAAGTGCAGCATTTTTGTAGATGGCTCACAAATGCCCCCCAACAGGCCTTCAGTTCTGACAATCATCTAGATCCCTGCTGTATTTATAAAAGTAAGCAATCAGAACTCTTCTGGATGTGTCTGGTGACCTACCTTCATTCTCTCATTGTCCACTTCATCCATTTGTTTTAAGAAAAAGTTGCTTTAATTTGAGATGGGGATGGAACTCTGTGGTTTGCAACCACTAAACTTCTCCAGGAGGGTCTTCGATTCCATCAGAGTATTGAAATTGTGTGTTCTTTTCAGATTTATTTTGTTGAGGCAGTGACGTATTTTTGGAGCCCAGAGATACATTCACAGTATTTCAGTGTACTCTGGGTAAACAATATATATTAAAGCGCTTATTTAATGAGAGAGGGATCCGTACGTGCAGAACAGCCATCATGAGAAGTCTGGACCCTACAGATCCTAAGCTAAACTGCAAACTTCTGAAGTTTTTACAATTTCACGACAAAGCATTCAAACAGAATTGTAAGCTGCATACTATAGCATAAGGCATTTGCCCCTCCTTATGTCTACAAGACAATGATACGATGTTAAAACAGTAGCAGGATGTTGACATTTGGAGTTGTGGAGTTTTATACTGATGCATACGTCACTTTATAACAACGGCGAAGAATATCCACAATAATGAATTGAAGGAATTTTATAATGTCATGTTTTAAATAAGACCACAATATTTTACTGTGTGGTACCAATATTAATCTATGTTTTTAAGAAAACTGATTATTTTAAAAAGGATTTCTTTTATATGTACACCTAATTTGTATTGTGATAGTTTGTATTAACTAATAACAATAAACTCTCATTAATTCATATATATATATATATATTATGTGATCCACTCCTTAATTTCTTTTACCATCTTCTTAAAAAATAGTGTGCAGAGCTTTTATTATGAAGCTAAGCCTCATCAAATTCCAGGTCTTGGCCTACTCATCGGTCACAGGAATTCTAATTTTTATGTCTGTCAGTAGACAAGACCTTTACATTTTAGTAAAACTATAAATAAAATAATACTTGCTATAAGACACTTTCAGCCAGTCTTCTTCAACCATTGGTCTCTTGTTGCATCATTCACATTTTTCTCCCGCCCACAGCAGCATACAACATGAGCCAATGGATCAGCCCCCTGCAGCCATTGGCTAACTTCAGTGTGAGTGACGGCATTCTACTCTTTCCAAGAGCACATTCACATCCAAAGTAGTAACCTTCAGTACCAGGTACTAGTATGGCAATGTGTGCTTTTTGAGACCAAATATTGTCTCTGCTCTTAGCTAATGTTTTTTTTAACATTGTCCAGTGCCCAGCAGCTCCACAACAATAAAGTTTTACAAAAACCATAACAAAGAAAAATTGTTTACAGGCCCTGTGTGGTGTGGATGGTAGATGAAAGAGACAGGAAACGGTAGATTGCTTGAAGGTTCTTTAATGTAGGAAGTAATCCTGAGACCTCATCCTCCAACAAAGCCAGTATAACTGACACAACCTTTAATGAATAACATTCTACTTGGAAAACATTCTGAAAAGGAACACCCCACAGCAGCTGACATCATAATCTGACATAGACACTTAGGGCCATATGTAGGTAGGGTCACATTTACCGACTCATAAATACCGAATTTTACCGATTCGGTATTTATGAATCGGTAAATGTGATGTAGGTAATCAATCGGTAATATTTACCGATTCGGAAAGGGTCGGTAATTTAGAATCGGTATTTACCGATTCGGTAATGATGCATACCTTCCCATTGATTCCTATGGGCCAGGAGGCCCATAGGAATCAATGGGAAGCCAGTTACCATTACCGAATCGGTAAATACCGAATCGGTAATGGGGGAGGCAGTATCATGGGTGGCAGGGTGTCACATTGACACCCAGTTGCACCCCTGAATCGTCCATGTGTGCACATGTGGCGCACATACATGCCCTAAGGGCATGTATGTCTGCCACATGGCACTTTGACATCAGCAAAATATCACGTTTTGCTAGGTATTCGGTATTTATCACCAACTTATATTTGGTGGTAAATACCGAATTCTTTTTCCTAGACATCACTCATTTGAGTGTCACCTACATATCATTTCAGGATTGGGTATTTACCGAATCGGTAAAATTACCCATTCGGTAATTTTACCGATTCGGTAAATTACCGAATCCTGAAATATACCCCCTACATAGCAAATGCCTAAATACCGGTTACCGACCGGTATTTGGCTTCCTACATATGGCCCTTAGAATCATAAAGTAAGAACACTACATCACCTCCCTCTTTTCATTAACCAAACTAAGAGAGAAATATAAGTAAGAGAAAGAACAAATGGTCAACACAATGGAGTTAATCTTGAAGTCGAAGAGGAACTTTCTTTAATCTGACCAGTCTCGTATCTTCAGAGTGTGAGGAGTTATTAGGAATCCCAGAGATATCATCCTGGCTACACATAGAGGGACATTTAACAATTCTTTTGAGATTCCACACTCTATGATCTTGTGTCCTCACTACACTACCCAGAAGTTTGGTAACTCTGATTGGTTGACTAAACTTGGATTTACCAAACTTTCTTTCAGGAAGTTTTATCCTGACTAAGTCACCCACTTGAATGACAGTTCTTTTTACAGATTTTCTTGTATCAAATACTAGTTTCCTCTTCATCTTTTTTTTCCAACTCCCGGTTTTTCCAATGTGCACTTTTATCAGTCACACCACCCACTTCCAACCTTTTCGAAGACACCCAAAGAGGACTTACTTGCGTGCTTGCAACCCTTCCTTTAAATAAAGTAAAAGGAGTGACACCCGTAGAAGAATGCGGAGTAAACCTATACTCAAACACTTTCTTCTTGATAGCTTCCTCCCAGTTGTAATTAGAAATTAAGGCCAATTGCATGGCTTTCTTTAGAACTCTCACAAATCTTTCAACTACCCCATTGCATTCTGGATGATATAAGGCTGCACGTTTATGGGTAATACCTCTCTCACTCAAAACTTCCTCAACTACTCTGGAGACAAATTGTACCCCATTATCAGTCAAAACAGAATTTGGCAATCCTTCACTTGCAAAAAGTTCATCCAAAAAATTAATGACAGATGAGGAGTCAACACAATTAACAATCTTGGTAGCTGGCCACCAGGAAAACATATCCAGACAAACTAGGACATACTGATCCTGCGATTTTACTTTGCAGGGCCTAGAATATCGATAGCAATATCAATCCAAGGACCAGTTGCTTGTTCCTAACCACCATAGGTTGAGTTCTGCATTTCAAAACCTTATCACTACTGGCACACTGAGGACAGCCACGCACCAATCTTTCTACAAAGGTATCCATCGCAGGCCACCAATAGTTCTCCCTAAGCCTCTCTTTGGTTTTTGCAATGCCCATGTGACTAGCATGTGCATTATCCACCAATTTTTTACGCAAAACTAAAGGAACAATCAGTCTGCTTCCTCTGAAAAGAAGATTACTGGAGACCGATAATTCTTCCTTGATAGACCGAAATCCTTTGACTTCCTCATCACACAGACATTTCTCACACCATCCATCACATATATAGGAAACAACTTGTTTCAGAACAGAATCATTACATATGGCTGCACTCCATTCTTCTTCAGTGATTACACCTTGAGTAACCAAACACACTTGTATATCTTCTCCAGAATCTTCCCCAAGAAAAGAATCATCATCTTCACAGTCAGAGACAGATGAACTACCAAGTCTCGACAAGCAGTCTGCAAGAATGTTACTAGCCCCCGGCAAATAAGAGACAGTGAACTCGAAATCTTGCAAAGCAACCACCCATCTCCTTATTCTATGCGATACCCGATCAATCCCTTTTCTTCCAAACACTTCCTTCAAGGGTTTATGATCAGAAACTACTGAAAATGCTTTACCCCACAAGAATTTCTTGAGTTTGCGAATTGCCCAATACACAGCCAAAGCCTCTTTTTCCACAACTGAGTAGTTGCATTCCGCATCCCTAAGTGGTCTTGAAATGAACAAAATCGTATTGTCTACTTTTTCTCCGGGTTGTAACAGCACGGCACCTAGTTCTTTACAACTAGCATCCGTCATGATGAAGGACTCTTTTTTTAGGATCAAAACTAGAAAGATTGGGTGATTTATTTAGACAATCCTTGATTAAATCAAATTCATCACTACATGACTTATCCCAAATAAATTTGCTCCCTTTTTTCAACAAAGACCTGATTTTCTCAGTTTTTTTAGCAAATCCAGGAACGGATAATTGAGGTTAGAGATGGCTTCAACTAATGAAGGTTTGGGTTTGATCCCCGAGCCAGAAATTAAATAACCAAGATATTCTATCTCTTTTACATCAAACTTACACTTATCTAATCTAAGGGTAAGGCCATAATCTTGTATTCTAGAGAGTATTAGACCTACCCTCTCATCATGTTCTCGCAAGCTAGAACCATGAACGAGAACATCATCTTGGTAGACTATGACTCCACCAATCCCGTTTAATATATTATCCATAACTCTTTGGAACACCGACGCAGCTGATATTAGACCAAATGGCATCCTAAGAAATTTGTAGGTTCCAGAAGGTGTTATAAAGGTAGTCAATTCCTGGCAAGAAGGGTGGAGTCTGACTTGATGGTAGGCGGAAGACAAGTCTAGCGTCGAAAAATGTGTGGCACCACCTAATGAGGACAACATTTCTGTTATATTCAGGAGAGGATAATGATCAACCACCACTGCCTTGTTAAGTTCTCTCAAATCAATGCATAGCCTGGCCTCTCCGTTGGCTTTCCGAGCCATAACAACCGGAGAAACCCACTCAGTGGCCTCAACTTCTTTGATGACACCATTAACTAGTAATTTATTTAATTCTTCTTTCATTTTATCTCTGACTAACAGAGGAACATTTCTGACTTTGGCTACAACAGGGACAGAATTATCTTTTAATTTGATTAGATGTAGGTACTTTTTTAGGCATCCAAGTTTTTTATCAAAAACTTTTGGAAATGTTTTAATCCAATTACTGTGGTCAGAGACTGAGGCTATAGTGGGAAGATCTCTCAAACACACTGAAGGCGTTTCATTTGGATCTAAATATACACCAAGATCCCTTTGGTGAGACCAACTTATTAAGGAATCTCCTTTCATAGAGACATATATCTTGCCTGCAGTGACTCTACCTTTATAGTCAATTGTCCCCACAAAGTATCCTAAAAGGTTTATGATTTATCCACCATAACCCCTCGGCACTATATCAGGTTTAAGTAACTTCACATTCGCGAGTAAATATTTTTCATAAAAGATCTTGGGAACTTCGCCCCAGAGTCAAACAACATCTTAACTCATTTGTCATTAATCAACACATCTTCCATGGGACCATCTTTCACTTGACAACAAATCTGAGACACAATCAAATTATCCTCATCTTGTTCATAAAGATCCACTTCTCTCACACTTTTTTGATTCCTATTGGATCTGCAACATTTCGAAAAATGATCTTTCTTTTTACAAATAGAGCAAACTGCTTTAAACCCAGGACAGTCTTTGAAATTAGCCACATGCCCTGTATTTCCACATCGAAAACATTTTACGGAGAAGAATTTGGTATTTGGGTTTGGACGCATAACCTTTGAAGAAGCAAAAGTGCCTTGTGTGGACAATTTGGAGACTTTATCAGAGCCTAGAGACACATCTGTTTTTATTTCTTTAACTTCAGCATCAGTACTCTTATTGTTGTCCGCAACTTTACGTATGGCTTCAGAGCAGGCTTTGGAATGTTCATGCAACTTTAAAGTGGTGATGACATCTTCAAGGGAAGGGTTGTCTTTTTGCCAAAGCGTATCTTTCGCTTTGTCTATAGATGAACCTAGCATGAGTTGATCTCTGAGTCTTTCATCTAAGCTTCCCCCAAAGGAGCAAGTGGAAGCAAGCTTGCGCAAAGAAGTGACATATTGTTCTACAGATTCTACATGTTTCTGGACTCTCTTTCCAAAGTGATAGCGTTCTAATATCATGCTCATTTTGGGTAGGTAATGTAGATCCATTTTCCTAATGCAGATTTCATACTCATTAAGAGAGTTACTCTCACTGTCCGGTAAATCAGGAAGATGTTCGAATAGTTCCTGTCCCTCTGAACCTAAACCGTGTAGAAACAAAGCAGACTTCCTTTCTGCACTTAAGGACGTACCACAGACCCTAGCATAGTTAGAGAATACTTTTTTCCATTTCAACCAAGGTATGGGAGATTCACCTGGAGCAGAAAGGAAGAAAGGGGGAGATGTGACGTTCTGCATGGTGTAAATGTAAGATGTCACAAGTTTGAATTAAGGTTGAGTGCAAGCTGAAGTTAATGTGAATGATTATTGACCCAAAGCTTACAGTAGATTCAGTAAGAAATATTGTGACAAAATCACGAATTACACATTTAACAATCCAAATAAGCTTCAAACCGATGTCAGCCTGATACTTGTCTATCACACTTTAGTACGAAGAGAGCACGATAGGGTCAAAGAAAAATGAATAAATCATACATTCAACACCTACTGTAGGTATGTTCATTGAAAGTTCCTCCCTTTTCTTTTTTTAATGTGATCTGCAAGAACCAGTTTAGCAGGAAAACAGCTGTGCAGATCAGTGATGGAATGCTCATGCAATTTTAATGATAGCTAGATCAACGATGACTGTCAACCTGAAGAATTCCCAAGGCACACAGTAGCGTTGGTAGAAAAGGTTCCCCCGAGGAGATAAGAGTGCGTGTTGAAGCGCACACCTAGCGAGACAAAGCACTTTCATCCAATGGTGCACGAGTCTACCGCTAGTGAGACGGTGACAGAAAAGTACAAGTGGCAAACATTACATTAGGTATAAAAGTAAGTAGTACTTCCCTGGGTGTTGCAGTGTCTCGACGTAAGTAAATGTGTGTTTTGAAATGTGCTCGCAGTCAGTGTGGAGGAGCGAGCAGTTCCGATTCACTCAAAGTGACGCGATGATGTCTCCGATGTGAGAGGCGTAAGAGGCTGGTAAGGCGACGCCAGGCAAAACGGGTTGCTAGGCAACAGCACCCGATGCGCAGAAGGGAGCTCAGGAGTGAAGACGGAACCTCTCGGCAAGCACTGGTGAGTAGTTTGAAAACCGTTGCTGGCAGAAGAGAAGCAGTTTGAAAGAACGCTTGACAGAATGAATTATGAGGAATCAGATGAGTTGAGGTCTCTTGAATGTTGATTTCCACTCGTCGCCAAAATGTGGTGTGGATGGTAGATGAAAGAGACAGGAAACGGTAAATTGCTTGAAGGTTCTTTAATGTAGGAGGTAATCCTGAGACCTCATCCTCCAACAAAGCCAGTATAACTGACACAACCTTTAATGAATAACATTCTACTTGGAAAACATTCTGAAAAGGAACACCCCCACAGCAGCTGACATCATAATCTGACATAGACACTTAGAATCATAAAGTAAGAACACTACACCCTGGCACACATTTTACTCACAAACTGGCAATATTTCTTTGCCTGTTCTAGTTGGTACTGAAAATTGGCATGCCCCTAATTTGAAACATGAAAGATGTTGGCGATTTTTATTTGTTTCAAAACAACTTGAAGGGGCCTAAAGCTGCAGATTTCAGTGTGTATATCCACCTGCAGATCGTGAAAATTACTTGACTAGCAAGAGAAAAGCATCGCAGCCATGCACACCCCTTCACTTGGTAGTTACTATCGCGTAGGCTGCCACCAATGCATACAAAGCAAAGCCATTCTGCAATTCACTTAGGCGCGTTCTGATGGCCTCCTATTCATCGCAGTAAACATGACACCAGAGAGCTAGCAGAGAACGCTGACTCCTAAGTTGTGAGCTGCTGACAGAACTCGCTAAAAACAAAAAAAAGAGTGAGTAAGAGACAGGCATTCACCCAGCAGACGAGTTGATACTGCAAGGAGCAAAGGTCAAATGGCTGAATGAGAATCGTTGGACACGCGTCAGCCCTCTTACTGGCATCTCTAATCTTTAGTCCTTGTTTTAAAACAATATGTGGGGGGCTTAGAGCAACAAAAAAAAACAATTTGCATTCCATTCTTTGTTTTTGGATTCATCCTGTTCAAAGTTAAGTTAATCTCCCTTTAGGAATCATATTTTCGGGGAAATGCTATTAACTAACGATCAGTACTGAACAAAGGTGGTCTCCATGCCCCCCCCCCCCCTATATGTCTGCTGCCTCATATGCTCCTTCAGGTCTGCAGAACTTTCTCCTTTTCACGTTTTACAACTGTTTCCCCTTGCTGTCACCTCCTTGTGATTGGCGTAGGCCTTTTCAAACTAATTCTGGTTTTGCCGACCTTACCGCAGTTTGATGAAAAAAATAAGGAACAACAGTTTGACAAACTCTGACTGATGACTCTTAAGTATGGTGAATTACCAAAATGGGGAAAAAATATTTTTGATGACAGGGTGTTGATTTTTGTTTCAACAGTACTGGACCCAGCAATGTGTGATGGGTCGCGTAAGAACCCACAATTCTTACAATGTCTACGACATTAAAAAATGTAAAAATAAATGTTTTTAACTAAAAAAAGGAAGCAATATAAAGATTCAAAATGCAGCAAATTCCACATTGAAGGTATTACTACCACCCCCTTCACTCATGACGGGAGAAATGTGATGTAGACTAGAGACTGAAAGCGTGTGGCATAACACATACAACTTGGACCAGTGGCCCATCCCTTATTGGGCCATTGATCAAAGCACCTATTGTGATTCATTCCGATTAATTGAGAAGAAAAAACTGCTAGCGTGTAAGGCCGTTCAATGTTTTTTATTTTTCACGTCCAAATTTCTAATTTGAGAATGTTGTTTTAAAAAACAAAACTTTTATGTAAGGTGTATGGAACAAACATGGCGCCCGCACAGAAAAGCTTCAGTGCCTTCTGCTGCTGAGACTCTGCTGAAGAAACAAGAACCTCCGACTGCCTGGCGGAGATTTCTAAATTTAGAGGGCTGTACTCCCCCATGGCAGCGGATCAGGTCCCTCCACTGTTCTGGTGGAACAGAGTACAGCCTGCAGGGCCAATGCATAAGTAAGCCCCCCTCAGTTTTATTTGACTTGCATCTTGCCTTGGGTTAGCTTTTGCATGTTTTGGTTTTACCATCAGAATGTGTGCACTTAGGGGCCTATTACAATGTTGGTCGTAAGTCCTCAGACCTGAGGTCGGAGGCCTTACGACCGACATCGTCTGTTTCAATTCCGACTGGCTGTTTTTGATTCAGCTGGTTGGAATTGAAACTGGCTGGTCATTCCGGTGGGCTTCCGACGATGAGCACGTCGGCCAATCGAAAACGCCATGTATTCAAAATGGACGGCGGGTTACGCTGTCCGAATTACGATGCACGGTTTCCAGCAGGGTTTCCATGCCAGCCTTTTCGACATGGAAGCCCTGTCGTAAAGCGTGTTTTGGGGCTCCTAGTAGGGCCCCCTTTCCCTTGCGACCTCTGGTTAGAGGCCGAGGGGGCACCTATGGTGCCCCCCTGTTAATCCCTGCACCCCGTGGCAGGCACCTTGAGGGGCCTGCCATGGGGTGAAGGGAATAACACCACCTCCCATTTCCCTATGGGAGCGTGTACCATGGCCAGTTTATGAGTGTAACACATGCTTCCAAAGGGAAATGTCGGAAGGCGTCCGACCAACATCGTAATTGGCCACTACGTCTTTGATGTTACTTATTTTGGTATTACAATTCTCTGTAATTTTTTAATAGGTATATTTGATCATTTTGACATGGTCATTTTTTTGACCAGCGGCTGTCCTTGAGTTGCGGTTTTTGGCGTTGCTCTTGTACTGTGCAATAGCCTTTTTGTAACCATGTTTTCACCATGTGTGTTTTTTTTATAGCAAGTCAGTGTTACTGCAGCTCCAAGCTTCATATATATTGCGAATTAGTGTACAAAGGCTCTTTAGCCAGCATGTGTCTTCGGCTTGCTGCGTTAGGCGGTGGAGGTTGTGCTTTATACAACCGGCATGTTCAGCACTCTGGTCATTTACTTTGCTGCTAGTTTGGTAAGTCAGTTATGAATAACCTTCAGTACATGGCTTCATTGTTATTGCTGTGAATTTGATTTTGTTGTTTTGTAGGAGTTTCTTATCTCTGCTGGTAGACCTGTTATACTGTATGGTTACACTGGTCTTCTACAGACTCAAGTTTCCTCTCTGATATCCTGACCTGCTAGCAACCTAAGATCGACTAATCAGCCCCTCATGCACCCCCAAATTGCCAAGAACCACTTCCCTTTGTGAACTTTTTTAAAACTTTTTTATTGAGGTTTTCGTTACATCTCAGTAGCCATTAGACTCCTAGGAAAGAAACATCTGACGCAACCTAGGTGCAATACACTGGAACTTAGGTACTCTGCGCAAAACAACATGGCTAACTCACGGGGGTAAACATCAAGAGAGTGAGGCAGAACCCACATTGAGACAGCGTGTGTTGACATTGTTTGTGCATGTTGTGGCCATGTCTGGTGTGACTTGGGGTCCCTGTGCTAGGTAATGAAGTTTGTGAACCTCTTAAAAATAGGAGGGGAAAAGAAGGAGAGGGAAAAAAACTGTAAGGAAGGGTGAAAACTAAACTTGAGCACGACCAAGGGCTGGTGGTGGGGGCTCCTGGGGCAGTAGCACCCATGGCTTCAGCTTGAGCCACTGGACCCGCCTTTTGAGGGATAGCCTAAAAATGTAACCATATCGCACGGTGGGTCTGCGGACTGGGCCAGCGGGTCAGGTGTAGGGCAAAGCATTAGTCAGGCTGCAAGTTTCATGGAGGGGGAAGTATCCTGTACCAGTTCTCGGAACTGAATGAGCATGGTCCATGTCCCAGGCCGCTGCTTTAGGTCGTTTACGGAGACGGCAGGCTTCCTGATAATGTAGGGCGACACTCTTGGCTTCCTCCCAATAAATGAGCGCCTTGTGCTATTGTGAGACAGCTTGGGGGTTGGTTGGCTCCCCAATGTAATGTGAGGGTCCATTTGTCTAGCAGTAGAGCCAGGTTTGCGAATCATGCTCACACTTTGTGATTTTTCCCTCGCATGTAAAGTCCTATGTATTGGGACACCGGGACAGAAGTTAAACATGCATTGGTAAATGCATTACGTTTCACCCATGTGATTGTAAGTTGTAGCTTGCTGAGTAGTTGTACAATATAAGTTGCTGAAAGTCTGTTAAAGTGTTATGACTTGTATATGTACAAAAAGGCAATATATTGTGCGGTTATTAGTGGTATAGTGGTATAGCGTGGGTAAGTATTAGCAACATTTTGAAAAATGAAAGAGGGAAATAATAGAATTGATTGATGTAATAGCAATATTGTGTTCGGGCCCGGTGCCAGTGCACCTGCTGTACCTGTAGGGTAATTGCACTTGTGGCTGCCTGTTTAGTAGTAAAATATTGCACTATTTATTGGTTAGAGGGATTCTTAGAGCTTTGTGCCTCTGTGTCACTGCACCTGCTGCACCATTGAGATCATGACCCTAGTGCCTGCAAGGTAACTACACTTATTTAGTAGTTAAATATAGCAATATTTGGTGTTTAGAGGAGTTCTGATATATTTTATCCCCGGTGCCACTGCACCTGCAGCACCATTGAAATCATGGCCCTGGCGCCTGCTAGATAACTGCACTTGTGACTGCCTGTTTAGTAGTAAAGGTTTTGCAATATTCAGTGTTTAGTGGGATCACTGCAGCATTTGTCCCTGGGTCCACTGTACCAGCTGTACAATTCAAATCAAGCCCCTTTTAACTGCAAGATAACTGCAATTGTTCCTACCTGTATAGTAGTAAAATATAGCAGTATTAGGTGTTTCGAGGAGGTCATGACAAAATTTGGGCCTGGTGCCACTACACCTACTGCGCCTTTCAAATCATGACCCTGTTGTCTGCAAGGTGACTGCACTTGTGACTGCCTGTTTAGTAGTAAAATATAGCAACTTGTTTTTATCTGTGTTGTCAGTAACACAATCTAAATGCTCAGCTGTTTGTGATCCTACTGCCTATGAATCCCCACATAGAAAGACTTATTTGCACAGATAGAGCAGGAGCATTTATTTTCTGGACATATATTATTCTTAATAGTAAAATACTATATCAGCAGGAAACGTTGGCTAGTCCCGTTACTCAGGAACTTGGGCTTTAGATCCTTCCAACCTGCCTATAGAGTCTTAAAGACAGATCTTTCTCCTATTGTTGTCTTTGCACTTTCAAAATTTTTAACCTCCCTGTGGTTTACTCGTAGTCGCGTGCTGAAAAGACTTGTATAACAGACCCCCTGATAGACTTTAGCACAGTACACTGTACCCTCTGTTTTCCTTTTAATGTATTTTAATGTCTTAACTATTGGATCACATCATGTTTAATACGTTTATAACTGTGTATATTTTGTTATGTATCTTTCATGATCTGTGATCGAAATAAAGATTTTTAACAAACAAAATACTATATCATAATAATCTCATCAGTTTCTTACACAATATTTCCATCATCAACAATATCCAAACATAATAACTTGTATCAACAATGTATATAATCAATCCAACCCGAATCAATATGAGTAAACATTATTAATACACAGGAGTCACGTGGTCTTGATGAAAAATTCTTGCTTTATTTCTATTCTTTTGTCAATACAGAGAAATAATCATCCCAGCCAACATTAGTGTGTCATTCATTCTTTAGTTTCGCCCTCCATAGCATACAGCATGGGGCACTGGGCCAGCCCACTTCAGCCATTAGATTAGCTCTCTGTGAGTGACCGCTTTTCTGCTCTTGCACAATGTGCACTTTCGCACAAAAAGTAACCCCATTGCACAGTTTTACAAAAAACATTCACAGCCATTAGCAAAACCAATAGTCAGCAGTCAAAGGCAGATCTATTTGCTATGCCAATGCTTGCTGACTTTTGCATCAGGATACCTTTAAGTTGTGATAGTGCTTGTAGTTAACTATTGTTTTGCTTAATTAAGCATTGTACAGTTCTCTGCCCAAAGGGCTTTATCAGTTAAACTGAAGGGAGACATATGTTTTCTGCACCCTCTCTTTTGCCGTGATTCAAACTACTAAATATCAGAAATAGTGTACATTCAGCTAGTTTGGCCCAGCTGGTCTCATTGATTCACCCTACTTCTATTTATCTTAACACAGACATCACAGCTCTGGAAAGCACCTACTTTATAAACACCAGCCATGCCAGCGCTGAGATATTACCCACCCTACAAATCAAAGCAAGCTATGCCAGCTATGCCGGTCTGACCGGGCAACTTGTATGTGCGCATGGATGCTGACATTTGAAAGATAATTCCTTGGGTGTGATGTAAACTTGTAACCCAAGTTGCCCAATGAACTACTGTAACTGTCATTAGGTCTGGCCTAAAACCAGCTTTAGCTGTTTAGGTGGCCTCATGTTTTGCAGAAAATTCTCACTAAAAATAATGCATGCATACATACCGAGGCTTTTGGTTAGCCCTCTTGCTCCATTGCCTGTCCAAGTGTCCTACACCTTTTGCTTCCACCCATTGGTCAATGGATCAGCTCACTTGACTCTCGTGCACTATTAGTGATGACATTTTACCAGATCACATTTGCACAGCTGCCTAAAAAAGAGTGCACTTCAGTGCCAGAGCTGGTCCACTCTTTTATTTTATTTTTTGCTACATTGTTTTGTATATTGCATTTGTGTGCACAAAAGAAAAATGGCAACTTTGCTGAGAACAGACCTTTTAGCTTTGCCAGTGTTTGATCACTTTTGTAGTAAGCAACTTTTTAAACATGGTGTACTTTCGAAAATAGCAGTTAGTTTGGTCGTAGCTGAAGTGTATGGCTCAGCTGAACTGTGACAACTCTTTACAAGATGGCGCCTGTCCCATGGTGCGCCCTTGTGCTGTCAACAGATGCTGTGTGATCCAGTTGCTGCTGAAAGTCTCCGGTCCATCTGATGGGAAGAGGCAGCTGCTCTTTATTGCGGGAATTCACCTGGCCGCCAGCCACAGGTCTCGTTCCTCAGACCAGTCAAAAGGCCATTGGTGGTATCAACCAACCATCTGAGTCGGGTTTCATTCCTTATGTTTCTCTGCTTTTATCTGTTTTCCATGATGCATATTTTTGCATTCGGTGCACGGCCTAGGTACTTTCATGTGGAAATGTTACGTTTAGAAATAAAACAGGTGACAAAGAAAGGGTTTATAGCTGCGCAATGAAATATTCAACGATGTGAAAGTCGTGCACAGAAGCAATTTTGTAAAAGCAGATTGAGCATGGATGTCGATTCATCAAAATGTCAGGGGTAGCAGAAGTGGCATCACATGCCCTTTGACGCCATAACAAGAAGTGAAGTCACATACTTGGGCCCTGGTGGCAGAGTAGGAATAGTTAAATGACATTTGACTCCTTATTATATAAAGTGACATCACTAAAGGTAAAAAAATAAGCTAGTCTAATTGGAAAACTATAAATGAATGATTATTAAACTAGCTAAAAAGTGATGCAAGCAGATTATCAATATGCTTTAGCTATAATGGATATATTATTTAGGTTACACCATGCTATTTCAGGAATGCAGTTATCTCATACCAAAGGTCAGCTGTTGAATGCCAGTCATGCTGTGCCAATTATAGTCTCAAATGTCGGGCACACCCCAAAGTGCCCAGGTACAGCTACAAGGGAAAGCTTCCCCTGGCACACCGTGTAGGAGGAGCATGGGCACTGCAGAGGCAGCAGCAGTGTGTGTTTTCTTCACCACACAAAACAGGTACACAGTGAGCAGCAGTGTCTGTGAGCACTCAGGTTGGGGTGTAGACTATGGCTAGTGTGTTGAGAGATGTTGCTTCAGTTTACGCCTACAGTAGAAAATACTCTGTGGCAAGTTGTAACTGAGTACCCCCTGGGTTAGAGACAACAGCTGCAAACTGCCTCAAAGCCCTAAAATCAGAGGGATCTATTGGGCACCAAAAACTCATGTCATACTTTGTGTACATACACATACAAACATCTAATCAGATAACTTGGTGTAATGTGCCAGCTTATCATTTTCCACATTCTAGTGTTCTTGTTTTCTTAATAATGAAAGCACATTCTATCAGGGCCGCCAGTAAAAATCACGGGGGTGGGGCACTTTGAGGCATAGCTTCTGCATAATTTGCTTTTAGGCGAGTTGTACAAGAAGAGGACATACCATGCAAGTTATAAAAGCATCGAGCACCGTGGCATGGACATTTGTGCAAGCTCTATTCGGGAATACCTCAGATTTCTGTCTCGCTTGAGGGTGAGCTCAGCTGCGGAGTGGGTCAATGAAATGTAACATTTACTGACCACATCCAAATTAATTCTTTTGCAAGAGTGGCATCTGGGACAATATGCAAACGAAGGCACATTACAGTCCATGGACCCCTGCTGCTCTAACACACACACTTTCTATAGAATTATGTTATGTAATATATACTTATATGGTGCGTAGCCTACCTGTGGTGCGGCAGTGCAGCAACAATCAGGTTTGGTTATATCTTGTCTGGTTTCAAGAATTCCATTGCATACTTGTAGGAGGCTGGCTTTGTATATGGTGCACTCTTATTTAAGTGAAGCACCCTGCACAAATCCGGACAACCCCTTTGGTGGTTTTAGTGATCTTTGACAACCATAGAAAATGGTCTAAGTGGTAGCTGTGGCGAGCAGCCTTTAAGCTTAGTCCAGAAGGAGTGTTAAGCAGCTTGTTTTCCCTGTACTAATCATATAGTGTAGGTTAAACGAAAAAGAACCACACAGTGTAGTTATAAAATTTGTAATATTTATTATACAAACTCACTAACACATTGGTATATCTCCTACCCAGAGGTATACATACAATACGTGGAGAAGTGTGGCTCACTGGTTAGAGTAGGCAGACCTGGAAGCAGAGGTCAGCACGGGACCAGGGTTCAATTCCCGGCTTGGCTGGGTCTTGAGTCCATAAATTGTCCATGGACTCGATAATTCTCACTCCAGTGCATACTCGATTCATGGGTTCACACTCTGCGACTCTGGGCAATAGCTTGCTTAATCTCCACAATGGCCCCTCGCGGCGGGATGCCTGGCTTTCACCTTGTGGATGCCCTGCTGGGTTATCTCACAGGGGAATACCAGGACGGGTTCCCTAAGCAAGCGCTTAGAGACTGGTTGGTGATTTGCGCTATATAAATATCTGCACATTTACATTCACATTTACATTTACATGTATACACACAATACACACAATATTTCCAAAGGAGAACAGGTAAGTAGCACAAATAGACAGTGGTCTCCAGGGGGAGACCAAACCATATACTAATAGTGGAATGCGAACTGCGACCAAAGTTGTGACTTGTCCCAGAAGACTTAAAAGAGCTCAGGACCTAAGGAACCACCAAAGGTAAGTATCCAGGAACCCCACGGAGGCCGTGTGCAGAGTGGAAACACAGACACGTACTCAGTGCAAGTCAATGGGGAAGTAGCGGTTGCAGTTTTCAAGAAGGACACTTGCCAGAGGACCCTGAAGAAATCCCGTGGAAGATGGAAGTCACCCCTCCCATTAATACCCCAGGAACCAGGATACGTACACCAAGGAAGCCGGGTGCAAAGGTGCGAAGTGACATCGGAAACCGCCGTAGACCACAATGGAAGACTTCAGTGAAAATGCCGCTGGCGAAGAAGGTGCAAGAGTACGGTGAATCCAAGGGTGGATTCTTGAAGAGGAGTATAGGAGATGAGAAGCAACACATAAGCAAGAAAGAACAATTTAACTTCAAATCAACTATCAAAATCTTTTCCAAAATCATCCATAGAGTCCAGTGTTGCTTGAATGTTCTTTTTTATTTCTTCTCTATCAACCTTGAAAGTATAACAAGCAGATGCAACCAACACATTTCGCCCCAGACAAGGGCATCCTCAGGACAAAAAAAGTCTAGTGCTGGTTGCACTGTAGTTTATAGGCTCAAGGTCATACCAGAGTGCCAAATCCTTCAGTACCCACTTCTTGCATTCAAGCCAATGTTACAGATGGTCAACAGCATTTAGCAAACCATTGTCCGTCTTGGTTCGCACAAACAGATAATTAATTCCGGAAACAGCAATCCCAGCCAGGTAAGTACTTTGTTCAGCAAGGCATGGGTAGACAAAGACATGGCAGGCAGGACGGTGTTGCCGGACAAGGTACTTACCTGTTTCCGGAATTAAGTATCAGGTTTTCCGCACCTTTGCAATGCACGTTTTTCTCCTCTTGTAAAAGATTGGGATAAGTGCTTTTTAGGTCTTTGATAGACACCGCATGTGCTGTTCGAAGAGACGTGCTTTTATTAATCAATGGGCTTCAGCCCACCCACAGGCTTCCCATTTGCTTGCTCCATCGTCTGTCTCATATTCTTTGTCTCCATTCGTCCTTGGCATGCATGGTAATTCCTCTTTGTGTGTTTAGCACCCCCCTAGAGCACAGGCCAAGTAATTGTAAGCACCCACTGCTCCCATTTTTAGGACCTACTTTTTTCTTTGTTTTTCATCACTCTACACAGTGTTTGTGCTTTTACCAGCTCCGTCTCCTGCCACACTCTCTCACCCCTCCCCCAATACCATTCCAATTGTATGGAGCACTTCACTGCTCCCTTGCTTGTTCTATTTTTCGATCAAGCATGCCACTAGAATGTTGTTTCCATGATATACGGTTGTTCACTTTAATGTTCCAACTATACGGTGTGCTCTACTGCTCCCTTAACTTTCTCACCCTCCTTGATAACTGCTGTACATGTGAAGGGTCCATGACAGTGATGCACCTCTGCAACACGAGTCAGATTTCAATGCACGATCTTTAAATCTGATTTCTGACCAAGGTACGATCGCATCAACAATTTAAACTTTCACCAAGGATTACAAAGCTACATGTTTTGTTTATGGGATTTTTTCTAAATGTGAACAGTGGAAAAGCTTGCCTCGGAGTTTGTTAAAAGTTTTCCTCTCTACTGTTCCCCTATGCTTCCTTTTATAAGCAATGGGGGAAGATGTGGCATAAATGCGCGATCGGCCAACTTTGAAGTTGGGGAACTGGATTTGAGTCTCAGCGACAGGCTCAACATCCTGTGATTCTGGGCAAATCCTGGGTTGTTTAATATATTTGCAATGTTTTTCGCTTTCCACCACCCATTTTTATTAGGTCTCGCTGAGACAGCGCATGCTGTCTCTTCGAGACATTTAGTAGGTGGGTTTTCAAAGTGCTACCCACATGGTTTTGCTGGCTACAAGCTTGAGTGCACGATGGCGTGCACGTGCACAGCTGCTCCCCACATTCCCCCCTCCCTTCTCGCTCAGCCCTTTGATGCTCTGCTCGCATCTCCCTCCTCCCTTCTCCTCCTCTTTTTTCGTCACTTGTATTCAGGCTCCTCTGCTCCTCGCATTCTCCCCTCCCCCTCCCTTCTCGCCCAGCCCTTCTTGTCACCTCTGCTCGCATCTCCCCCCTCCCTTCTCCCCCTCCCTTTGCATTCCCATGTGTTGCAGTAAACATGCCCGAGGCGCCCCGCAGCGCCAGCCAAGCACAAAGCACACGGAGACATCCTCCTTACTTGTTGTTTCCCCTCTGAGCTGAGTCACTTTACGCTCAACTCCAATACAACCGAACCATAAAAAAAATTACTTTTTAAACAAAACTACCTTAAACAGTATTGTTAGCTGGGTCTAATTTTAACGAGACTATGGTGGGCTCATCTCAGCATTGTACAGTGTTTGCATTAGCTTATGGATTACAGCAGATTTAAGAGTTAATTTATTTTAAGGAAAATAATTCTTTGGTATTTACACACAAGGGGAATATACCTGACCAGAAAAAAAAATCCCTGCAATTCTATCTAACTTACATCTCAACATACAACACTCTGTAAATAACTGTCACTTCTCTATACCAACAAATACATTTCTTTCTAAAACCCTAATCCACCTTTATGTCCCATATCTCATTCCTTTACTTAAACACTCAATTTTTAGAAATATATTTATACATGGCTAAGAACCTACCACACTATTGCTCTAGCCTTAAAAAATCTCTGTACGTCACACCTCTCTTTCAATAAACCTCAGTGCACCACTGCACTTACTTCTCAAAAACTCAATTTACAACCTCACTGCGAACCTAACTCTAGATCTCTAACTCTCAATCAGCTCTCTGCCCCTATCTTCTCCTCAAATCTCCCTCACTCTCCCTCATACTCTGCATCTCTCTCCCTCTTTCCCTCTCTCTCTTTCACACTCCCTCACCCTCTCCCTCTTTCCCTTACGCTCTTTCCCTCACTCTCTTTCCCTCTCTCTTCTTCTCTTTCTTTGCTCTCCTCTCTCTCCTCTCTCTCTCCCCTCTATCTCCCCTCTATCTCCCCTCTATCTCCCCTCTATCTCCACTCTATCTCCCCTCTATCTCCTCTCTCTCTCCTCTCTCTTCTCTCTCTTCTCTCCTCTCTCTCCTCTCTCTCCGCATCTCATCCCACATCATTTCTCTTACATTTACTTCACCTCCCTCTTAATTTCATCTCTCTTTCTATTACACTTTCTACCATTTATTGCAAACATTTTTAACATCTGTACATTACCTTTAACTAACTCTTGCATGCCTCTTTCTAAATCACCATTCTCTTTCAATTCTCTCTCTGCCTCTCAACTCACTGCCTCATCTCTATCTTCCCCACCTCACAAACACTATCTAGCCTCTCAATTTACCACAACAATTGGACTACCAGGTATCGCTTATTATTAATGTCACCTTTCTCATTATTTTATTAGTTTATCTCTACAATACTCTCTCTACCTCTTACACTCTATCACGACCATTGCTTTCATCTCTTTCTATCTCATTCACTATTACCGTTCAATCTCTGCTTACATCTCACTCGTTTAATACATCGGTCTTGCCTCTATCTCTCTCTCCCAAATTCTACATTCTACACTCATCTCTCTACGTCATCTTCACCTCTTTTCTCTTTACTTCTCATAACTTTCGAATTTTAATCCCACCGGCTCTATCTGCCTCTCTGCCTCGCTACTTTGATTAAAAACACCTGTCATTCTGTGCTTCACCTTTCTATTTGTGCTATCTCATTATAACTAACCTCTCTTACTAACTTATTTCTATATAGTCCTTGCCCCTCGGCTTGGCACCTTTCTTACTAGCCTACATTTAAAAATGCATGCCAGCCCTCTAAAAAAAAGCATTGGCATAGCCAATAGGTCTCACATTTGAGCCCTTATACGCTTTTAGCCATGCTACAGTAACGTTATTGCACCAAGGATATTGTGATGCATAACTAAATACTTATAAGGTCCCAAAAGCGAGACCTATTGGCTATGCCAATGCTTGTTATTTTCACCCAGCATGTGCAGTGGAAAAGCTTGACCTCTAAATTGTTAATAGCCTTTTTCATCACTGTTTTGTTATGCTTCCTTTTGTAAACACTGGGAGATGATATGGCGTAATTACTTGAGCGACCGACTTTGAAACTGGGGAACCACGTTTGAGTCTCGGCTCAACATCCTGTGATTCTGGGCTAATCTTTTTCATCATTCCTAAGAATGAATGAATGCAACTGGTTCCTCATGTACAGCGCTCCAATACCTCCAGTTTGCGCTGTATAAAACTGCAAAAAACAATAAAGGTGGTTTCTTGCTGAATACTCTGGAATGCATTTTAAAATTGGCATGATCTTTTTATTTGTTGTAATGATTTTGCAATCAAAACATTATTACGGACCTTTATCATTCACACTCACACCTACAGCCATTCTACACGTCTACAGGCTCAGGCTTCATGCTTTTTAGGTCTCTCCTAGGCAGCACTTGTGCTGTCTCTTCGAGATATGCTGTATTCAGGATATGGGCATAAAGCTCCGCCCACTTTCCGCCCATCTTTTGAATTGGCTCCTGTCCCTCTCCTTTGTAAATGGTGGCTTTTTGTTTTAAGAATAGATTTTATACAATGCAGATCCCTGAGTCCCATAGACAACTGCCGTATATAAGATACAAAAATCGACCTTGACAATTTTGCACACTTCTAAACAAAAAAATATGAAAGGCAATACAAATAAAATCAACCCCTGCATAACCACCAACATACCCTTCTCCCTCTCCTCCCCCAACGCACCGTCTCCTTATTCCGGAACAATATATCATAGACCCGAACTGCCATTGATCTACACAAGAGATTGACTTTCACAATACCATTTCCCACCAAGGAACTGCGAACAGCACAGGGAAGGAACGTAAGGTACGGGAGAGGCCAACAGGCTACTCTGGGTCTCGGCCCTGGCCCCCCCACGGCGGCTCAAGTTCAAGACCCCGATAATCTGCCTAGCACCTCCAGATCTTATAGTGTATCCGGGCGCACCCTCTATCCTCAAAGATGGGGAGTTCGAGGCCCATACAGAAGTCCAGCCCATTCTTCCAAATTGAAACTGAGGGTGCAACGACCACCTTCCAGGCTCTAGCTATATCCCTCTTCGCTAACGTAAAACCTAGGAACATGAGATGTCGCTTATAGATATTGCTCCCGATCCCTTCCATCACATGAAGGAGGACAAGCTTCGGCGAGCTAGGAAGTTCCCATCCCAATACCTCAGAGAGACAAGCCAGAAATCCCCTTCAAAATCGTGCAAGTGCAGTGCAGTGCCATATGGTGTGTAACAGAGTCTCCTCCTCGTGTCCACAATGGAGGCACACTGGAGAGGCCACCAAGCCCGCCCTCCAGAGCCTAACCCTGGTAAAGTAGACCCGGTGGAGGTATTCAAATTGAATCAACCGCAAACTCATCGCAATAGCCGCCCTTCGCGGGGAAGCCAAGGCTTCCGTCCAGTCCTCTTCCTCCAATTGACCCACATCTCCCTCCCAGGCCGCCCGCAACCGCTGCAACGAGGGTGAACAGTGCGTGACTAGGGACTGATAGATTTTAGAGATCTTATGATCCAGCAGGTCCCCCATAAATATCTTAGCCTCTACTGGGCTGAATTCCGGCAGGGAGTCCTAGCCCTCTAAGCTGGGGGAGATAGCATGCCGAAAATGCAGATATTTAAAGAATTGTGTCTTCGGCATCTGGTAATCCTTTTGGATGTCTTGAGAGGATTTTAAAATTGTGCTCCGCATAACATCCCCCAGAGTAGATATCCCAATGTAGTCCCGGGCGCGAAACCCAGGGAGATTCCGCAATTGCGGAAAGCGGCCATTGTGCCATAATGGGGTCTCCCGAGTCAATTTATTCCACCAGCCCATCCTCCGTAATGCCTGCCGCTAGAGCTGAAAAACAATCTGCGTGGCAGATGGAAGGGGACGCCTCAACGGAGCAGAGTAAAGAAGAGTATGGAGGGACCGGTCCCCCATTGAGCACCGCTCTACTGCATATGCCGGGTCCGCTCTGTCCCCATACCACCACTCGTTTAAGACAAGCAAGCAGATGAGAAGCTATATAATAAGACCAGATATTGGTGGTTGCCAGCCCCCCGCAATACGTGGATAGCAAACACGTCCGGATCGCCACCCTCACTGTGCCGCCATTCTAAAGAAACTGTCCCAGGGCAGAATTCACCTACCGAAACCACCGTGGGGGAATCGGGTAGGGATGGTTCTGCAATTGATACAACAATCGCGGGAGCGCTACCATTTGTAGGAAAGTGGCTCTATATATACTGTTCCCTAATAGGTACAGTGTGTATAGAGTCCACAGTCCCCAGAGGTTTGGCAGAGGCTAAAGTTAGATATAACCTTACTTTCTAAAGTGATAGCTTGGTCGAGCAGTAAGGCAATATCAGAGGACAGTGTAAAGCATTTGTTGTACACACTCAGTCAGCAAATGATCTCACACACTCAAGAACTGAACTCTAGGCCAATGGTTTATATATACAAATATATGGTTGTTTTATTTTAGAACCAACAATAGGTCGCAAAATATACTTTCTCAGAATGAGATGCTTTAGTTAAATACTTTGCAAAAGACAATTGACTTGGAATGTAATAGTTACAGTTTGTTGCAATAGGCAACACAATTTCAAACACAATAATACATTGAGTTCAATGGGAATTTTAAGTTATATGCAATTGATTACTTTCAGGATTACTTCTCTAACTCCAGGAATGGATCCTATATTCAGTCCTGGGACAGTTCTTGGAAACCAGTGAGTAAATACGTTTTAGTTACTGTTGTGATTTTTAAGCAATACTTTGGCATTTTAAAAGTTGACACTTAGAAACTTTTTCTGATCAAATTACCAATGTTATCCTATGGAAGGAAATTCACTTTGCAGGTAAGTGGGGTTATGGTTACTTTTTCTAGGTCAGTGTTGGATCCTTGATCCAGCACTAGTGTACCACCTGTAAGCAGTTGAGAAACTGCATTTAAGTTATACAGGCGATTTTAAGGAATATTTATAAGTTTGCAAAATCGACACTTAGAAGACATTTCACAGAAAAACAGTCAATGATTCCCTATAGAAGAAAATTGAGTTAGTGGTAAGTACTTTTCAGGGTCAGTGCTGGGCACCAAGATCCAGCACTGGGATCTCTCCTAATAGCAGGTGAGTATTTCCGTTTTCGTTACTCGGTTGATTTTAAGTGAATATTTTAAAGTTTAGAAACTCCACACTTAGAAGAAATTTCAGAAGAAACCAGTCAATGTTACTCTATGGAAGAAAAGTGAGTTATCTGCTTTTGGGTAAGTACTCGACTGGCAGACTCAGGGGTCTCCTAGGGTCAGGTAAGTACAGTTGTTACACCCTCAGCGGCTCAAGGGCAGCCGGGTGCAGAGGGAGTTAGGCCCAATGTTATCCTATGGGAGGCAGGGGGGCCTTGGTTGGTGGCTGCTGACTAGCAGGCCACGCGGCTGTGGGAGCTGGGCTCCTGGTCACTTGCTCAGGGCGAATGGGGAAGTAGGTAGGAGTAGAAGTTGCATTGCCAGGGCCACTCGGGCAGCTGGGTGCAGGGTCCTTTTGAGCCTTCGGGCGCTCAATGGATTGCAATGGAAAAGCTCAAGGACGAACAAAGGCTGCAAGCTCGGGGACGAAGATTCTTCAGGTGTGACCACCACTTTGAGAGGTAAATTGGGTAGTTGGAGGATAGGTAGGTACCCAGGAGTCGGGCACAGGGGACCGCAGGGCACCGTGTGTAGGGGTGCCTTTTGGTGTCGGGAAATCTTACACTCTGTTGATCGCGGATGGGGGGGTCCCTGGTTCTAAAGCTGCTGGCGTAGTCAGGAGCGTCGAGGTGGGTCCTTGGGTGCCGGATTCGGGGTCAATGTCGCCGGGGGGACGTCCTCTGGGTCTTTGTCCACTCCAGCACAGGCCAGGCTTGGTGGGTGTAGAGTGTGCAGGGTTCACGGTTCCTGGCTGATGCCAGGGGTTAGATACTTGCTTTGAGCAGAGCCACTGCTCGTGGGAGTCCCAGATGCTCAGAGTCACAAGGTAGTCAGGTCCTTCGGGGTTTGTGAGGTTGCTGGCCACAGGAGGTGCCGGGATTTAGCAGGTTCGAGCGTCGACGGGCCGGTAGGGCAGGGGCCAAAGCAGTTGGTGTCTTCCTCTTCTTAGCAGCTGCACGACAGGTCTTCTTTCTTCTTGATCTTCTTTGCTGTTTCGGAATCTGAAATCTTAAGGAAGGAAGGTTCAGGGTGCCCCTAAATACTAAATTTAGAGGCGTTACAGGTAGGTAAAGGGTAGGGACCACTGGGTCCCTGCCCTGGGGTGGGTACACCCCCTATCCTGCCACTCTCCTGTGGGAGGGGGGCAGTGGCCTAGTTCTGATTGGGCAGGGCTTCCCATCTTCAAGATGGCGAGAGCCTGGGGACGAGCTTCACCTCGCCTCCCCCACCTGAGGGGTGGGGTTGGCAGAGGCTGGCACACCCCCTGTCCTTCCTTGGGGTTTCCGGTCAGTCTTCCCGTCAGAGTGGGGGTTGAGAACCGGTAGGGGCCAGTTGCTGGGTGCAGCAAGTGGCCTGGAGAAGCTCACAAAGGCGGCATGCCTTTGAAGCTTCCCCTTGCCCATCCTGGGGAGGAGACCTAACACCTCGCCCAGGATGTGCATTGTTGCAGGCCCAGGAGAGCGGATGGCTCTCTACCCAGGGGTCCAGCAACATGTCTGCTGTGTAGCAGCCTAGGCAGCCCCTCAGACCAGACATGGATTGTAGGTTAGGTTCAGGGGGCATCTCTAAGATGCCCTCTGCCGTGCATTGTACATTAAATCCTGCACTGGCATCAGTGCGGATTTAATGTGCTGAGGAGTTTGATACCAAACTCCTCAGTCTTCAGTGAAGTCATCATGGTGCTGTGGAGTTCGTGTTGACGATCTCCCCGCACCTTATACTCTTAAATGGCAGCACTGCACTTACAGTGCCCAGGAATGGACCTGGGTACTGCAGGGGCTCAGGGCTCATGCTCCTGTGCCCACACCACTGGCATAGGGCACCCAGCTAGAGGGGTGGCTGTTGTATGCCAGGGCAGTGTATATTGTGGGTATGGCACACAGGGATGTGTGCCATGTCGACTCTCTGTTTTGTCCTGTACCCAGACACTCAGCCTACAAGGGTAGTGTGTTTGTGTTAGGGTACAGGGCCTCTAAGGGGGGCACAATAAGTGCTGCAGCCCTTAGAGGCCTTCCCTGGTCACAAGGCCCTGGGTACCATTTACCAGGGGCTGACATGTGGCCAGGGTTTGCCAATTTGGGTTTTAGATTTTAGGATAGGAACATAGGCCCTGGGCACCTGATTGGCAAGAGTCCAGGGCACACTCAGTCAAAGTACATTCAGCAATTCAGCAAAAAGTGGGGGCATACCATGCAAGTAAGATGGCACTTTCTCACAACCGGCCATAGATGGACAAGGGCATGTGGGACCAGGTCTTCATATCCTCCTGAACCCGCTCCCATACAGGAGCTAGGTTCCGCTCCCAAGCCGTGGTGGGGGACTTCCCAGTACCCACAGGGTGGATTTCCGAGGGTTCATATACAGACCTGATGTTTCCCCAAAGATCTGTATGATATGCAACAACCGGGGGGCCGTTCGTTCCAGGTTAGTAAGAAAAAACAAAACATCATCCACACATAGGGTGATTCGATCGGAGAGACCATGTGCCCATTCGAAACCAGACACCTGTGCGTCTATCCGCACCCAGGCAGCCAAGGGTTTCATTGCTAGAGCGAAAAGATATGGGGACAGCGGACACCCTTGCCTGGTACACCGTTCGATGAGGAATGTAGAGGAGACGAAGCCCTCGCCCGCACTGATGCCGTTAAGTCAGTATACAACAGGGTCAAGTAGGACAGGAAACGCGGTCTGAGGTTCAGCCGCCGCATGAGCGCAAATAGATATACCCAACTCAAGGAGTTAAATGCCCTATCCATGTCCGCAAACAGGAGCGCTGCCCGTTCCCCCAGCCCCTGAACCGTCGCGACAGCCACATGTGCTCGCCTAATATTATGGCGCGTTGCACGCAGGGGCATAAACCTGGCCTGGTCTGGATGTACCAGTAAAGTTATGTGGGGGCGGAGGCGGTTCGCCAATGCCTTAGCTAATATCTTGGCCTCCACGTTCAGGAGGGAAATAGAGCGATATGATGCGTGCTGTTCCGGCGGTCTACCGTGCTTATGAAAGACCACTATTTCCGCATGTCTCCAGTCGCTGGGCAGACACCCCTGGTCCCTGGCCTCCCCCACCACCCCACGGAAGTGGGGCCCCAACTGCATAAAATATTTTTTGAAAAATTTGCACGGAAAGCCATTAGGGCCCGGCACCCTGCCTGTGTTCAGCTCTCCTAGGGCCGCCCCAGCTCCTCCTCAGTAAGTGGACCCTCCAGTTCTTCCCTAACTGCATCCGGCAAGGCCTTCGGTGGTAATCCGCCAAAAGGCGGTCTATGACTTCCAGCACGAGGCACTACGTGGGAGCATATAATTGAGCGTAATACTCTGCAAAACTATGAGCAATAGCCGACGCGCCAGACAAAGTGAGCCCATCCAGCCCCAGAACACCCGGGAGGACCTGGGGGCGAAGCGAACCCTGGCACAGTCGATGTAACATTTTACTACATTTGTCGCCATTGGTAGATCCTACTCCGGGTAGCCAACCACGCCTGGCAAGCCTCGTCTAAGAGGATATGTGAGTAATTCCTGCTGCGCTAACAATAATTGATGCCGAGCCAGCTGCCCCCCCTCTTCCCCGCCGTGCGTCTCCAACTCGAGAAGAGTAGCTTCCGCCCGGACCAGGGCCTCTCTACGCAGTCGTCGGGCGGCAGCGCAAAAGGAGATGTCTACCCCCCGAGTGGTGGGCTTCAAAGCCTCCCAAAGAGTCCCGACCCCTGAGACCGACCCCAAGTTGATAGCCAAATATTGATCAATGGCATCCTCCAGACGTTCACAATAGTCCTTCTTCTGGAGGTTCCAGATGGATAAGTGCCATCGGAACGGTCCACAGGCCCCCCCTGCTCGTATGATAAGTGCCACCGGTGAGTGATCGGAAAGTCCCCGTGGGAGGATATCCGCCGCCACCACCCTGCTGACGAAGACCCGTGGAACAAACAGATAGTCCAGGCGGGAAAAAGAACCATGAACTGCCAAGAGATACGTGTAGCCATGTGTGCTACCATGTATCTTGCGCCAGGGGTCGATCCAATCGAGACTCATCACTAGGGAGTATAATTTGGTAGGGTGGCAGCCTCAGACAGACCCCCCGACCTCCGCCTATCCCGGGCCACATCCATCACATCATTCCAGTCCCCTCCAACCACTGCCAAGCCCTCCGGTATATCTACCCACAAGGTCATGATCTTTTCTGCCAGCCCCCAGGAAAGGGGCGGAGGGGCATAGACACTCCCCAGAACCAAGATCTCACCACCCACCATGCCCTGCACAAACACATACCTGCCCTGACTATCCCCCCCAAGTCTTGACATGTCTGTATGCAACTCTATGGTGTATTAAGATAGCAACCCCTCTGGAGCCCCTCACAAATCCAGAGCGAAAGACCTGTGTAAAGCCAAAGCGCTGGAAATATAACGCCTTAGTCCCCACGAGGTGGGTCTCCTGCAATAACAGTACATCTACGCGAGCGCGCTTGGCCGACTTCAGGATGGCCCCCCGTTTGATCTTGTCGAGTGCCCCTCTAACATTCAGCTAAGGGCTCTAATAAGACCTGAGGCCTCACATGTATTAATCGACATTCCTATGCCGTGCAGGTCCTATACAATACAATGGCAGCATCTGTAAACTTACGCATAACACCTCAGAGTCCAGAGCCCCAGTAGACCGTGCAACAACCACAAAATCCGCCCTCAAAAACTCCACCCAACAACACCCCTCTCCCCCCACCCTTTACCTCCAAAACAGTGAAGTACCTGTCGCGACAGGCAGAGCAGGCTGGCCCCAACGGGAGGTCCCACCGCTCACCGGCCAATGGATCCTTAAAACACAGCCCATTATCTATTGGCCTCCTCTCCTTCTGTGGAGCCCCACGGAGAGACCGGCCAGTACGCGCGCTTCTCCGGTCTATAAGGAATGTTCAGATTCGGAAAAGTACAATGTCATCCTGGTTCAGTCCGCCGATACACGTGGCAATGAAACAGACCCCTCCCGGGCCATTGCACCCGCTGACTGCGAGCGACGCCTAGACTTCGAGCGCTTACCCCCTCTCCCCTTCTGCCTGTGCTGACTCCGGGCAAGCCTGCCCAAAGAAGAGTCAGATTCCCTTCCCGGGGGATAGTGAGGACGCAGGCGCACAGTTTCGTCCGTTCAGTGGAAGACCTCCTCTGGTGTATCAAAGAAGTGGGTGCGGGACCGATACACTACACGCAACCTGGCCGGATGGAGCAAAACGTAGGGGAACTTAAGTTCACGGAGGCGGGCCTTAGTGGCTATGAACGACGGTCGCCACTGCTGTACTAGCTTAGTGTAGTTTGGAAAGATTAAAATACGTGAGTTGTCACGCAACAGTGGTTCCCTAGCCCGGGCCTATTTCAGGATCGTGTCTCTGACGTGGTAATTAAGGAGCTTGGCGATGATAGGCCTCGGTCGGGCCCCCGGAGGGGGCTTCTACATCAAGGCCCTATGAGCACACTCCATCACAAAGCAAGCCGACAGTTCCCCAGGGGGGACCCAGCCCCCAAGCCAGTCCGTAAGGAATCGCTCCATATTCCCCTTTTCGCAGTCTTCCGAGAAACCAACCAAAGCGCAGGTTATTGCGCCGTGCCCTCCCCGCCGCATCCTCTACTCTCGATGCCAGGCCCCGTTGTGCAGTTTCGAGGGACGATTCTTTCTGTTGCAGCATCGCGACCACATCTTCCACGCCCGAAATTCTCGACTCCGTCTCCGTGATGCGGGCAACCGCATTCCTCAAGTCCTGGCGCAGGAGCATCACATCGGAGCCGACCGCCCCGATCTTGGCCTCCAGGGTGTCTCTGGATTGAGTAATGGCGGCCAAGAGGGGCCGCATTGTCAGGTACAGCATGTTGCGACGCCCTGGGCAGCGCTGCCGGGGCCCCCTGGCCCGTGAACCTGTCCATTGTGCTCTGTTTAGTCGAGCCGCCACCTGGCTTGTCTCTAGTCATAGTTGCTCAATCGCTGTCCCCAACCCCGGCTGGGAAACCTTCAGGGGGCGAATATGCTGTCTCTCCCACGGAGGTTGGGGTCCCACACCCGATGGCGTCTAGGTGAAGGCAGGTCACCCCACAGGCCTCCCCCGGTCCAGTTGACCCATTGGAGCCCCAGGCGGCACCCCTGATGCGTGGCACCCGCCCTGCGGCCCGATACGACCGCCGAATCCCTGCTGACACCTCCTCTGAATAGTTTCGGGAGGGTGGGGGGGTTAGGGGGGGAGAGAGAAGAGGGACACTGGGGCCCCAGCGATGGACCCGGGGGGCTACTCCCCACCGCGACCCGATTCGGCCGCCGAATTTCCAGGTATGTCCCCCCCAGCCGTGCCGGATATCCGCCCCCAATTAGGTCTCCTGCACCATCCGGCCTATAGCTGGTCGGGATACCTAGAAATTCTGCGGAGGCCAACCGGGGGAGCCCAGTGGGCCACTCAAACCCCGGGAGCCCACCTTAATGCCGCGCACTCTGGGTCACCAGACGGCTGCAGGCTCCCCCCACGTGGCCCGACAAGACCGCCGGACCCCCAGTGGGCACCAACACTCCAAGTGGGGGGGGAGAGATATGATAAGGGCAGTCAGCGCAGCTGCGCTCTCACTGAGAGCCCAAGATGGAGAGGCTCTGGCGGTCCCGGGGTCCCTCCCTCGACCGGGGGCCCCACGGGTCGCCTCCAGGACAAGCTCACGACCCCAAGATAGCGGCCAGTCGTGCCAGATATTTGCCCCCAATCAGGTCCCTTGCACCATCCGGACGATAGCCGGTCGAGAGGCTAGACAGCATGCTCAGGGTCCTCCTCTTATTAATGTCCCATACGCTGGGTCACCAGACAACTGCAACTCCCCCCCCGCGTGGCCCAATAAGACCACCGGACCCCCAGTGGGCACCAATCCTCTGAGCAGGGAGGGGGGGAGATGATGGGGCAGGCACCTACTTACTTCGAGCCCAAACTGGGGAAGCTCCGGCAGTCTCTCCGCACACTAGAAGCCCCACGGGACGCCGCCAGGACGAATTCGCGGCCCCAAGATGGCGGGCTCCCAGCTCCTCCGCTTGCCTCACACCGCGGCTCGACCAAGCCGCCGACTATGTCTGCAACCCCGCGGGGGGTCGGAAGGGCCGCCAACAGAGGAGGGTGTGCCCCGCTCAGCACATCTCTGCTGAAGCCCGCATCGTCGCCCATACAAGGCACATCTCCACTGTCGCCGTGGCGGCGGCCGGGCAACACGTCAGGCAGCTACGCGACTCCGCGGCTCAGGATGAGGCCGCGTCGCAGACAGGCCGCAGATGCCGTCGGTCACCGCACCGCCGGCGATAGACCGTCTGCAGCGCCAAAAACCGGCTCCGAGGGCAGCCCTCAACAGTCGACAGTGGCGAGATCGACCAGGGACCACATGTGGGACCAGAGAGGCAGGATAAATTAAGGATTATGGTGGGGCTGGAAGGAGCGCGCTCAGCTCACGTCCGCCCTACTGGCCCACCAAGCCACGCCGTAAATGGTGGCTTTTCATTGGTCAATAGGCTTAGTAGTCCCTCCTTAGTACCGCCTTGTCTCTTCCCGTAACTTCCCATGAGGACACCCCCTGTTACATGTGTTGTTACTCCCTAAGTTTTAATTACAGCCTCAAGGCACTATTTTCTTTAAAGACTCCAGGCAGGACACACACTTGGTCCTAAGCTTGGCATGCAGAGGTTACTTAATTCACTAGATCATCTCACATTTATAAGAGACCGTCTATAAATTTCCCTTCATCAGCTCCACGCAGAGTATGACCTAATCCGAAATTAATGTAATCATTCTTTTGTCACATTTCAAAGCTACTAATTGTATATATGGACATAGCTATTTTAATGTACTCGTAGTACTGTCTTGCATGCAATGCATTACAGGTAGGGTGGATTTACCATATCTTCTGCAGGGTGCAGTACCATATGTGACCAAAAGAGATCCCCTTTTAGCCACATATGGTACTGAACCCTGCAGTATGGCTAGTTAACAAAAACATTGCCATTTATAATGCCAATAACTCAAACTTTGTAGACCTGTAAAGGTAGTGCCTTGCTCACTAGGGACCTTTAGGAGCAGCTTTCGGTACTGCACCTAGATATGCAGGGCTGGTGCCTTGCTCACTAGGGACCTCTAGGAGCAGCTTGGGGTACTGCCCTGAGACATACAATGCTGCTTACTACGCAAGCATTTGCAATCCACTAGGTCTGGCATTACTGAAAGTATGAGCTATTGGTGTTGCATTATTATTTGCAATGCCAATATCTCAAACTTTCAGTAATGCGAGAACTATTGCATTGCAAATGCTTGTTTACTTCATTTTCAGCCATGCTGAACAGCAGATGTGCTGCTATTCAACATGGCTAAAGGATCTTAACATTGACCACACCAACAGCTCTTGAATTGGCGAGACCTATTGGCTTTGCCAGTGCTTTTTAACAGATGGCTTGAGGACATCACCTATGAGGTAATGCACCCGTGAGTTTCTCTATAGGCAAGAATATTTTCAGTCTGAAGAAAAAAAGCCAAAAATAAGTGCCCAATTGCACATTTCCACCAGGTGTAGTCCAGCAAATTGCTCACCATGAGAACAGTTCTCAGGAGCTCGCTGTGAGAATAAATGTATAACTGTGCAGCTTGCATAGAATACCACACAGATCCCATGGTTTCTTTGTGAATTCCCCAAAATATACCTATGTTTGCAAGACCTAAATCAACGATGCTTGGATTTCAGACTTTGCCATGAATGTATGACTCGGACGTTTAGTCAGAACGTCAAAGCATTCTAGCGCCCTAGTTCCCGCTGAACATAAAAAGACTATTATAATTGGGCTGAAGTTGGCTCCTAACCCGTGGGCCACTGCACCTACTAAGCCATTTATAGCTACGTCCTTGCATAAAACGTCATTTCTGAGTGCCCATATTTTGTCAAAAAGTGAATACCGCGGTATTGTCAGGTGCAGTGTACAAATGCTCAGATTTTGTCTCAAAACTGTGCAATACCCAGAGACTGACACTACCGCATAAGGCGGCGACCAAGAGAGCACAGCCCTGACTTTGCCAAGGTTTGTTCGTGGCATCTGGTTTTGATGCCAAGCCGGATGGGCTGGAAGATTCCTCGCAGCGGGGGTGGGATAAAGTTGCTTGTTTTGATCCTGTGAATGTAGCGCTAAGTTAAATGCCCTTTGATATTTGAATTTGGTCTGAAGGCTTCGAGGTAGCAAATAAAGGCGTGGGGTGGGGGTTGAGAGGAGTATTAGTTTTTCGTGCTTTCGGTAGATGGTCATGGGGAATAAAGGCATGTTTTGAACTTGCCATCTTTCTTGGTCAGCTCATGCTTGTGTTTGTATCTATACAGTTCAAACCCAGCTAGGCAGCAGTGAAGTGCTGAATACCAATGGATAATTGGAAAGTGATTCGAAATGGTTTTCTTAGAATGAGCCTCAAACATTTTGCATATTTACTAGCCGCGGCCCATCCATAGGTGCAAAGGGCCACGCCCCCTCACCTTTTTCCATAGAAGAAGGGTGTCTTGTCAAGCTGAGCCAAGGTCAGCCTGACAGACACTCTGTTTTTTTTTCAGTTCAAGCAGTCAGAGCTAGACATGCGCTAAGTGTGCAGGCTCCTGGCTGCCAGAGCTGAACTTTGCCAGGCAGAAGATTTCTCAGCCCTGTGGGCGTTACCTCATGCGGCTTGCAAACGTCCCTTGAGGACCTTCCCTCAGGAAGAGGGGTAGAGTCACTGATTGCCTGGGGCCAATGCGATTCAGTTTTAAGCCGTGAAGGGCCGAGTGTCAATCAGTGACAACTCGTCACAGAGTGGGGTAATGTCAGAAGTGTCACTGACCTCATCCCACTCTGTGACGAGTAAGAGGCTGCTACCTTCCCTCGTTGGCTTACCTATGGTCTGCTAAGGAAGGAAGGCAGCGGTCCCAAACCTCCTGCGACCTCAAAGTCAGGTAAGTTTTATGTTTTTGTATCTTTGATGCTTGTATGTATAAATGTCTGAATTTGTTGTAAGTGAGTGTTCCAAATTGGGGGTCGTTGTGTGTGAGTGTGTGTGCGTGCGTGTGAGCAGGGGCGTAACACAGGCCCCCGCATCCCCTGCAGTGCGGGGGCCCCCCGAGCTGCAGGGGGCCCCCTCAGCACTGTACTCATACCAGAGAGCTCCGGATTAAATCCGGAGCGGGGCCCCTCTGTGTACCTTGCAGGGGGGCCCCTTCTGTAATGATGCTAGGTGCTTAGGCTATCAATGGATTTCCCCCAATAACTCTCAGGAGGCACTCAGGATTATGCAGAAGCCTTTATTCTTCCTTTAACTTGTTCTGCCGAGAGAGCGCCGGGCAACACGCTCCGATCGCCGTCTCTACTCGCGCGCTATCGCTCGCGCATGCGCAGTAGCGTCCAGATGGCCGCTACGCACATCGCCGTCCTCACGTAGTGCGCGCGTCAACTAGACCGCGACACTACATATCTCCCCCTTTTCATACCACACAACACAATGTCCCAGACCTAGTGGTCAGTCCATTTCAAAGTCTCTAAACCTGGATGGTCTCACCACTGCTCTTCCCCCCCGGGTGTGTCTTACCGGAGTGGAATATCCTTCTCGGCTTCCCTCTGCGACCGGGCCTCCGTCGGTACCTTTCGGAGTGCCCTGGCCCTCTCTCTCTTTTACCTCACCATCTTCCCGGGTGGTTTCCCCCAAGGATCCTCCACCTGGGTTGTCTCTCTCTCTCTCTTGCTCTCCGCTCATGTTCTCTCTGCGGCCTCCTTCGGACGAGTCTGTGTCTCTTATCGGCCCTTCCGTCGGGGTTTCCCCTTCTGTGTCCTCTCGGGGCCATTGTAAGATCTTATTGCATTTGGCCATGCGCTCATGAGACCACACGTTTCCGTCGCTGAGCAACGCTGCCCGGTCGTACACTTCTTCTACTCTGAGGGGTGGGGAGTACTTGCTTTCTCCCTTCCGCTTTAGGACTGCCAGCTTCACTCTGACCCACTCTCCTTTTTCCAACGCCGTCTCCTTTACCCTCTTGTGGCGGTTGTAGTGTTCCGTATAGATGCGTTGTGCCTTCTCCAGGTTGTGTTGCACCACCGCCGGAGACCATTTGCTGGTGATGGTCTTCTCCTGCCACGCCACATTGTCTCTGGTGAAGGGTTGTCTTCCTCGTAAGATCTGGAAGGGACTGTACCCCGTACCGGTGGGGGTGATACGGTACGCCCATATCGTGCTTTGCACTTCTTTCTCCCAGTCTTTACCCCTCGTGATGGCCGCCTGTATGGAGCCCATCAGCACCCTGTTGAACCTCTCTACTTGTCCATTGCTGGACGGGTGGTATATCGAGGTGTGTCTAAGTAGTATACCATTTCTGTTCGCAAACATGACCCACTTGTCGGAGATGAACTGGGGGCCATTGTCGCTGATAATGATCCTGGGTATGCCTTCCCTGAGGAACACCGCTTTGAGGAAGCGCAGTATCTCATCCGTTCAACTTTCGTTACGCCACTGCGTGTGATCGTTTGTGAATGCATGGGTGTGAATGAGCGAGTGAGTGTTTATGTGTACGTGTGTGACCTGCCCACCCTCCTCCCTGCCAAAATTACCAGCCACCACTGATATTTACAGTTGGTTTTAGAAACCTGGACCAATTAAAGGCGTCTGATTTTGCACACCAGTGGTCAGCTTACATGCAGATAACATTATAACACATGGTACATTACACGCAACAAAATGCATGTTTATTGAGTAAACAACACTTGTAAAGTTACAACTTTTAAGTGGTACCGTTCCATGTCATGGTGTGGTAACTCCATAAAAACATTAGTAAAGACAATGAAACATTTACCAAACAATTTGGCAAGATACCTCAGCATCATACACACAATTGTACTGCAGCTGCAAACTCTCCTGCCACAGCTGAATGATTTCATAAAGGCAGCAGTGGCGATCACAGTGTACATTTAAGAGTAAGACTCGTATGTATTAGATTTCAGCAAAACGGACAGGTAGCTTCACATGCACGGCTTCACAAATCCTTGCAAAGGTCACTTGTCGGTGCTAATTTACACAGGTGATTGTCCTGTAGCCTTGAGATCATGACCCTAAGTCTATTAAACTGGATGAACATAATTGTTTCGACATCCCTGTACTAATGACCTGTCGTTAAACAGCTTGATCACAGCATCGGCTCTTGTTTTCTACTGTTGCGTCTCGTGATTGGTCTCCTCTCACTATCCTTAAACCTCAAGTGGTCCCCACCTTCCCACCCTCCGATGTGCTCTCCTCACCAAGCATCTTCCGCTGTGTGCTGGCGCCAGCCACCGCAGTGAGTTCTTCATCGTCCATGTCTGTGATCTCTTGCCACATCTCCCTTCTCACATACCCTTCCACACAAAGGCTTGCCTGCCATTTCCCAGATAATGAATGTGGGAACCATGGACCTGCTAAATGAAATGGGCTCTAAGAAAACAAAGGGGTGCAGGTTACAGAAATAAAAGCGTGTTTCGTTCTACACTTGATTATTTGTACAAGTCCAAAACATGTCTACGCTTACTTATTTGTACAAGTCCAAAAAATCCCAACCCAGAAAACAGGATTGTGCTTAATGATGGCACATCTTCCCGTCACCCACTGACAGAGTGGATTTTTTTTATTTTTTTTCAAATCATTGTAAATTCGTGTTTCTAAAGAGCAGACTCCATGAACATGGAATATGTCTCATAAAAGGCTATTTGGAACTGATTTAGGAACTTGTGTACAGCTCTCAATGGCAAACAAATAAGGCAGTGGAAGAGGTTTAGCTCGTGTGCGTGGCAGCGCTACCAGGAAGTACGAGTTAACCACTCAGCATGATTGGATGGTGCACTTGTTGACGCACTGCAGCTGCAGCCACATACATCACAACATTCATGGTACAGAAATCAGGATTCAAGTTTTGCCGTGTCTGAGTTTGACTGTCGTAGTTTAAAGATGTGCCGGAACCAGCTCTGACTTCCCAGCTGTGGTTATCACCTGGATTAGACTTCCGGATTTTGGTCGGTTCTTCCCTGTGGTCCAGTCAAAAAAGGTTTCAGCAACAAAATCCAATGGCGTCCAGGAAGTGTAACAGCAGCAGATCCAGCTGGCATGCCACTGCTCTCACCACCAAGGCTCTGGCAAAGCTGATGTACAGTTGCTTTCGCCATTCCATAGGCAATCATACCTGGGGTTCCTGCTAATCCAGCTTTTGCTCCTGCCAGAGTCAGCAAGCCTCCTTCTTTCAGATGTTTTGTGGCCAGGTGACTGGAGATTGCTGACGTCCATACACTCTGTTTCCACATCAGGTCACAGTTCTTGTAAAAGGATTTTGCCTTTGCGGAGCCACCTGCCCATCCTCCTGCAACGCACAAGATGGCATCCACCTTCTGCTCACCTAGAAGGTTCCCGACATCTGCTGTCACCTGGTCTGTCTGCTCGGTAAACGAGTCTGACATTTTCACAATGATATTCGCGCTGGCGTCTTTATTTTCTACCATGTCGATGGAAGCAACCCACCAGTTCCTCGATCGGAAATAGTCCACACATTTAGATCCCAGAGCTCCTCTTCCACCGTACACAAGCACTTTCTGAGCCTCTGCCGCTGCCATTCTGTCTCCTGGTTATCTCCCATGCAAAATAATGTGTGAGAGTAATGTCACCTTACTGATTTGCGATGGCGGCCATTTACACTTGTAAATTGGATTTGACAATATATAAATTCTGCCATTTTTGTGGAATCTAAGCAGTTGCAAGCTCTGTGTTAGGGAGGATTTGTAGGTATTTCTGGGTGGTGTCAACTAAACGGCCACAAACCCCAGTTTGTGTCCGTTCATCTATAATTTGCATATAGTATGCATTTAGTAGTCCACTTTGGAAATACTCCACAGTGCACTTCTGGTAAGGGCGGTAATGAATTTCCAGGGTGGAAATGGTGGCACAGAGAAAGGGGATGATTCCTCTATATCTGTACATATATACACTACTGTTTCTTTGGTCATTAGTGATGTCATAAGCAGTGCATCTTAGCGGTGCAAGTTATACATCAAATATAGCTAGTGAATTTCAGTTGTGTTTTTTTTTGTTTTAAAACAGTAGTTTTTTTTTTATTATTACAAGACCTGCATATAGCTCCACTTTAACATTTGTGTTATTTTCAATACATGTATATGTTTTTTTAACATTAAGTAATGTCTGACGTGGCTAGTCCCTGCTTCTAACACCCTGTGGGCGGCAAAGTGGCCACAGGCCCACCCCACTTTTTATTTATTTTTTTGTTCTTGCTGCACTCCCTCAGGAATCCCAAGGTACCATACGGGGTCTGCATTATCTCTGCGTGGGCCTGTTGTAGGACCATGAAGACCCACTTTTTTTAATTTTGGGCCCAGAGATCCTTCCCGAGGGCTAGATGGGAGGGTATCCCTACCCTGCCCCTTATATCCTTTTTAAATGTAAAGGAAGAGGTGTGGCGCAGCTGGCAGAGCAGCTGACTCTGGAGGGCACGTGGTTTGATCCCCGGTGCCGTTGGCAGCTCAGTTCAGCATCATGTGACTCTGGGTAGTTGCTTTCTTAATCTCCCAGACGGCCCCTAGCGCCTTGAAACCCTTAAGGGTGATATGTTCGCGCTTTACAAATAGGAATTATTATTATTATTTTTTAGGACTCCGGTCCTGTAATGGCGGCCGCAATATTTTGTTTTGTTGTGGGTAGCCATTGACATTGCTCGGTCCCACATATATCCCGCAGGTCCAGCCAATCAGAATTCTATTTTTGCAGTTGTTTCCCCAAGGACTCCCACAGAAACAGATATTACTGTTTTATAAACCTTAATTTCTCTAAAACAGTTGACCAGATTTACACCAAGCTAAAAAAAAGCATGCTTTCTGAGTAAAGAGCTGCCTTTGCCTCCTATAGTGTAATTCTCTTCAGCTGTTTTCTTTGTATTGCTGTTCAATTTTCCTTATTGAGATTGCATGGGGAAAAAAGTGTTTTGATACCACCCATATTTCTCTGAACAGTCTGATGGATCTTCCCAAAACATTCCAAGAAGGAACTGAGGTGCATGATTGTTTGGGGGAAAGTTTTGTGAAGATTTGTGAAATGGTGCCAAAGTTATTAGCAAAACAAAAAACGCTCTTCCTATGGAAGCCCTGAATCACTTATAACTACACAGTGGCTACTTTCACTGCGTAATATATATATATGCCATGGAGGAAATGCTAGTGATCTTTCCTATTTTGTGATCGAATACTGTCCCTAGGAATCCTAGAGGGCTAGAGGGGGGAATAGATTGCTAGCACTTCGTAGACTTGAATCCAGCTATATTATTCTTCTTAACTCTAAGATCCCTCATGGCATGAACGCGGATGAAGCTCTTTCCACGCACCTGTAAATTTCCGCTGCTTGTCCCAAACCACGCCCAGCTCTCCATTTTTCCGTAGACTTTCCTTTTTCATTTTTGTGGTATTTATATAGTGGCCGTTTTAGAATGCACTACCCCAGAATTTGCTGTCGTTTATGAATATCTGAGTGCCTTTTTTGTATATAACATCCTGTTGGTGGACTGTAGGCCCTCTTGGGCAGCACGTTTTTACCTAACTTTTGGATTCCATGGACCACTAGGGCTTGAGTCTCATAATGCTGTGTGGAATTATTTACACACCATTTAGATATATGTATCTTATTTTCGTTAGGTAACCAGTCCAATGACAAGTACTAATCATGATTATAAATTTATTACCTAGCTTATATATAGGCTCTATCTGTTCCTACTGTTCTACTTGGAGCACTTGCAAGGAATTATGGCATTTGGGGTATTGCCTAATCTATTGTGGAGATAAATGCATAAGAGAATTGTGATACATATAGTCTGTTGTTTAGATCCATTGTTCTGCAACAACTGCCTTCTTTTCTTTTACCGTTTTTCTTGCTTTTTACAATTTTCAATTTTGTCAAAGAAATATTTTGTCAACAAGTTGTGCTTGTAATGTTATCTTTGTTCATTTTTTTAGATAACTAGTATTTGCTCAGGACATTGCTTTGAGTTTACTCTTTTATGTTCATTATGAGCGTAGTTGCTGTGACAACCTCTAGAACGACTCATATACTTAATGCCTGATAGGAGTTAAGCCCGGCGGTGTGACAAAGGCGGCTTGCCGTCGAAATGCGTTGTGGCCTTCTCTTTTGTTAATAAATGAATTTTCTTGTTCTATCCTCACAGAGTTGGCACCTGTTTGTTTAATGACTGACGGGATTGGTTATATTTATAACTCTTTGGACTTACCTCATAGACTGGGGATACCGCCGACCCACCGCATCTCGCAGCTGTGACCTGCTATTTGTTTAGACCGTGACTGCACTGAGGTGACACTCTGAGGATCGAGCTGTGCCCTGCGGGGGGTGAATGTTCCAAGTTAGCCACTTGTTTCCACAAAGATCTGGGTGCAAGGTGAGAGGAGGCAGTCACGGCCCACTTGGAGGAGTACTTACAATGTATGACTGCCTTTTGGAAACTCGGAGTGCCAAGTTTTCACGACGCTCCCTGGCGCCTGCCAGAAGGCTTCACCCAATCGTAGCGAGGCCAGCTGGGTTTAAAAGGTGGACACTACAAGCATTTCTAATCTTTTGGGCATTTGATGAAGTCATTAGACGAAACGCGTCATTCCTGGAATGCTGAGTAAAGCGCGTTTTTGACTTGCTGAACTGGTGTGGCTCGTTCTTATATTTTGAAACCAAAGAGGAAGGTGCACCAGCAAAAAAAAGTCCAGGTTCGAAATGAAGTCCTTAATATTTCCTTTATTCTTGTAGTACAAAAAAGTGTGATAAAACCTCAGCCAACGCGTTTCGTTCTACACAAGAACTTCTTCAGGGCTGAAACGAGCGACATAACAACAAATAAAAAACAGTACAACATATATAAATAACATATACGGAAAACAACATTTACTTACAAATAGCAGCACACAAAAAAATCAACACTGATACAAACACAATATTAATATAAACATACAACAATGAAATATACATAAATACACATATAGAAAAAAGGGCTGCAAATATGGTGTGAGCATACACCACAAACAATTTGTATATTTAATCCACCTCATCCAGTAATGCTTACGCTCACAAACAGATCAAATCTAAGCAAAAACAGACTTCGTGAGTGTAATGAGATTATGATTTCATACATAACATAATCATACTATGCACAAGACAAAGAATACAAATCAAAAAGTAATAGTGTAACCAATATCTTCAATAACTAAAAAAGAAAGAAAGAGCAAAGAGGGAAACACCAAACCACAAAGTTTATAAAATATTCATAATTGTAAACATGACAAACCACTAAAGCAAGTTCTATGTTCGATAATCTAATATATATGAAAAATATATATATATATAAATGGTACGATAATCCATTGTATGGGAAGTATGTATATAAATATAAATGTTAAGAACAAACGGATAACTGGAACCAAGTCAAAAACGCCAATATGCATAAGCACAAACATATCAATGCTCATTAATGCTCAATCAAATTAGATGGCCAAAAAGGCAAAACATTCATATCTAAAGGTCAATGCGCTAATAATCAATTAGATATCTGAAATCAGTGTTATAGTCAAAGTCAATAAATAACGAAAATCCAATCTCATATGGTAGCCATGTACATTTGATTATGCGAAAAAAACTTCATGTTATCGACCTATGAGTAAAACAAAAAATTTGAAGAAAATCTCACCAAAAATAAAGGGGATGTTCACCAAGAGGTAAGTTTAACTTGACAGGTACGTTTTGGTCATGTCCCAAAAGTTCTTATTGAGTCACTCCATGATAAGAGTACACAGACCCATAGAACGGGATCCAAGAGTCTGAAAAATGTTAGAAAAGGGGAAAAGAAACTAATTTATGTCACCCCACCTGTATATTGGAAAAAGAGGCCGGAACGAAGGAAAGCTAAAAAGTCATTAATACTTAGAAGAATAGAATCAAACATAGCGTGGCACGCTGTTAAGGTAGCACAAACTAAAAAGCGGCACATGACTGAAATAAATGAGTCCCAAAAGCCAAAAATAAACAACCCAATCATAGCGTAGTCCATGACAATAAAGAAAAAGAGGACAAATATATGAGAGCAAAGACCCAAATTCCAATAAGCACAGCAAAACGTAGAAGAGAAAAAACAATTAGAAGAACAAGAAGACACCTATAACCTATATAGCCCCCAACACAAAGAAACGCAAAAATCAACCCTAATATAGGCAGCAAGAAGTATGACACTAGCAAAAGGCGGACCAATATCCGAGGGCTATGCCATATAAGTAAAAGCTCCTACCTAGGAAGTCCCGCGGCAACGAAAGGCAGCTCGATAGATGGCGGTGTAACCAACATCGCGCTCGGCTCGGCGGGACTTTTGTAAACACAGGGGGGAATAGGTCACCTGACAGTCAGAAGACGTCACTGTACGTCAACGCAGCTAAATTCGAACTTGGGCGCCATGATAGAATGGTATTCCATATAAAAGAATACAATAGAAAAACGGGCACACTAGTGAAAAAGAACATCAGAAGGTGCCTCCAAAGTTTATGCAAAAACAATAATTAGTAAAAGTAGGGGAATAAGCACATACCCAAACCAAAAAACTATAAACAACAAAAGGAATAGGTCACCTAACCATCAAGAAAACAGACCAAACACAAATGAGTGCGATATGGAATAATAATCCATATCTGAACATATTATAATGGACATAAACACAAATATAAAACCAAACATAACGTACACAAAAAATTTATATAAGTACGAAAAAATACTTGATATTATATCCGATCTACGCAATCTTTGAAAAAAGTATAAAAATTATATATATCTATAATATATGATGTGCCACAGTGCGCAACGAATTCTTTATATGAAGACAAGCCAAATAATTACTTAAAAGATAAACACATATTGCCAGTATAATACAAAACCCCAAATAAGGGTTCTTTCAGTCATGCAAAACAGCATGGAAAGAAAAAAATATATATCCAGAGAACAGAAAAGTTGGCATAAAAAATTATTAGAACTGCCACCACCAGCAGTAGCACTAAATCCAACCCATAAAGAAGGAATGAGGGGAAGGGGGGCTGTTATGACATAACCCAGATAGTAGACATAGAGTTATGAACACATTTCTACAAGTTGATACTTCTAAGGAATTCTATATCTTATTAATTTGAACAATCCAGATGATATCAACAAATATGATCATAAAAGAATGGAGGACTGAACTGGAATGGCCTATCTTAAAGGAAATAATGCATTTCAGTATCAGAATTATGTCCCAATATGGTAGCACGCAGACGACAGATCCATTTTGAATCCAACTGTCTCAGTGCCAGTTCCCGATTGAATCCTCTCTTACCAATTGGGACATAATCAATGCCATGAAACCAAAAAGTACTACTACCATTGTGTTTGATGTTGTAATGTTCAGTAACAGGATATCTAGTATCCCTATTTGACAAAGCTCTCCTATGTTCTTGTATACGAATTTTCAGGCATCGTATGGTACTCCCCACATAGATAGTACCACACTCACATCCCAAAACGTATACCACATGAGTAGTATTACAGTTAATAAACTGGTTGATGTTATATATTCGTGGGCTGTTATAGGCAAAAGTCTTAGTTCTATTTTTTCCATTGGCACAAATGTTACAATTGCCGCAAATGAAAAAAACATTAGGTTTTTTTAGTAACCAATTACCACTTGTTTGAGGGGTCGTAACATAGCTGGGGCAAAGATGTTTTCTCAGCGAAACCCCCCTCCTGTATGTGATGGCAGGCATATCCGTAATGCAATCCTTCAATCCTGGAATAGAGGTAAGGAGATGCTAGTTTTTTCTTAAGGCCCTAAAAATGCTATTGCTATGGGTAGTGTATTGTGTAATGAACCTGACCCTATTTCCATTCTTACAATTTGCCCCAGCTATGTTACGATATTTATTTAGTTAGGACCGAGTTCCCATAGGAAATCTGAAAATTCTATTTTGAAGAACTGTGGCGCCGGTTGACTTATCTTCGTGAAATTTTCAAAACTAATGGGGCGCTCTGCTCAGCTCCTACCCTGAAAGTCTTGGGGTGATTCGTCAAGTGGGGGCTGAGAAAAAAGGGGGGTCCCAAAACGCGTTTTTCCCATGCATTTTCCCATAGGACATTTAGTCGAAGGTACAGCCTGAACGGCTGAACAGAATTACTTGAAATTTGGCAAAGAGGTAGTCCTCAGGTCAGGCATGTGCCTTTTGCATATATGGTGTCAATCTGTTTAGTAGTACCTGAGAAAATTGCAGTTAAAAGTACATAAATATCTATATGCGCACACGGTGCTCGCAGCAAATGTGCGCGAGCGTAATTGTGATTGGTGGTTAGATGTCAGTCAACATTCGAATCGGTCGAAATCAGGAAGTGTCGGACGCCATTTTGTGTGTGGCAGTGAAAAAGAAAGGTGGAGAACGTGAAAAGGGGGCAGGGTAGAGAGTTCCTGACCCCCTAGCCTTTGTCAGGGGTTCCCTGAAGGACCCCGAAGGGTGAAAAAAACATTTTTTTTTTTTTTCAAAAAATCGCGGGGAGCGCGCACAGTACGCGCACGGTGAAAAACCCTAAAAAAAAAAAAACATTTTTAAACTGTTTATAAGTTTATAAAGATATTAACTATGCTGTTCATCTTTATCCAAATTAAAAAAAAAGAGCTGAGCCATTCCATATTACAGGATACAGTCAATCTATAACTATATACATAGGTAGTTTATTGTAAAATAAATATATAAAAAATATAATAATACATACATAAATTAGCATTTAGAAAACCTTACAAATTCACTAAAAAAAACATAGGTTTCACACACGTTATAGTTAGAAATTAGCATTTAAAAAACCTTGCAAATTCACTTAAAAAACCATAGGTTTCACACACGTTATAGTTAGGAATTAGCATTTAAAAAAACCTTGCAAATTCACTGAAAAAACCATAGGTTTCACACATGTTATAGTTAGCTGGACATTTCACTCATAAAAAACCGTTGAAATTCCCCCGTTATAGTTAGTTCAGCTAACTATAACTCGCGTGACCGCAATCCACTGCTGATGACGTCACATATTACATCACTCAGGACTTGGTCAGTGATATCACTCATGACATCACTGATGACATCTCAAATGACATCACTGATGACATCATCCAGTGAATATGTGTCTTTCTGAAAAATAAATATTTTTTATATATGTATATCTAAAGGTTAATGGAAGAATAAATGGGTAAATAAGTGTCTAAATGGATGTTTTTTTTTGTAAAATTAATTGTATAACTGACTTATTAACAGTATCTTAGTGAATACAGTGATGTAATATGTGACGTCATCAGCAGTGGATTGCGGTCGCGCGAGTTATAGTTAGCTGAACTAACTATAACGGGGGAATTTCAATGGTTTTTTACGAGTGAAATGTCCAGCTAACTATAACATGTGTGAAACCTATGTTTTTTTTCAGTGAAAAAAAATAAATATATATATATATATATATATATATATATATATATATATATATATATATATATATATATATATATATATATATATATATATATATATTTCATATATATTAGATTATCGAACCTAGAATTTGCTTAAGGAATCCTTATGGGATTACTTACATTTTATTATCATTACTGACTACTACAAAGATTCCACTTTGGTGAATGGTTTGTCATGTTTACAATTATGAATATTTTATAAACTTTGTGGTTTGGTATTTCCCTCTTTGCTCTTTCTTTCTTTCTTTTTTAGTTATTGAAGATATTGGTTACACTATTACTTTTTGATTTATATTCTTTGTCTTGTGCATAGTATGATTATGTTATGCATGAAATCATAATCTCATCACACTCACAAAGTCTGTTTTTTCTTAGATTTGATCTGTTTTTGAGTGTACACATTACTGGATGAGGTGGATTAAATATACAAATTGTTTGTGGTGTATGCTCACACCATATTTGCAGCCCTTTTTTCTATATGTGTATTTATGTATATTTCATTGTTGTATGTTTATATTAATATTGTGTTTGTATCAGTGTTGATTTTTTTGTGTGCTGCTATTTGTAAGTAAATGTTGTTTTCTGTATATGTAATTTATATATGTTGTACTGTTTTTTATTTGTTATGTCGCTCGTTTCAGCCCTGAAGACGTTCTTGTGTAGAACGAAACGCGTTGGCTGAGGTTTTATCACACTTTTTTGTACTACAAGAATAAAGGAAATATTAAGGATCTCATTTCGAACCTGGACTTTTTTTGCTGGTGCACCTTCCTATTTGGTTTTAATTTCTTCATCTGGTTTTCAGTGGAGTCTTTCTACGGCAAACTCCGGAAGAATTGTGCACAGGACCTTAATATAATTTGATGTACTGGGGTTGAGGTGCTGAACTAGGTGTCAGCCGTAGTTACTTTCCAATATTGTGTATATATATATATATATATATATATATATATATATATATATATATATATATCACAGGAAATTCAAAAGGTTACAGGGACATTATAATTAGAATTTAAAAAACCTTAGAAATTCACTAAAAATCCAAAGGTTACAGGTATGTTATAATTAGGTTCACCATTAACACACATGAAACCATAGAAATTCGGCTGTTATAGTAACCTCAAGTAACTATGACTCTTGCACTAAGGTAACTATAACTCACGGCCCCACCATGCCCAGATTTTTCGTCAATAATTTCACTGCAAATGTTGCAGTGATATTATCAATGATGTCATAGAAATTGTTGTGAGTGATGTAATATGTGGAGTAATTAGCAGTGCATGGCAAGGACGTGAGTTATAGTTACTTGAGATAACTATAACCTCCGAATTTCTATGGTGTTGTGTGTGTAAAATCTGAACCTAACTATGTCTACAAGGATTGCATACCGTCACTGATACATCCACTCACAGACCCACACCGGTACCCACATATGCTGCATGCAGGGGGCTGGCCGAAGGGCCTGTCCTGTGGCCAACTCCACTCCGTGCACGGACTTCCACCGAGCGCAACAGGGATTGGTCGCAGAGCCTTGACTGCAGCCAGGCCCTGGGGCTAACTCCCCATGCTGCATACGTGGCTGTGTGAGTACCTGTGTTGGTCTGTGAGTGGTTTTCTGGGTCTCTGAGTGGCTGTATCAGTGACCGTATGGGTGTGTGAATGGGTATATAATAATGTGTGAGTGGTTGTGTAGGGGTATGAGAGTGTGTGTGTGATGGGTGGCTGTATGGTTGGATGTATAAGTGGCTGTGTGAGTCTCTGAGTAGTGTATGAATGGCTTTATGGGTGTGTGGGTGGCTGTGTCAGTTATTTTGCTGGATATGTGTGTGAGTGGGCATGCAAATGGCTGTCAGTGGGTGTAAGTGGCTGTATGGGTGTGTCAGTGGGCGTGTGAGTGGTTCTTTGGGTCTCTGAGTGGATGTATCAGTAACTGTATGGGGGTGTAAAAGGGTGCATGAGTGATTGTATGTGTGTGTGAGTGAATGTATGGATGTGAGTGAGTATTTGAGTGGTTGTGTGGAGGTGTGAGAGAGCGTGTGAGTGGATCTATGAGTGGGTGTATCTTTTTGGAATTTCGATCCATAGATCTTCTGCGGATTCACATGGAAGCCATTCTGAGTTCTAGGATGGATCTGCGGATCCTCAAGTGGGTGAAAAAAACTTTACCCACAATTTTTTCCCCATGAGGGATCCCTTACAGACCCCTCCATCAGTCCCATGAGGTCAGGATGCTTCTATCCTGACCCCTTATATCCTATTTCTGCTTTATTTCTCCCCCCCCCGGGAACCATGTCCTGATTGACAAAATGACAGCCGCAATTTTTCTCTTAGATTGCAGCCAGCCAATCTTGACATTGCTGTTGCAGCATTGATCCATGGATCTACCACGGTGGATCTGCATCTGTAGATATACAGAAATGTTCTTTCTTAAATAATTCCAAAACTACTTAACAGATTTACTCCAAATTACAAAAAGCACTCTTTCTGGACCAAGATCTAGCTTTCTGTCTCATTTGGTGTAATTCGGTTGAGCGGTTGTTGCTGCAGTGGTGTCTAAAATCCCTATGGAAAATTGCATGGGGAAAACATGTTTTTGAACCCCCTCTTTTTCTCTCCGCCACTTGACGGATCACCCCGAAACTTTCTGGACAGCAGCTGAAGTGAGCAGCAAACTAGTTTGGAAAATTTCGTGAACATTCGTCAAATGGCAACAAAGCTATTAGCAAAATAAAACTTGCTTTTCCCATGGAAACTAGGTCCTATCTACAACTACCTACTCGTGGCTGCCCGTTGGTAATATGTGTGTATGTATAAAATAAATCAAATAAATTGCTCACCTGTGAGAAAGGCTTCAGGGAAAGCTGAAACGCGTCAGGAAGGAGAGTGTTGCTGCCAGCTTTGTAATGCCAAATAAAGCGTAAATTTGTTCCTGGAGGCGTTACTGCTTATCACTATGGACTTTACAAAACCGCTTAAACAACAAAGACCAGAATGCAGTGGCAGTACACGCCCATTGGGCGGGACTATATCTAATCGCTGCAAGTGCGGCGTGAGTTTGTGCAGCTGTGCCTCCTGTCGGACACCAGTGAACAAGGGCGAGAAAGCCTGAAACATGTTTGGTCATCTATCTTTGCTGTGGAGGTGATACTGGTCCCCCTGCAACCTGCCAAATAAAAGGTTCAAACACGGCCGTGTGTGGTGCCTCAAGCTTTGGGTGTCTTTCGTTTGGAATATTTACGGCCCTACCCGGGTCGTGAGGTGCCCCGCTGCGGAAGAGCGGCTCCGGTACGCTGCGATTGGCCGCAGCGTCAATGGAACGACTTGACCAGTTTGGTGAGGCAATACGAGCAGGGATCCAGTCTGACTTTCTACAGTAACCTACTAAAGGATTTTAAATAAAGGGAGGAGGCGTTACTGCTTATCACTATGGACTTTACAAAACCGCTTAAACAACAAAGACCAGAATGCAGTGGCAGTACACGCCCATTGGGCGGGACTATATCTTATCGCTGCAAGTGCGGCGTGAGTTTGTGCAGCTGTGCCTCCTGTCGGACACCAGTGAACAAGGGCGAGAAAGCCCGAAACATGTTTGGTCATCTATCTTTGCTGTGGAGGTGATACTGGTCCCCCTGCAACCTGCCAAATAAAAGGTTCAAACACGGCCGTGTGTGGTGCCTCAAGCTTTGGGTGTCTTTCGTTTGGAATATTTACGGCCCTACCCGGGTCGTGAGGTGCCCCGCTGCGGAAGAGCGGCTCCGGTACGCTGCGATTGGCCGCAGCGTCAATGGAACGACTTGACCAGTTTGGTGAGGCAATACGAGCAGGGATCCAGTCTGACTTTCTACAGTAACCTACTAAAGGATTTTAAATAAAGGGAGGAGGCGTTACTGCTTATCACTATGGACTTTACAAAACCGCTTAAACAACAAAGACCAGAATGCAGTGGCAGTACACGCCCATTGGGCGGGACTATATCTAATCGCTGCAAGTGCGGCGTGAGTTTGTGCAGCTGTGCCTCCTGTCGGACACCAGTGAACAAGGGCGAGAAAGCCCGAAACATGTTTGGTCATCTATCTTTGCTGTGGAGGTGATACTGGTCCCCCTGCAACCTGCCAAATAAAAGGTTCAAACACGGCCGTGTGTGGTGCCTCAAGCTTTGGGTGTCTTTCGTTTGGAATATATATATATATATCCAGCAAAACCTCCAAACAAAGAAGGACTTCGAAGCCAAATTCCAGGGAATCCAGGCACTTTTATTTAATGTAAGTTCATTTGGCATGCAGCAATAATATCTGTCCCAACGCGTTTCAGCTTCCTTTCAAGCCTTGTTCACGGGAAAATAAAATAAAAGTTTGTGCTTCCAGAAAAAAACAAGTGTTATAAAGGCTCCTTAATTAAGCGTTCTGTGGAGTCTTGAGTGTCATTTACATGCGCTTGCGCAGAGAACATCAATCAGCCCTTTAATGTATTCAGCAGCTTTGCAAAATCCCTTCGTGCAAATGTTGCAATTAAATATCCATTTTTCTGTGGCAATTCTATGCTCTAAATATGTTAAAGTTCAGCAGATTGCGTGCATGCCAGGGGTTAAATTAAAAAGTTGTACCTTGCTTCACGAGGAATCCAGTGACTCTGAAATATTCTAGTTCACTTCCTTTGCTCGTCTCCATTCAGTTCATTCAGGGCATTCAGTTTTTCAAAAAGTCTTTTCTGGAAGCACAAACTTTTATTTTCCCGTGAACAAGGCTTGAAAGGAAGCTGAAACGCGTTGGGACAGATATTATTGCTGCATGCCAAATGAACTTACATTAAATAAAAGTGCCTGGATTCCCTGGAATTTGGCTTCGAAGTCCTTCTTTGTTTGGAGGAGGTTTTGCTGGATGTTAAGGTGGGAGGCTCTGTGCCCGCCACTTTGAAGCCGCCCTGCCAGGGTCTGGGGCCCCCGAAGTCAGAGCAACATTGTTTGGTTCATATATATGTATATATTTGTATATGTGTATATGTATGTATATGTATATATGTGTGTGTGTGTATATGTATATATGTATATGTATGTATATATGTATATGTATGTATATATGTATATGCATATATGTATATGTATATGTATATATATATATATATGTGTGTATATATCCCACACTTGAAAGAACAGATATCCGCACTCTCAGGAGGGTTGCAGTGAGAAATTTAATTAATAGGGGTAACGCGTTTCAACAGCTCGCGCTGCCTTGTTCACACAATTGTTGCAACGGAAATAGGTTGGGGCTAAGCATGGCAATGGAAAACGGACTCCATAAGACATGGCAATAGCTCAGTACTGACACAAATGCGGCGGCCATATTGTAACATGTGAGTATATCAATACGAAACCATGCAGGCATTAGAATAGTAAATGTAGATTATAATAAAAATCATCCTACATTTTAGCAATTCGGCATGGTATTACAAAGTAGTGTAAACCTAATAATACATTAATGAAACAATGCCAGAGCAATAATCTGACAATATTGTTCTGCCTGCTGAAAATTCAAGAGGCATATTGCCTGTAAACTTCATAACTAAACACGATAAGGAATCTATACGGTAACAATTTAAATGTCATGCAGATACACTGGAGTAAAATACCCTAATGCTATGTGGCTACTGTAGAACAAAAGATCAACTACCAGGCAAGTGCCCTAGATATATAGTGAGTATGTACAGAGAAAGTGTAATAGGTCACTTAGATCAAGTATGGATATATATTCGCACAAAATCAAATATATTCACAAAAAATCAAATATAGACTAATTCAGGGTAGGGCCTATAGTAACTTCATAATGTTTATGACATATACGGCCAAATAGTTTGATAGATCAGTCATAAGACTTGTACTGATAAGTTGCAAGTACAAAGACAAGGAGCACAAATTCAAAATAATAGTATAGCTAGCCACATATATCAATCACAAGTGCAGTCCACAGCAACAAGAGGAAGCAAAAAGAATCTAATGAAAAAAAGCGTGATAACATTAAAGAGGTCTTATCTGGTTACGGTGATACTCCCAAATGGGAGGAAGAAAAGGGTAGGGAACCCTTGAAAGCTGTGTCCGTCAACTGGCGGTGGGTCCCTTCCTTTCCTCCTGTGAAGATATAAGCACACAAGTGTAGGATTAAAAAATGATTAAATACCTAATTAAAAAACAACCATTAAATTACATCTTACATTAGCGAACAGCAATGTAAATAATATCCATAGGCAGAGGAATAGAAATGCTAGATGTACCAGCTTGCAGACATAGCAATATATTCAGTCAGTATGTAGGTATATTCCTAGTTCTTCGTCTAAGTTGTGACCCCCTGGCTGTTTGGTTTTAAGCTCTAGGATCCATTTGGATTCTCGTTTCCGTAACAAATGTACTCTGTTACCTCCACGATTGTCTGTATGTACCTGTACAATTATGAAATAGCTCAGTAGCACCATCAAAAAGACCCCACAGGGCTCCTTAAAAGGAAATGGGAGGCAGAGGTGGGGGAAATGGACGAAGAAGAGTGGCAGGAGGCGCTGGCGTCCCCGCGGGAGGTGGCGATCCCATCCAAACTAAAGCTGGTGCAACTTAAAATACTACACCCGATATACTACACTAGATCCACACTTCATAAAATAGGGAGGGCTGATACTCCGCTCTGCCTACGAGGGTGCGGCCTCTATCATACCATATGGGACTGCCCTGACATCACTAGATACTGGAGGGAGGTTATGGCAACGGTCTCCCTGGTTACCGGTCACGATGTCCCCCCTGAGCCGCGGATGTGTTTACTGAATGTGTGGGACGCTACTGATCTTAACCACGCCGACCAAACCTGGGTGGCCATGGGACTAGCATTAGCAAAGAGGAATATTGCACAACACTGGGGGGCGCAGTCAACCCCCTCCCATGCGTGGTGGTGTTGTGACCTAGATGGCGCCATGATTGCGGAAAAGGTGGTATGTGGTAACAGGGGTTGCCCCCGGAAATGGCAGCGGGTTTGGGGAAAATGGAACACATTCTGGGGTAATATATGCGAACCCCCTCTGCCGGACTCAGAGTCAGACCTGAGCGAATAGAATATGGGCATCATTACACTATAAGGGATGGTGGAACCAGGGAATGGGAAAAGCTCTACGATGCTACATGAGATGTATGTAAAGGTGGCGTATAACTGCATAATAGTACTATTACGAATGTTACAACTTGAACAATCTGATTGCAAACTGTGTCTTGAGAGTGAAGCCTGTATTGACAAAAGGTGTACAGTTACTGTTAATAAAAATTGTTAAAAAAAAAAAAAAAAAAAAAGAAATAGCTCAGTAGTGAACTATTAGAGAGATGGTGTGTCTGAAAGTGGCATGCAACAGGGTAATGCGGATCTTTGTTGTTGATAGCGCGCATATGCTCTAGGACCCTCTTTTTGGCCATTTGGGTGGTGCTACCAATGTAGCGAAGTCCACATGGACAGTCCAGGGCATATACCACAAAGGTGGTACTGCAGGTTAAGAATTGGGTGATCTGTTTTTTATTGGTTCTACCCGGTATACTGTACTCTTTTACAAAGCAACTATTGTGGCACGCTTTACAATAACCACACGGATAAAAACCTTTCAGGATGTAGTCTCTTTGTGTGCGTGTTTGTGTGACATCATTGTGGACTAAGATGTCTCTGAGACTACAGCCTTTTCTGTAGGTGACTTTGGGACGTGTCTGGATGTTTTTGCCAATAACAGAATCATTTTTAAGTATGGGCCAGTGTTTTGCAAAGATCTTATATATCTCCTGAGAGTTGCAATTGTAAGTTGTGATTATTCTTGATTCACTTATTTCTGTGTTCTCAGTTTTAGAGCCACGATCTTGTAAAGTTTCTGTTCTCCTGAACTTGTTGGCTTTTTTGATTGCTTGATTGAGGACCCACCTAGGGTAACCTCTCTCGATACATCTGGTTACTATATGTTCTTTTTCAATAGTAAATCCTTCCTCCGTGCTGCAATTTCTTCTCGCCCTTAGCAGTTCTCCAAAAGGGATACTTCATTTCAGAATATCAGGATGACTGCTGAGGGCGTGGAGAATGGTGTTCCCTGCAGTTGCTTTCCTAAATAGACTGGTTTTAAGTGTGTTATATATATATATATGTATATGTGAAGAAGCCCTCCTGTCTCTCAACAGCAAGGTAAGAGTCGCACTCAGGTTTGCAGGTAGAGAAAAATAATTATTGACTGACGCGTTTTACCTCATGGTCTTTGTCAAAGTCACTTCTTAGGCAGGAAGTGGATACTAATATATGCATTTACAAACAGGTATGACCCAGCATAAACATAGAAAAAAGAGTCATTAACATATATAAAAAAAAGCCTCGCTCCACATTCAAGCCAGCATTAGTAAAAGGTAATTTTCATACACAAATAAGTTTACATGCCCCTCTTGTAGTCGCTAGGTGTGGAAAGTACTATAAATTAAAATAACATAAAATGACAAAGAAAAGCACAGCCCATCATTGTAGCGCAAACTGAACCCACTATATGCTGAGAAAAGTCCCACTCAATGTGTGCCAAGATTTAAATTAGAAGTACTTCTCATATTAGTGACACTGCCAAGTGGCATTATGGCAACAAATAAAAAATCTTAAATAAGCTTAAAGACCCAACCAAAGACAGTCAAAATCGGTCTAGCCTATCAGTATGAATTTTACAGGGTACAATAATCACGAGTGAGCGCTAAACGACCACGCTTAGGATATAAGAAGAAATTTTAAAATAACAACATAAAAGAGAAGTAATTATATAAATCTCACAATCAATGTAAATCAATGTGTCAGAAGAATCTGAAAGACAAACTAAGGTCATACTAGGGGAAAAAAAACACCCCCGTGTATTTATAAAAACTCAGTAATTGGTGGCAATGCAAATTCAACAACCAAGCAGCCGCTTGGAAGAAGTTGCTGCCAGAAGTTATTATGTAGGGAAGAGAAAAAAGGACTTAAACTCTTCTACACTGAAACTGTATTACGGTGGAGTGAGAGGAGAAAAATGAAAGGAAGAGGAAAGGATTACAAGCGGGCCAAGGGTGGGGACCTGAGTATATATCTACAGTGTCCTAGATGTTGGTGCATCACAGCTAAATGATAACTCTTCATCGTAGATGAACATGAAGGTCTTCCTCTCGATTGAGGCCTCCAGGGGCCTTACTCTGTAGGCGAATGATGTATTCGGATTCCAAACGTCACAAGCGGCGTTCTCGATCACCCCCACGTGGATGCAATGCCACCCTGTCATTTCCAAAAAATTAAATTTTAGAGCTGACATCAGTTACCGCTCCATGTTCTAGCGCACAATGCTTGGCAATAGTATAGGTAAAATCCCTATTTTTGATAGCACGAAGATGCTCAAGAATACGCTTCTTAACAGGGAACACAGTGCTGCCAACATAGCGCAAGCCACAAATGCATGTCACAACTTAAACAACATATTCAGTATTGCAAATGATAAAAGACAATATTTTTTCATCCCTTCCAATTGGTAACCGGTAGCTTTTCACGTTGTGGCTGCTGGCGCAGGCCTTGCACCGGCCACATTTATGAAAGCCTGGGAATTCCTTTAACCAAGTGCCTGTCGCTTTGGCCTGTTGCGTGAAGTGACTGTGAACCAGTGTGTCCTGTAGAGATTTACTTCTACGGTATGTTATATGTGGTTTGGGGCAAACCAATTTGCCTATTACTGAATCCTGCCTGACCAGATACCAATGTTTGCTTACAATCTTGTGCAGTGCCTTCGATGCTTTGGAGAAAGTGGTAATGAGCCTGACTTCCTGTTTGCCCTCGTCTCGTATTTTAGGGATAAGCAGACCTTCCCTGTTCTTAGTTGAGGATTTTTCAATGGCAGCTCTAACAGTTTTACCTGAATAGCCCTGTGTCTTAAAACGGCCGACCATATTGCTCTGTTCTTTAGACCAAGCCTGCTGGGTACTGCAATTACGCTTTGCTCTAAGGAGCTCCCCATAAGGGATGCTCCTTTTCAGGCCTTCTGGGTGATGACTACGCGCGTGTAAGATGCTGTTCCCGGCAGTAGCCTTTCTGAACAGGCTTGTGTGTACAGTGTCGTCAAGAATTTCCACTAAGACATCTAAAAATTCTATGGTGGTGGTGTCAATCTTACTGGTGAACCTAAGATTAAGGCTATTAGTGGAAAGTCCAGCAATAAAATCCTGTAGTAAATCCTGTAGACCATCTCAAGTTGGAAAAATATCGTCAATGTAGCGGGTCCACAGGATTACATTGTCAGAGTAACACACATTGTCCTGATCCCAGAGATGCTCCGCCTCCCACCAACCCATAAAAATACAGGCATAACTAGGTGCGATGCAACTTCCCATCGCAGTACCTGTGTACTGCTTGTACCAAGTGTCCCCAAATAAAAAACAGTTGTTATGCAGGCAAAAATGTAACATGTCCAACAATTATACAGTGTGATCAAAACTGGAGATAGGGCTATCACGCATAAAATATTTACAGGCTTCAAGGCCAAGATCATGTTCGATGCAGGTGTACAATGACACCACATCAGTGGTGGCACGAACATATGAGGCTTTCCATGAAATTTCCTGTATTTTGGAGAGGAAGTCCATAGTGTCCCTACAATAGAATGGTAAATTAAAAACATAACCACAAAGAAAAAAGTCAAGATTTATGGAAGAGTTTTCCAGTAGGCTTTGATTGGCCGCAATAATGTGTTTCCCAGGTGGATTGACCAGATTTTTATGCACCTTGGGGAGCATATAGAACACCGGGGCAGCTGGTTTCTTGGTCATCAGAAAAAGAAATTCATTACGTCTCAGGGTCCCTTGCCCAAGCCAGGTCTCTAACAGTTGGTGATATTGGACAATAGTGTTCTTATACTCAGCTTGGCTAGATCTTAGATAACTACCTGAGAATTCCAGCTGCCGTGTTGCTTCAGTTTTATACTTGTTGATGTCCCACAACACAACGTTGCCCCCCTTGTCCGAGGGCTTGATGATAAATGATTTGTCATTCTGCAGGGATTCAAGGCCCCCCTTCTGCTCAGGTGTAAGATTGCTACCAAATGAATTATTCTGTTTCTCCCATAACTCCATTAGTTCCGATAGAATCGTTTCATGATACGTATCGATTCCATCATGTAGGGTCACTGGGTTAAATCTTGATTTGGGCTTAAAATCATTCCTCGATTTATGGTCAACAGTGATACCCATACTAATCAAAAGGTCCTGATCTGAAACCCAGTCTTTACTACCTAACTCAATTTCTCTTGCCGCAGCCAAGAGACCAATATATTGTATAGTCAGAGGGTCAAGGGCAGGGCTCTGAGTGTTAGGTGGTAAAATTGATACAGAAGCAGACCCACTTTGTTTCAGAGAATGGACTTTAAGCAGTTTTAATTTTCTAATAAACAGAAAAATGTCAATAGGTGCCCTTGGAAAGTTAAAGTTCGCAATAGGGCAGAAGGATAAGCCAAGTTCTAACACTGCACGTTCCCCATCTGTAAGGTTGTGGGAGGAGATATTAATAATAGAAGGATTATTAATATTAGCTTGCTCACCCATCACTTGTTGCGCTTGGAACGCCATTGTCCTTTCCCATAGGGCCTCTCGCTGTCTTTGGCCTTTGCCTCCTCTCCTGGTTTGTCTTTTTGTTGACCGTTGTTTCCGCCTTTTCCTCTTTCCCTGTGTGGTTTCTTTCTTCCACCCAGGCTTTCCCGTAAAAAACGGTATTCAGTAAGAGAAGGAAAGGGACCTCTCACTGGTGCCAATGCACCAGGTGTTTCTTCCAGATCTGATGGAACATCCGAACTAGACTCAGAGGTTCCTGGTTCCACTGTGCGTGCCATCTCTGATTGCGCTAAATTTCTTCTGGCTGAATCATATTTGCGACCAAAGGTTAGTATGCGGCCTTGGGCATAGTCATTACGATCGCTTATGAATTTCCAACGCTTCTTAGACTTGATGCCCTCTTCATACTTGAGAAGCCTGGCATCCATGTCTTTTAGAAAAGAAACTATCTCATTCTGAGACTCATGTTTATCCAGCATCTCACGGAGCGTTTTAATTTCTGTCTCAACTTGGTCCAATTCGAGGGCTGCATATTTAGCTAACATTTCCAGCATTTGTCTGCATGTGGAGCGCAAATAAAGATTTTGCAACATCCATCCGTTTCCGGACTGCCTCACTCATGATAACGGTGGATTTCCACTGATCGCTTACATACGATATTTCCTAGCGAAAAGTCTATGACAGGCCAAATACCAATACGAAAGTCTCTCTTTCCTCAAAACCCCTGGTGACGATATTTAAGACGTTAACCCCGGTAATTGCTCCCGGGTTTCCTTCACATCGGGGACGGTTGGGAAATACAGCTGTCACTGGTCATGAGTGTTCAAAATCGGACAAGATTATCTCCTGGCTGTATACAATACAGCTGCACAAGTGCTGGATAACACAAAGTCTATAACGGGGATAAAGTCCGTGAACAGAAGGTAGGCATTGGCTACAATGGTTCAAAGTTTGTAAAAGTCGCAATCCTCAAAACAAAGGCAACAGTAGTGGCACAATCAGAATCGGCAAAAGCACACAAACCTCAAATTCACTAGGCGGTTTGATTCGAAAATCCCGCCGCAGAGGTGACGTGTAAATATCGCAAAGAAAACTCCTGCCACAACACTGCACAGTTATTGGCTCCCAAAATGCCGCTAACAAAGCAGCAAAGCCTTCCACGTAAGGATTTTCCACAACAATAGACTCTTCCTGTAGCAAACCTCCTCCGTAATCATGCCTTTCCCAGTTGAACTCAACCAGGTCGGGCAGCAAGCGGACCACCCCTGCCGCTTTAACCATAGAGATGGGACATACCGGACGTGTTGCAGAGCCTCCGAGAGCGGAAAGAGCCAGCAACCGCTGAGCTCAATTTTCTTTCGCTTTCGCGATCCGCTCCCCTTACAAGCTCCTCACGTTGCCAGGAAGACAGTCCCAATACTTTTCAGGTTCAGCAGACACAATTTTTCGCGTAGCGGCGGTGGGAATCGGGATAGTAAACATCAGCCAAATCTCCAGCATTTCATCCGATCACATCCACAAGGTGGGGTTGGTGCGAGCAGGCGGGCGCCGGACCCGCATTAACATGCGAAGAAGCCCTCCTGTCTATCAACAGCAAGGAAAGAGTCGCACTCAGGTTTGCAGGTAGAGAAAAATATTTATTGACTGATGCGTTTCAACCTCACGGTCTTTGTCAAAGTCACTTCTTAGGCAGGAAGTGGATACTAATATATGCATTTGCAAACAGGTATGACCCAGCAAATTTAAAAATAAACATAGAAAAAAGAGTCATTAACATATAAGAAAAAAGACTCGCTCCACATTCAAGCCAGCATTAGTAAAAGGTAATTTTCATACACAAATAAGTTTACATGCCCCTCTTGTAGTTGCTTGGTGTGGAAAGTACTATAAATTAAAATAACATAAAATGACAAAGAAAAGCACAGCCCATCATTGTAGCGCAAACTGAACCGCTATATGTGGAGAAAAGTCCCGCTCAGTGTGTGCCAAGATTTAAATTAGAAGCACATCTCATATTAGTGACATGATATGTATATGTATCTGTATGTATATGTATATATATGTATATGTATGTGTGTGTATGTATATATATATATATTCACTGAAAAAACCATAGGTTTCACACATGTTATAGTTAGCGGAAATTTTACTGATAAAAAACCAATGAAATTCCCCCGTTATAGTTAGTGCAGGCAACTATAACTCACGCGACCGCAATCCTCTGCTGATGCTAATACTGTATTTAGACACTTATTTGCCCATGTCTTCTTCCATACATTTTTAGCTATACATATATTACAAATATTTTTTTCTCATAAAGACACATATGTCATCAGCAGAAGATTGCGGTCGCGTGAGTTATCGTTGCCTCCACTATCTATAACGGGGGAATTTCATTGGTTTTTTATCAGTAAAATTTCCGCTAACTATAACATGTGTGAAACCTATGGTTTTTTCAGTGAATTTGCAAGGTTTTTTAAATGCTAATTCCTAACTATAACGTGTGTGAAACCTATGGTTTTTTCAGTGAATTTGTATGTTTTTTTAAATGCTAAGTTACTTTACGCCATTCGTGGCGTGCGCGCCCACTTAACGCAGTTCGTTCCGTGCGCGCACGGTGCGCTTCGCGCACCGTGCGCGCACAGTAAGCACGTGGTGCGCTTCGCGCACCGCGCGCCCACTTTACGCAGTTAGTGCCGTGCACGCACGGTGGGCACGCGGTGCGCTAAGCGCACCGCGTGCCCACGTTACGCTAGATGGGCCATGTACGCACGATGCGCTTCGCGCACCGTGCGCACATGGAGGACATATGATGCACTTCGTTTTGAAAGGTAATATTTTAATTTTTCGTAATTTTTATAAGCCATGAACAAATGGTGCCCTTCGGGCACCATTTGCACACGGGGTGGACAGAGTGTGGATAATTTTTTTTTTTTTTTTATTTTAAATATTATAGTTTATCTCATCTGTTATAAGCCTTGCACAATTGGTTGCCTTCGGCCACCAATTGCACACGGGGTGGGGAGAGTGTGGATAATTTTTTTTTCATATCATTTTTTACCGTACGCGTACGGTAAGCGTAATCGGCGAAATTAGCGGGAAAAAAAAATCCGTTTTTGGCCTTGGGGGATCTTTGGGGACTCCCTCAACATGGCTATGTGTGTGGGAGCTGTCTAAACAGCCCCTTTACATGTTTTTGTGCTTTGTATTTTCATCATCACTCTCAGTGCGAGAGAGAAAATGGCGGCCGCCGCTTCCTGGTTTCGGCCGATTCGAATGTTTACTAAGATCTAAGAGCCAATCAGAATCGCGCTCGCGCACGCCACCGTACGCGTACGGTAAGCGTACCGTAAGCGCACCGTAAGCTGGCTCAGATATATATATTGATTTAAAGGCTATTTTCTCAGAATCTACTGAACAGATTTACACCAAACCTACAAAAGGCACTTCCTTGACCTGAGGACTACCTCTCTGCCAAATTTCAAGTAATTCTGTTCAGCCGTTCGGGCTGTAGCCCTGTCTAAAGGTCCTATGGAAAAATGCATGGGAAAAACGCGTTTTGGGACCCCCCTTTTATCTCAGCCCCCGCTTGACGAATCCCCCCGAGACTTTCAGGGTAGGAGCGGAGGGTAGCGCCCCACCTATTTTGAAAAATTCGCGAGGATTCGTCGACCGGCGCCAAAGTTATTCAAAATAGAATGTTGCGGATTTCCTATGGAAACGTGGTCCTAACTATAACTACCTACTGGCGACCGCCAGTAGGTAATGTGTATATATATATATATGTATATATATATATGTGAATTCCAAACATTCCTGAACCTCCAAAAGCGGCGAAAAGGAACGAGCAAACTCCTCTTAGTGGCAAATAAAGAATTATTTGATTGCTCTCTTGCCATGACGCGTTTCGGCCGATACAACGGCCTTGATCACACATATATATATATGTGTGTATATATATATATAATCAGTTGCACTTGGGCTATACCTGGTTACGATTGAGGGGGTGCAAAATTACAATTAGGGGGTTGTAGAATTACGCTTATTAGACATTTACCACACTAACATGGGTGTGGGTAACCTGCTGTCCATCTGATTGCTTTACCCGGATGATGCAACGGTCATGGCAGCTCTATCCAAGTGACCAGGTGGCCAGTCTCTACTCTTCCTGGGTTGGAAAGCTCTATCAGGGCCCCAGGCCAGAGGTCTGGTGGGCCACACCTGGTGTCCATGTGCTGGACTGCCATGTAGCAGAGTGCCTGAGAAGGGCACCCCTCCTTTGCCAGGCTTGAGAGCCCTGATTGGGTACCAGTCCGAGTTCTGGTTGGCCCAGGTGAGGATCCTTGGGAGTCCATGGGCCAGTCCACCTTGTCTCAGAGTGCCCAGGGTTGTCTTCTGCAGGCCCTGGAAGGGTTCCCTTGCTTCACCAGGAAAAGAAACTCGGACTGGGCTCCTGGGGACTATGGTCAGTTGCAAAGTGGATGGGATGTGGCTCCTAAAGGTCATAGATCCAGCAGGCCCAAGTTCGAAACCCCATAGCTCTGGACTCCCTTCATAGCGTCTCCAGGTCAGTTAGAGGCCAGGATGTGGTTCCTCAGGCACTGGGACGGCACTCCTGCTTTGCCAGGTTAAGAAGCTCTGACTGGGCCCATGATCAGATCTCTCACAAGTACCTCTGTCTTGGCTCCATTCGCTGGCTTACCCTGTTGCAAACTGCTTGGGACGTTGTCCCAGAGGCACCAAGAGGGCTCCCCTTCTTGACTGGGTGAAAAGCTCTGACTGGGCCTGGGTCAGATCTCTAGCTGGCCCAGGGTGGAGGCCCCCAGCCCGGGGCTTCTTTCTTGGGCCCATATTGTTACTTACAGCCCGGGACCGGGTTCCACAGACTTAAGGATGTCTCCCGTACTTGGCACGGATAAGAACCTGTGAGAGGGCCTCCCGAGCTCTAGCAGGATCAGTAGTGGAGGCCCCTGGCCCTTGCAGACATTCTGAAGCCTGCCGTGTTGCTAAGTGTCTGAGACCGGGTCCAGTAGGCACCAGGAGGTCTCACCTGCTTGGTCGGGTTAAGAAGCTATGACCACCCGCAGGTCAGAAGTTTAGCTGATCTGAGGCTGGAATCCTTCAGCCCTGGGCTCCATTCTCTGACTCGCTGTGTCTCAAAGTGTCCAGCACAGGGTCCTGCTGCCTTGGGTAGGCCTCCTCTGCTTGGCTGGGTTAGGAAGCTGTGACTGGGCTTTGGGTCAGGACTCTAGCTGACTCATGGGTGGAAGACCGCAGCCCTGGGACCACATGTTGCAAAGTGCCCAGGACAGAATCCTGCAGTCCCGGGTGGTATCCCTTGCTTGTCCACATTAGGAAGCTGTTGCTGGGCCCTGGATCAGAGATGTGGCTGGCCTAGGGCTAGAACCCATCAGCTCTGGGCCCCCTTCTCTGGCCTGCTCTGTTATAAAATGCCTGGGACATGGTACCGCAGATGCTGGGAGATCTCTCCTTCGTTGGGGTTAAAAGGTGTGCTTGGCCTCTGGGTCAGAGCTCCACAAAACCCCCACAGTCCCATGCTTGAGGCCCAGCTGAGGCTCTGAGAACCTGGCAAACAGAATCCCTCACCGGCAGATTGGCCCCTCTGAGGGCTAGTGGAATCTGTTTCATAAGATGTAACCAGATGGCCATTCTTCATGATATGCTTAATAGTATCCAAGCATCTGGTTGTGCACGTCATAGGAATGCATTGTGCGCCCAGATGACTGAACTGTCCCGCAAATCTCGATCAGGGCTCTTTTGACTCTTCAATGACAGCCAGGGCTGCAGGTGGCTGGATGCGGTTGCTCAGATGGCCCCCTCCGTCACTTGATGTGCATACATTACTAAAAAAAGGCAGGTGCCTTTCCTTCCAATTATTAGGGACAAAGTACTAGGGACCTGTTGGTCTTCTGGTTGTTCTCCATGGGTGCCAAAAGAGCCCGGGATGGCTGGCCGTAATCCACGGCTGCCCTGTCTGCTGGATTGTTTTCTCCAAGCCTGCCTTTCTGGAGCCAAGACAAGGATGCACAGTTGACATCCTTGTGCAGGGGCGGCCTGCTCGATGATGATTTAGCCAGCTACTATGATCAGTTGCTAATCGATTGAAAACTGGTCGGTGGCTCTAGCAAGGGTTTCCTGGGCACTGACCTCAGTGTGCATGGCAGAAGGGCTTAAACCACCTCAGGTAAATAGGGCTGAGTTCCAGGAGAGCTGATGTGAGAAATTGTGTTGTTGGTTGATGGGGTGTGATCTCTTCTCAAGCAGGAGCTGCAATCCCCGTTGGGGTGAACCACATAAAGGCACTAAATTAACCTATGCTTAACCCACTGGTAGCTTGGCACAAAAGCAGTCAGGCTTAACTTAGAGGCAGTGTGTAAAGTATTTATGCAGCACACAAACCGTAATGAAGTGAAAACATAGCACAAGAAAACTCCTGCACCAATTTGGGAAAATAGAATCAATATAGTAGATTATTTGACATCAAAACCACAAAAATCAAATTTGTAGAACTAGAGTTATACAGTTTTAAAGACTTAAATGAAAGTAGCGCCAACTGAGGGTATCTGGCTGCGCTGGACCGGGACAAAGTCACAAATTCAGGCTGGCCACAATGGAGCGCTGGTCAAGCACAGGACCAGGTTGTCTTGCTGGGGATTTTACCTTACGTCTTTCATGCACGGGCTGGCCAACGTTGCTTTGTGAGGTTTTACTTTGTTTGGCATTGTTTCCGATGAGGAGCTGCAAGGGCTGCGATGCAACGTCCTGCATCATTCTACATTGGTTCTGATGAGGAGCTGTGAGGTGCTGTGATGCTTTGTGATGCTTTGCATCACTTCATGCTGGATTTGGTGGAACCTTAAGTTATACCAGCAGGGGCTCTCTCTCTGATACCAGTCAACTGTCTAAGACCTGGGGAGGCACCACTTGGGGATCAAGAATGGACTCCAGCAGTGGCCAGCAGGTCTCAGGCAGGTCCAGTGCAGTAGGTCAGTTGCAGGGAGGCCTCTGGAGTATATGTCCCTGTAGCTCAGAACAAGAGGTCAGTCAGTTGCCCTTGGAATCACTGGGATAAAGGTGGCAGGTCTTGTCTTCCTTCTCAGACAGCAGGACAGACCTCAAGCACAGGGCAACAGGGTGTTCTTCTTCTGTAGTATCCACTGGTCCAGGAGTGTACTGAAGAGTGGGTCTGATAGTCCCATTTTTATAACTGGTGCCCACTTTGAAGTGGGAGAAACTTCTGGAGGTTCCCCCTACAGAGATGTCTGGAATTTCCTGCCTCACTGCTCTAGTCCCTGTCTGTGGGAGCGGGGGCACTACAGGCTAGTGTGTGTGCTGAGGCTGCCCCATTTAATTGCAAGTAGGTGACAACTTTGAGAGATGACCCATCCTGCCAACACCCAGACCCTCTATTGTGTTGCTGTCCTGCAGGAATGCACAAAGGCCAACTACCACGAGCCATGTGACCCATGAACAGGCTGCAGGCACCAAATGGTTAGGACAAGAAAAGGTCAACTTTTTAAAAGTGGCATTGTGTCTTAATAGCCAACTTTACCATTAAAGTGTTTTTTAAATTACAGTTCATGTATCACCAAACATGACATTCCTACCTGCTCCCACACAAATCTTATCACTTATTAAATGTAATAAGGTAACGCAATGTTAGCTTATGGGAGAGGTAGGCCTTGCAGTAGTGAAAAACAAATTTAGGAGTTTTTCACTACCAGGGTATGTAAAACAAAAAAAGTACATGTCCAACATTTTAAATACAATGCACCCTGCCCTATTGACTGTTAAGAGCCTAGCTTAGGGGGAAAAGGTAGTTTTAGGCTTGGCAAAAGGTTTACTTTGCCAGGCGGAAATGGCAGTTTAAAACTGCAAACATAGGCTGCAATGGCAGGCCTGAGACATGTTTAACAAGGCTACTTAAGTGAATGGCACTATGAGTGCTGCAGGCCCACTAGTAACAATTAAATTATAGGCCATGGGTACCTGTAGTACCACTTTACTACGGACTTAAAAGTAAATTAAATGAGTCAATTGGGTGAAAGCCAATTTCACCATGGTTAAAGGAGAGAGCATAAGCACTTTAGCACTGTTTAGCAGTGGTAAAGTGCGGAGAGTCCTAAGACCAACAAAAACATATTCAGCCAAACAGAAGGGTTAAGTCAAAAGGTACAGGGATGGACATGCACAGAGGGCCAAGTCTAGAAGTTGGTATCACCTCTGGGCATCCAGAGGCAATGGCTGGGTTGGAAGCACCAAGCCAGGGTGAGCTTTTGATCTTCGATATCCAAGACTGGGTGGTGTTGAACCAGGGAGGCATCTGGGGCTCCTTCTTGCTGGCCAGTTCCAAGAATCGACAGTAAAAGGTGGGGTGAAGCCAGCACTCGCACATCAAGAGAAGGCCATGCTGCTCTGTGCCTTTACCCACCCTACAAATCTGATCTGTTTTGACCCATTATCACCTTGTCCTTAAGTGTAGCTTGGAAGAGCTTAACCCAGGTAATCACTTGCCATAAGATAACAAAGGTATTTTTCAGTACCGCTATTGTATAGCGCCAATTTAGCATATCAAAGTCTGCTCCAAAACTGAGGGCATACAGGTGGAGCGATATAAGCAATGGGAAGCCCTCTCTAGTATTCTGTCAAACATCCTGATGTTCAGAGAGGTACTGCCCATTTTGATATTGATGTATTGGCCCTGGCAGGCTATCAAGTAGCCTATCCACTATTATTATTCTGAATTTAAGCTCGAAAGTGAGCATTATGAGATCATAGTTGAAAGGTCTCACCCTGGTTTTAAAATGGAGACAATAATGGCTTGATTTTGTTGTTGTCAGGTGATGTACAGTCAATTACTTAAAACAGTTTAGTCAACCTAAGGGTCAAGTGAGCAGCATAAGGGGTGTAGAATTCAGTGGGCAATCGGTCAGACCCTGGTGTCTTACCTATCGCAAGAGCTAGCAGCGCATCTCTAGCTTCACGTTCAGAGATTCTATTTCTTTCTAATATATTTGGCGTTTTCAGGGTAGTTCCATTTCATCAAGAAATCTCTGGGGTCATCTCTAAATTTGTATAGCTCCACTGATGCTCCTGAAGGGAGATCTATTAATTGCACCTTGTGTTTGTGCTAGGTTACTTGCCTTATCATTATTAGCTACCATGGGGGTTTCCAGTTGATGAGACTTTATTTGCCAGCCAAGAAGTCTACCAGTCTTATCACTTTCAGATTGTGTCTTTGTGTGTATGATGCCAGATTGATACACTGCAGCCTCTCACTTAAGCATTCCGTTTTCACCAGTGTGGTCAGGTCCCCCATAGCTAAACCCTCATTCGTCAAAAAATACAGTCACTTTTAAATGAAGTAACCTCCTATTGGTCTAAACTGGTTTTCCCCAACTGCTGGGGTTTGTCCTGAAAGACAGAGGAAAGGGAGCATGTCGGTCTCTGCAGTAAGAACACTTAATGGTTCAAGGCAGGAAGTTAAGGGTCCCTATGCAAATCCAAGCAGTGGGCGGCAAGACGTCTTTATAGTTCTTCCCTTCACTCAGACTGGTGCCCCTGCACTAGCCACACTGACCACCTTGTGTAATGTAATAGACCCCACTTATTGACTCCATCTCAAGTCAGATGGCCTGAAGAGGAAAGGCCCCCAGCTCATGTCTGCTCTCTGGTGGTGCCGAAGGGATACGGTACTCTGCTGCATCCCAATTGCTGCATAATCATGGCCTGCTCATCCGCCACTTCTTGCATTAAACTCGCTGCAGGGACATTGTGCAGAATCTTCCACAAAGGGGGTTCACAGGAACACAATGCCCTCTCCTCCAACTACACCCCTTTGTCATGGTAGCGGATCACCAGACAGGAGTTAAAGTGGTTAGGGATTTGCACACCTCTAATCCTGTCTGATATTTTTTGTAAACTTGGCCTGTCAGACGTGGGGTTGTTAAGGTGGAGGGGCTATCTTTACCAATTTAAGTAGCACAGTCATGTTGGGTTAAAGCAGTCCTTAAATAATCTCTGCTGAACTCCTAATAGCTATGGCACAAGCAGCAGATCATTTCAGAGAAAAATGTACGCTAAGTTCAAGCAATGCCAATAGTTTTAAAGTCAAGAAAACAACACAATAAAATCCCCAAACCAGTTTAGAGAAGTAGAGAAGCGTGTAACCAGAACAAGATACCAAACAATTAAAATCAGTTAAGGGGAACCAGAAATATGATTTTATTTTTTTTTGTTTTAAGCCAAAAAACATCTTCAAAGAGTAATGCTCCAATGTAAAGTAGCAGTTTGATCGGTTGATTGGGACCAAGGCACAATTTCATACTGAATGTGAAGGGCTGGAGATCAGATACACCAAGCAGGTAACCCAAGTCAAAGTTTTTACCTTGAGACTTAGTTGGAGAAGGTTGGAGTCTTCAACAGGGCAAGGTCCAAGGCTGAAGCTGGCAATGAATCCTTTGAAATTGGATACATTGTCATTGAGCTCCCGCCAGAGCTGTGGATTCTGGTGCCAAAAGCTCTGATCGGTTCAAGTCTGGATTTCATAGCAACCAAGGATGTTTCAGCGTGGGATAGAGTTTCCGTCTTCCTGCATTCAGACCAAATCACTATTTTGGTTCTCAGAATCACTAGTGGAGCACTGCTTAAATCTGTAGCTTGGCAAGGCTCCACAAAGCCAGGTACCGTTGCCGCAAAGGCCCATTGAACCAGATATCAGCACAGTTAAAAGCTTTGAGGCGGACAAACCTGGTGTTCTTGATTTCTGAGGATGCACCCTCCCTGGGCAAGCCCTAGCATCTTCGCCCAATACTCTGAAAGTGTAAACAAAATGACTTAGGTCCTGATTTAGAGTTCGGAGGACAGAATACTCCAACACAAATGTGAAGGATATCCTGTCCGATGTAGTACAAGTTTCCATAGGATATAATGCACTTGTAACAAGTTTGGGACGGAGTATCCCATCCTTCGAACTCTAAATCAGGCCCTTAGTCCCACTATTTTCCAACTGCTGGGAAAATTGCTTCTGGTCACTTCTCACTCGCAGCCCCCAGGTCTTCAGGACAGGCTTTCATGTTGAGGCACCAGGCCCCCCTACAACCGGGGCTCCTATAGCCCCCTGTCCTCTGTGGATAGCTGGGCTCACCTCCTGCTTTTTGTGTCCCTGGGGCAGTCAAAGAGGATGTCAGGCACTTGCCACTTAGAGAGCACTTACAGTTCATGGATGCCAGCAGGCGCCAGGAGTCTGTGAGTCATATTCTTCTAGCAGGGATTTCTTTCTTTAGATGGTGTCTTCCTAGGTCCAGGAATGCTCTGAGGGGGTGCTGCAGGTGTGGTGCCACTTTTGTCCTGTGTGCTAGCCAGTAATTGGACATTTTTCTGCACCCAATTGTAACTTCTCTCTCACATGATTCCCACCTTCATTCTCAACACCTCCTCTTTGGTTTGCTTCAAAAATTCCCAGAAGCTCAAAATAGAAGACGCCTTCCTCCTTCTTCCATACGTAGTGGCTCTTGTTCCTCCCTAGACACGACTCTTTTTAAATGAAGTAACCTCCTATTGGTCTAAACTGGTTTTCCCCATCTGCTGGGGTTTGTGCCACAAACTCTAGGAGGGAGCGCCAGAATGAATGCCCACAGTTCCTTCCAGACCCATTTGGTATCACAAAGTCAAAAGCAGAAGCACTAAGGCTGTCCTTTATTCAGTCATTTGTTCCTGCCTCTTACTGGGTGGCTAATCCTTGTTAAGGGTCCAGTTGTTGACAACACCCTTGTTTTCCTGGGCCCAGAGGTTAAGCCATTGTCAGTTGGGAACAGAGTTAACTCCCAACTCAGGAATGTCTATTTGGCTTCTGGAGTGGCAAATGTGTTATAAACCAGTTTGCTCTGAGTCAGCACCAAGTACACTTTTTAAATATTATTTTTCCACTAAAGTTATCAAAAATCTACTTTCACTATTGAATAAGATATTTAAAACTAAGTGGAAAATAACTTTGAATCATTTTTGTAGTGTTTTCCCTGGTAGACATTTAAAGTAAAAATTGCATTTACACCTAGGACTGTTCATCAAAAATTGAGTCTTTTCAACACATTGAAAACGACTTTTGGGTAATTGTTCACTGTGAGGGCACACTATTCCCAATAAGAAGTATAACATATTTTATATAGTAGGCACCCAATGCTGTGGACTACCAAAGCGAATTTTAGAGGTGACTTATTTAATGTATAAAATGTAGATTTTTCTACATGACAAAGGCACTTTTACCTGCGAGTGCTGTAAATACACACTGAAGACTATATATGACTTTTACCTTAAAAGCCACTAGTGCATTGCTTGCCCCATTTACTATCCCCTTACAGAAAATATAAATAAGTCATTGAGGCCTGGAAATCACACACCCTATACCTCTATACTGTAAAGCAGTGGCATGGTGCACAGAGTCCAATAGCAACAAAAAGGAAAAAGTGAGAAGGCCACAACATAAATGATGTCCCTTGGAGATCACCCTGAACAGGATGTTTCTCTTCATTTTGCTCTTAATCTGCCAGATTCTGATATCATACGCAAGCACAATGGCGTATTGGTTTAAATGCTCATGTTAACAAGTGCCAAGGCCAGCAGGTCACAAGCTGTAGTGCCTGCAAGGCCAGCTCTGCCTCCCATCCTTCCCATTCCCTACCTTGGCCCAGATTTACTACAGCTCTCCTACACATCCCAGGAGTAAATCACTGGGGACAAATCAATGGAGAGAGGATGTAGACTAACGGCTAGGGCGGTCGATCACAAATCGGGGGAACCAGGTTCGAGTCTTGGCAATGACACTCAAACATCCTGTGATTCTGAGCAAATCACTATGGGCCCGATTCACAGAACTAACTTAAGACAAAATCCTAAACTTAAATACCATTTTGGTATTCACAGAAGGTACTTACTCATTTCGGTATTCACAGAAGTTAGGAGTCCTAACTTTAGGTCTCCTAAATGCCTTCTGTGAATACCGAAAGCCTTAAAATTAGGATTTTTCTGAATTTAGTAGTAGTAAAGTTAGGACTCCTAACTTTAGGACACCTAAATGCCTACTGTGAATACCGAAAGTCTTAAAATTAGGATTTTTCTCAGTTTATGAGTAGTAAAGTTAGGGCTCCTAACTTTAGGACTCCTAAACTGAGAAAAATCCTAATTTGAAGACTTTCGGTATTCACAGAAGGCATTTAGGAGTCCTAACTTTAGGACTCCTAACTTCTGTGAATACCGAAATGAGTAAGTGCCTTCTGTGAATACCAAAATGAGTAAGTGCCTTCTGTGAATACCAAAATAGTAGTAAGTTTAGGATTTTGTCTTAAGTTCTGTGAATCGGGCCCTTAATCTCCAGTGCCTAACAAAAAATTAATGTGTCCTTGTGCAACGCAACAGGTGCTCGTGTAAAGAGCTCTGATACCCGATACATATAAGTCAAGTTCGCGCTGTATAGAACACACACAAAAAACACAAAAAAAAAACTGGTCATGTCCAGGGTGGGAATGGGCTGTGCAAATTCGCAAAAACCTACAAACAATAGTTTGTTCGTTTGCACACTCTTGTCACCCTGGAATGCCTCTCCGTGTCCCTAGGAAAATATGTACTCGTTCGATAAAGTATGTGTGAGTATAAGTTTTACGAGTCTAGTTTCATTTCTAAAGAATATGACATCTGCATTTCTGTATATAAATCAAGCCATTTGTGCACCTATCATCGACTTAAGTGTGTAAATGATTTTGTTTAGCACATTCTGCGTATAGAGGTCACGTGATAATCGATCGGCTATATTACATAGAGTCCCACCAATGCAAAATATGGAGCCAATTAATTTTGCACCCTTTTTGCTGCTAGTTTAAAAGAAAATGGAACACATATCCCCTCCTGTTGCCTGTGCCACGAAAGGATGTTTGTAATGCGGCACAAATGTAGTGCGTGGATTTTGTTCAATTTCTACTTATTACAGTATATAAAACACCGCAAACAAAACATTGTGTTCTACTTTAAAAAGGTGGAAGACGGTACTGATTCTAGGCCTGGGCTAAAATTCCGTTCCGCTCGCGGAAATTGCGCTAATTTGACATTTTCGCGTTCCGCGGAGAGCGCCAAAATGTCAAAATGTCCGCAATCCGCATTTTACCGGAAATTTTTTGCTTGCTCGCGCTGTAAAATAATACATTCTTGCGTGCGCGCAATCGCCTTATCTGAATTCCCGCGTTCGCCGACAAGTTTTCCTGATCCGGTCGCGTTCTCCACGAGATGTTGGATTGTTGGTAGCCATTTGCGCTGTCTCGCGACAGTTCGCGCCCGCAGTAACGTCATTCGTCGCGCGATCACGTCCTTCTACTCGCGATCATGCACCGCGAGACAAGTGAAAACAAGATGGTCGCACCCGCTAGCAACCGCATGGGTAAGTTGGCGAGCCGCGACCACGCAGAAAATAAAGCGAACGGGCGGGAAAAAAACTTCTGCATCTTCGCGATATTTTACGCGTGTTTGCGGAGATTTTTAACATTTTCGCGATAATTTGCGAAAGTGAATTTTGCAAATTCTGCCCACCCCTAACTGATTTTAAGATTTTTTTTTTCCATCGGCTTCTTTTTATGTAAACGTCAAACAGCGGGAAAAAATAGTTTCTTCCTGTTTTGCTGCAAGAATATATATATCCATTATGGATTGCAACAAAATAATTTAGCTTCACACTTTTACGAAAACAGTAGCAAAGGATGCTTAATTGATTTGCTGGTTCTAGGAAACAGATATGAAGCCACATCTTTGTCATATTAGAAAGCTAAAGTTTGCTGCTGCTTCTGTTTACATCCTGAGTGTTTGCAACAAACATTGAACTCTGGGGCTCTTTTGCGGTTTCCTTTATTAAGCGGATCTGAGAATGCAGCGCTGTTCCAAATCAATAACTTTTATTAACTCCCGCACGCCCGGGTCCAGGGAGATGCGCGTGAGAGAGACGGCATGTACCGGAAGCAGACCCAGCGGCCTGCTGTTAGAGGACGGATGGGCGCCGGTGGTCGAAGGCTTCGCTGGACACACACAATGGGACAGTGGAGGGATGCCCCCTATGCATTCAGTCACTCGCAAGGGACTGGCGTATAGAGTATGCTGTGTGTTTATCTATGTCATTGCCTATTGAGTGCAGGTTTTAAAGGCATGAATGCCTTCTGCTGATGCAGAGCAAGCCAGGCTGGAACCAAAACAAAAGCAAAAAGTTGGCAAAATGGTTCAGCCTTTGTGAACTCTTTCTCTGCCACACGCATGCACGCAGCCAGTAGCGTGCTGCGCGCGTTCATACATGGGCCTCGCGCACATTGGGGTTACAACCAGGCATTGTTGACCTAAAGTAGGCCTCATTAACCCTTGGGTGGGAGCATCCACTTTGTGTGCGCTGTCCACGGAGGTGAGAACACCGGCAGCGGCCTGGCTACAGGGGGGTCGGGCTTTTGGTCGCAGCCAGCTAGAGCTGACCGGCGCCCAGTTTTCCGCGCCATGCCTTTCCCACCCTCTGGGTTCTTCTGCGACCGCGTGATACGGGAGCGCGAGAGGAGAAACGGAGAGGGCTCGCTGGCCAAGCCGCAGAAGTTTGAGGGGCAGGACTTCGCCGCCCTCAGGAAGGAAGCGCTGGCAAAGAAGAAGTTGTACGAGGACGACGTCTTCCCTCCTGGGGTGCAGTCTCTGGGCTTCAAGGAACTGGGCCAGAAATCAAGCAAGGTGAAGCACATTGCCTGGAAGCGTCCCAAGGTAGGTCGTGTTTCTTTTCACCGTCACGTGCAATGCAGGATGACGCACAGGTCTTAACTCCGGCATCATAGCACACGACGCTGTGTGATGATTCGCTGCAGCTTTCAACCACTGCACGGTATACACCACAGAGAACTGATAGCGGGGACAAGGAAGGTTTAATTCTCACCAGGGTCGGATTGGGATTACAATTCGCCCGGGCACTCCCAGAGAAGTGGCCCACATGTCTGGATCACGCCCGTTCACGAAACAGCATTTGGCTAGTCTCATCGAGCTAATTTTTAGAGAAATGTTTGAAAAATTATGTATTTTAAAGCTCATAGAGCCTGAAACATTGGTGAAAACTAGAAGCACTACATTTTTGCAGGGCGGGTGAAGTGAAATAAAGTGGCCTAAAGGCCACAACCCCTGATATGCCAATGACAGGCCCTCAGCAAGGCCATTCACTTACTCACCCCAGCCCAGCCAACTGTTGCCTCAGGGTGATGGCCCGGCAGGGGAGGGGTGAAGTAATGCACAGAGCTGCTGCTCCGGGGAGCCGGGGTGATGATGGCCCACAGCAGGGGAGTGGGACATTGCTTCTGGGCGTCTGCATCGGCCCCACGGGAGGCCAAGATAAAGTCTGCAGTGGACAGAACAATATTATCCTAGCGACTCTGCTGAAAGCAATCCCCTCAGATCCTTTTGCTCATGATGCTGCCTCCTCCCCCCCCCCCCCCCTTAGAGTGGCCTGGTGGGGAGGACAATAAGGCTCTGTGGGCCGGTTGACAAAAACTGGCCCATTGGTGACCCTTAGGCACCGGCCCGTCGGCCAATGCCCGACTGCCCGCCTTCCCAAACCGATGCTGCTTTTCACATTAACTAGTACGAATTCTTACTAAGTAATAGTTATGACAAACCAGAATTAACTAGCCAAGCACAAATGGTCTAAAAAAAAAATCCCAAAAGTGCATGTTAAGAGCTCCCGGATTTAAGAAGCGCTACAGTGGCTAGCGAGTGGTGAAAGTGCACTGTACAGCTGCTGACATCATGACACAGCGCCATGATATTGCACCAGGCATATGCACTACAGAGTAGCATGCACCGCCGCTACAAAATGAGTACGAGGTTGATTGAAAATGAGTACGAGTTTGATTGAAGAAATGCTTGGTTGCCTCCTTTAAGAAGGGTTTCTGGCGTTCGTATGAGGTTAGAGATTAGGCTTAGTGTACAAGAGGGCCCCTTTGCTGCTGGACCTATGTGGGCCCCTTTTGCTACTGGAATTATGTGCACTAGAGGGCCCCTTCACTACTGGACCTATGTGTACTAGAGGGCCCTTTGGCTACTGGACTTATGTGCACTCAAGGCCCTTTGGCTACTGCACCTATGTGTACTAGAGGGCCCCTTTGCTACTGGACATATGTGCACTAGAGGGCCCCTTCTCTACTGGACCTATGTGCACTAGAGGGCCCCTTCACTGCTGGACATATGTGTACCAGAGGGCCCCTTCTCTACTGGACATATGTGTACTAGAGGGCCCCTACACTACTGGAACTGATTTGAGTAGAGAAATTACAAGGCCTAACATACATACTTATGTAATATTCTAGCTTCTGGCCACCTTTGCTTTCTACGACCACATATGTGGGGTGAGTTACACACTTTTAAAATTTCAAAACTACAAAGTTTTCACCTGATCGTGTTTATAGCAGGCAGATTCAAAAACTTCCTCTTTGCACAACAGTAGGAGCTTATTTACAAAAGCAATGTTGGAGGACGCTTTTACTTAGTCTTACCTATAGTCCTCGTAAATGCTTTGTGAATTGGTTCCCTGACTCCAATATGTTTTTATGGAGGGGGTAGTTAAGATCACCATTTAAAATTGTTTCCTCTACTCACTCGATTGTGATCTCGACACTATTCCTTTGTGACCGAGCATGTAGACCATATGACCATAAACAGGTTTTGCCTGCTGTTTGAAAACCGATATTTGACTTGTCTACAGCGTTCCCAGCTTCCACTGAATTTTTGCATCTAAGTAAGTAAATAAATATACAGGGTTTACACAGCTGCAAATATTGGTGTTTAATCCGTTCACAAGCCTTCACAGTTTTAGTGATAACGTCAGAGACAGACGTTTGCCTATTTATTTATTTATTTTTTCCTTTTTTTCATATATCACGAACCATGGCAAGTGGTGAGAGACTGCTGATTTTTTTTTTTTACCGCATACCAATGAGATAAGAAAAGAGTAGAAGTGCAAGGCAGAACTGGGTTCATTCAAAGTAAAAACTGTTAAACAGCATGGTTTAGTAAGTTGGAAAGATACCAGGAAAAATTCCATCTTGTATTTAACGTACAAACATATGGTAATGTCAGGAATCACAGGTCTCCACTATCTTTGGTAACAACTTAGGGGTCGATTCCGATATCGTTCGGAAAGCATTCCTACCAAATCGGTTCTGGAATGCTTTCCGGACAACTCGGATCGGGGGAGTCCTACTGAGGGATTTGGATATATCTGAATGCTTCCGGATACGATTCGGACAGACTCCCATTGACTTCAATAGGAGCCTGTGTTCCGAACGAGAGTACAGGCTCCCATTGAAGAAAGGGGTGTCTGGGGAAAACCTTGCATCCTGTGGCGGGCACCCCATGGTGCATGCCACACTGTGCATGGTTGGAAAGGGGTGTCCCTTGGGTAGCCCCACAGGCCCCATTCAGAAGGCCCTGTTTGAAGGGGAGCCTGCAATGGGCCCCCAAAGACAGATTCGGGCAGCCGATTCGTTCCGGAGAAACCGAATCAGAACGGCTGTCCGAATCGGTTATCGTACTCGCTCGCTCGGTCGCTCAGAAACAGAGTCCATAGAGTTGTACGATTCGGGTCCGAAAGACACGACATATCCGAATGCCTTTTGGAACCAATTCTGACAGCCTTAACACTTTCCAGGCATTGGAATCGGTCGTTGGGAATTGTGTACGATTCAGTGGGAAACAAGGGTTCCGGATCGGATTCGGCAAACCTGAATCCGAATCAAAGCCCTTCTGAACGACATCGTAATCGACCTCTTAGTGGCTAAATTGCATGGTGCTCTCGACACCAGTTGTAGTTTAATTTTATGTGTACAAATCCCCTTTATTGGCAAAACTAGACTGTCGCATTAAATACAGGTTGTAAATAAATGTCTGTGTTACACTTACTTAGCCACCCTCTTTGCTCTGTACAGACCCTGAGACCTGTTCCTTAGGACTTTCCCCGGAGTGCATCCCTTCCACCTTTTCCGACCCTTGGATATATGGTGCTTTTGTATATGTATTGCTTATTTACAATGGTTTAAATCCTCATTGTGAAAAAAACTTCATGCTCTTCCCCTCTCCTGCGGATATGTCACTTGTTGCTATGTGCTGCGTTTTCAATGCTTAATTTGTGCCAGAGCTTGCAGGTGGTTGACACTGGCACTCATTTTTAGGGAGTGAGACTTATTTATTTTCCATTTTCAGGTCTTGCCTCAGAGAAAGAGTGAAAACTACAGTGAAGGTAGAAATAAGGTGGAAGATAAAGATTAGAAAATAGGGACAATGGGAGCAAGCGGGGATCAAAAAACTTTGCACAAGAGAAGAGACCAGAAGTGTAGAGTGCTGGAAGAAAGGCATGAGGGGGAATCAAGCGTAGGCAGCCTAGCTATTTAAACAAGCATTTGCAATGCAATAGGTCTCGCATTTACGAGAGTTTGAGCTATTGGCATTGTAAATGACAATGCCTTTTATTTATGTGTTGTTTTTTAAACAGATAAATAAAAGGCATTGTCATTTACAATGCCAATAGCAAATGCTAATGTTTGTTAAATTATGAATTTTTTTGTTAAAAAATATCCCATCAGTAGCATAAGCAATACAAGACATTCCATGAAGCAAGGAAAGGGTGCAGTACCTAGTGTGGCTAATAGACATAACTTGGTTTTGGTGGGGCTAAGCAATAAAAACATTGTTAAACATTGAGGATTATAGGTTTCATACATAGGACGTGCAAAAGTCATGCAGTAGGGCTGACATTTGTTTTGCTCAAAACTCAAACAAGGCGAGGCTAAACTGCTTGGAGGCAGGTTTGTAAGCAGGCTTGACGGTCTTTTCTGTTTGTGAAAGAGACATTCCTTTTAGACAAAGATGGTAGATTTCTCTGTTGAACTATTCCTGACTCTGTGTGGCGATCCATGCAAATGAAAAAAATCCCTTGTTTTACACCCTTATCAGGTGTTTCTAAATGGTTATGTGCGTGTATATGTTTTATAAGACAAAGTCAGTGAGATAACAGGAGGTTATTGCCCCGCCCCCACAAACACATGCTGGCCGGAGACAAAAGGCAGCTGGAGTATGTGTGACCCTCTACACGTCCGAGTCCTGCTACAGAAGCAGCTACGAGCACCTTTGAAAGCAGATACTTTGGTGTTTGTTAAAGCGTGTAGACTTTGTTTATCTTTTTTTGAGAGCTCAAAGAGCAACCCTGACACACACCTTACCAATCGCGGAGAGGTCTGGGTGGGCGAAATATGCATTTTACAATAACTAGGGTTAAGGGGCTTTAATTTACGTACTGAAAGATCTGCGGCAGGTAGTAGTCAACATAAATAAACACCAGTCAACATAAACACCTGGAAACAACTGAATTGTAGTCCCATGCCTACTTTGTACAAACGTGCAGGTAGGAGCAGAAAAAGAAACGCCGGGATGCATTTGTGAACTTCAGAGTTCTGTAAGAAGTGCTGCGACGGCGAGAGGTGGAAGGTGAGTACGCCACAAACTGACCCGAACGTCCGCCACAGTTCTGGCCGGGGAGTGCAGGGCGGTACGAAGCTGAGGTGGGAATGGGAGGAGCTTGTGTTTTTTTACACAGTTCTGGGCCGGGAAGCGGAGGGCGGTCTGAAGATGAGGTGGGAGAAGCTTGTGCTGAGTGTTTGGTTACAGTTCTGGGCGGGGCTAGTGGAGGGCGGGGGGAAGCTTGTGCTGAGTGTGCTGGAGTTCCGAGGATGGGCGGTGCTGGCAGACTACCATTTAGGAGGAAGGCAATTTTGTATTTGCACTTCGGGGAGGGTGGAGTTTTTACGTTTTGATAGTAACAAAAATAGCGCCAGCAATCTTAACGCAGGAAATGTTGCACCAAAAGCAGATATGCTTAGTCAAGCCGCCAGGCGTTGTTTTTCAATGTAATAGTTTTGGTACAATGGTGGCACCCGCCGGATGTTTAAAGCTATACCATGGTGCAGCCATTGTGTAGAAAAGAAAAAAAAATACACATAAAAGAAAGGCATGGGACAGCGTTCCGCGACATAAATAATAAAACAAAGGCGCGGCCACCATTATACTTTCCCAGGCTAGCACGCTGCCTACATAAAACAAGAACAAGCGCGCACTGAAGTTGACGGAGTGGGAGGGGGAGTGGGGGCGGGCACGCAGGCTGCCAAATGGTGCGATGAATCACGGCTAGTGAAAGCAAACAAGTGGTTGCAGGACTCCAAATGGTGCGCGCGCCCGGACGGGTCACATGCACTGTAGTTGGAGGCCTGCAAAGCCACTGTTTGCACTTCCAAAACGCGCTTACTATAAGTCTCGCCAGAGCAGCGCTAAAGCGCTGGTCAGGCGAGACCTAAAAATGATGCTAGCACCGGCTGCAGGCTCCTAAAAACACCTCAGGTCTTTTCACGATTTTATTTATTTATTACAAATTAGGCACTAACGCTCCTCTGTCTTCCAAGACTACGTTTATGCTTTTTGCACCCCCATAAACAAAAATTGATTAAAAAATGGTGTGGTATGGAAGGATCGTGTCAGTAGTTAGGAAGCAATTAGCCATGTGTACCACAGGGCTGAGCACACTTCTATCTTTACATATATATTCTTCCTGTTACAAATAGATGGAGATGGCCTTCTGGTGTCCTGATCTATGGCTACTTACATCCACATTGTCACTGCACCGCTCATAGCGTAGCTTCATTAAAGTATGGGATGATGTATTCTTGTAGCCCTTAGAGGAGTGTGAGAAAGGTGTGTCGGCGAAGGTGCTCAAGTAAAGGTGACCATGCAGTTTATATTGAATGAAGGGCCGACCTGAACTAGCTGAGAAAGGAAATCACCGGTCCAGCATCTGAGCAGCAAACACAACATAGGTTTTGGAGGTAAACCCTAGTAGGAAGAAAGACTATGAGCACAAAAAAGAGATGGGGGGGCTAATGTGTTCTCGGTCTCTTCTCTACTCTAGACCCGTGTGAAGGAAAGTAGTTCTCACGCCACGCCACTCTCCCCCATGGATATAGAAGAAATTCAACGTCACCTCAAAGGAATTCAGAAGGCCTTGGTTCCATTGATGGGTCTTGTAATGCTCTGCATGGAAGAAGTCTCTTCTTTGCAGTTGTCATATCTCAATGGGGATATTGTGAAGGCATCTCCTTTTCATGTCAGAGGACAGGAATGCTGGCAGCTTCTTTGAAGACAGTGGCCTGGCAGAAGGTGGATAATGGGAGCCACAGGCTTTCTGCTGAAGCTTTTCCACTATTTCCTTTCCTCTGTGATGGCGAATATTCTACCATCGATGCACGCAGTCTTCTGCTAGCATGAGTGCAAGCAATCTTCTGCTAGCATGAGTGCAATCTTCTGCTAGCATGAGTGCAATCTTCTGCTAGCATGAGTGCAATCTTCTGCTAGCATGAGTGCAATCTTCTGCTAGCATGAGTGCAATCTTCTGCTAGCATGAGTGCAATCTTCTGCTAGCATGAGTGCCTTTTAGCCAATGACTGTGCCCATCATTACATATGCACGCTCACTACTATTATAGCCTCGTCCTGCATAGAAAGAAGGCATTTAATGATTCATACATGATCCACCTAGTATAGCAGCAGGCTCTACTGCTGTAATAAAACTATTTCCAAAAGTAGAATGGCTGATAGTTTACATTACAAGCCGCGTTGGCTCGCCTTGCGATCCCTACATGGACATGATTTTGCATGTATCGGGGACCTGTTTTATGTCTTTTATGCCTTTTGTCATCAGCCTAGTGATGGCTGTGCCAAATATTAGCCAAGTAAGAACTTGAGGCTAACAATATTACTTAGAACTAAAAAAGACACATTGAAAGAAAAAAAAGGTGTTCAGACACTGCTAACTTGTCAAAGTTTTGTATATGATCCATCTTGCATATTGTGAACATGGAAATCATTCTGTAGTAAAAAACATACTTTCAATAATAAGGTAGCACTTACTTTAAAGCGTAAAGTGATAGTTGGTCAGTCATTACAATTAGGGAATTCCCACATTTCTCGAATTTTGTGCATCCTAAAACTTCTCAAAATTTCACATGATGCAATTATGTGCATTCTTTTAAAGCGAGCACGCAACTCGCAAAAAAAGTCATGCAAGATACCAGTGGGTGACTGGGAAACGTATTCTGTTCATTTTTAGACAGTGTGTATTATTAAAAAAAAAAAAAAATCATTCGAGATACCACCAAACATCATTTTAAAATGCCAGTGTAATCTCACAAATCTTTTTATGGAATTTTATGAACTTTACTGAGAATAAAACGGTACTTTTGCGCACCCTCAAGCAATTTAAGAGAAGTTAATGATTTTATAATTGTACCCAAGCTTCAAGCTTTTTGGGGGCGTTGTCTCTTGTAGTCTCGTGGTAGGGGCGTCACTACAGACCTCGGGGATCTTTGGTGCCTCATGCATCCGAATTTTGTCTGGCCTTCACTACTCACCCTGGGGTGAGGGTCGTGCTCCATCACACAGCCCCGCGTTGCCTTGGGGAAGCTCAGCATAGATGCACCTTATGATAAAGGGAGCCTTCCTACTTCTCGCTCTGACTACAAGCTCTGTCCAGGTGTGATACACATGCAAGCTTCACGTCAGAGTCTCCAATCAGTGAAAGCCATAATGTTAAACTGAGCTGTGAATTCCGTATTTTGCTATTGCTCTGATGGCCGCACCTAAGCATCGTCTCTGTCGTACGTGAGGTAACGTACTAGTCTTTCGAAGCAGAGGACAGCCCTCTTTCCATTGTATGTGCCTCCTGACGTCACTGGCCAATCCGGTGTCGAGGATGGCTGTGACGTCGGGGGGCGGCGGGAGGAGGACAGAAAGAGCGCGAGGACGCTAGCGGCGGTGGTTTCACCCGCTGCTCCTCGTGGGCCGTAACATTCACTGGACTTAATAAAAGGCTTAGTTATACCCTGTAACCTGTCTCGCCTCCCTCATTCATGCCACTACAAATGGCGACGAGGGTTAAAGCTTTCGTTATGGCCCACGTGTGATTTCCGGCGTGCCTGATGTTCATGTGTTGCTGGTACGACGCGCCGATGTCTCCTCGCCCGCTCCTGCGCGGTGGACTACATCGTAGATGACTCCTTGTCCCAATCCATGCCTGCTGAATGCGTGGCTCTCTGCCTGTGAGCCCTGATGTCCCGCCTACTGCTGCTGCTGCTGTGATGATGGGCGGTTGCGCCCCGACGACCCTGTGAGCTGCCTTCGGTGAGCTGCTGTGGAGGGAGCGCTGTTTCTGCGGGTCCTTGGTGCTTCCAGTCGCCTAAGGCTAGGGCTGCTTGCTGCTGCGCCTGGCACCTGCCTTCCTGCACCCGGTGGTGTTCTTCTGAGCTACCTGGGAGCTGTCTGTGTGCTGCGCTCCTGTTCCACGTGTGCCGCTCTCCAGCCATGGCGCAACCTATCAACATTTGTGTGCCGCCCCTCTTTCTGGACTCCCCTGGTAAGCCATGTATGAAGTGGAAGGGGTGGCTGTGCGCATTTGAAAATTACATCGTCTCCATTGATGGTGAGGGGTATAGCCCCGCACGCAAGAAGTCGCTTCTATTCGGACTGTTGGGGAAAGCGGGTCAGGAGGTTTTCGACAGCTTACCCGTTTATGCGGACCCTCCGGGGACCCTTGCCCCCCTGAATGCGTACCAGGAGGCGGTTAAGCGGCTCGAACTGCAATATTCTGAAGAGGGTAACATCATGGTGGGGCGCCATAAATTCGCATTGCGGAAGCAGGAGGAGGGAGAGACTATCGAGGAATATATTGCCTGTCTACGTGTTTTGGCACAAGACTGTGAATTCGCGGAGATGACTGATACCTACCTCAGGGACCAGGTGGTGTTCTACTGCCATTCTAAGAAGGTGCAGGAACGGTTGCTTTCTTGCAGGAACCCTTCGCTGAAAGATGTGGTGGCCATTGCGAAGGCCGTTGAACGTTCTATGGTGTCCACGAAGGAACTTGCGAGCACAAGTCAGGCTTCTAATGTGTTCTTTGTGCAGGACAAACATAAAGGTGCATCCAAGACCCCAGACAGGGCGGCGAGTGAGAGAGGGGGAGGCAGGAAGCCGTTCGCTTGTTTTAGATGTGGGTCGAGGGACCACCTAGCGGATAGCAGGACCTGCCCGGCCCTGTCCAAAAGTGTTTCTAAGTGCAGGAAAGTGGGCCACTTTGCGGCAGTGTGCAAAGCCAGGAGACCTGGTGGGGGCATGAAAGTGAGCTCGGTGAGCGATTGTGATGTGGATGCGGATGCGGACATCGTACTGTCCATTGATGCTGAGGATGGTAGAGTGAAGGGGCCTATTGGCTCTGTCCTGATCGGTGCAGTTGAATTGCCATTTACGGCTGATTCTGATTCCCCTATTACCCTGATATCTGATACTACATATGATTTGAAATGGCAGGGTGTGAAATTGCATGAGACGGATGTGAATCCGAAGGCCTTCGGGGAGCAAGACATAGAGATGATGGGGTACTTCTGGGACTCCCTCACCTTCAGGGGGCGAACAGTGAAAACGAAGATCTATGTGGCTGAGAAAGGGAGGAGCCTGGTGGGGTGGAAGGACCTGGCAAAGCTGGGGGTGATGCTAGACCCGGGGGCGGACGATCCCATAGTTCTGAGGGATGATTGGGTCAACTACGTGCAGCCGGATGACTTGCCCGAGGGCTTGGCTGAGGTCATCGGCAGATTTGAGTCTGTTTTTGAAAACAAAGTAGGGTGTGTGAGAGGATTCGTGCACGCCATTCGATTGAAAGAGGATGCTGTGCCAGTAAAGCACAAGGTCAGGTCGGTTCCCCTATCTGTCAGGGGGGAGCTAAAGGCTGTTCTTGATAGGCTGAAGTCGGAGGGAGTGATAGAGGAAGCAGGCGCATCAGAGTGGGTGTCCGCTATTGTGGTGTCCAAGAAGAAGAGGACAGGGGACATTCGGCTGTGTGTGGACCTGCGATCCTTGAACAGAAACATCCTGGTGAACTGCCACCCTCTGCCCAACATTCAAGAGATACTGTCTTCCACGTCAGGATCGAGGTTTTTCACTTTGATAGACCTGAAGTCCGCGTATCACCAGGTGTGCCTCACGGAGGATTCCAAGAAACTGACCACCTTTATTACCCCATTCGGAGCGTACCGGTACGTCCGTCTCACGTTCGGCCTCGCTTCGGCTTCCGGTGTCTTGCAAAGACTGATGGATCTGCTCTTCTGCGACATGAAGGGCGTTGAAGCCTTCCAGGACGACATTTTAGTCCACACGGCGGATGAGGAGGGACACCTGGAGCTGCTGGGCAGAGTGCTGGAGGTGCTGCGAGAAAAAGGGATGACGGTCTCCAAGGACAAGTGCAAGTTCATGGAGGCCAAGATTGACTACTTGGGACACGTGCTGACTGCGGAGGGCATTGCGCCTAAAGATGACTTGGTGAGGGCCATACGTGATGCTCCGTGTCCCGGAGACAAAGACGCCTTGCGATCGTTCCTGGGGCTCAGTGAATACTACTCCAAATTTATGCAGGGATATGCGACCAAGGTGGAGCCTTTAAGGAAACTGCTGAGGAAGAACGAAAAATTTGCATGGGCGCAGGACCAACAGGCTGCTTTCGAAGCTGTCAAGCAGGCCATCGTGGCGGCTCCAGTGCTACAGCCGTACAACAAGGCATTCCGGAACGTGATCACAGTCGACGCCAGCGCCAAGGGTATCGGCGCGGTGTTTTGCCAGTTCCAAGGGAGGAAGGAGAACACGGTCGCTTTCATATCCCGGTCACTGAGTGACGCTGAGAAGCATTACAGCACCATCGAGCGGGAGACGCTCGCGTGCGTATGGGCCGTGGAGAAATTGAAGAACTATCTGTGGGGTATGGAGTTCGAACTGGTCACCGATCACAAGCCCCTGATCTACATGATGGACGGCGAAGGCCGCGGCAACGGGAAAGCCAGCTCGAGACTGCTACGTCTGTTGTCCAGGCTGCAGGAATATCACTTCGTCATCAGACACATCAAGGGTGGCCTCAATTGCAGGGCGGATTGTCTGTCGCGCATGCCGGTCAATGGCGAGGAGGACGTTTCCCTGGATGACACGGAGAGCGTGGTGGCGCTGGTGGACGCTACGGCCATTTGCGAGGGATCCATATCTGAGGAAGAATGGTTGACGGCCCAGGAGAAGGACATGACTATTCGTAGGGTGATGGACCATATGACGGCTCGTTGGCCCCCGATCCGGAACTTGAGCGGTGCTCTCAGGAGTTTCCAACAGGTTAGCCCTGAACTCACCATCGAGGGCGGCTTCGTGAAGAGGCATGAGCTGTTTGTGCCGCCGGAAGGGTTGAGAGAAAAGCTAATCGGGATTGCTCACAGGGGGCACCCGGGCGGTACTGCCACGAAGAATCTCCTCAAGCAATACTACTGGTGGCCAGGGATGTGCAGCGACGTCGGCAGGTTTATTGATCGATGCGGACCGTGTTTAAGGGCCGACAAGCATTGGAAGACGGCAAAAGGACCGCTGCAACTGGTGGATATTCCTGCCGATCCATGGATCAAGGTTGCCATTGACTTCGCAGGCCCGTTTACCCTGCTGCCGGACGACTGCAGACATCTCATTGTCCTCACGGATTACTTCTCCAAGTGGATTCACTACAAGTTCGTCAGGGAGGTTACCACTGAACGAGTGATCAAGGAGCTGAAGAAGATTTTCGCCAGTGAAGGTCAGCCGAAGGTTTTGGTGTCCGACAACGGCACACAACTGGTCTCCAGGCAGATGAAGGACTTTCTGGCCAGATTGGGAATCAAGCAGGAGAAGACCCCGCTCTACAGCCCTAAGAGCAATGGGCAGGTCGAGCGGATGAATAGATTCTTGAAGGAGGGTGTGCAACAGGCGGTTGCCTCCAACTTAGATGTGAAAGCATTTCTGGCGGACAAGGTGCACACTTTCCACAACACGCCCAATGCAGTCACGGGGCACACTCCGTTCTACCTGATGAGAGGGAGAAGGTGTATGAGTGAGCTTACTCCCAAATTTAATAAGTGGTATGACATGAGGGAGGAACCTGAGAATATACCTGATGAGAGGTTGAGAGTCAAAGAAAGAATTGTGGCTAAACAGGAAAGCAACAAACGGTATGCAGATATGGTGAACAGAGCCAAAGTTAAAGAGGTAGTGCAGGGGGATTGGGTATTGGTGAAGAAACCAACCAAGGTGATGAAAGGAGAATCTGTTTTTCAGACCCCTGCACGTGTGCAAGGAGTGACAAAGGGAGCTGTCTGTTTGGAAGGAGGGGGATGGCGTAGCAAGGACGACATTGTCAGGCTCAAGGCAGGCCAAGAGGAAATCATCATGAGAGGCAACCAGGTGCGCGAGGCCGAGAGCGATGATAGTATGTACGAATGGCAGGTTTAAGAAGACAATGATGGTGCCACTGGTGATGGTGTGAGTGGTGATACGCCTCCTGTACGAGGGCGGACTGCACACGGTAGTGCAGACCGGTGTGAGAATACGTGGCACGGTCTAGGGGATACCGAAGGCCGTAGTGACAGCAGTGCCAATTCTGTGAGGAGAGACAGTCATAATGTAATGAGTGCAAGCCAAGGTGGTATGGGCACTAGCGGCGGGGGGTCCACCCTGTATGTCACTCCCCGCAGACCAACAAGGCATATCAGGGCCCCCAAGAGGTTCGAAGATTTTGTTATGAGGTAAAGTTATGTACAATTCTCAGTTTGTTAAGAAAAGGAGATGTCGTACGTGAGGTAACGTACTAGTCTTTCGAAGCAGAGGACAGCCCTCTTTCCATTGTATGTGCCTCCTGACGTCACTGGCCAATCCGATGTCGAGGATGGCTGTGACGTCGGGGGGCGGCGGGAGGAGGACAGAAAGAGCGCGAGGACGCTAGCGGCGGTGGTTTCACCCGCTGCTCCTTGTGGGCCGTAACATTCACTGGACTTAATAACCTGTCTCGCCTCCCTCATTCATGCCACTACAGTCTCTGGTGCTTTTACTGACCTCCGGTGGACAATCCACATATCGGCGGAATACCATGGCCCCGATTGCTATTGGTCCGGTTAATTGCATATGTGGGGAAACTGACGCAATTACAGCTTGTGTGATAAGCACTGCACACCTCGCATACATTTTTAGACCGGTATACCCGGCTGCAATGTACTGCCTGCTAAAGCGCACGATAAATAAAGGGAGATGCGGATTTTGTTGCAGGAATCACCAAAATCCGCAAGTTATGCCCTATATCCGGGCGGTAATCTTAATTGGGCGCTATGTATAACACCTGCTAAATTTCGATCCCTGTGGTGTGGGAATGTAACTATCGCACCCTTTTCAGGGTTGAACTGGCCGTGATCGGCGCCTTTAACCTGTCGCGGAGCGCTTCTTGCCGTGCTGTGCCGACTAGTGATCTACAAAAAATGTAGAAAGGTCCGAATCACAAAAAGAAAGTTGTAAATCTGCAGCTGGTGTGTTACACCGTCCCAGCGGTGTAGGTTTATAATTTTTGGGAATTCTCATAGATTTTCAGAAGTACAAATGGAAATTGATAGCCATAGATAGGTTTGCAAGCAGACTACTGAACACTATGGCGAATTAGAATTTGCGAATATGTAGATTGTAGAGGGACTCACACCTACTGAGCAGTACATATTGGGTATAGAAGAAATGCCATTTAATTTGTGGAATGACATTCATGTTTTCATTTTTCTCATGGGAAAAGCATGTTCCCCATTGAGAGCCCCTACCCTAAACCCCAAACAATTTAGGGGGTGCTCCCAAATCTCCCCCGTGCTCCTCCTTCCACTGCGGTGGAAAGTGTATTACTTTTGCTTTTTACCGAGCACATCTGAATACCGACAAACTAGTCACCCTAACCTTACCAGGGCATCCGTGTCCTCCCTGTGATGGGGTACTACTGAAAGTGAGTCAATAGATGTACAACCACAAGGTCACCTTTTCTTGACTACCTTACACTTGTCTATTGACCCATTTCCGCATGCAAGTTGAACTTACACCCCTGCAAATAAATGGCTTTTTTGAACTGAGCCGATAAAACGCAGCCCAGGCCTGTCACGCTTGTAGCGGGGCTACCAAACTTAAACTTTGAGTGGGAATGTGCCTAATAATTAAGATTTTGTTGCCTTTTCTCATCTTGGCAACTTTCGGAAATTATGCATTTAATTTAAATATTAGTTGTATTGATTCGAAAGAAATACACACATGTAGTATGTTTTTCTTGGAAATAGATTAAATGCTGATTTTTTCATATTGCATCAACTCTTCAATATTTTCCAGTACAAACACGTTGAACTGCATTTGGTTAATTCAGTACTCTAAAATATTTGTTTAAGGGACATCTCCAAATGGCAGAATGAGGTGTAATATATAGATGTTGCATCTCATGAACGTTTCTTCAGAAATGTGCCCCAGGGGCTTTTTAGGTCTGGCGTTAGCCAAGACCTTTGATTTCACTAAATTAATATGTATAATGTACTTACTTAAAAGGGCTTTCAGCCATCTCTCTTCACCCATTGGTTTGTTGTTAAACCTCTGATTAATGTCACTTTGAATGACTGCATTTTGCTCTTTCACAACGTGGACATCCGCATAAAAGCTAGTTTCCCTTAGTCCCGGGTTGCCCAATGTGATAGTAAGAAGCATTTGAAGTGAGGGCAGGACACATTCCAGCTCTATCAGTTCCAATCTCCTTCCAATGCTGTTGTAAAATCCTTTTGAAGTAGACTGCTGCTGGTTCACATGTTTGCTTTGTTCGCCCCAAGTTGGCAGGGTATGCCCAGACGTGGGTTCCTTGCTCACTTTGTCACTGTAATCAAGCTAGCCTGGCTGATGAGGGGTGTTACGCCGAAGCCGGTCCTAGGATGCTTGTTTCCGATCCAGGGAAGACCTGGCTTGGCAGTTCGGGGTGGAAAATTCCCATGAAGAATAGAGTCAAGACTGATTTGCATACGTCTGGGTCTGAACTGGGGTGGCGAAGTGAGTTAAAGAATGATGATGGATTCAACACAGATCTGTGACTGGGGTGAGTGTCTGAAAAGTTTCTGCACTCCGTCCATCATCTCCATGTGTTTGCTTTGTTTGCCCTAAGTTGGCAGGGTAAGCCCACACGTGGGCCTCTTGCTCACTTTGCCCCTGGGTTCAAGCTAGCCTGACTGATGAGGGGTGTTACCCCGAAACCGGTCCTAGCATGCTTGTTTCTGGTCCAGGGAAGCACTGGATTGGCCGTTCGGGCTGGACTATTCCCATGAGGAATAGGGTCAAGACTGATTTGCATATGCCTGGGCTTGAACTGGGATGGCGAAGTGAGCAAAAGAACGATAAGGGGAGAGGAGTTGGCCTAACGGCTAGGGCGGTCGTCCTCGAATCTGGGGAACTGGGTTAGAGTCTCGGCAACGAAGCTGAACATCCTGTGATTCTGGGCAAATCACTTTATCTCCCTGTACTTAACAAAAAAAAAAGAATGTGTTCTCATGTAACCCAACTGGTGCTATGTAAAGCGCTCTGATACCCGATTCGGGCCAAGTTTGTGCTATATAAAACTCTGTAAAAAAACGATGATGGATTCAACCCAGATCTGTGTCTGATTCGGGCCAAGTTTGCGCTATATAAAACTTTGTAAAAAAAAGAAAAAAGAAACGATGATGGATTCAACCCAGATCTGTGACTGGGGGTGAGTGTCTGAAAAGTTTCAGTGCTCCGTCCATCATCTGTGTGTTTTCTTTGTTTGCCCTAAGTTGGCAGGGTATGTCCAGACTTTGATCCCTTGCTCACTTTGCCACTGGATTCAAGCTAGCCTGGCTGATGAGGGATGTTACCCCGAAACCAGTCCTAGGATGCTTGTTACTGGTCCAGGGAATCACTGGCTTGGCAGTTCAGGCAGAACTATTCCCATGAGGAATAGGGTCTAGACTGATTTTTATATGGCTAGGTCTGAAATGGGATGGCGAAGTGAGCAAAAGAACGATGATGGATTCAACCCAGATCCGTGACTGGGGGTGAGTGTCTGAAAAGTTTCAGCGCTCTGTCCACCATCTCCTTGTGTTTGCTTTTTTTGCCCTAAGTTGGCAGGTTATGCCCAGGCGTGGGTCTCTTGCTCACTTTGCCACTGGATTCAAGCTAGCCTGACTGATGAGGGATGTTACCCCGAAACTGGTCCTAGGATGCTTGTTTCCTGTCCAGGGAAGCACTGGCTTGGCAGTTCGGGCTGGACTATTCCCATGAGGAATAGGGTCAAGACTGATTTGCATATGGCTGGGCCTGAACTGGGATGGCGAAGTGAGCAAAAGAATGAAGATGGATTCAACCCAGATCTATGACTGGGGGTGAGTGTCTGAAAAGTTTCCGCGCTCTGTCCATCATCTCCTTGCGTTTGCTAGTTCACATCATATCCTACAGTGGTGTAACAAAGGCCCTCATATTGCGGAGGGGGCGAGCTCTAGGGGGCCCCCTCAGGGCAGTACCCTGGCCTGAGAGCTCCAGAGTAAGTCCGGAAAGGGGTCCCTCCATGGACTTTACAGGAGGGCTCCCTCAAGTTCAGTTACACCTCTGATATCATATTGTGTTCCTGGACTCAATTTCACCAATGTTTCTTGAATAATCTTTGCCCAAGAAAAAATGCACATTTTATTGTGTCTGATTTGTAGCACACTTATAACAGTTTTACTTATACTTAGGTAGTTTGTAATATCCAATATTTTATACTGTGAACCCTCTTTCCTTCCTCCTTTCCATCTTCATTATTTCCTTTTTTCTTTCTTTCATTCTTTCCTTTTTGATTTCCTTTTTTCATACCTTCTTTCCTTTCCTTCTTGTTTGTCTTCTTTTTTCCATCTTTCTTTCTTTTGCCTTCTTTTTTCCCTTTCCTTCTTTCTTTCTTGCCTGTCTATCTTTATTTCTTGCTTCTTTCATCTTACCTCCTTACCTCGATTCTTTATTTCTTTTTTCTTTATTTCGCTTTTGCCCTCTTTCACTCTTTCTTTCTTTCCTTCTTTCTTCTTTTTTTGCCTACTTTCCTTTTTCACTGTTTCTCTCTTTATATTTTGCCTTTTCCTTTCCATCTTTTCTTTCCTTCTTTCTTTCTTTTTTTGCCTTCTTCCCTTTTTTCCTTCTTTCCCTTTTGCTTTCTTTTTTGCATCTTTATTTCATGCCTTTCCTTTTGCCTTCTTCCCTTTTTTCCTTCTTTATTTCTTTTTTCCTTCTTTCTTTTGTTCTTTCTTTGTTTTTTTGTCTTGTTTCTTTCTTTCTTTCTTTCTTTCTTTCTTTCTTTCTTTCTTTCTTTCTTTCTTTCTTTCTTTCTTTCTTTCTTTCGTGCCTCTTTGCTTATATCCCTTTACTGCTTCCTTCCGTCCGTCCTTCCTTTTATTTTTATACCCATTCATCCTTTTTTATACCAATCCTTGTTTTTTTCCTATGACTCCTTGCTTTTTTTTCTATCCATCCTTGCTTTTTTCTACTTGTCCTTGCTTTTTTTCTACCCATCCTTTCTTCGTTCCTCACTTTCTGCCATTCTTTCTCAAAGGCCAGGCTGGCAGCCAGTGCAAGACCAATGGCTTTTTTAGGTCTGTGTTAGCCAAGGAATTTGATTTTGCTAAAAGTATATATAACATCGATACTTACAGGGGTTTTCAACCAGACTTCATCCATTTGTCTGTGATTGTGTCATTCACATTTTTCTTCCATCCACTCCAGCTTGCATTAAGCGGCAATGTTAGCCCACTTCAGCCATTCACCGATTTCACTATAAGTTATGGCATGCTGCCCTCACAAGGAGCCCTTCCAATTACAAGGTAATTCCCTTCAGGGCTGGGTATACCAAGGTAATGTGTACGTTTTTGAGACCAGAAAAACACTTTTGCCTTTAGCCAGTGTTTTTTTAGATTTAATGATGGGTTGGCTGAACAATAAAACCATAGCAAAACAAGAATTGCCCAAAGGCTGGTGGCCAACGCCAGACCTATTGGCTGTGCCAATACTTGTTTTAACTGTGTAGTGCTTTGTTGAGATTGTGCTCACAGATGCAGAATTCCATGGTACCACCAGAGTGTGGAGAAACGGCCAATACATAGGCTCATCATCAGGCTTTTGGATTACTTCCCCAAAGCACAGCCGATAGAGGCATTTGCCCCCCAATATCTGCTCCACGGCAGCCCGCCCACAGGCAGGTCATATAGGGAAAAACACTTCCTTCTTTGTTCCAAGCATTGTCTCTTCTGATTCGACCCCTTTTATATGATTAGAACCAGCACTGCCAACATAAACTCCTTAAAATTAAGATATATTTCTACATTGATTGGCCAAGTGCTGCCAACCCACTTACATTAGCTACAGCGGTCTGAATCCCAACCACAGTCAGTGATTGTTCTGAGCACTTTGTGAAATGATTTTTGTGGACATCCTTTCTGTGTATCTGCACAGCTGCACTTTGAAACCCCTCCAATTTGGCAAATTTAGAAAATGATTTGTCTTGTGTCTCCATTGAGAGATTTAGAAGGATTAGTGTTGGTAGTGGAAGCATGCCACCCTCTTCATTGCAAAGTACTGCCCATGTTTCTTACATTCAGGCAAGTGATTCATTATTGTAGTTGTTTTGTAAAGTGCGGGTATATGACATATTGCTACCTGCAATCAATAGGAGAAAGTTCTCATTGTCACTCAGAACGAGACAGAGTGTGAGTAGGGTTATCATGGAGAGATGGAATGCCTCCGAGCACCGACCATCTTTAGAAATGTGCCAGACCTGTTCTCGAAGGTTTTATGTATGAGAAACGTTCAGCAGACAGTGAGTGATGTTGAGGATGCAATGATGAGAATCAACCCTACTAACGCAGAGCTTGGACCAAAAAGAATGTCCAAGGAAGGCGTGGGAAATCAAAAGATCAGGTTGTCAGAACTGGTGAGATAGTTATGAGAACAAAAAGCAAGGTGCAATGCTTGAATTAATCTCAGCCCCTTGCAGTCGCTCGGGCCGCATCACAATCCATAATGTTTTACCTACCATGCCACCTCAGTTTGGACCCACCTATATGCAAATAATCTTGACTGGTGTTAGAAATGGCCCATTCTAGGATGCTTTCCAGCGACTTTATGCTTTTGTTCCTCCTGGTTTTCTGCCAATCTATGTGTTAGCTTTTGGACTTTGAGCGCTTTTGACACTGCCATTCAATGTCAAAGCATTGTGCTTGTCATATGCAAACTGGTGATTGGTGTATACATGATTGGCTGATTTGAGTTAGCTGTACCTTATTCTAGGGGTAAGACATGTAACTGGGGCATATAACTCAAATGCTACTCCATGGGCCTGCAGCACTGGTTCTGCCATCCACAGAGGTAGCTCTTCAAATGTGCCAGGTTTGCCTTGGTGAGGCCTGTGTGTGCAGGTTACTGTTACTTGGCTTGCATTTAAAAGGCTACTTGTCAAGGTTCTCCATGTCTCTTGCTACGTCAAAGTACTCCCTGGGGACAGGGTGTGGTGTCGGGAAGAGGTAGAGAATGTGAGGTTGTGCGGTACCTGCAATGGTAGTGAATGGCACCGGGTGGTGTGTTTGGTATGATGGGGCCTGCTTCTTCCATTGGATTAGCATTGGGAATCTAGGGAAAGGCTATTGAGCAGTATTTCCTATGTGCAGAATAGTAGCGGTTTAGTGTTTGATATAGATGAGTTCGGAATGGCAAATCCTTTCCGGTAGTGTGAGTGGATTCGACATTACGAATGTGGAAATTTCACTTCGGGAAAGTGGGCATTTTGATGCTCATGGCTCTGTGTGCCTGTCAGCCTCTCTCCAATCCACATCTGGGTGCTGAGGTACAGCTACATCTGTGAATTGCTGATTTAGGGCCATAAACTGGGGGCTCAAGGGAAACTGCAGACCTCTGACTCTGAGGGGCTTTCCTGGTTTGGATACGTGGGGGTGGAATTGACACCTGCATTCCATGGGGCCGGGTCCTGGCCCCACTAAAGATAGTTATCAAGCCTCCCAGGGTAAGATGGCAGACAGGCCAAAATTTAGACAGGACCTGTGCATTTCAAAGGTGGCCTTTTTTTTAAATCTAATCTCATCTTCAAAGGCCATTGTGAGTATAACTACTGGGACTGAGTTAGAGACGCTTTTAGGATTGGAGCCATACTATGCTGGATCGACACTGGGACATCAAAAAGAGGAACCATTAGGGCAGGATGGACTGCTACTGGAATATCAGAAGGCTTCTGGTGGCCTGGAACTGGCCGTGCTCCAGGAAGGGGATTAACACGTGGTGGTTTTTGTCTAGATGTTGCTAGTCTGCAGCTAATTGCCAACTGTCATGGCCCAGATCCCTTGGTACTCTTAAAGTGCCGGTTGACTGGTCTCCTGTCAATGAGATCCCAGGAACAGAAAGGATCTCCCTGCTTCCATGAGATAGTAAGGACCGCACAGGGTGCGGCGGAAACGGGTGCAAGTGATCATCGGTTGGGACAAGGACCATCTTGACGTACATCGTAATCACACTGTGCAGAGGAGTGTGCTAGTAAATGTCAGCAACCCGCCTGGGGTGCCGGAATGTGCGGAGTTTGAGGAGTGCGGGGAAAGTTTGCTGAGTCAGAGCAATCCGTGTTTTCTACTGCAGACATGTGCTAGCTTGCACTCCGTAGCGTGTGGTGTCCGAGGGGTGTTGAGGGACGTTTTCCAAGTCCACGGGATCTGAATAAAAGCTTAAACTGTCTCCAACCTCCAGATCGGAAGGATGACAGTGCCTGACATTGTGGCCTCTGTCCGAGGTCGGTGGCTACCTCTCCCCGGAACGACACCACAAGGTACTGTGTTGTTGAGAACATTGTGACTGGAACCGAGGGGTTGCGTTGTGCCTTGTGGGCAATCACAGATGGCTGCCTGGAGCACACACAGCTTGCACCTCAGCCAGAGGGGAAACATTTCTCCAATTCGGAAGCGCGCCATCTTCCTGTGTTACAACCTTTTTGCCTACGGGGGGGATAGTGATCCCGCACTTGTGAAGGTGCCGCAGGGAACGTAGAGGCTTAATCTGAATGACTGAAACTAAGGGGTCGATTACGATGTTAGGGGGACCGACACTGACTGCACGTCGGTCCCACTGACATCTTTAACTGCAGTCAGTCCACTGCATTATGATGCGGTCGATCTGACCGCATTACCCCAGGGACCTACAGCTTCGGATCGCATACCCCACAATGGGGGCGGTGCCTTCTCAGGCACCGCCGTGGGGATTACGATCCACCTTTCCGCCAGCCATTTCACGTCAGTTTTTCTGACGTGAAAAGGCTGGTGGAAAGACATTTGCGGGGCTCCTAGCAGGGCCCCTGGCCCACTTGGCCCTACGCTATGAGTTGTCCCCTAAACATTCCTGCATCGTGTGGCAGGCACCGCATGGTGCAGGGATGTTTGTAAACATGCCTCCTTGCATTGGGGCTTCTGCTGCAGCCCTTTTCTGGGCCGCAGCACAAGCCTCAATGCAAAGAGGCATGTTTCGGACTGCCTCCATGGCAGTCGGATCCTAATATGGCAGGCGGACCCACCAACTACCTGTCAGTCGGTCCAGTTCCCGCAACAATGGCGGTCGGACGCGGTCAGACCGGGATCATAATCGGCCCCCAAGTAACTATTTCCTTCCGCTTTAGGTGAGCCTGACAATCTAATCAATGTGTCACCAGCAGGGGCAATGTGTATCATTGGCTGGTGTAGTTGAATGACTAAGGGGCTGGGGCACGTGGCGTAGTCATAAATTGTGATGTCTTGACCATTGCAACTGTATGGGGTATGCAATATTGGGAATGTTGTGTTTTATGAATACCCCTGAATAGTGCAGTTATGTTCATGTCTTTCTGCTGCTAATGACAGAGTTCTACATTTGCATATACCTGTAAAGTATATATCCAATGTATTTATCATTTTGGTTTCAATGTGTGTGTGTGTGTGTAATACAAAGATCAGTGTTATATACATACGGTGTGGAGTCTTTTTGCAGCGTACAAAGTGTTTTGCAAGGGTGGTGTTGTGCCAACACTTTACACTTTGACCCTGAGGATAAGCCTGACTGCTCTGTGCCAAGCTACGGAAGGGTGAGCTCAGGTTATTGGACATGTGTATCATACTCATCCTATCTAAGACGGGGGATTCTGAGTGGCCTTGGTGCATCCCAGCCAGCCTGAAATCACTGGGTATACACCGTACCGGTTTCAGCCTTATTGCCATATATACCTTGATTTCATTGGCACTGATGACACATGCCTTTGCCATGCAGTGTTTTCAATAATAATGTCATTTCAAATGTCGTCAGTGATCTTACTTGTGATGTCATAGAACATGTCTTGAGAGATGTTTTTTACAGTATAAAACATTTTGATTAAACACACATTTTCACATAACTATAAGGCTACTTTAACTTTTTTCAGTGAATTTGTAAGGTTTATTATTTAATGTAAAGTAATGTCACTTAAACCTTTGTTTTTTTCAGTGAATTTCTAGCATTTTTGTAACATATGAGGATAGATTATTACCATACCTTACTATACCAACCACACAGCTGTGCACAGCCTTTGGAAATGCACAGCATAGGATTAGGGGCAGGGCCTGGCATGTGGCAAGGCTTTGTGCCCAACCCCCGTGGGCAGTCAACCCATGCCACACACTTCCTTTGGCTGTGCGCGGCGTGGTGTTGGGAGCAGGGCTTGGCCTGGGGAATATGGCGATAGTTTTTGCAGCTGGTTAAACTGAACTGTTTTCCACTTTCCCCACTGTTTCAGTTGTATAAATTTCTCAAGTTGGTAAATGGAAGAATTTGCATGGACTAATAACAGAGCTTTCACAACTCATACTGAGGCGATTAAAAAAATGTAAGCTTTAGTTTGATTGGAGTTACCAATTCATCTTTTTCACTCAACCACATGGCAATAGCATGGTAGAAAGCGTTTGCATCTGTTATTGCATGGTCATTAGGATATGAAACAAAAAGCTAGTCATAGCGCCTGGAAGCACCGTGGCCCAATCACGATTCATGGTTACAATATATTCACTTTTGTGATTAGACAACGTGATAGTACTATCCACTTTGTAACAAATGACTCCATGTCTGCCTGTGCCCCTTCTCTACCCGACCATTTATGGGTGGGCAAGGGTCTCCTGATCTGAACGAGTGAGCAGGTAGTGCAACCAGAGTGTGTGGCTTTTATGTTTAAAGTATTTTATTCATGTAGTCAGCCCGACACTCCAAGCTCATACAACTCAATACAGAGTCAGCAAATGAAGAGAGGCAAGAGCCTTGCTGAACACAACATTTTGGTACAAACATCCCCCGCCACCCCAACACCCCAACACCCCTAGGCTCGCCCAACTCCCCCCCCCCCTCCATCCACCCCACCCACTGTCCAGTGCGCTACAAACATACAGTCCCACTCTCAAAGCCACAGGTAAGTGCAGAGGAAGGTCTTGTCTCTCTCACTGATCGGGCACTAGCGGGCTCGTAAGCCTCAGGAGGCGAAGGTACCTCGGACAGGTGAGCTCCCTGAACTCTGCGAGCAGCAGAGAGTGGAAAGGTTGCCACAAGTCGTCAAATTGCATTACATCCCCAGCCGCCACCAAGGACAACTTCTCCATACCCAGCACATGCCAAAGACGGTGGAGCCGTACAAAAGGGGGTGGTGATGGACGGAGCATCAGAACCAATCAAACACTCACACCCAGTCAGCAGATCTGGGTTTGATCCATCACCGTTCTTTGGCCCACTCTGCCACCCCAGTTCAGACATGGCCATATGCAAATCAGTCTGACCCTGTGCCTCATGGGAACAGTCCAGCCCGAACTGCCAAGCCATGCCTTCCCTGGACCGGAAACAAGCTTCCTAGGACCGGTTTCTGGCATTTCAGCCGTCGTCAGCCAGGCTTGCTTGAATCCAGTGGCAAAGTGAGCAAGGGACTCACGTCTGAGCATACCCTGCCAACTTATGGCGAACAAAGCGGTACAAAAGGGGGTGGTGATGGACGGAGCATCAGAACCAATCAAACACTCACACCCAGTCAGCAGATCTGGGTTTGATCCATCACCGTTCTTTGGCCCACTCTGCCACCCCAGTTCAGACATGGCCATATGCAAATCAGTCTGACCCTGTGCCTCATGGGAACAGTCCAGCCCGAACTGCCAAGCCATGACTTCCCTGGACCGGAAACAAGCTTCCTAGGACCGGTTTCTGGCATTTCAGCCGTCGTCAGCCAGGCTTGCTTGAATCCAGTGGCAAAGTGAGCAAGGGACTCACGTCTGAGCATACCCTGCCAACTTATGGCGAACAAAGCGGTACAAAAGGGGGTGGTGATGGACGGAGCATCAGAACCAATCAAACACTCACACCCAGTCAGCAGATCTGGGTTAGATCCACCTGTCTGAGCTTGCTGGCAGGCAAGTTGAGAGTAGGCCCACCAGGGAGGAATTCTTTAGGGCACAGAAAGAGTCCCCCACACTAAAGGGCTTGAGGTGGGAAGCAAAGGCCAAGGCAGGAGGTGACACCTCTGGAGAGCACCTTATCTATTGGGAGAATGACCTCCTATATAGTGTGCCTAAGGTTCCTGGGGCAACCCACATGCTGGTAGTCACCCAGTGTTACCCGACCGACCTACTGGGTTTGGCTCATGACATACCCCTGGCAGGACATCTGGATCAAGACGACAAGCCAGGCTTGTTTCCCACTTCTATTGGCCCTGGAGGAAGGCTGCCTCCGATGCATTCTGTAGGTCCTGACCCACCTGTCAGGCAAGCAGGAAGTCAGGGAAAAAACTTAAGGCTTCCCTTATCCCATTACCTGTCATTATCATCCCTTTGCAGAACGGGAACCTGTTCTGCAAATACGCCTTGGTAGCCGGCGCCAGGGAGATATCCAAAGCCACCGATTTCCCCATATTTACTTTAAAGCCCGAGACCGCGCCGAACGCTGCCAACTCCTCCATACAGGCCGGAAGTGATGTCCGGGGGGCAGCCAACGTGAAGATGACATCGTCCGCGTAGAGACTGACCGCATGGGTGAATCCCCCCCATCCGTATCCCCTCCACCGCCGGGCACGTCCGCACTCTTTGCGCAAACGGCTCCATGTAAAGAGCAAAGAGCAAGGGCGAAAGTGGACAGCCCTGCCTGGTGCCTCTCTCTATAGGAAAGGCTGCGGAGGTGTAGCCATTCACTCGGACCACTGCCGAGGGCCCCTTATAGCAATTGAGGACCATAGTAAACCGGTCCCCAATACCTGCCTTCATCAGCACTTGCTCCAAGAAGGGCCAGTGCACGCGATCAAACGCCTTTTCCGCGTCAACCGTGAGCATCATCCTCTCACCCGGGATCCTGGAAGCCTTTTCCAGCAGGTGGACCACCCGCTTCGTATTATCCACCGTCTGCCGCCCCGGAACAAAACCCGCCTGGTCCGGATCAACAAGGCCAGGTAGATGGAGCGCCAGGCGGCTCGCCAAAATCCCAGTATAAAGTTTCAGATCTACATTTAGGAGAGAGATTGGGCGATAAGAGCCACAGTGTTTAGGATCCTTCCCCGGTTTGGGTATGACCGTGACGGAGGCCCTCAGGAGGTCGGGCGGGATGGCGCCCGATTCCGAAAACGAGTTGAAAAGGCGGGTGAGGATAGGAGCTAAGGACCCACAGAACGTCTTATAAAAGAGGGCCGAGTAGCCATCCGGGCCCGGTGCCTTACCATGCTTGAGTCTGGCAATAGCTGTCACCACCTCCTCTACAGTGATGGCCCTATCCAGCCGGTCCGCCTGCAGGGGGTCCAAAGAGGGCAGAGTAACCGAGTCCAGGTAGGAGGACATGGCCGGTACATCCGGCGGGTCACCCGCATAGAGGTTTCCATAGAACTCTCGGAACGCGGCCGAGATGCAGGCATCGTCCGTCACCGCCCCGCCCCTGGGGTCAGAAAGCTCTTTCACCAACAGGCTTTGTCGAGTGGCCCGGAGCCTGTTGGCCAGCAATTTGCCACAGCGATTCCCCCCCCCCCGTATAGAATGCGTGGCGCAACCGTAAGGCCGCATATTCCGCCCGATCCATGTCTAAGGCGGCAAGCAGTTTCCTCGCTGCCTTAAGCTGTCGCCAAATCCTCGGCGCTCCAGTTCTGCGGTGGATCAACTCCAATTCCCGGACCCTAGCAGTAAGCTCGTCCCTCTTGATCTGGCGTTCCCTATTTTCGGCCGCGGAGATCGACAGAAATTCCCCCCGGAGGACTGCTTTCAAAGCCGCCCACTGGGTGGCCCTGGTGGTATCGGAGTTATCATTGTGTGCTAAATGCTCACGAAGGACCCGTGTAATACGGTCCGTTACCGTTTTCCTGTGGAGCAATGTATCTCGGAGGCGCCAGACCCTCGCCGGGGCGACAGATGGCGGCAGGCAAAAAGTAGCCTCAACAGGAGCATGATCCGACAAGGAAATAACCCCCATGTCCACGGCAGACGCTAGGGCCTGCACCGGGGAGGTGACCAAGAGGTGGTCAAGCCTCGCATACGTCTTGTGTGCATGGGAGTAGTAGGAGTAATCCCTGTCTACAGGGTGTTTATGACGCCAGAGGTCCTGGAGGTCCACCTCCGCAAGTCTAGCCTTACAACCAGCCGAGAGTTCCCCAGTTTGCGGGGAGCGCTGCGCCGACCGATCGATAGCTGAATCAAAGACCATGTTAAGGTCTCCCCCGAGAATAATATGTCTATCCGACGAGGCCGAGATTTCCTCTACCACAGACTGCAGGAACCGCTCCTGCCTATCATTGGGACTATAGAGGGAGCCGATCGTGATTGTAATGCCTCCCACCCGAAACCTATGCGCCAACATCCTCCCCTTGATTTCTGCAAATTTATGGACGTGCTCCCCTCTAAAATGTCGAGCCACTAGGATCGCTACCCCCGCAGTCTTGTTGGGGCCGGGGGAGAAGAACTGCAGAGGAAACTTACAAGAGCGTAGCCGGTGCGTGTCCTGCGGTAGCAAGTGGGTTTCCTGAAGGAGGCATATGTCCGCGCGAGTGTGTTCCAACAGGGAGAGCACCGCACGCCGCTTCACAGGGTTGTTCAGACCCCGGACATTCAGGGTCACAATCTTAAAGGTATGAGGAGGCATAGTGGGAGATATGTGTTAAGTCGCGAGCGTCCGTCGAGGGGGCCCGCGCGGGCGGACCCACTCCCCCCAGCTCCAACCTCGAAGCATTCTCCCAAAGGCAGCATACCAGGCCTCCCCCCCTAGCGCAGCGCCACCGCCCACCAGCCCTCAGCCTCAAAGTGTCCCAGTCACCCACCGCCCCTCTGCCATCTCCCCAATCCTCCGCCCCATGCATCTCTTCCTCAACACAGAGCAAGACATAATGAAGATACACAGACCAGACAACAAATCCTAGCATAGCGCACTGGACAACTCTATCCCCCACACCCAACTCCCACAACCCCTCCCGGAGCCCCAACACCCCAAAACCCCCCCTCCCTCCAAATCCAACACCCCGTCCTCGTCCCCCGAAACAGGTAGGCAAGGAGACCATTGTCCAAGGCCGGCCCAAAGGCAAGTCTATGGAAAAGTCCCAGAAGTGGACGTCCAGCCAACACACCACCTCTGCTCCCCCCCCCATCCACCAGGCCCCCGAACCTGTAGAAGAAGTGATGTCGATCTCCCCCCGGAGAAATCCTAGGCAGTCAAAGCAGCCAGTCCTGAGGCTGTGTCCCTGGCGACCTCACGCACCGCATTATCCCTTTCCGCCCGGATAGTAGGCGAGTCCGGCCGCACCGAAGCAGCCGGCGACCCCCGACCCGGGATCGACTGCCAGCCATCCCTGGTGATCCGGCGGCGACGCGGAGTAGGGGCATCGTCGTCAGTCGCTCTGATGCCCAATACGGAACAGGTGCCGTGAAGAGAACGCAACTGATGCAATATTCCGTTCCAACGGAAAATAATCCGGAAAGGGTGGCCCCAGGAGTATTGGGTGTCGTGCTCCCGCAGAAAATCAGTCACAATTTTAAAGGATTTGCGTTTCTGTAGAGTGACCACCGAGAGGTCCTGAAAGAGGGCCACCCTATGGCCCCTGAATTCCAAAGCCTGCTTAGTGCGAGCCACCCGTAGAATCCGTTCCTTCAGAGGGTAGTCCGGCAGGTAGGCAAGAAGATCGGGGGGAGGCGCCGGGGCCCTGCGCCGCTGGCCCACTCTATGTGCCCTATCAATCCGGAGAGGAAAGTCCGTCGGCTCCCCCAGCACCTCCCGGAATAATTCCTGCAAGTAAGTGGCTGCATCTTCTCCCTCTTCTCCGAGTGGAACGCCCCTGACTCTGATGTTGTTTCTCCGGGAACGGTTCTCGAGGTCCTCCACGTGGGACTGTAGATCAATTTGCTGGTCCCGGAGCCTGATCCCTTCCTGCTGGAGCTGTGCGATTTCCTCGTCCCGGGCATGACCCGCCTCCTCCACAGAAGAGACCCTTTCCCCCAGGCCATCAACCGCTCGCCGGACCTCGCGCATCTCCCCTGCCACCTCCTGCTTGAGAGTCTGGAAGTCCTCGCGCAGGGAGCTGAAGAGAGACTCCAGGAACGATCTGGTGACCGGCGGCTCCCCTCCACTCGCCCCCTGCGAACTGCTAGCCGTGCCCGGGGAGGGCTGCCCGTGGTCCTGCCTTGCGCTGCCCCGGTGCAACATTTCCGGTAGAGTGCGTTCACCCTTCTTGCCCCCCTTAGTGCCAGCCATCCTGGGTGCCAAATGAAAAAGTTCAAACCGCACCCAACAGCGGGCCCGGCCTCCGTCCGCTCCTGCAATGCAGTCCAACACTCAGTCCCCACCTCCTCGGGCTCCCCGGGCGTTGCTCCTGCCGAGGCGTCGTCCACGGGCCGTGGCACCCCTCCACACACTGTTCACCCCGGGCGGCTTCCAATCCACGCACCCGACGGGGCCAACGGGACACCAGAGTCAGATGTTGCAACGAGTCCCGAGGCCGACAGGGCCCGATGCGCACCTCCAAGCCCGCACCACCTTCCAGGCAGCTTCCGTGGGGGGGGGCTTCCTGGCGCCCCAAGCCAATCCAGGCAGGGCCCTCTAAGGCCCCGGCTCCGCTCCTAACTCGCCCACAGCCAAAGATCCGCCGGTCCACCCAGCGGGGCACCGTCCGCTCGCTGCCTCGTCAGCTGTCGCACATTGACACACTCAGCGGCTCCACTCTAGGCCTCACCGCCGGTCTCCGCGCGGCGCCCCAGGCTCGCGTAGATACGGAGGCGGATCCAGCAGCACTTCCGGTCGGCCACAGCCTCCGATGTCGTGGCGCGCCAGCCCCCACCGCCTGCTAGACCATCCGGGGACATCAGCACACCCAGCGGCTCCACATCAGGCCTCACCGCCGGCCTCCACACGGCGCCCCAGGCTCGCGTGGGTACGGAGGCGGATCCAGCAGCACCTCCAGTCGGCCGCAGCCTCCGATGTAGCGGCGTGTCAGCCCCGAGCCGCCGGCTATACCATCCGGGGCACCACTCGACCCCTCAGCTAGGTCCGCGAGGTCCCCACCGCACCCGCCACCGCCAGCTAGCGCCGATGGGGGGAGATCAGCGGTACAGAAGGCGCTCAGGGGCCCGGGCCGGAGGAGCTCGCAGAGGTCGCGTCCACCTACGCCGCCATCTTGGCCACGCCCCCCCGTGTGTGGCTTTTAAATGATTCTAAATTAGTCAGCCTTTCTGAATGTCTATGTGAAATATTGCATTTGCAGTTCTGTCCCTAGGCTTGCCTACATCTGTCTCCCCAAAGCATGTAATACTCTTCATCCTTGAGTAGTTTAAAGGAGTAAGGGACCTCAGACATCAGCATGCTAGTCTAAACTGAACTTTGCATTGAAATGCATTGGAACAATGAAGTACTTAGGAGGGCGGCAACCAGGAAGTTGCAGTGTTAGGATAGAGATGCATGCACATTTTTGTGAAAGTGCACATTGGCCAAATATGTGCAACACAGTCATAAAGCATGATGTGTGTGCTCTGCTATCCATCCCACAAAACTGCCAGAGACCGAATTTTTCATTGGAGGTCACACAACGGTATACTTTATGTACACATTACTAATCCTAATTATAGATCGGCTGAGTGCATCATTATGTCTCTGAAGTTGCACTTCACAAAGTTTGTAGTTCCCCTACTACACCTGAGGCTAGTTTCACTTTAGCTCTCTCATTTCCTCCAGCCGGATGTTCTGTCCAACATAGACGGAACAACTGGCTGTGTCGAATGTTGTTTCCCTGCAGTGCGTCAGGATTGACCTAAAACGGAGTCGAACCAGGAAATACAATAGCCCTTGCTAGGCACGTGGTCAGCCGCGGTCGGTAGTAGGAGTAACTGCAGGGCGGTGACGTGGGGAGAGGGAGGGGCAGGGTGGGGGGTAGCAAACTATGGATTACGGAGGTTTACAGGTATGTTAACATATAAATTAATAAAACGAATTTCGTTGCGTGCACTGCATCGCATTTGGGGATGCAGTGCATGCAACGAAATGTACTACCCCCCACCCTGCCCCTCCCCACGTCACCGCCCTGCAGTTACTCCTACTACCGACCGCGGCTGCACATGGTATCCCCTTTCCCCTTTGCCAGAAGTCCCTCCCAAGAGCCTCCCAGCAGTAAGGAATTAAGAGGGACGTGCAGTAGTGAAAACAATGGTAAACGCTTGTTTGCATTAGGTGTAGAAACCCATTCAGTCACGTGATATATGCCACTCTAGCATTTGACAGGTCACAGCGGGTTGCATATTTTTGGCATATTGTTTCATACATAATAATGCCCCAAAAAATCCCAGACCATGCCAGAGGGTGATTTTTAAAGATATTCACATCCAGTGGTGACCGTCTCAAATAAAAAGTGGTGGGGCGGGTGGAGGGAGTGCAGGAGAGGTGGTTATAATAAATTATTAAAACGTACCTGATGCTGCTGGCCGACTCGCGCCTCAGTGCCCCTCTGCTCGGTGCTCCTCTGCTTGTGGGACAGCATCAGATACCCCATTGCTATATTACCAAGCATGAGAGCAGCGTGGGGATTGGCCTGAGCGGGCTGGTTTAATGCTCGCCGAGGCTTACGGAGCCTGTGCTGTTTCTGCAAGACAGCTGGGTTGGAGAAACCTAACTGCGCTTGTTTGTTTGACCGACCTAAGACGGCCGGCCAAACCGACATGCCACGTAGCAGTGCACATCACTCTGCCTCATTTGCCCTGGCCCGGCCCCTCCCTACACACACTGGCTCAGCCAGCAGCTGAAATATAAAAAGATAATCAAATGTTGTTTTGATTTTCAGCTGCTGACTCTGAGCCAGTGGGGCGACGCTCCTCCGCCATTGCGGTCGAGCCGCAGCTGCCAATTTGGTAAAGTTACAATTTTTAAAAAAATTATATCGGGAGTTGGAGCTTGAACCTTAGTCCAAATATACATAGGTCTGCATTATCTAGCATTATATTACCTATTTTGCCATCTTTACATACTGGATAAAAGTTGTTTTAAAACATTGATTTTGCAGTTATTTTTTTCCTTCACAATAAACCTTCCCCCACACATGTCAGAGATTTTTAAAATGCTGTTTCAGGCCAAAGGAATCCACTTTCATTTGGTTAAAATAATAATAATTCAAAGAAATACAGAAAATGAGTATATGGAGGTGGGGCCTATATCTTTTACCATGAAACCAGCTATTCTGCTGAGAGGCTGAACGTTCTTTAACATATTGATGTTGCATTAGAGCTACTTTTTACTACACTGAATATTCTCCACATGCCACATAATTATGAGTACTTTTCACACCATAAATAACTATTCCTCTCTTTCAGTGTGTTACTGTCCTCGCATATTTATTATAATGATGGACTCTTCTATTGTAACTCATTTCGCAAATGTAAGGTGGTTTTCACAACACTACCCTTACCCCACTCGCTGAAAGATTCCTTATTCGTTCTGTGTCCATGAATACTACAAGCAAAAACACCGCCACTTTGCGTGCAGGGCAGATTGAAACACAGAGAGACACCGTGCCTAGCACCTTTTATTTACTAAATATAATACATCGTGGTATAAACCAAATAGCCTTTCAAACACAGGAAAGCTTGTGATTGAAGATATTTGGGAAACATTAAGCTTTGAAGTGTTGGTCCATTGTTTGTGCACAGTTTTCCAGTAGGCTGCATGGTGTGTGGACCTTCTTAAGGTTAGAAATCTCTTCCTCTGATGACGTCATTAATTAAACCTCCATTTCAGGGTAATTTGAGTAATCATTAATACCCACTTGGAAGTCTCTTCCATCTGGGAGGCTGCCAAGATCTGCACTTGCTATTATCCACGGATGAGCATCAAAATACTGGATGGTAGTTCTACCTGAAAATAAACCTTTGGTGGCCTAGAAGGCGTGTTGGTGTTGAAGCAACACAATTTAGGCTCCACCATTAAATGTCACAGAAAGGAACCTATGTACTCACATTTAACATTATATCCAGTGTGCCTCTATTTCATTAATGAGTGTGAACCATTTAAATGTATTAATGGACTGAAATCCTTGTAGGAATTAGAGATGTATACATGTGTGCATTAATGTTCAGTTTAAACTTTTAAGCATATATTATTCATGTCCTACATATATGCTTCAAGTTATATCTACATATACAAACATACACTCTTATAATCATCAGGTTTTACATTTATTCAAGTTACATGCGTGCATGTATAATCATGTATTCGAGGTGCATGTTAAATGCTTAACTAAATTAGCCTGACTAAAGGCCTCAGGTAAAATGCATTTTTGCTTTCCCTGCATGTTATTTCTTTCTTTGCAGGTGTATTATCATGATTCTCCTTAGCTAGAGAAAGGCTTTTTTGTCTGTATTAGACTGTTGATAGAGAGACCGGCTGGGAAGAACTAGGCAGTGAGCATGGAGAATTATTTGTCGAATCATGTACCAAGATGGAAAGATGTTCAGGGTTGAGAACTGCAGTCCCAGTTCCATGTGATGGGAACATGAAAGGATGTTGCAGATGCACTTGAGTAACAATTTGATTGGTTCCTGATGGTGTGAAAGAAGATAAGGATGGTTCTGAATCTGCTTTTATTTTTAAATTGGTGCTCTCACAGTTCAAAGACGCTGAGATTCCCTTTAGACTTTGGGAGATAGAGAGAGATACAGAACTGTCTGCTTGCGAAGCTTTATGCTGAACACTTATTTCCTTTTTTCAAGATGTCTAGTGAAATCTGATCATGCTGACACCTTCGATGCTCCCAAGTTAGAAACCCTTGATAGATGATTTTATATTTGACATATGCTTAGAAGAGAGAAGGGAAGTTTCTTCTGGAACACTTGTTTGCTTTAATCTGTCTCTGTATTATTTTGGCAATCACAATTCTATATTTTGTTCTTTTACGCCTCAAACTGCTGAGATATCAACTTACCTATTGTATTGCTGTGCTTACTGAACTTACTTTTGATTTGCATATAAACTGGATTGATAGGTAATCCAAATTCAAACCCTTTAACCATATTTGGCGATTCTTGGTCCTTATTGTGGAACTACATTGGCTTCACAAGTTAGAAATTTATTGTTAATGTGTTCTCCCTTTAAATGCTTCATGTCAAGTAACAAAGTCCATACGGCCAATGGGGAAACATCTCTAATGATTTGACTAAGAGATTATGTTGTAAGGCCCAGTGGTCTTTCAGAGTTCTTCTGTCAAAGTTCATGCGGATGAAGATTTAAGCAAGTCTCTGAGAGGTTCAGTAAGCAATATAATATTCTGATGAAACGTCTGCAGTATGTGATCATGCCTGCGCAAGTTGGGCACTTTGGAAACAGAGTACATGTAGAAGTCTTACTTGGGTTTAAGAAATTCACACTTGTTTTTATTTAAAGTGAGGCTGCAGACTTGTAGGCTCTTTAGAATCACCTTAGGTCTGGTCTTGTGTTTTTCACTTGTCATCCCATGAACTAGGTTATCATCACCCACGGTAATGACTTTACAGAATCCTGAAAGAAATTCTCAAAGACCGTTCTACTGCACTAGAGATGCTTAAGTTTAAACATTTGAGCCCTTTTGTGATGTCTTGTGATCCTTGATTAAGGAGCAGTTGGTGATATCCCAAATTCTGTTTTGTATTTGAGGACCGACAGGCCTGTTAACCTCTGCAGTGAAATTGACAATGGTCAGTGTGCGGTGATGTTTGTGCTAGATAGCAATGTTATGTAGACTTATGTCTACACTTCATTGAGATGATTGTTTCCATACCAAAACAATAGGTAACACCTATTGGGGTGGCTTTTTTCTTTTGGAATAGTACCAGCCTTTTCTAGGTAAGCCAACCTGGCCACCAACTTTGGATGCAAAGGAAATGCAACACATTGATGTCTAAGAGCTATTGGTTGCACAGTCTAAGTAAGCACTTGTTAGCAATACGCCTGTATCTTCCAAGCAACCAGTGTCTTTGAAGAGTGCTTGGAAGTTGACAAGGATTTGGGTGATGTTACAAGTGCAGACACTCATCGCGTACTGAATAAGGCACTGTTTCTCAGGCGTGCCACAATTGATAAGGAAGCCTTACTGTGTCTTGGATACAAAAACCTAGTATGAGTGGTCTATTCTTAGTGCTATATAGGAGCGACAAAGACACGCAATGGTGGAGCAGAGTTTTGGATCAATATGCACAGACATTTGATAGAATGCAGTGGTTGTGGTGGTAACTTATATTGTGTCTATGATATAATAGTGATGGACTTCTGTACTAATCCAAGAGATACACCTGATGCCAACAATCAAGATTATTGTGAAAATAAATACAGAAAATGGTTCTGAATGTTTGAACTAAAAGCAGGCGCACAACAGCTGCAATCTGAAGATGCATCTGCAGAATGTACAGTAGGACATTTACAACCCTCTTACGGCTATGTTAATACTGCACTTCGGTATCTCCTTGATCATGTATGTATTTCAGAACATGATAAGAGAAGCCCTGACAGGACTTAAGCAAATAATGAATGTAAGCCACTATATTCCGGTATGTGACAGACATCCAAGATCACCATAAAATGTCCGAGTGCTGTCCTGCAAATAATATCAGACTGTAACCAGCTCTACACATAAACATGTACAAAGTCCTAAAGAATAATTCTTTTGGTATTTGCTTTTAAGCAAAGGATTGATTGTCAACCTTCAGAAAATCAAAGACATCAAGTCAGCTTCTCCACCTCAGAGTGTGAGAGAACTATGAAGCTTCCGAGGGACGGCTTGATACTGTCAATTTCTCCCAAATTTCACCACTACCCAGGATCCTCTAGAAATTCTTACCAAGAGTAAGGGAGTAATTATATAAGTTGAGTACCATGAAAAGATGTTCTCAGGCATTTGGTTCTAGTATTAGGTTGTTTTGGATTTGTTGCTGGCTAAGAATGCCAAGTAGTTCTCCTATGCTCCACTTAGCACCTGTGGAAGGTTTAGAAATGACCCGACTTTTCACATGTACGGCAAGAGATGTGTGCAGTGGAGAAGGGACTGGTACAAGGCAGGTGGCAAACTCACTGGTAGCACAAGCGTCTTGAGTCATTTTCTTTGATATACATGTCTTTAAGCTCTGTTACATTTCGAGGTTTGTGTATGTTCATTATCTCGGCCTGGTATTCAGCTGTGCGAGAAACACAAGCCATTGCCAGTATATCCTCTGCCTCTTTTTTCATGCCTGTTACATAGAAACAAGATAATAAACGCCCAGACAACAATCCCAGAACCCCCCACCCACCCTACCCACCCTACACAATAAACCGCAGTCTCACATAATTTTATTACTGCTCATTACAGCCATTAAAAGGAACACAATTCATTGAGGAAAATTAAGAATGCACTGAGAGACCACAAATCACTATACAATATCTATGAAAACCTTTATCATCTAAAGTGCATAGTGCAAAAAATAATAGTTCTGATAAATTCTTTTCATAATACGTGATCAATCAGATCCGCCACATCGTCTACACAGCTCAATCTATTCTGTCAAAGGAGCCCACCTCCACAATCCTTTTTTTTTAACCTCATACCCCTTTCTTTGATTAAATGGCTTTTTCTAGATTGCATACTGCAAGACTATTGCTGAAATACAGGTGGATTTGCATCCAGCCAGGCCGAGGCAATACACATTCGAAAAATGGTCATAGAAATAAATAGGAGCGATCTACCTCCGTCGCTCCTTTCCCTTTCCTGTATACCCAATACGATTAAAGCTGGGGTTAAAAATATTTTTATTCTCAGTTTATCATTAAAAAATCTAGAAGTCTCTTTCTTTGGAACCGATAGCACTCCACAAGTAGCAAGTATATGTACAATGTCTGCTGCGTGCAGCTGGCATCTTGGGCATTGTGATCCCTTACCATTCCCCCATTTGATAATCCTGCTGGGTGTATAGTAAAGATTAAAACATGTTTTATATTACTGCACTTGCATCGTTGAGGACAATAGTGTTGTTCTTGTCATTGAAAAAGATTCCAGAAAGCTAGATTCCGGTATGGTGAGTTTCTCCTGCCATTTCCGAGAATGTTTATCCAGGTCATCTTTCATGAATTCATTCAAAAAGCTGTATATAACCCCAATGGGACAGTTTCCTCCACTAATATATAAATCAAGGTCAGACCTTAAGAAACCCACAGGGCCATACCCCTTGCATATCAAAAAATCCCATATTTGTTGGTACTTTAAAAAATCCCTCTGACCAATATTAAAATAATTTTTAAGCTCTTCAAATTAAATGATCCCTTAAAGGAAAAATAAATACCCTACCCAATTTAACCCGGGACTCACCCAGCATAAAGCATATTGATCAGCAAAGATATCGGGTAAATTCCCGTCATTGCAAATACGAGTATAAAAGTTCAGTCATCCAATCCCCATTATCCTGCGTACGGCCGACCAGACTTTAAAGGAGCTCTTAAAACAAACTCTTTTAAACTAATTGGACGCAAGTTGCCTCCAAAGGCATCCCCAGGCATCTTTACCAATTAATATTTCGCAGGGGGTGGAGAAATCATCCCCTATCTGACCCTGGGGTCTTTCTTGCAATAGGCCCAAGCAGTTTTGAAGCATAGTAGTACAATTGCCCAATGGTACAATTTAAGGTTTGACAAACCCCTCCCCCCCTCTATCCCTTGGCAGTGCCAGATATTTAAAGCCCCTTCTGGGTTCAGCATAAGCCCAGATAAATCAATAAATCAGATCTTCCAACTTCTCAAGCCACATATTCTCGAATTCAACAGGGATGGCCCAAGAAAGTGCAGAGCTTTAGAGAACAAAATATTTTTTATTATATTACACCTCCCTGCCAGGGAGTGTACATTATTTAGTCTGCACAAATCTCTCTTTGCCTTTTCGATAAATGGGTCAAGATTCTCTTTAACTATTTCGTCTAAATCTGAGGAAATAGTTACTCCTCATTAGACTGCATTCTTTACTATACACAAGTCTGATAACATAATTTTTTTATTGATGACAACTCATGTTTTTTCCTCATGCAAAGAATATCCTGAAATAGTGCCAAAGCAGATAACCTCTTGTTCTACTTCTATAAGTGCAGTCGCTGGATCCGATGTTACAATCACTATATCATCCGTGTATGCTAATGTCTTGGATCCTGTACCCTAAATTACATTGGACGAATTAAGATATTCTGCTCAAGCCTGCAAATAAAGGGGTCAATATACATTGCGAACAAAAGTGGGGAACGGGGACATCCCTGCCTTGTCCCCCTAGTGATCTTAAACGGCTCAGACAGGTCCCCAACTACAAACACTCTGGCTTCTGGGCTATTATATAAAGCCTTAACTGCTTGTATATATCCTGACCCAATATCTGCTCTCTGCATTACACCCTACATATATTGCCAGGAGACGCTATTGAAGGCTTTTTTTGCATCCAGCAGAGTCAAGGCCATAGGGTCTCCTGCAACCTGAGCAGTATCAAAAATGGTGATTACCCTTCTAGTATGATCTGTTGTACCTCTCCTGGGTATGAACCTGTGCTGTCGTTCGGATACCACCTTACTTATTTGTAATAAACGAGAGGCCAAGATTTTGGAATGGACATTACAATCCCCATTAATCAAGGTAATTGGTCGGTAAGAAATTAGCTCAGTTACGGGCTTATTTTTCTTGGGACTCGGTGGACTAGTTCCATTATATATTTGCGAAAACATGTTAATTAAACACTCTTTAAGCTCTGACGTGAATACCTTATGAAACTCGGTAGGTATGCAATCTTTACCAGCAGCTTTCCCTGCGGTAAGGCTACCCAATACAATCAGAATTTCTTCCCAAGAGGGAGGCCCCTCCAGTACCTCTTGTTCTTCTTTACTACATTTTGTAGATGCAACGGAATGCAGATAGTAATATGCATTCGCTTCCCTTCCTTTAATGCTCTGTGTATAGGTTTTGATAATTTCTCTAGAATGCCATCAGAGACCATCCCCCAACTAGGATTTCTTAATTCCCACACTTCAGATTGCCTGCCTTTCTGCCTAGCTCTAGTAGCCAGTTGATGTCCTATCTGCTCGCTACATTCATAAACTTTCTCCCTGCATACCATAAATTTATCAGCTGCTTTTATTGCTGTAATTTCATTAATTGGTTCTTTAGCAATCACTACCCCCATTTGAGCCTCCGGTACCTTATCTCTCTGTTGTATGGCCAAGATTAACTTACTTTCATCCGCAGCCAGTACTGTATTAAGATTCTGCTTTCTTTGTTTCTCTTTCTTTCTTCTATTCAACGTAACCTGCAAAGTCTCCCCCGTATCACTGCTTTCAAAGTGTCCCAGACTACTCCTAGTGAGGCACTCCCTATGTTCTCTTTAAGAAAAATCAGAATCCATTTCTTCATGTGTAACAGATATTCTTTGTTAATTAAAAGAGCCTGTTCGAAGCTCTATTACGTCCCTTTCTTAGCAAATCCCCACTCTTTATTTTCAGTACAAGGGGAATGTGATCAGACATGACCTGTGGGTAGCTTTCAATATCCCATCCGGAACCTGCCCAGCTCCTTTGGAAGATCAGAGGTGGTGGCCCACTGGTACGCTTTGTATGAGCACACCCACTATTATGGGTGGGAAGAGAAATTAACCCTTTTCTTTATATTACCCTCACCCACTCTAGTAGTGGCATGCTTCATGATCGGGTTCACCCTAACTCCTAAAGGTCAGGGTGGGCTCAGCCATGTTTCAGGGAGCACTTATGAAGATAAGTTGTGTGGGGGCGTAATTTTAAAGATAAAATTCCTCACCCACACTAAAAGTATCCTTTATTAGAAGAGTGGGATGGAAGAGAATATATATATATATATATATATATATATATATAGATAGATAGATAGATAGATCGACAGATATATAGATGTATTACCTACTGGCGGTCGCCAGTAGGTAGTTATAGTTAGGACCCTCTTACCATAGGAAATCCGCAACATTCTATTTGGAATAACTTTGGCGCCGGTCGACGAATCCTCGCGAAATTTTCAAAATAGGTGGGGCGCTCCGCTCCTACCCTGAAAGTTTCGGGGGGATTCGTCAAGCGGGGGCTGAGAAAAAAGGGGGGTCCCAAAACGCGTTTTTCCTATGCATATTCCCATAGGACCTTTAGACACAGCTACAGCCTGAACGGCTGAACAGAGTTACTTGAAATTTGGCAGAGAGGTAGTCCTCAGGTCAAGGAAGTGCCTTTTGTAGGTCTGGTGTAAATCTGTTCAGTAGTTCCTGAGAAAATAGCATTTAAATCAATATATATATCTTAGCCAGCTTACGGTGCGCTTACCGTGCGCTTACGGTAAGCTTACCGTACGCGTACGGTGACGTGCGCGAGCGCGATTCTGATTGGCTGTTAGATCTTAGTAAACATTCGAATCGGTCGAAACCAGGAAGCGGCGGCCGCCATTTTGTGTGTTTCAGACAGAAAAAAAAAGGGTGATAACTTGAAAAGGGGGCAAGGAAGAGAGTTACAGACCCCCTAACATTTGAAAGGGGGTCAAAGAAGGACAGAAAAGTACAAAAAAAACATTAATTAATTTTTTTTAAAAATCGCGGGGTACGCGTACCGTAAGCTTACCGTAAGCTTACCGTACGCGTACGGTAGAAAAAAAAAAAAAAAATTCAGATTTAAGTGTTTAGATATTAGGGGGCTCTAAAAAGAGCCGTTATTTTTATGAAGTGATTTGATTTTTTAGTGGTACCTACAAGTAAGTACCGATGCAGAGTCTAAGGTTCAAGAGGAAGACTCTGTTCCCTTCATCAGTGAAGTGTACACCATCTCCTCTATAAATGTCTTGCATGTCGTAACGCAAGTTGTTGTGGTAAATGGAACCCATACCATAGTCTCGGATGAAAGCAGAAACAGATTTGTTGACGTGCTTTCTTGTTTTGTCAATCTGCGGACAAAAATGATTGGACCAGTTCCATTTTTGCCTTTGGCATATGTTAGAATATGCAAAGGCAGTTTTAGGGAAAAGTGAAAACAGTTGTGCAAAGGTCTCCTTCATAAGCATTTCCAGACCTACCCCAGTCAAAGTGCCTAGGTCATTGCCACCACAGTGCACTATTATGAGGTCAGGGTGTTGGATTTGCATGAAGGATTTCACCAATGGCATCAATTGGTGCCACTTTAACCCTCTCTGACCAATCCATTTAATGTCTACATTTGGCAAAGCAAGGTCTCTCACCATACCTGTTTTCTCTGCATACTTTTCACTCCAGAAGACATAGCTGTGCCCTACAATCCACACTGTGAACATCTTCCAAGGAGATCTGGATGCACTCAGGAGGTGTATTTCAGTAGAATGGGAAAAAGAAATGAAAGACAGTTTGGAAATGGAGGCATACATATTTTTTTTAAATAAAAAGGACTGATTGGCTGTTTCATACCATTCTACACTAAAAACTAGGCTGTATGTGTAAATTTATAGAAGCATGTTTTGTATTGGTACAGAAAAATGTGTTACCAAAGAACAGTACTATGGATTTGCTGTTAGGTTTGAAAAGTCAAGCACTCCTGCTCTTTGGAAATGAAACATTGTGTGGTGAACTTCTGACCTAACTCTACACAGCAGTGTTTCAAGAGCAGTTGCTATGGTAGCAGGCAGAAGTCAAGTTGGGGGAAGGGTACTAGGCTGAAGTCAAGTTGGGGGAAGGGTACTTTTGGAAAAGTGTTGGTTTTCAACCAATAGAAATGTGTGATTACATTTGAAAAAAAGGGGGAAGCACTGAGATTTGAAATTAACATGTATATGTGTGGAAAAAGAGAGGGAAACATTGCCATTATCTGGTTCTGCTGAGAGGAGAGAGGTGTACAGAACAGAGATCCTGGCTCTGCTAATCTGCTGTTTGAGTGCCACATTTCTTTCACAACTAACTAATTTTAAAGGTGAGTTATGAGTTTGAGAGGGGATGTATATGGTAAATTAAGAAATGAATAATAGAATTGGAATTCCTTTTGTTGAAGTTGTGTTTATCGTTTTGTGTTTTGGGAGAAATTTAAATGTGAGGAACATGTAAAATAATATGGACTATGTTTTCACCATAAAATAAGGTGTATTGTTATAAATGAGTAATACTTTTAGGGTTTGAGGTTGCAGTCAGTAATGCAAATACATTCAGCATCACTAAGGCTGGTTGCCTTTGCTGGAGTGTAGTCAGTCACCCGGGTTACACATGTTTCTGGTCTCAAAAAGCTGTTTGGACATGTACTTTTTTGAGAATCTGAAAAGTGGATTCAAAATGTGTCAGACTGTAAAAGTACTTATCACTTGCAAAAAAAAAGAGTAGTAAGTGTGCTTTCAAATTGGCAAAGAAATTTCGTTTTCTGACTATTATGAAAGCATGACTCTGTGTGCAAAAAGGAATTATAGATAGAGATTTATTGCGTATTACTCTGGTAATTTTACAGTTGCATTAGTAGGAAAGGGGGTGCTATTTTTTCTGCAGAAGCAAACTCTTAGCACACACCCAGCTGCTTATCCTGTGGAATCATGCATAGTATTCACAACCGAGTGGGGTTTGAGGTTGCAGTCAGTAATGCAAATACATTCAGCATCACTAAGGCTGGTTGCCCTTGCTGGAGTGTAGTCAGTCACCCAGGTTACACATGTTTCTGGTCTGAAAAAGCTGTTTGGACATGTGCTTTTTTAAGAATCTGAAAAGTGGATTCAAAATGTGTCAGACTGTAAAAGTACTCATCACTTGCAAAAAAAAAAAGAGTAGTAAGTGTGCTTTCAAATTGGCAAAGAAATTTCGTTTTCTGACTAATATGAAACCATGACTCTGTGTGCAAAGAGGAATAATAGACAGAGATTTATTGCGTATTACTCTGGTAATTTTACAGTTGCATTAGATGGAAAGGGGGAGCTATTTTTTTCTGCAGAAGCAGACTCTTAGCACACACCCAGCTGCTTATCTTGTAGAATCATGCACAGTATTCACAACCGAGTGGGGTTTGAGGTTGCAGTCAGTAATGCAAATACATTCAGCTTCACTAAGGCTGGTTGCCCTTGCTGGAGTGTAGTCATTCATCCAAGTTACACATGTTCCTGGTCTGAAAAAGCTGTTTGGACATGTGCTTTTTTAAGAATCTGAAAAGTGGATTAAAAATGTATCAGACTGTAAAAGTACTTATCACATGCAAAAAAAAAGAGTAGTAAGTGTGCTTTCAAATTGGCAAAGAAATTTCGTTTTCTGACTAATATCAAAGCATGACTCTGTGTGCAAAGAGGAATTACACAAAGAGATTTATTGCGTATTACTCTGGTAATTTTACATTTCAATTAGATGGAAAGGGGGAGCTATTTTTTCTGCAGAAGCAGACTCTTAGCACACACCCAGCTGCTTATCCTGTGGAATCATGCACAGTATTCACAACCGAGTGGGGTATGAGGTTGTAGTCAGTAATGCAAATACATTCAGCATCACTAAGGCTGGTTGCCTTTGCTGGAGTGTAGTCAGTCACCCAGGTTACACATGTTGCTGGTCTCAAAAAGCTGTTTGGACATGTGCTTTTATCAGAATCTGAAAAGTGGATTCAAAATGTGTCAGACTGTAAAAGTACTTATCACTTGCCAAAAAAAAGAGTAGTAAGTGTGCTTTCAAATTGGCAAAGAAATTTCGTTTTCTGCCTAATTTCAAACCATGACTCTGTGTGCAAAGAGGAATTACAGACAGAGATTTATTGTGTATTACTCTGCTAATTTTACATTTGCATTAGATGGAAAGGGGGAGCTATTTTTTTCTGCAGAAGCAGACTCTTAGCACACACCCAGCAGCTTATCCTGTGGAATCATGCACAGTATTCACAACCGAGTGGGGTTTGAGGTTGCAGTCAGTAATGCAAATACATTCAGCATCACTAAGAGTGGTTGCCCTTGCTGGAGTGTAGTCAGTCACCCAGGTTACACATGTTGCTGGTCTCAAAAAGCTGTTTGGACATGTGCTTTTTTCAGAATCTGAAAAGTGGATTCAAAATGTGTCAGACTGTAAAAGTACTTATCACTTGCCAATAAAAAGAGTAGTAAGTGTGCTTTCAAATTGGCAAAGAAATTTCGTTTTCTGCCTAATTTCAAACCATGACTCTGTGTGCAAAGAGGAATTATAGACAGATATTTATTGCGTATTACTCTGGTAATTTTACATTTGCATTAGATGGAAAGGGGGAGCTATTTTTTTCTGCAGAAGCAGACTCTTAGCACACACCCAGCTGCTTATCCTGTGGAATCATGCATAGTATTCACAACCGAGTGGGGTTTGAGGTTGCAGTCAGTAATGCAAATACATTCAGCATCACTAAGGCTGGTTGCCCTTGCTGGAGTGTAGTCAGTCACCCAGGTTACACATGTTGCTGGTCTCAAAAAGCTGTTTGGACATGTGCTTTTATCAGAATCTGAAAAGTGGATTCAAAATGTGTCAGACTGTAAAAGTACTTATCACTTGCCAAAAAAAAGAGTAGTAAGTGTGCTTTCAAATTGGCAAAGAAATTTCGTTTTCTGACTAATATCAAAGCATGACTCTGTGTGCAAAGAGGAATTACACAAAGAGATTTATTGCATAATACTCTGGTAATTTTACAGTTGCATTAGTAGGAAAGGGGGAGCTATTTTTTCTGCAGAAGCAGACTCTTAGCACACACCCAGCTGCTTATCCTGTGGAATCATGCACAGTATTCACAACCGAGTGGGGTTTGAGGTTGCAGTCAGTAATGCAAAAACATTCAGCATCACTAAGGCTGGTTGCCCTTGCTGGAGTGTAGTCAGTCACCCAGGTTACAGATGTTGCTGGTCTCAAAAAGCTGTTTGGACATGTGCTTTTTTCAGAATCTGAAAAGTGGATTCAAAATGTGTCAGACTGTAAAAGTACTTATCACTTGCCATAAAAACAGTAGGAAGTGTGCTTTCCAATTTGCAAAGAAATTTCGTTTTCTGACTAATTTCAAACCATGACTCTGTGTGCACACAGGAATTGTTTTTAGATATGTGAAGGTGTTATTGTGATTTTCACTTGTAGGAAAGGGGTACATATTATTTTAAGATTTGAAAAGATCATAAAAAATGTAGTAATATATTTAAATAAAATAAAGGATTTTTTTTTTTAGTTTTTTTCAGGTATTGCTGAAGAGCAGTGAACAAAATTTAAGATGCCTACAAAATCCAGACTAAGGAAAAACCACAAAAAAAACTATATTTAAAGACAACTGGAGGACCTAAGTTAGTTGGAGATGCTCATGTTGGGGAAAAAGAGAAAGTCTTCTGGTAAGCAGAAAAAAGATTTTTTAAACAACCTCTTCAAAAAAAGGAAAAATGTACAAAATGTCTGTACTGGAAAGAATGTTTTAAATAGAAAACAACAGGAAAAAATTGAGCATTTAGTTAATGCAAATATACCTTCAGAAACAATAAAGATTAACTTAAAAAGAAAAACAGCGTTTAAAGAGATTCGTAGAAAAATGTTTTAGAGAAGAGTTATGTCCAATTTGATAAAGGATGTGAAGAAATATAAGAAAAAGGCTAAATTTTATAAGAGAAAAAAAGAAATTGAAGCCATTGCAGCAAAGGCATTAGAATTAAAAAGGAAACTATTCATTTTAATTTTGAATAGGATGCGTACATTAGATAAAATGGTCAATGTACTGAAATCACAAAGCAAAAAGAAAAGACTAGTGAAAAGAACAAACTTTTGTAAAGTGTTTTTAGGAGAATGGATGCATAGTTCAAGTAGTGAACCTTTTTTTAATGAAGAGAGTTATTTTCAAAGTAATAGTTTGCTGCATGCAGTTGACACCAGAGGTCGTTCTTATGAAGTGAAAAATGATTGTATAATGGAGAAGGAGAAAATGGTTCCAAGAGATGAGGTACAAGTGATGGCGGATGAGGCTATGGGGAGACGTCCTAAAGCCCCAGTGTACACTTGGAATTGTAGTAGTATTTGCACTGTGCGTCAGGAATCTATTGATAAATTTCGTGAGTTTCTAAGAGAATATAGTAAAAAAAGTGTTAAACAGTAGATTAAGGTGCTTCAAAGTCTAGATCCATGCAGAGTGAGAGAGAATACTGGTTTGCTGGGTCATTCTCTGGCTTGTCTATCTAGAAAAGTGTGTAAAAGTGTTTTTCATCATTTTAGGATGCTGGCTGTTCATCATACTGAAATGAGAAAGTTTGTGAGACGGTTGTATGTTACTAAAAGTCCAGCAATAAAGTTAGATGAATTGAATAGGGCTCTGTTCCGTGGATCGGTATCAGATGTAGAGAAGGTTACTGATGAAATTCAGTTTTGTTACTTTGGTCCTGAACAAGACAGTGCAGAAAAGGACACAGTAAATGAGGAAGAAGTGGAAGAGAATGTAGAACCCTCTGTAAGTAAGACATTTAATGATCACATAACCAAATTTGCAATAATCTCTAATGAAAGACCAAATATTACTTGTATTTGTTGCCGCAGAACTCATTATAGAAAACAAACTAGGAATGTTGATCTCTACAGAAAAAGTGAAAATGAAGATAATTATAAGTGGAAGGATTTTGCCACATATATATTTCTTGAAAATTGTTTTGAATTGGGTGAAGATCAGCGTATTTGTAAATACTGTTACAACAAGTTAGAGGAAAATAGAATGCCGACCAGAGCTGTACATAATAATTTAGAATTGGATGCTATTCCTGCCGAACTTTCTGAATTAAATACATATGAGTCTATACTTATTCAATGTGTTCATCCGTTCCAGACCATAGTACGTATGGAGCCCAAAACTGGTAAATTACCTCCTTCAGATTTACTGAGAGGTTTAAAAGGTAGAGTGGTGTATTTGCCCTTGGATTTGAAAAAAAATATGGAAACTATTGATGCAGATACTTTGGAAACTGAACCATTAGTTATTCTGGTTAATGGTGTACCTACAAAGAATAAGAAGATTTGGCAGGAGCTGGTAGATGTACGGAAAGTACAAAGAGCAAATTTGTATTTGAAAAGGAATAACAAATGGTATGAATCAATTTATATAGAAGAAGAAGAAGAAGATTTACAAGAAGACTCAGAAACACCAACTGGACAAATTGAAAAAGTGGACAAGTCAAAGGATGAAGAAATTTATGAACATTTTAGCATACATCCTCTTCATTCAAAAGATGTTATGGGAGACAATATTGATCTGTTTCAGATGAAGAAAGCAAAAGGAACTCCCGTGAGTGTATGGGAGGAGAGCTTGGAAGCTCGATGTTTTCCCCAGCTGTTTCCTACAGGAAAAGGAGGACGATACGGCGAACGTCCAGAACAGATTCCAGCTTCTGAGTATCGAACTACAAGACTATATGCAGAAGATCCCAGATTTCGACAAAGTATTCCTTATTTGTTCCATCTTTTATTTGAAAGCGACTTGTCTGCATTATCATATGCAGTAAATCACATTTTAAAAAGTGGAGTACATTTACAAAATGTGTCTGCTAAGGATTTTATGGAGAAAGTGCAGCACCGAGATGATCATTTGGAAACACAACTGATCAATCTGATGGCTTGTCAGCGTGGGACAAATGAATATTGGTACCGACGCCATGGTGAATTAAAATGCATGTTACGGAATTTAGGAACACCAACATGGTTCCTTACCCTAAGCTGTATGAGTACGCTTGGGATGATTTACTGGATTTTCTACGAGAGGCAAATTCAAACATTAAAAACATCGAATACAAGACAGCAGGAGAACTGTGCTCATTGGATCCAGTTAATGTTTGCAGATATTTCAATCATAGATTTGAGGCTATGATGTCCTTCATCTGCAATAAAAAAAATCCACCTCTTGGAGAAGTAGTGGATTTCTTTTGGAGAAAAGAGTACCAGGCAAGAGGTGCTCCTCATATTCATATGCTGTTGTGGATCAAGGATGCCCCAAAGTTTGGAACAGATACTGATGAAGAAGTGTTATCTTTCATTGAAGAATATGCAACATGTGCTATACCAAAAAGCACAGAAGAGAAAAAGTTAAAGGAGCAAGTTTTACGTTTCCAAAGTCATTGGTGTGGAAAATACTGTCGACGGAAATACAAGAGCAAAGATAAATACTACACTAAGGTGCCGATTACGATCCGGTAAAAACCGGGTACGAACCGTCGGTCGGAGCGTATTCTCCGTCCGACTCGTACCCGGTTGTAAAACATTACAAACATGGAATTACGATTCGCACGGAAACACCATTTCCGTACGAATCGTAAAAAACACCGACCGACGAAAATATGCATCCGAATGTGATCCGGGAATGCTGCGACGTGACGTCGGGGCGCTTCTAGGCAGCGTTTCACGACCCAGGAATTACTATTCGAACCGACAGCAGTCCGGACGGCAATATTTTCACGGCACCCAAAAAGTGCCGCAAATGCGAAGTACGGCGCGAAACGACCAGAGTAGGTGGCCCGGTAAGCGCCGTCCCCCCCCCCCCCAGCCCCCGCATGTACGCGCCGTGCCCCCGCATGTACGCGCCGTACCCCCCAGCCCCCGCATGTACGCACCGTACCCCCCCAGCCGCCGCATGTACGCGCCGTACCCCCCCAGCCCCCGCATGTACGCGCCGTACCCCCCCCAGCCCCCGCATGTACGCGCCGTACCCCCCCCAGCCCCCGCATGTACGCGCCGTACCCCCCCAGCCCCCGCATGTATGCGCCGTACCCCCCCCCCAGCCCCCGCATGTACGCGCCGTACCCCCCCATCCCCCGCATGTACGTGCCGTACCCCCCCCCAGCCTCCGCATGTACGTGTCGAACCCCCCGTGTATGTACACCCGAGTACGTGTCGAACCCCCCGTGTATGTACACCCGAGTACGTTCGAGTCGTACCCCCACCCGTGTATGTACACCCGAGTACGTGTCGAACCCCCCGTGTATGTACACCCGAGTACGTTCGAGTCGTACCCCCACCCGTGTATGTACGGTGCGTACCCCCAGCGCTACACGGGGGGTTCGACACGTACATGCGGAGGCTGGGGGGGGTACGGCGCGTACATGCGGGGGCTGGGGGGGGTACGGCGCGTACATGCGGGGGCTGGGGGGGTACGGCGCGTACATGCGGGGGCTGGGGGGGGTACGACGCGTACATGCGGGGGCTGGGGGGGGGTATGGCACGTACCGGGCACCTGTTTGGACGTCTCCATGGTTGTTATAGGAGTTCGGTGCGGACGGTCTTTTAACCAATACGGTTGTACATTCGGACGCCCGGGACGGATCGTGATTCCCCGGTCGGACTTCGCTTTTCACGTTTGTACGGTAAATCGTACGAGGACGGGTCGGACACTTTTTCCGACCCGAGGACGTGTGGGGAATTATTCCCAATGCGATTCGTATGGTCTTTTTCCCATGCGAATCGTGATTGCCAGTTCGTACGGCACTTGTACGATTCGTACGGTAAAAAGACCGGATACGAGTCGCACGGGGAATTTTTTTACCGGATCGTGATCGGCACCTAAATGTCGATTTGGATTTCCTAGACCTGTTCTTTCAAATGGAAGAGTAAACAGTTTTATGTCATCTGTGAGACATACTATTACAAGAAAATCACCTAAGAATACCTACAACCTTAAAAGAAAAGAAGAATCAAAAAATATAAATGACTACAACCCAGTCATTTTATCCATGTGGAATGCTAACATGGATATACAGTATGTAGCTGACAATTCCATTGCTGTTGCTCGATATGTCACGTCTTACATCACTAAATCAGAAAAAACTGAATTGAAAGAAATGTGGGAAGAGATTTCTCACGAGAAGACTGTCAGTAAGAAGCTGTACAGTTTCAGTTTAAAGATGTTATCGCATCGAGAAATTGGATCCTACGAATGTTCAGATAGGTTATCTTCTGCAAGTCTACTCGAAATCAAGAAGAATAATTTGGGCAAGTTTAGGCCTTGCAGCAATGAGAAATCGGGTACTGAAATCTGTTGGAGAAATTGAATATTTGGCCGAGAATGACCCAGAAAGTACAGATATTATGAAATCAAACATGTTGGACACATATCATCCCAAGAGAAGTCTTCATCTAGAGAACATGTGTCTCTATGAAGTGCTGCAGAACTACATTTATTCACGGAAAGCCACAGAAGACATCAACAATGGAAAATATAAAGTCATTGGTGAGGAAGGATGTTTGGTGAAGCAAACAAAAGGAAGTTTGATAAATCACAGGAAGCTGAGTTGCGACACTACTGACAAAAAGGAATTTTACTACTTGGCTCTTTTACAGCTGTTTAAACCATGGCGTACAGAGGATGAACTACTGGGAGAATTTCAAAGCTATGAAGATTCCTTTAATGCTTGCAAAGACAGCATAGAATGTAGTACATTCACAAATTATGTGCAAATGTTAAATGGAGAAATTGAACAGGAAACTACAATTGCAGCTGAAGTAGCTAGAGACAGTTCTCAAGACAGCCAAAGTTCAGGAACACTCAGTCAAGATCCCCTAGGACAACCAATCGTTGAAAATGAAGCTGCAATAGCCATGAATGAAGTGGAAACGGCTATGAATCAAGCTCAAGAAGAATTTATAGACTTACCAAATTTGGAAAGACAACTGAATGAAGAGCAGCAACAAAATTGATCACGGATTACTACATGAAAAAAAAAGAGTGCTCATGCACATCATTTCATCCAATCAGGATGTATGTAAGCGGACAAGCTGGAACTGGAAAAAGTTTCTTAATAAAAGTCATCAGAAGTGACCTACAGCAAAAAACGGATTCAACTTTGTCTTGTGTGGTTACTGCTCCAACTGGGTTAGCAGCATATAACATAAAAGGAATCACCTTACATTGTTTGCTAATGTTACCAGTGGAGCATGAGAACAAAATACAATACCACAAGCTAACTGGAGAAGCATGCTTGAAAGTTTCAAGAGTATTGAAGAAGATGCAAGTTCTCATTATTGATGAGGTGAGCATGGTATCAAACTTAATGCTTGCCTTTGTGCATTTAAGAATGCAGCAAATTCTAAGGACAGACTATGACGTGTTATTTGGTGAAAAACATGTCATAGTTTTTGGGGATCTTCTACAGCTTACTCCAGTTAAAGGACAACCAGTGTTTAATACTGTGACACATGAAGACACAAAGAAGTCATTGGGAAGCATTGGTAATGCAAATATTTGGTCCTTCTTTGAGTACAAGGAACTTACTACTAATATGAGGCAAGCAAACGATGAAGAATATGGAAGTATTCTGAAAGATATCAGAATTGGACTACTCACTGAAGCTGGTACAAAAGCATTACAGAGTCGGTTGCTACATAATTTATTTCCAAAGGAAGAAATAGTTGCAGATAAGATATACAAGAACATTGCAGAAAAGAAAAGTGTCATCTGCTTAATGCCAACTCTACGTGAATGCTCAATATTCAATGAGGAGCTTTTGAAATTGGAAAAGGAAGATATCAGGAAATTGGAAGCAGTGGACAAAATTCAGGATGGAAGAATTACTATCACATTAACAGGCAAACTGAAAAATAAATTGGATTCACTAGAGAAGAATATTTCCAAAACTGCTGGATTAGAAAAAAATCTATATGTTTGCATGAACTGTAGAGTATTTTTAAGGAGAAATTTGGATGTTGAAAAAGGTTTAGTTAATGGAGCTATGGGAAGAGTTGTGGGTTTTTTTTTTTTTTTTTAAACCTTTATTACAGAATGCAATAGATATACAAGTATGGGCCTACAACCTTCAGGCCGGCCGCTAGCAAGCAGTGGGACCATAAAACACAGTTATGAAACACAAGCGGCAAATGGTCCCAGAAGTCGAAGGAAGCGTTTGCGGCCACACCGTCCAGACCCCCTAAATGGCGGTTCCATTTTTTAATGAAAAACTACAAACAAACCCACAAGGCAGCAGAAGTCTAAGCAGCATTATGTGCTCCCCTCGGGAGGACCCCACCGATCCACAGGAATGGGCGGGGGACGGGCCGGGACAGAAACAAAGTGGGCAGGACGACACAGGATCAAGGTAACAAGCGGACTAGGGAGACTGGGCCGCTGCCAAGTCAGGCGTCAGTGGCGGGGTACAAATCCCGCCACAATAGGAGTTCCAGGGGCCCCACACCTTCACCCATTTCCCAGGCTTACCTCTCGCCACATACACTACCTTCTCCCGAAACATACACCAATCCATGTTGTCCTTCCATACCGAAACCGTTGGTGACCTCTGGGAGCCCCACAATTGTGCTATGTCACGCTTGGCCACCATATATCCCAGTGTCACCCACCACGTTTGCGGCACCGTGTAATCAGTCGGTTCCCACACATTCAACAGACATCTCCTAGCCTCGGGAAACAGCGTCACATGCGTGACCGCTTGCAACACCGCATGCACACCACGCCAGAACCGCGCCACCTCCGGGCATTCCCACAAAGTATGGAAGAAGGTCCCTAACAAACCACACCCACGCTTACACATCCCATCCATGGCATATCCCATACGCATCAGACCCGGCCCCGTAACGTATACCCTATGGAGTATTTTGAGCTTGACGAAACGAAGGCGGGCCGGTATGGCCACCTCTTTCGGGGAGGCCACCGCAGATACCCAGTCCTCGTCATCCAGCTCCTATCCATCGGTAACCCAGGCCTCACGAAGACCAGTCAGCAGTCCCGAGCGATCGTTGATGAGCTTTTTATAAATCAACGAGATAGTGCCATCCGGTACATGCCCGTCTAGCACTCTATCTTCCAGAGGGGAGCACTCCGGGATGGACGCCACATCCGGGAATACAGAACACAGCGCATGACAAACCTGTATATACCGGAAGTACTCCCTGTCCTGCAACTGGAATTCCGTCTGCAGCACATCAAACGTTTTAAATCCCCCCCTCGTCCAGAGATCGCCCACCCTGCTGATGCCAATCGTGTCCCACTTATCAAAGCCTTTCGTGGTCCACAAGCAGCCCAATCGCTCAGATGCATACAATGGCGTCGCCCGGGTCAACCGATCCTTCCACCCCATCACCAAGTTTGCCGCGTGCCACACCCGTACCGCGACCCGTGTAGGACCCGTCAAACGTGCGTCGAGCGATCTAGAGTAGAGCGCACGATTTTAGTCGCCACCCGGCAACAACAGTTTGTCCATTTCAAAAGCCGGGTTAAGGGCAGGCCCATAAAGCCCGTGGTTTATCGCAGCCAGCTGGGAGGCCCAGTAATACCGTTTGATGTCTGGGAGGGCGACCCCCCCGTCATACCACGGGAGCGTCAGCTTCGCGAGGGCGATACGCGGCCTCCCACCCCAAAACAGTTGGCGCTGCAGACCCTCCACCTCCCGAAAGTAGCGAGCCGGGACGACGTCCATCGTGTTTTGTAGAGCGTATAAAAAACGTGGCAACGACATCATCTTAAACAGCGCCACACGGCCGAGCGGCGAGAACGGCAAGCGCCTCCAACGCGCCACATCCTCCTTCAGGCGCTGGAGGGGGGGGAGTAGGTTCTGTTTATATCGGACCGCAGAGTCCAGGGTAATAAAGATACCCAGATACTTAAATCCCTGCGGAGCAACCTGGATAGGACAACCCCGCGGAAGGATAGGAGCCTCCCCTGAGAGGACATATACACAGGATTTAGCCCAGTTGATGACTAGGCCGGAGTTGCGGCCAAATGAACACAATACATCCACTAACACAATCAACGATTCACGCGGGGAAGCAAGGTACAAAAGAATATCGTCCGCGTAAAGGGAGACACGATCCTCATACTCAGGAGTCCATCGGAGACCACGAATCGAAGGGTGCCACCGCAGCCACTCCGCCAGGGGCTCCAAGGCGAGCGCAAAGAGGAGCGGCGACAGCGGGCACCCTGCCGCGTGCCCCTGCCCAATTAAAAAGGAGCCGATACTCTACCATTCACCACCACCCGCGCCAGCGGTCCGGAATACAACAATTTCACCCAGCCAATGAATCCCGGGCCAAACCCTAACTTCGCCAGCGTCGCCCAGATATACGGCCACTCGAGCGTGTCGAATGCCATAGTGGCGTCCAAGGACGCCAAAATGGCTGACTCACGTATGAACGGGACCCTCGCGAGCACCCCATGCAGACGCCGCAGGTTAAGCGCGGTGTTGCGATGAGGGATAAAGCCGGACTGGTCCTGATGGATCAGATCGCACACCACGCTGACCAGCCGATTAGCCAGCACCTTGGCCAGAATTTTCGGCTCCGCATTCAACAACGAAATGGGCCTGTAAGACGTGACCCGATCCCGCGGCCTCCCCTCCTTGTGAATGACCACAATAGTGGCAAGACGCTGGTCCAGCGAGTTGTGGGTTTTATTAATTATCAGAAAAAAGATGGAATTGAATGTTTAAAAATAAAATTTTATCAGATAGAAGAAGTTATAGACATTTGTCGTTGTACAGTTCGTTTCATGCTTGTGAAAGACTTATATGTACAAAGGAAACAGTTTCCGTTTTCTCTAGCATATGCTGTAACTATTCACAAGTCTCAAGGATTGACTGTAGATTGTGCATTTGTAAACATTGGTTCAACTGTGTTCAAAGAAGGTATGGCTTATGTAGCTTTGTCACGAGTGAAAACATTATCTGGTTTATTCATGATAGACTTTGATGATTCAAAAGTTAGTGCTGATACAAACTGTGTAAAGGAGTATAATAGATTAAGAAGAACTTATGCTCCTCATTTAGGTCAGTATTCTGTGTTGGAAAAACGTGTAGTTTCTCGAAAAAGGAGAATTGAGAATATCTGTAATGAGGATGTAGAGAGGAGGAAAAAAAAGAGGAGTGATGTAATTGCAAGCAAAAAGAAAAAGGAAAATGAAGAAGAGGTTGTAGGATGTCATTTTGAAAATAGCTCTGGTGTCAACTGTTACGCTAATGTAGTGATGAATGTTGCATTTTATCTGGAAAGTTTGCAAGAGCAGATAATAGTAAATCAGAGAAAAAGATTCTGTTCTGAGTTGAGTCTCCTTTTTCAAAAGCTGAGTAATGATAAAACTCAAATAGAAAGTGCTACTGAAATTAGAAAACTTTTAGATGTATGTTCAGGACGAACACAGTTTTCTCAAAATGTTCAGCAAGACGCACAGGAATTCTTGATGTATTTTCTTCAGGTACTGGAAGAAGAAGGGGTGCCAATTGAAAATATGTTTGGTGTCTCTTATAAATGGGAACATAGTTGTGAAAACTGTTACAATACATGTGGCTCTAATGTTGATTCTGAAAGGTTTATTTATTTAACATTGCCAGACAGTAAAACAGTCACTTTTGCTAAATTAGTTAAAGATGCTAATCATAGCATGGAATGTGGTGAGTGTAAATCTGACATGTTTTCAATGTTAATTTTAAAGGAATACGGACAGTATGTAATTTTAATGATGCAACGATGTAAAGCTGATGGTTCAAAATTGGATACTTTAATAAAGAAGTTTATAGGACAGCAATTATCCATTTCAGGAAAAACTTTTGTAACAGTTGCAATAATTTTCCATGAAGGACCTACTGTTACTTCTGGACATTACACAGTTTATCTTAAATGTGAAAAAGGCTGGACACTGTGTAATGATTCCCAATTGATTTTCAAGCAACGTTTGCCTTTTGATTTAGCAAATTCCTATCTAATCTTCCCGAAACCTAAATTTTAGAGAGACTTGGCAAGATCTGTACAAAACAATTTTACCATTTTATTGGATTAGCATTGGAATTTTCAAAAAAAAAGATTTTTCAAATTACCATTTGGCCTAAAGGACAGGTAACCAATTGTAATGTGGACTTATTTAATTCCTAATGAATCTTTCGGAAACCAAAAATTTAGAGAAAATCGGTAACATCTGTACAATTTAAATTATGGAATTTTATTGGATTACCATTGGAAATTTATTCAAAAAAGATTTTTAAAATTACTATTTGGCCATAAGGAAAGGTAACCAATTGTATTGTGGACTTATTTAATTATTAATTAATCTTTCGGAAAACAAAATGTTAGAGAGAATCGGTAACATCTGCACAATTTAAATTTTGGAATTTTATTAGATTACCATTGGAAATTTAATCAAAAAAGAATTTTAAAATTACTATTTGGCCTAAAGGAAATGTAACCAGATGTATTGTGGAGTTATTTGAGATATATTATTTTTGAGATTATGCTTCTGTAACAAAATTGTCAGACGGTATTTTAAAGAAATAGTTATTGTTATTAGATGATATTTTTTTAGAATATTATGCATTTCTATAATGTTATGTTTAAGTAAAAAGAGATTCTGGGCTTTTTTAAAACAATCTTTGAGATTGTTATTTTTTTTTTTGCCCGCTGTTAAGTGATGAATGCAATTGCTTTCACGATTTATAGTGAAATGCAATATATTCTGAAAACAGCAAAAAAAAGGAAAAAAATTGTTTTTTGAAAATATGTAAATACGTGTACTGTGTTATATAATGATTTATTAAATATTAATACTTTTTTCTTTTTTTCCAGATTGTGTAAGAAAATTTTCGAAAAAAACCAACCATTTTTACAAGTAATTTCAAGTAAATTATAATTAAAAAATTAAATTGTTGGGTGGGTCAGGTAAGTCAGAAATTAGATGGTCCCTTTCTTCCACTTCTCCTCAAACAGATTTTTAGTATTTGGTTATTAATTCCTCAATGATCTTGAGATGTGGTAATTGATTTTTAGTGTTTTTAAAAAAAAAAAAAAATTACGCTTACCGTACGCGTACGGTAAAAAAAAAAAAAAAAAGTTTTAAAGAAAAAATAAAAAAAAGTTGAGAGGTAAGGTTGGCTCTTAAAAGAGCCGTTGTGTTCATGCAGGGACAGGAAAGGAAGAATGGGAACATTAGCTGGTAGGACAAATGTGCTGGTCTATTTTGTTGTTAATGAGGGGAAGACTGGTCTCCCTATGAACAATTAGACCATGGCAAAATGAACACCGCATAGTAACCCTCGCAAACCGATGGTTCGTTTCCACAGGATCAGAAAAAGGTGAATCTGCCCCCACAGATGAAGGGCTCTGCTGAGCTTCCGAAGAAGGACTCGGCTGAGCTGCTGTGGATGTGCTTGGTTGACTTACTGAAGGGTTTCCTCCAGTATGTCGAGCATGTGTCCTAGGGTGTACATCGTGAAGGTGTCTCAACATAGTGTGATTCCCGAAGGAATACTTCTTGTTGGGATTACCTCTCGAAAGTACACGCTGGCACAGCTTGCAAGTCACCAAAGCAGCATTGACTTTTTTCTCACCCTCAGGAAAACTAAAATACTCCCATATAAAAGAGCTCTTCTGTTTCCTCCTTCTCTGCCTGATGGTGGTGCTGCTAGCCTCACTCTCAGTAGAAGAGTGCTGGTCTGCCATCGTATCCCAAAGACAAGTCAGCTCCTTCTCCTAAGGGATCACAAGCAGAAATGAGGGGAATGGGTGTGGTGTAGGAGAGTTCTAGAACTGAAACAACTTTAAACCAATCAAAAGTTTTGTTTCATGATCACATGACCCACCGTGCGCGTACGTTACGCTTACGTTACGCTTACGGAGCGCTTACGGTAAAAGTACGCATGCGCGTAAAAAAGACACGCGCTCGCGCGCATGCGCATAACAGTCACTCCCCAACACTTCCGCGTAACGTACGCGTGTAGCGTACACGCTTACGCGCCCCATGCGCAGTACGCACGGCTACGTAAATTGCGTAACCATACGCGAAAAGAGTAGAAATTTTACGTACATTACGCAAACCGTACGCTTACCGTAAGCTTACCGTACGCGCACTAAAAAAAAAAAAAAAATGAGAAAAATTAATATATTACAGAATTTAAAAAAATTAAGCATAGTGTTTTAAGAGAATATAAAGTAAAAAAAAAAATAAAAAAATAAAAAAAGAATTTGTATGTTATACTAATATATCTTACCTGTTTGGTAAAAAAAAAAAGAAAAATTAATATATTGCAGAATTTTTAAAAAATAAACATAGTGTTTTAAGAGAATATAAAGTTAAAAAAAAAAAAAACTTGCTTTTTTTTTTACAAAAAACACATTTAATATAAGAATTTATAATAAAAAAATCATACAAAATCAATGAAAAAACCATGGAAATCACACATGTAATAGGTAAGAATTAGCATTTAAAAAACCATACAAATTCACTGAAAAAACCATGGGTTTCACACACGTTATAGTTAGGAATTAGCATTTAAAAAACCTTGCAAATTCACTGAAAAAACCATAGGTTTCACACACGTTATAGTTAGGATTTAGCATTTAAAAAACCTTGCAAATTCAGTGAAAAAACCATAGGTTTCACACACGTTATAGTTAGCGGACATTTCACTCATAAAAAACCATTGAAATTCCCCCGTTATAGTTAGTTAAGCTAACTATAACTCGCGCACCCGCAATCCACTGCTGATGACGTAACATATTACATCACTCATGACATGGTCAGTGACATCACTCATGACATCACTGATGACATCTCAAATGACATCACTGATGACATCATCCTTGTGACAGAGTGGTAGACCTCCTCTCACCCTAATATAACCTTTGATACAAACATTCAAAAATAGAGACTACAATTTTCAAAACAATGGACATACCAAAACCAGTTACAATAACCTATTCAGTAATTCTTAGATCCACATACACATCCACTCATTCACCAACAGTCCTGTACAGTCACTCATACATGTACCCACTCATCATATGTACTCATACAGCCATACATCCTATTACACAACACCACTCATCCATAGAGTTACTCACACACATAGTCACTCATGCTAATAAAGAATCAAACATCCATTTACTTGCATATACAGTTATACACACACCTCCACACTTACTTCTACAGAAACTTACACATACTTAGTCTTTTAAACAATCACTTATAGAAACACATACTTATTCATACAGGAACTCTTTTAATCTGTCACTCTCACATATACTCACTTATATACACCAATAGTCACATATACTAGTTTAAAACATATGTAGTTACTCATAAAGACACTATTGAGACAGTCATTCACTCTCTTACTCACCCATACACACACTCATCCACCCATACAGTCCTGCACACATGCTGTCTTCAACACATACAAACAGTGAGTCACTCATTCATGCACCTATGCACTACGTAATACCCCCCACCGAACCATGCAGACACTCAGACTGATACTCAAAAAACCAACTAATAACCTATATAGACACCCATGTAGCTACTCACCAACCCATGCAGCCACTTATACACAAAGTGAGAGACTGATACAGATATTTACATATTTAAACATTACGCACTAAGCCATGTATTCACTATGATACACTTAATCAGTCAGTTACACAATCAATTTTTCAAAAACAAATCATCCTTTTAGACACTTATATACCCATTTATTCTTACATAGACCTTGAGATATACATATATAAAACATATTTAATTTTGAGAAAAACACACATTCACTGGATGATGTCATCAGTGATGTCATTTGAGATGTCATCAGTGATGTCATCAGTGATGTCACTGACCATGTCATGAGTGATGTAATATGTTACGTCATCAGCAGTGGATTGCGGGTGCGCGAGTTATAGTTAGCTTAACTAACTATAACGGGGGAATTTCAATGTTTTTTTATGAGTGAAATGTCCGCTAACTATAACGTGTGTGAAACCTATGGTTTTTACACTGAATTTGCAAGGTTTTTTAAATGCTAAATACTAACTATAACGTGTGTGAAACCTATGGTTTTTTCAGTGAATATATATATGTATAAGGAAGTGATGTTCCTATGAACCTAGAACACCAACATGTTTCAGCCCTTTTCTATCTGCCTGTGTGAGGTCCTGGGCTTTCGTCAGGGTGGGTAGCTAATAGGTCACCCCCCCCAAAGATGTGACTAATGTGTGCTTGTTATGGTAAGCATGCAATTAGCATGCAAAATGAAAGACAGTTTACTTGCCTCTGTTAGGAATTACCTGTAACAAGCAAGAAGTATAATGTACATACCATTAGGTGCAAGTGCAAATACTGCCATATCGGGTGTAGAAACCCGGAGTAGTAATTCATCTCAGTGTAGTCCCAAAAATTGCCTTCAGGGTTTTTGCTCCTAGAGACATATATGTAGAGGATTATGCCCTATTTGGTGATCCCAATTATACACTCAAGCGTGCATACATTCATCATTGTGTCTTTACAGCCACTGCTGTTGGGTTACTGTAATATGCCATTATATATACACAGTTTGTCCAGTCATACATCGATAGTGTTCTGGTCGCTACATCATCTTCCCATATCATATCCTACATCGGGGGTCATGTCTCACTTACACACTAATCAGTCTATCATGTGTGAGTATTAAGTTAAAAAGATATATTATAAGGTACATTACAAGTGGGGGAGGCCACTCACCCAAGTGAAATGGGACATGTGTTCCCACGGGAACCTGAGAAGGAGGCCTTGTAGTCACACTCTGTATAACGGGTGACAGGAAAACAAGAGTACCATTACTCATTACAGTTAGCACAAGTGGTTTTCTCTCATCGAGGCAGAGAAGAGGATGTAATGCAGAGTATTTTGCAGTGGGTGCCCAGCATTGTAGTTAGGAACAACTTACTTTGTCAGAGGTCCCATCCCTTCTGTAAACTTGAATTCGGCTCGGCTTCCCTGCTTGCGGTGAGCGACTGAAAGGTGCTTTGTGTTTTAAATACTCATTGTGACCTATCCAATCCGTAGACCAGTGCTCGTAAGCTGCCTTGCTTCCGGAAGCTGCTCTGCCCACATTTCTTGGTGCGACTCTCATACGTTAAAGGAAGGGGCTCGTCTGGGAAAGGGGGGCAGGGCTATCTGGTTGGCTAGCGATTCTCTGCTTGGGTAACATCAGCCGGATGCTAGAGCGAGCTAAACAAGAACTGTCTGTGTGCGGAGAAAGCTCACGCATGTGTGGGAAATTCCTCGCTTTGCAAGGGGGCGGGCCGGGCATACTGATTACTGCACATTACTGGGGCCACTATTCCCCGAATTATGGATGTAGCTAGCGAGGGAAGTTGTGGTCAACGTAGTTGGCAAATGGGCATGTCCCAGCAAGTTAACACGGGTGTCATCTGATTTTGTAAATAAGGAATTCATATCATTGGGTTACTCTGTGGGTATTGCTTGGTGTAAATATATATTTGTCGTCTACTTATGGACAACTAAAGGAGTCTACATATATCCTATGTATAAGGGCATTGTGTCAGTTAAAAAACTAGGTGCTAATCCTGAAAGTCAGGATAAATTGTTCAGCTGGTTCCAAGGGATAACTTCATTTAATCATCTTGTATGCATCTGCAATCTGTACACCCAACGTTGTTCTTTGGTAAGGAGTATTTTGCTAATCCCAGTTTGTGGGGTTAGTTTCTCTGAGTAACCAAGATATGTCAGTATAATTATGTTGCATCTCGAGAAAGTGGGCAGTGAGTTTGGTTGTTATCTTCTTGCATCTTATAGCGCTTTTTGATTTTCCTTGTAGTCATCCCGACATACTTTATGCCACATGGACAGGATATAATGTATATTACATTACTGCTGTTGCAATTGGTGTGTGCACTCTGCTCCCAGGGGGTAGTCAGTCTGAGGTCTATAGATTTGGTGTGGGACGTTAATGGACAGACTAAGCAGTCCGACATGGGAAGTGTCCTGTAACAGGGGGCAGATCCCATGGAGTTGTCTGGCTGTTAATATGGCCCTGTGAGCTGTTACTATGTTCTAGTCTGTCTCTGATACTTCTATTTGTTTTGAAAGAGAAGAGTGGTTGCTCAAACGTGACTTGGTTAGATGTTAAAATGCGCCAATCAATGTTTGTTAATGGTGCATTTAATCATGTTGGATGCTGAGTTATATGTGCTTACACAGATCAGTGATTTAGGCTCTGGTTTTGTCATCATCTCAAGTATGTTGCTTGCTCTTTTTTTTTTTGTTTAATGGTATACCTCAGGGAGGACGTTTCCTCCCACCCTCGCTTTAGAGGACCTCTCTGCCCTCCAAGGTGTGTCGGTAACATCACCCCTTAACTTGTTAAAGATAGCTTTCAGTATCACAATCTTGCCCAAACGTATGGTAAACATGAACAAAATCTAAGCGTGCATGTGTTTAATGTGGCGCTGAAAAAAAAGTAAATCCATATTCCGTGGATATCTTTGTCTGCTATACATCTGTCGGCCCGTGATCTTTGCAAAGCCCTCTGAGACTGGAATGCTTTAGGTTTCCTCCCGGTATACCTATATTGATTTTCACTAGACCAGTTCACAGGCAGGTTAATATTCGGATCCCCACACAAAATAATGGGTAAAGGCCAAAGTGTGGGTTCATTAGAAAGCCAATCAAACAGTCCAGGATCATCTGTAACACACCCACAAACAGAACATAAGGAGATTTTTTTTCTGGAGGATTAAAATTCCTCTATAATCCACCTCCCATAAATATCTACCTGTGCTTGTTTAAATTGCTAAAATCAGTTATGATCTAAGATTGCCACTCAACAAGTATGTGTCCCTTGTGTTGTCCGACCAATTAACTTAAACCCCAGTGTATATAACAACTGTAATTGTGACCCTTTAATATGCATCTCTTGGAGACAAATAATATCAGCATTTAGCATTTGCCAGGATTTCGGTACTCTTGCACGGCCGCCCACACAAGAGCGAAAGACCTTGCAAGGCGAACAATTGCTTAGGCAGTCGCAGTAGTCACAAAGCGAAAAAACAAGCTTTGGTTGCCACTCATAGGTCTTCCGCATCTGCTCAACAGGAACCAATCTCCGGCACCAGCACCTTGGGGTACACTGACAAAATATTGACTCCACAAAATATCCCCATACAAAAATATTATGACCAAAATATCGATGTCAAAAATATCTATATCCTATACTTATAATGGTAAGTACAAAAATATTGTGAAAAAAATATCAATGTCATAAATATTGTTGTATATAAAATGAATTAATAAATATTGAATATATGAAAGAATAAATTAATTGATATATATAAATATTTACTTTAAAACAATTATTAAACTAATAGTTTGAATGTATTTTAAAATTATATGAAAATGTATATATATACACATACCAATAGCATAACATCTATTTTCAAAAAACATTATATTATAAATTAAAACATTAAACTATTTAAAAATCTTTAAACTCAAATTTTCCACTCCAGTGAGTGCAACAGTAGGGAAAGTGTTGGATAGCGGAGGGGTAAAAATTACTATTCCCACTCCAGTGAGTGCAACAGTAGGGAAAGTGATGGATAGCGGAGGGGTAAAAATTACTATTCCCACTCCAGTGAGTGCAACAGTAGAGAAAGTGTTGGATAGCGTAGGAGTAAAAATTACTATTTTCACTCCAATTAGTGCCACAGTAGGGAAAGTGTTGGATAGCTGAGGGGTAAAAATTACTATTCCCACTCCAGTGAGTGCAACAGTAGGGAAAGTGTTGGATAGCGGAGGGATAACATTTACTATTCCCACTCCAGTCAGTGCATCAATAGGGAAAGTGTTGGATTGCGGAGGGGTAAAATTTACTATTCTCACTCCAGTCAGTTCAAAATTAAAAACAAACAAAATATCATCAACAAAATAAAAATATTTTAAAATAAATAGATTTAAAAAAATATATAAATGATTAAAATGTAAATAAATATATATGTAAAATAAAAAAAACACATTATATATTATCATAAATACTTACAAATATATGAAATACAAAATAAAAAAAATCAAACAAATAAATATTTTTATTTAGAAACTATTTCTTAACAAAAACATTAATTATTAGATAAATGTAGTCTATTTACTTCCGACCCCTATAACACCACTCAACTCACAACCCACATCAAAAATAAAAAATAAATGTATTTGCATAATTAACATAATTTATTATCAATTAAACAAATATTATTAATTAAAAAACAAATTAAAACACATACCATTTAATTAACTTCCCACCCTTTACACCTATAATCCCCACAACCCACACCTAAAATTAAACTGTAAAAAAATGTATTACACAATTAAAAAACTTTTTGAATTAAATAACTAATAGTATTTAGCAACTAATTATAAAGTAAGTAAAATTAGTTTACTGCCCCCTTCACCTCTATAAACCCAAAACCCTTGCACAGAAAAATAATTAACTAATTAATGATCAATTAATTATTATTAATTATCAACTAATCATTAATTAATTAAAAATAAACGACTTCCCACCCTTTACCCCTAAAAACCCCACAACTAAAATTAATTACACAATTCCCATATTTAATTGTCAATTATTATTAAAAACTAATTATTAATTCATTAAAAATGAATTATTTCCCACCCATTACCCCTATAAACCCCACAACCCGCATCTTAAATTTACCCAAAAAATAAAACACAATTAACATTATAAAATCTCAATTAAAAAACATATTAATGAATAAATATATTCATTAGTTTATTATAATTAAATTACTTTCCACCCTATTCCCCTATAAACCCACAACCCACTACGGAACTAAAAAATGCTACATTTTATTAAAATAAAATTAATAACTACAAAACATGTAACACATATATTTAAAAAAAATTCAATACTCATACAAAAAAATACATCACATACATTTAAAATATATACTAAAATACATAACACTAATTAAAAGTCGATATTTTAAACAACTGTAGTTTTTGCGAATGACAATAATGACTTCTATATTTTTAAAATCGATATTTCTTACCTTAAAGTGGATATACTGGACCACAATAGTATTGCTGTTGATATTTCTGTGTCACTATATTTAAAACTTGTATTAATGTAATTCAATATTTCCAATTCAATATTTTGACTCAATACCGCACTTTGGCGCATACTCCTAACGGCCGAAGGTGTGACGCGAGGTAAAGGGAGTGGCAGGCAACCCAGTATCTCACTCGGGCGCCATCTTGCTCGCGAGACGACGATAGTTTGTGATCTGTTTTCAATGCGAAAACTCTACCCCCCTAAAATACTCAGAAATACCTAGTGGCCCAGGCAGCTGCCAGTGCTTCATGCTCTGTGACCGGATAATTCCTTTTGTTGTCCGTCAAAGAACATGAGGCATAAGCTACTGTTTTCTCCCCTTTGCCATGCATTTGTGTTAACACAGCACCAATGCCCACTGCACTGGCATCCACAGTAGGTATGGTCCTTAAGCCTGATTGAAACAGTACCAAGACTCTATGGGGCCGATTAGGATGGAAAGGTTGCTTCCTGCACCCATGCTAATATGGATGGCAGTGTCTAGCAGACACCGCCACCATATCTAGCCCCTTTTCCGCCCGCTCAACTGGTCGACCAGCGGAAAACCGGCAGACGGTCTTTCCGTCTGCTGGGGTCCCCCCCCCACCATACTAATATGGTGGGGTGGGCAATGGGTGGCGGGTGGAAGGAAACGTAGTGCAGATCACCACCGCCATGCGGGCGTTGGCGATCCGCCCTACATCTTAATCAGCCCCTTGCTTGGGCAATATTGTCCTTAATCAGCATGAATAATGAACGCTGCATTTCACCCCAAGTGAACTTCCTGCCTTTCCATAACAACTCCTTTAGCGGTTCTGTTTTAAGAGCAAAGTCATGCAGTAACTTGAAGTAATACAACAGTAGGCCCATAAAGGACATCAATTTATCCCTGTTGTTTTTCACTACCACATTTACAATTACACTCATCAAATTCAGTTTCTATTTTATACCTTCCCAGGTGATTTGGTAGCCTAAATTGTCAACCTATTGCATTCCAACCTCACATTTGTCTCCCCGCAAGGTTAACCCTGCCTCTCCCAATCATGATAACACTTCTCTAAAAGTTTTATTGTGCTCTTCTTCATACTCCCTAAAGACCAGAATGTCATCTTGAACAAATACAACTTTGGTGAGTTATGAGTCGCTGGAAACACTAGCTGCTGAGCATATCCCGAAAGGAAGTCTGTTAAATTTAAATGTTCCTTCAGATGTTATAAAAGATGTGAACTGTTTAGAGTGTAGATGAAGCTTCAGCTGATGATATGCTCTTCCTAAATCATGTTTAGCAGGATATTCCCCCGGACAAATTCAACATCATTTTGTTTATGTTCTGCAGTGCAAAATTATCCATTATCACGTTCTCATTTAAACTGCGCAAATTCCATGCAAAAACGAAGTGACCCATCTGACTTCTTGGTGATGACCACTGGTGCCTGTCATTCTGTTGCCTCTGCCACCTCTATGACTTTATCATCCAACAATTGTTGTACTGTTCCTCTCACCTGTGCTCTTGCGGCCTTAGGGATCTTTCCAGAAACATGTTTAACAAGGACAGCATTTTTTCTCAATTTGATTTCATGCATGTAACCTTATCTTTCGCCCAACCTTTTCTCAAACACCCATATATTTTTACTTAAAATACTCTTCAAGTTACTATCGTCAATAATCATGACTTGATTTTCCACTCAAGGGTCCACCTTAATATGCAAGTCATAATGAGGTGCCCATCCTAGAATGGGTGAGCCATCAGGAGCAATGTTTACTTTTCCAGTTGTCTGTCTTCTTGCGAATTTAATGAACACTGTCATATAACCCAACACCCATTATCTGCCCCTTGATATCCTTTCAGTACCATATCTGAAGAAATCAGTTCTCCTCCATGCCACGTTGCATCATAGATTTTTTTTAGGCATTATAGTTTATAAAGAGCCCATATCCACCATCAATTACAGCATTTTCCCATTAACCTCAAAGCCTGGCTTTGGACCGTTTCTCTTCTTTTTCAACTGATCCTCCCCATTGATCATTAACACTCGGAGTTCAGACTCTTCTTCATCCATAGCTATTTTTTTTACTACTTGCTTTGCACGTGCATACAAAATGTCCTTTCTTGCCACACTTGTGACACTCTTTACCTTGTGCAAAGCAATTTTTTGAATCTGCTGGATGGAATGTATTGCCACACCTGTGACAAACCCGAGAGGATTTCTTCCCTGATGTACTTGCAAAGGTGGTACTCTTTGCAGTTGTATTCTTACTCACAGTTCCACCCACATTTTGGGATTTATTTTTCACCACATTGACCAACTCATTGTCACACTGCCTCACAGCTACCTCAGACCCTTTTTCTTGTGTAAGATTCTTCATCTCACTCATGCACTTTTCAGATTCTTCCACAACTTCAGCAATAGCTATGGCTTCCATCAGGGTAGGATTACTTGCAGCCCACGGTCTTTCTTGTGCCTTCTTGCTATTACTTTGAACAATCAATTGGTCCCTTATCATTTTGTCAGTCAATTGCCCAAACTCTCATTAGCAGACAATTCTTGCAGTCTAGTTACAGATTCATCTATAGTTTCAGTTGTACGTTGTAGCTGAGTATAGAACTTAGGCCGACGCAAAATAACATTTTCTTTCTTGGCCAATCTAGTCCATAACTTCAGAATTGCATCCTTATACACGTCATCTACTTCTTCCCCTGTCGCCAGAAGATACTTAAATGTGTATTGACCTTCTTTGCCTAAAGCCCCAAACAATAGTGCTTGCTTTCTTACAGCTGGAAATCTGGTGCCATCAAGAGCCACCAAATAATTATTGAAGCAACCAATTCAATCTTCCCACTCTATAGGTAGATCCCCAGCTGTCATTAAGAATGGTGGTGTGGTGGTTATTGCATTAGAGGCATTAATTTTCAGGCAACTGTTACTGTGGTTTCTGGCCTTTGTACTTGTACTGGATATTTTCCTTGTGTTTAAACAGTTAAAATGCTGCCAGGAGGATGTATTTCACCCTTATGCCAGTAAGTGTCTGCAACGCCACAATGCTTAAGCTAGTTACTGGCTTGTCATTTATAAACCAGCAACCAATAAGAGGCAGCGCTCTATGGTTGAAGCCCAAACCACCCTTGAGCCTCGATGCCTAGTCTATCTGAAGTGAGACGAGGTGAGGATGAAATCAGAACTTGTGATGCAAGGGGTTCACTGCTCACTTTGCCAGCGTCGGCGAAAACACCACTGTACTCTCGTCACACCCCCTCTCCCCCCTCTGGGAGCACGCAGCAAAGATTATCCTTTCACTGCTGAGTTGTTTGCCACGTGCACTGCCAGTCGAGCGAGCCTCGCGTCCTGGGAAATAAGACCTCGCAGCCCTGCAGTGTTCCATGCCGGATACAGTTGGCTGCGCATCCAAAGCATTCAGGCCTCACGCTCTTGTTGCTTGCCATGCACATGTACACTTGATAAGGCACTTAAAGATATACTGAACTGAATGATACACACTGCCGATAGCTAAGGTGGTTTGAGTTCTAAAACCTCACAGCGTGAACCTTGCGCGCCACTGACAGTGGTGTTTGAACATATCGGGCCTCATAACGTATTCATTTTACTTCACTCTGGCCCCTCACAATTATAAATCTCACACGGTGCCTGCAGGTGACTGCTTCACTACTCCTTTCCCATGACTAGATCACCGCCGCGTCTCCGCTAGGCACAATTGCTCCATAGCCTCACGCAGCAGCCGTTACCTTGAAGATGTGTTATAACTTTGCCACTTGGTACTTTCCACCCACCCCTCTTCATGCTTCCCCATTGGTATTGCCCTAGAATCTTGACATGAAGGCAGCCTTGGAATGTTGACAAGCTGCACTTCACCGAGAGTAACAGGCTCCAGCAAGCTGAGGGCGCAGTTCATTTATCTGAATAAAAAAGTTTTCTCTTACCTGCTTTGAGAATCTTACATCAGTAGGCTCTCCCCTCTCGAGTGACCCCGATACTGGGTCCTCCTTGACCACTGCTCGGAACCTGTACCACTGGTGGGTGGTTTATCAGAGTTGATTCACTCCTCTGCTCGCCAGCGTGACTGTTACACACGCCTCACTCCTGCTTCAGCATAGGTTCCTACGGGTGAATCTCCCATCTCGGAGCACATTCCTGTGCCTAGCACAACAAATTGTCGCCAAAATTGTTGTAATGTAATAAAGAGCACTTGTACCACCTTAATGCTCCAGGAGGTTTATTTAATCCGAGATAAGAAACAACCAGCTGTGTAACAGCCTGGCACAGCTTACATCTACTATCCACTTATTCAAACTCTGGAATCTTCACATGCCATTTATGGAATGCTCTCAGGTCACAGCAGTCTCAGCCTAGCTAAGACCGGCTCAGCACAACTTGACACTTACCTCCCAGTAGAAGTCCGGAGACGGATTCTGCAGAAGGTTACCAGGCTGCCATGCCATCAAACTTCAACCTTGTCACTCTCCCTGTAACTGTGTATGCAATTGCATTGAGATATGGACAGATATGGACCAGACACTCTCCGCAACTGCTCCATATTTGCAAAAAGCCTCCTTCTGGGCCTGTGTGCTCAGTCACATCTATGGCCAACTCAGTGTTATCATGCTAGGGACAAAGGGGGTCCATCGTAAAACTGACCTTTGAAAATCATAGAGGTATTTCTATCTGGTGCCTACCCACTGTTGATATGTAGCTAGTTATGTTTTTTTAATTGCATACGAGAAGAATTTCAGCAGCATTTGTTGTGAGAATTTTCCTTTTAGAATGGACGTGTTGGGTTCAAGGAAAATTTGAAGTATTTTCTATTTTGCACTTAGTTTATGATTTTTTTTTATCCACATCACTGATGTCACTTCTGGAATAGCATTTGTGGTAAAAGCTTATGTGGTGTTACTTCTCTGACAAAACAGGTAGTCATGGTCCAGTGATTTCACTTCCTCTGATCTCATCTGGATTAGAGTTTGTGGGATGTCACTTCCTGTTATGTCACTGGGAGAAAGGCATGTGTGATGGCTCTTCTACTACTTAGAATTTGGTGAATTCCTGCCATTATTCATAAATCACAAAATGTGTTTACTACCCTAAGCCCCCCCCCGCACACTTTCTATGCTTTTATTATGTTCATTAAAAATCCTCACCATGATAATGCACATTCTGAAATATTACAGCACCACTACCTTATTTTATAGCAACATGTTTTTTCTTCACAGGAAATTTGTGAAAATCCCGAATTCGTTCTGGGTGGAGCCAACCGAACCGATATTTGCCAAGGAGATCTGGGTACGTAGCCACTTTAGCTACCTTCATTAATTTGAATGTCCTCTGTGGCAGTTTTAGAGTATAAGCATCTTTGCAAAGAGCTGTGCAATTATTTTTTTTTAACAACAGATTCTATTGTGTCAATATAGCCATCTCCATGCAGAGCCCTGTAACCCAGAGACATCTGCCATATTCTTCATACATGTACATACAGGCAATAGACAATTGTGTATTTTAAGTCCCCCCCCAAATCCCACCCGAACGCCCCCCCTACCCCCAACCCCCCAAAGATCGCACTTCCTACAGCCAGTCTTACTCTCCCCCTTCGGTCCATCCCGCACTCCCCTCGCATCACACGCGCCCCTGCGCAACCCCCCCATGACCACCAATGTCCATGCACAGCTGCCCCTATGGATCTATCTCCCTCTCTACGGGGGGTGCCAGTTCGATTCCTCTGTAATCTGCCCATTTTTTCCATATCTTATAGTGCTTGCTTGGGCACCCCCTGGCCTCGAACACGGGCTGCTCCAGCCCCATACAGAAGTCCAGGCCATTTTTCCATCTCATCATGGAAGGGGCTCGTGCTGCCTTCCACTCCCTAGCAATATCTCGCTTGGCCAGGGTGAGTCCCAGCAACAGAAGATGACGTTTGTATATGTTGCCCCCTATATCGTCCATGACATGAAGTAGAGCCAGCCGCGGCGAGCTGGGGAGCCCCCACCCCAGCACCTCCGAGAGACACGCCAACACTCCCTTCCAGAATCGATCAAGGGATGCGCACTGCCATATAGTGTGAAAGAATGTGCCCTCTTCCCTGCCACACCTCAGGCACTCCGGGGAAGCAATCAGTCCCGCCCGCCACAGCCGCGCCCTCGTAAAGTACACCCGGTGCAGGTATTTAAATTGAACCAACCGGAGCCTCATGGCTATAGCAGCACCCCGCGGGGCACCCAGCGCCTCCCTCCAATCCTCCTCCTCCAGGGCGCCCACATCCGCCTCCCAGTCCCCCCGAAGTTTGCTCAGTGTGGAGGAGCTATGTGTCACAAGGGATTGATAAATCCCCCATGAAGACTTTCGCCTCCAATGGGCTGAAGTCGGGAAGCGATTCCAGTCCCACCAGTTCGGTCGACAGGGCGTGCCTGAGCTAGAGGTATCTAAAAAATTGCTCACGAGGCATATGGAACTCCCTCTGTAGCTCATGGAAAGATTTAAGTGTCGTCCCTCTCATTACATCCCCCAGCGTGGAAATGCCAACATCATCCCATCCCTTAATGCCCTGTAGTGCCGCCAATTGGGGTAAGCGCCCATTGTGCCACAGGGGAGTCTCCCGCGTCAAGGTCCGCCACCATCCCACACGGCGCAAGGCCTGCCTCCAGATGTGAAAAACTACCTGCGTGACCGGGGGCAGCGTGCCCCTCAATGACGCCGATTAGAGGAGCGTGTGCAGCGTGTGTCGTCCCATAAGCTGCCGTTCTAGCGCATACGCCGGGACTCCCCGGTCCCCATACCACCACTCGTTAAGGACTAGAAGATGTGATGCTTGATAGTATGATAGAATACCCGAGGTCGCCAGCCCTCCACAGTAGGTGGACAGGAAGCACGTCCGCATAGCCACGCGCACCTTACCCCCCTCCCACAGGAATTGCCCTAGCGCCGAGTTCACCTGTCTGAACCAACCGGATTGAATCCTGTACGGGTGGTTCTGCAACTGATATAGGAGCCGAGGGAGCGCCACCATTTTAAATATTGCAGACCGCCCATACAAGGTCAAAGGCATACGAGACCAGATTTTGATATTTGCGCGGACGCGGAGCTGTGCAATTATTAACCGCCTCGCACATGTGTATTCTTCTTGAATTGGTGGCGCAGGACGAAATTGTTCCAAGAAAAATACATCGGTGTAGATAGTGATGACAAAGGTAATTAACAGGCTAGAAGCCTTTGTTCAATGAATTTTGGGCTAATTAAAAACAAACTAGCACTGATTATGGCAATCTGTATTCGTTAATTTATTTGCCAAGTAATCTTGCCATCCTCCTTCCTATTGTTTACGTTTTTGTCTGTCAAGCATTAAAATGATAAGTAGCATGCTGCTCTGTGAGGTTAACCCTCTTATTTTTTTACTTCGAGTGTCTGCTGGTTGCCCTGGTAGTCACCGTTTCAGACACAAGATCATATTTGACCAACCACCCGCAAATGATTGGGGCCTCTTAATTTGCACTAAAGGGAGGAAACACAGACATTTGTGATGGTCAATTCCACGTCGCAATTCACAGAATCAGGATTATTGTTATGCTATTTTCGCAAAGTGCATTTACAAACATGTTAAATCCATAAATATTTAGGAAATTCTCCGTTTGTAAATGCACAGTTATTAAGATAGTCATGCCGTGACTGAAAGTGATGGGAGTGTTCACAGTTAATAGAATAAACAAGTGCAAATGGCAGAGTTAATCTGCGGTCGTCTACTTGCATACCTGTTCCCGTGATGTGAACGGGTGCTCCTGTGTTACATGCGTGAATACACGGGTCGGGTCTGGTGGCGCAGTGGACAAATGCATCCACTGTAGGGGCCTGTGTTCTACCTCATGGTCAGAGGTTCTAATCATGGCGGGTCCACTCAGCCTTTCATCCATCTGAGCTCGATAAATTGAGTTGGGTAACAATATACATCTGTTATTCAGCGCCTTGAGACTTTCGGGTGATACGTGCGATCTACAAAAGTACATGTTATGTTAATACACTTCGAACACACCTGCTTGCCCCATGCACGGCGGGCCTTCCCCGGGAAGACAAGTCTGTAGCGTTCAATGTTATTTTACATGCCCTTGTTTTGGCCTTCAGGTCTAGGCATAAAATGCCTGATGTGGTTAATTTGCTCGCATTGTTGTGTCGCCGCCCTGGTGTGGAAGCTCATTTGATGCTGACAGGCATTCTGTAGCGCCTCGAGCAAGAGATACCAGCTTTGCTTGCACTTCCTTTCTGTCTCCTTTGTCACGCCCTTCTCTCGCACTCAATTAAAACTTTGGTATTCAACACTAACAGAGGCCTGGGAAAACATCTGTGCTAAGACTCCGCCGCCCCCCTCCCCCCAGTGATCGAAGTGGGGGGGGGGGGAAAGTAGGGGAACTGCGGTGGAGAATCAGAGGGCAGGAATAACCCTAGGATTGGACCAGTGGGCTGAGTGAGAGATGTGGCCAGAATGCACAAAACATCCCAATTTTTAGTATTTGTTTGGCATTTCACTGACCAGTTACAGCTTATAATGTTATTTAATTCAACCAATGGATACACATGATTATTTAAGGTTTAATATGAGTTATTGACTTTAAAATACATTCACAAAGTGGGACATGTTTCCAATCACAGAATGTCCCAAATACGCACGCTTAAAAGTGGAAGCACAAGCCATTTGTCTCCGAGCCATGCAGTTACTGTTATACTCACTTCTCCTCCCTTTTCCACCAGAGCAGTTCCAACATGAATAGCAAAATATCCTAGTTTGCAAATGTTTTCTTTATTATTATGGCTTGGCCATTGTTGACACATAACACAACATCGGATACATATTCTGAGAATTTTAACTAATACATTGTTTGTAGCTCAAAAAAATGTGACTTATGTTGCTGCGAAGTGCACAGCCCTTCACAAAGGTTGACTGATCACCTTTCTCACTGCTGTATTTGTAGGTTGTAAGGCCAAATCTTTCCAGAGACTGTTAGCATGTGTAAAATGTCAAATTAATAAAGTATCAGAAAATATACTGCATTACGCTGCAGCCTTTTTTGCTGCATAATTTAGTCAACACTGCAGCAAAATTTTGTCCGCCTTTGCTGCATAATTCCAGTGACCCCAAAACAGACAGGACATCTTAAAAGTGCTTGTACATGAATCAGAGAAACTGTGAAGTTTGCGAACATAGGGGCCTATTAGGCGGTGCTGGACCGGCCGCCAGTGGTGCGGCGGTCCCTTACCGGCAATTAGGATGCCACCGCCACGGTGGCATCCCCCATCCACATCATTGTGACGGGCGGTGCACACAGCACCGCCCGCCACAATGCTGTGGCTGCACACTGTGCATTTGCATGCATAACGTGGCAGGCACCGCGCGGTGCCTGCCACGTTGTGCATGCAAATTCAGGGCGGTACCATAGGTACCCCCCATGTGCACCCACCCCACATCCTGGTGGCCCGCAACGGGCCCCCAACTGTGAAATCCGCATGCCTTTGCCACGGAAAGGCTGATCCCCGCATGCATAGTAATATGGATGGCGGTGTCTAACAGACACCGCCACCATATTCAAACCTTTTCCGCCCGGTCGACTCATCGACCAGGCGGAAAAGCGGCGGACGGTCTTCCCGTCCGCCGTGGTACCCCTGCCAACATAATCAGGCGTAGGGTAAGTTGCATGCGGGCGGTGGATAATGGCGGGCGGATCGCCACCGCCACACACACCAAACTAAGGGGTCTATTATAATGGCGGGCGGATCGCCACCACCAGTATAGCGGTGGCGATCCGCCCGCCCGCCATTATAATAGACCCCTTAGTTTGGTGTGCGTGCAAATCCTGCATTGCCGATCCCTGGTGAGTTGCAGCTACTACTGCTGAAACAAGGCCAATGAAGGTACCAATGGGTGAGGCGGACTGGCCTCATGGGCAGGGCTGGATTTAGCGCTGGTGGCGCCCTGTGCAACAATGTTTGTTGGTGCCCCCAATGACCACCTCTGCCATGAATTCCCTCACTAACACCCTTTTAACAGTGCTCCTCAAGTCCCAATAACTACACTCTCGCTCAGATGCATTTAATTTCATTACAGCGCCGCTCATACCAGTGTAGGGCGTCAGATCACTTTACATCACACCCATTACACATAGACAATCAATTATACGTGTATACATCACTGTATAGGATATGTTACATAAGACAAAGGACTACAAGGTGTAGGAGACACATGACAGCTATACTAGTAGGCAATACAGTTTAATACGGATTGGTCTGGAGAAACACAAATTGAGAATTTAAAACGTAATACCATGGTTGGGGGTTCTCTTCAATTATCAGAATTGATTTCCATCTGAGTGAGCACCTTTTGCAACATTAGGATAATCAAAGACTGGGGGAAAAACATAACGCTCTAATTTATACCTTGCAGTTTGCATGCAGCTCTTAGATGAAAGTTAATAGCTCACTGTTCTATACAAGGATTTTAACTTATACATTTCAAGTAACAATAGGATCTCTCTGACAAAAGCAGTGATCCACTGACCTATTTACATTATGTGCTGCTTCATAGGCCTGCCCGCAGGACTGGAGGTGAACTTCAGTATGGATTGTGGTGGACAGGCATCAAGGTTAACCTACACTTGCCACCGCTAGGGTCTACCTTCTAGTGTATGTATGTATTAAATTCTTATTAAGCGCAACTGTCACCCGAAGGGTATCCTGGCGCTGGACCATAGGTGAGTCATCAGATCTAATACACTACATTACTTTGGAAAGAGATAGGTCTTCAACTTTTTTTTAAAGGAGAGGAATTCTTGCTTACTCCTTAGCAACAGAGGGAGAGTATTCCACAGCTTAGCTGCTGTAAAACCAAAAGCACGACCACCCATCCTCACTCTAACAAATTTAGGGACTATGATCAAAAAAGCCGAGGAGGATCTTAAGGGTCTAGCAGCCTGGTACCACGAGAAAAGATGTTGAAGTGGCAGCGGTCCCAACCCATGCAGCGCTCTGAACACAATACAGGCAGCTTTAAAGAGAATACGCTGCTGAACAGGCAGCCAATGGAGGTCAGACAGAGCTTCTGAAGATGATGCAGAGCGAGGTCGGGCTAAAGCCAGTTTGGCCGCCATGTTTTGAACCCTCTGCAGCCTACCTACTAAAGACTTAGGTGCCCCCAGAAGTAGTGCGTTGCAGTAGTCTAACCTACTGAGTATAGTACTGCGCACCACCTCTATTCGAGCCTGTGGGGGGAGCAACGGCAAGATTTTACGTAGGGCTCGAAGCAGGCCCATGCACGTAGCTGTAGTCTTATTCACCGAGGCATCTAGTTGCAGCCCAGGCTCAAACACAATCCCCAGGTTACGGGCCGACTCCGCCGCTGTCACCGTACCTAAGATAGAGGCTGGCCAGAAACCTTCTGGTAACGTGCGGGTGGGCTGATCCAATGAGCAATGAAGCACTTCAGTCTTTGCCCCATTGAATTGGAGTGAGTTGAGTCGAAGCCATTCTGCTGTTTCCGACATACACTGATGGAAAGTGTCCCACGAAACCGCCTCCTTACCCTCAAAAGAAAAAATCAGTTGTGTATCATCGGCATAATTGATAACCGAGATGCCGAAGGATTTTATCAAACTGATTAGGGGCCGGAGGTATAGGTTAAAGAGGATCGGGCTGATCGCAGACCCCTGTGGCACACCCTGCTTCACCTGACGTGTGTCTGACCGAAAAGGTGGTAATGCAACTGCTTGTTGCCTATTTTCCAGGTAAGATTCAAGCCAGCCCAGCGCCAGACCACCCACGCCCGCCCCCTTGAGGCGATCCAGCAGGACAGCGTGATCCACCGTGTCGAACGCGGCCGACATGTCAAGCAGCACCAAAAATGCTGCCTTACCCATATCGACACGCGTTCGCAGATCGTCAAGCACGGTGATCAGGGCGGTCTCGGTCCCATGCGCCGGCCTGAAACCAAACTGGACAGCGTCCAAACAAGCGTTGGATTCCAGAACGTTTGATAAAGTTCTTGTAACCAACTTCTCTAGAATTTTTATAGGGAATGGAAGCAGCGAGATGGGTCTATAGCTGGCAGGACAAAGCGGGTCCAGGGAGGCCTTTTTTAGCAACGGTGTCACGATTGCAAGCTTCCAGCTATCAGGAACCGTGGCTGAAGTCAAAGACTGACAGCAGATGGTATACAACGGAGGTAGCAATTCTATCTGAAAGGCCTTCCATATCCTATGTGGCAGGGGGTCCAGTGGGGAACCCGACGACACACCATTAGCCACTATGCAGAATTCCTCCAAGGAAGGGATAGGAAAGCAAGATAATTGCTGTTGTTCCCCCTTAACCTCCTCGACACCCGAAGGGTGAGGAGGTTTCCGTGGGGAAGACTCCATCAGGGCCACGTGGCTCGGAGTCGAGAGGCCACTCAAGATGAGTCTGATTTTTTCCTCAAATGCAGAGGCCAAGGAATCACACAGCTCCTAAGATGGTGTGGTAGCTAGGGCTGCAGAAGCCGGATTTGCCAAGTTGTTGATCAGCTTAAAAAGGGTCTGCGACTTATTAGTGGCTTTAGTCAAAGAGTCTTCCAGAAACTTCGCCTTAGCCAACTTTAGATGGTCTTTATATTCCCGCAGGGCCTGTCTGTATTGTGCACGATCTGAATCCGCGTACCCTCTCCTCCAAGCACGCTCCGCCTGTTTACAGCGGAGTTTCTGTTGGCTGAGATCACCAGTGAACCAAGCATTGGTTCTCCGAGGCTTGTTCTTCACCCTTTTTAAAGGGATCAGTACATCCAGTGATGTTACAATCTGTTTACAAAGGGTAGTGTAGCTTTTATCCACCGTTTCCTGCACCTCAAAGGTTGTAGGCAACAGAGAAGGTAAACTTGACCCCCTTAGTAGACGGGACCACTGTCTGCTAAATTTATACCCAGCCGAGCTGTCACTGCGCTGCACTCCAGCCACAAAAATAGACATGAGAACCAGAGCATGATCAGTCCAGCATTGATCCAGGACTTCATTAATAGCAACCAACTTTTTATCAGCAAAGACCAGGTCCAAAATGTTCCCCTTCACATGTGTGGAACATTGCACAAGCTGTTCCAGCTGTATGTTGTTACATGCTTGGCATATTTCTCTGTAGGCTAGATCTTGTGGGCCTGATGGTCGTAAATTAAAATCACCCAGCACTATAAAGTTGGAATGTGAGTTGGATAAATTGTACACAAGGTCAATAAATTGCTGAAAAGAAGGGGCTATACCGGAGGGAGGTCTGTAACACAAAAGACCAGCAAAAACTGTGCCACCCTGAGCCATTAAGGAAAATCCCAGAAGTTCAAAGCCCACCACCTGTTTAACTGTAAACTGTGAGAGGGCAAGTGTGTCTTTACAGATAAACCCCACTCCGCCACCTCTACCCGTAGTTCGAGGGATATGTCTGATGAAATATCCTGGGGGACATGCCCAGGCCAACTCTGCTCCACTATCTGATGTAGTCCAGGTCTCTGTCAGGAATAGAATATCCAATTTAGCTGACTCAATCAACAAAAAGATTTCGTCATAGTGCTTTACAAGGGAGCGGACATTAAGAAGGCCACAGGAGATGGGGGGCGAAGATGGGGTCCACACGGCAGAATCTTTATGTGAGGCCGAGTGGTGGTTCTGCTAAGACACCAGGGCTTCTAAGGTCTAGCGGGGCCATCTATGGTCTAGCACTGGAATGTGCTCCCTTAGAAGTGTGGTCTGGGGGACTGGCCATGAAGGCTGAATCTAGTTCCCCAGTTCCAAATTCAGCAGCTCTGACCATAGTGCCACATCCTCTCCTCCACCGAACACCATACTGCCCCACTGAGAGAAACTCACACTGCCTTCAACTACAACCCAATTGTACCCCGCTATAAACACCTGGATGCAACTCAATTCAAATTACGCACTAGACAAGAGCAATATGCTGCCTAAAAAAAAAAAAGTACCAACATCCTGGATAAAGCAAAGTAAAGCATGTGAAATGTAAGCAGGTACAACATGTTTACCAATCCACCCATCAATCAGGCATTGCAGTACCTCCAGGATTGGTGCACTTCCCCACCCAGGGAAAACAATGCTGTTCAAAGAAAAACAAGAAAACAAAAGTAGCGCTTCACTGGCAAACTCTGTAAAGTGGCGCTAATGTGTTTGGGTGTGAATAAAATCAATCTGGCCACTTTGTGAACACTCTGTCTTGCTTTATTTCGTTTTTTATTTATTTTTCATAGTTTGAACCTTTTATTCCTGAGGCTGCACTGTGAAAAACAAAAATGTCAGAAAAAGACGACAAAAGTGTTTTTTCTGTTTCTGGAACAAATACACAAAAGTAGGAAAGAGAGGGTGGAAAACGTTTCTTGAAGGCACAGTTTTCAGTAAGTGAGGAGGAGCGAGACAAAAAGAGAGGGAATAAGAGAAAGAAAGAGAGGGGCCAGCTGCCAGAGGCAGAGCAGAAATGCACACTGCCCTTGTCTTCTCTGGGCAAGATGGAATAGAGTCCTTTTCCTCCACTGCCCGGTATGCCCGTTCCCGAATGGCCACGAACGGCGAGCCTTCTTTGCAGGCCTTGGCAACTTTGCCGTCCTGGGATGTGATGAATGTTTAAAATAAACAAAGTAGGGGAACGAAATCTACTGAAAAAAGAATTGGGGGCACGCCGTGACCCGCCGATCCCACCCACTTTGACCACTGCCCTCCCCCCGCCTTCCAGTAGGCGTTATCCCCTCAACTCATATGTGCTGGCACAAAATTCCAACCTATAGGATTTGACAACACTAGGGAGTAAAAAATATCTTGTTACCCGCCTGCCCATTTTTTGCATGACTGCGTAATGCAAACAAGTTAGAAGATACTTTAAGGGTCACGTTTAAAAAATGTGCCCCCAAAAATATTTTTAAACTACTTATTCTAAATGTTTTGTAAGTAGAAGCTTCACATATTTGCACCTGAGCACTTGGACCACAAATTCGGGAAGCCAGGTATTCTATTCCAATCTTGTGCTTGGTATCCACAGCACTACCCAAGCTGTAGACTGTTGAGCGTCGGTGGGGCTGAGTGGGCATCCTGTACAATGATTGGTGTGGGTGGGGCTGAGATAGCATGCTGTAGACTAGTGAGTGTAGATGGGGCTGAGTGGACTTGCTTTAAAATGTTGAACTTGGGTGGAACTGAGTGGTCCAGCTGTAGAATTTGGTTGGGGCTGAGTGGTCCAGCAGTAAAATGTTGAGTGTGGATGGGGCTGAGTCGTCCAGCTGTTGAATGTTGAGTATGGGTGTAGCTGAGGGACTTGCTGTAAAATGTTGTGTGTAGGTGGAGCTGAGTGGCCCAGCTGTAGAATGTTGAGTGTAGGTGAGCTAAGTGGACATGCTGTAGAATGTTGAGTGTGAGTGTGATGAGAGTGTGATGAGGAATGGAATATTGGCTTCTGCGTGCTGGGGTGAAGCCTGGTGGTTTAGGCTCAGTTGGATGGAGCTGTAACAGGACCTCTCAGGTTGAAACTGTAACCCAAGGTCCTACCATGAAATGAAGAACTTTCTTCCTACCTGAGTGGCTCCAGACTCTTGTGTGAAGACTCTACGCTTCAACTCAACTACTGGTTTTTAGGGGTCATGAACCAGCATCCGGATCAGAAAGAAAATAGGGCTGTAAGAGCTCGGTATACTTTCTGTACTTTACACCCCTTGGCCTTCAGTTAGTAGCAGATGGAAAGTTGTTGGGGGGGTAAAATTTGGGTCATTGGGTCGACCTGGTAATGTCATCGGGTGTCAGAGTGCTTGGTATTACTTCAGCTACCATTGGACTTTTGCTGAATCAACATCCATGGCCAATTCTGTACAAAAAAAGTATAAATTAATAATTATATTTCTCACTTTCTGACTGTGAGCTTAACAATTCTATATTTTTTTGAACACTACAATTGCACAACATACGTAGAAAACTATGTACCCCCACTAGGGGCAGAAAGGCACAAAGAGGGAGCGTAGTCGATTTCCCATGTTTTAAAGGGAGATTAAGATACTACAAATAATTATTTTACCTTTCCTAAGCCTACAGCAGCCATCTAAGCAAGCTGGAAAGGTAATTCATAACAGCATATTCATACTGATTCCACAGACCATGAATGCGTTTCATGCCGTGTTGGCACTCGTTATTCCAGAAGGTGTTGCAAATTGCTGAGCACGGCCGGACTGGCCATTTCTAGGTTTCACCTGCACAGCACCTGTGCCGTGCTTGTGAAATCTATTGTATTGTTAATATAAATGTTAAAGGGGCTTACATCCCACACTTTCTTGTCATTGGTTCGTGTGCTTGCCACTTACTTTTCCTCCTGTTTCTGTTGGCTGTAGCATACTATCTCCTGTGTGTTCCTCATGGGTTTCTCTTATCAGTCTCCCGAGGCCCAAGTACTGTTTTCATCCGCTTTGGAGACCTTGTTATCCCAAACTCTTTTGCTTGTTTTTTGGGCGGTTTTACATAATGTGATATCCACCTGAAGGTATTGAAGCACTTTACATGCTTAACATGAGCACCAGTGATGTTACACATAGGCACATTAATCAGGGACCCACTCAAGTGCCCCAGAGCCCGGCACTTGTTTAGATTGCTACGCACAACACACACTTAGCAGTCTCCCCGGGGCTGAAGTAGGGCCCCACTTGGGTGCATCAGAGGCCGGCGCTTGTTGAGATTGTCGCGCACACTCACTAGTCCCATCTGGGCTGAAGCTCCATTAAAGTGCACATGTTTGCAGACCTCTATACTCCTCATTGTTCCTCCCCCCTTGTTGCTTGCTCTCGGTCCTTCCACCCGGACCTCATTCAGAAACATGCACTTTCAGAAAAAAACACAACCACTGAACGGCGCTTGGGAGCGAGTGCTGGATCTGTCGCCAGCCCTGCTTCTGGTCTCGTTCCAGCCGCCGCCTGAAAGATGGGGATCCTGGGCCCACTATTGCATTGGTGGCTTTACTGCTGGTCAGAGCTGGTGAGTCAGAGCACGAATGGAGCAACTTGGAAGGAGCCGGTGGTGGTGGTTGTTCTTGGTGGAGCCCCGCACAAAGCGAGTGGCGCTACTGGCTAGGGGAGTAGTACAGAGAGTGAACAAACTCCGAACCATTTCACCGATGTGCTGTCCCACAGCTGAAGCCCCCTTGAACTTTTTTTCTTTTTTACTGCACCCCTCCCTCGCCTGATCATGAAGGCGGGTCTAAAGTTGAAATGTCTCTGTTCTCTTGCCTGCATCAGGCACGCTTTACTCTGAGAGAGAGCGCTTCCACTCCTGCTCAAGCTTCCTGCGAGCAAGAACCTCAGTACCCAGGGCTGAACCCCTCCCCTGCCACAGGTCTGCACTGCTTCCAGTTGCCGGTTGTTCTGGTGCCCCTGAAGGTGTCCCAAGGTTTGTCTGTCACCGGTGCTGGCCGTATTTTCCCTTCCTATGTTTGTTCTGTGAGCCGCTATCTGTTCTGCAGTTTCGCCTTTACTTTCTGGTTGCAGCCAGGCTTGGTCAGTGGATGCAGCAGTCCCTGGGCGGGCAGCTCTTGTGTCTCTTGGAGGATGTTAATGGTGCATAGTTCTCATACGTGCACACACGTATGGTGTGATTGTGCTCTTCAGGCTTGGTCAAGGTTTAGAAAACACACTTTAGTGGGGACGCTGGTAAGGTCTTCACAGCCGTGTTGAGACCACTTAGTGATGTCCGATCCACACCCATTTTTAGGTCTCGCCTGACCCAGCGCATGCTCTGGTCTGGCGAGACTTATTGAGAGGGCTCCAAAAAGTGCTACCAGGCCAGCCTAGAGCCACAGTGCATGTGCGCGGGCGCGCGCGCCGCGTTTTACCGCGATTACTTCCACTTTCGGCCGCACGGCCGCTTTGATGTTTGATCGTGATCGCGATCGCGATCACTTTCACTTTCGCGGCCGCTTTGCATAGCCAATAGGTCTCGCTTTTGGGTCCTTATAAGTATTTAGTTACGCAACTGTTGCATGGCTAAACACATAAGGTCCCAAAGGCGTGACCTATTGGCTATGCCAATGCTTGTTTAGTTTGATAGCCAGCGTACAATTTTTTACCTTATCCAAACAAACGCGCAAAGTTACAAACTGTAAGACTGGAGCAAATGCTATTAGCAAGTTGGTGTTCGCAAGGGGTCATAAGGCGCTATCTAAATACCAATACTATAAAAGGACAGCACATTGTGTGCATATTTTAGCACATATTGCATCTGCTTAATTGAGCATCATGGGATGTTGTATGTTCAGTGACCTCATTGCATGTATTTAAGACGGGAAACGGCCACTACAACGTGGCGGTTTCCACGCAGAACTTAACCATGCATGCATTACAACGCATGTGTGATTACAACGAATAGCCATTACCATGCATACCTTTACTACGAGATACGTAGTAAAGGCATGTGTGTTAAAGCCTAAAAATAAAAAAGAGGTGTTGGGGGGATCTCCCCTCCCCCCCCCCAAAACAGCGTGAAAAAAACAGTGGGCTTGGGGGGTTTCCCTTCCTCCCAAAAAAAGCACCTGTTGGAGTTTCTATGTGGAGGCAATCGGCGTCGTTAGAGGAATCGGAAAGACACTTCCGTTTCCTCTTGACGACGTGCTACGTCAACACGGAAGAACATTGAGAAGAGACGACGTGGAGAGGTAAGAGGAATTTTAGATTAAAAAAAAAAAAAAACAGGGGTCCGATTTAAGGGTTAAGGGCGGGGGAGGGGTATTTGTAAGAAGGGTTTAGGGGTGGGGGAATAACTTTTACCAAGAGTATACCCTTACCATGCATAAATTTACAACAAAAATCGTTGTAAAAGTATGCGTGGTAAAGGAATATTCGTGGTAAAGGTTATGCGGGGGAAATGCATTCGCATTGTAACGCATGCGTGGTAAAGGCATGCGTTGCAACGGAATGCGTTGTAACATCATACAACCATTTAAGACACTATCGGCATGCAAAAGCAGCTCCTTGATGACTGGTACTTTTCGTACATGTTACAAAACTGAATGAACGCGTCTGGAGTAAAATTAACATCTGACATTATTCACATCAAATAATCGGATTCCTCTTCTCGGGATTAGTCAACTAAAAAAACTCACTCTTCTGTTCTTCGCTGCTTCTCAGACAGAGGAAGATACCAAACGGAAACTTCCACATCTCTGTCAATGGAATTATCCAGTTTTGATGCAAAATTTTAAAGTGTAGGTATTTATCTGTCCACTTAATTTGTTGCTTTTGTACTATAGGGTTTAAAAGCTCTGCAGCTGCAGGGAGGCAAAGGAAAACTGTTTATTTTAAGCACATCTGTATTCTATAAGCAGTGTCTATCTTTATTTTCTGAGTTTTCACCAATTGTTTCATTGCTTCCTATTTTAATTGCAATCATTGTTTAACCCTCACCACTCAACACCTACAATATATTTAAAATTAATATGCCCTCACTGGTATGTATTTTACTTGCCTAAGGATGTTGAAATGCTATTGTGTCCCAGAATCCTCTCAATGTGGTGCAATGGAATTCACAAATTCGCATCGCCATCCAATCCCCTTTATGTTCCAGACAGTGGATAGATCTGACCTTCACAACATCACCTGAAGGTCACACAGAGACTTTGGGGGGAAAACACGTTTTAATTGATGCGAAGAATCTGATTGCTGCATTTTATCCCCAAAACATGCAATTTGTTATTTTCTCGCACCTGAAATTCCCGGGACCCCGATATCCTTATTTGAGGCCCCGGAAATAGCTGGGATTTTAACAGGCTACTCGCAATGAGGGCCCCTGTATGCAAACTTTTGGATTAAAAAGTCATAAATACTTGAAAATGTGTTACAGAAAGCTGCATCCTGATAGTCAATGGCAGTGCACATTTTTTCTCACCTTTTACCATTGACATCAACTCAAACCTGACTCCTTGAGTGGCGCGCACATATGCATAGAGGCGCCTATCCGAGCCTTTAATTAATCCAAAGTTTAAACAGTTGAATAATATTGAATAAACACCTCGGATCCAAGCAGAATCATCAAAGCGCATCATCTTCAGAATAGTAGAGACATCGGGGTTGTATATTTTGTGCTTTAGGCCGCAGTCTATGAATGGAAAGTGATTAAAAAATAATCATGGGAAATTGAAGACGGTGGCACGCATGCGCGGGGTTTCAAGCCCTGCAAACGGCCATCTGCTTCCTTCCACCTGCTTCCAGAGGCGAGTGAAACTTTTAATCCTTTGCATAACTTGCTATGACTCGCAGCTAAAAATGGATTGCAATGTATAAGTGGCAGTTAAACTATTTTTGGTTACAGCTTTACCACAAGTTACAAATCAGCTAAAGGTTTTTCGCTATAGTTTGGAAAAATTGCATTAACTAATGTCCCTGGTTATACAATTAATTGTATTAAAACCATAACAATATTATTTTTCTTCTTCTTCTTCTTATTAGTAATAGCAGTATTAGTAATAGTATGTAAACCACATTATATGAACCAACGAAGTCAGTGTAGTCTCAAGAATGCACTAACCATCCAAGGAAGCACCGGTCTCCAGAGTCAGATTACCACATTAAACATGTCCCAAATAGAGGGCAGCTTTTCTTGGAAAGGGTGGTGTTGGGAGGGCGGCAAGGGTGGTGTTGGGAGGGCGGCAAGCCACCAGATATTCCTTCTTGTATTGGGGCATGGGAGGTGAGGTCACTCCCGAGGGTGTTCTGGGACAGTTTCGCGATACAGGTATTTTTATACCTAGGCATGGGCGGTAATAGATGGCCAGATGTTGGCGGGAGCGGCTTGAGGGAAGCTATACATAATGTTTAATGTGCAGTTCAGGGAAGGACATTGAGGGAGTTGAGAGGGCATTGTGAATGCTTCTTCCATAACTGTTCTTCTGATTTTGGAGGGAGCCTGGTTATATGGTGATGTGGGGAAAGTCATTATCTGGAGAGAATCCCTCCACCGTCCACACAGAGTTGAGATGATGGCCACCATCATTGAATGCTGAAAAAGCTGATGCCCGTGTATGTGAAAGTAACCATCAAAATTGACTGTACACAGGGGACGGTAGCTGATGCAGGCCCCCCTGCTGAAACTGCTTACTGCTTATGAAAGGCTTGGGGGGAGGGGATTGGCGAATGCTCCTCTAAGCGAGGTGGTCCTAGAGCTTCAGGTCACGTGTCCTGGAAGTGTTATCTTCTCTTCTGGTTGGGGCATGTATACCTCCTTGTTGTGCAGTGGGCAGGCTGGTGTGACTCTGGGATGATACAAATCTCCGAAAAGCTTTCTTGCATTGAAGGTCACTTTCGACACAGGCTCTGATGGTACACAGGGCTGCACTACTATTTAGTGCACTGCATGTGGGTGAGTGTTGCATGCATCTGTCTGTAGATCCGGTGTGATATGGTGATGGCACAAAAGGATGCCACCCTGGTGATCTATGGAATGACATGAAAGCAATCAAGAAGAGCACACCCGTCAGGAGAAGATTTAAAAAAATGATGGAAACAGAAGAGTCTAGTGAGGATGAGTAAAGCTCTGGTGCGAGGAGAAAAAGTCCGTCCGGTCCCTGAAAGAAATGCACAGCAAGTGTGATATACTGGTAGGTTTTGAGGCTAGGATCAAACAACAGGAAAGAAAGATGAAAGAGGATGGAAAAAGGGCAACCCAGGCGGAAACCAGAGTTGTGATGATAGTGTCATCATTGACACAGTTAGATGCATCCATGACACGGAACATGGACGTTAAGCTGTGGATTCTCCCAGTGGTGGTGCATCTAGGTGACAGAGTGGAGCGCCTGAAGAACACAAGACTTGAGTGGAGTGTACAATTTATTGGGTGGCCCACGTTGGATGATACACAGAATCTTATAGACGTTGTTGAAAAAGTTTGGTGGTAAGAGGTGAATCCTGGTTTGTGAGCGATGACCCTCCATGTGGTGATTGCATCGAAGCTGCCCACAAAGGATGGCTGGAACAGTGTGGGTGAACAAAAGGCTGTAGTGATCGTGACAGGCACAAAAGAGCATCATCTCTGAAATTAGCCTGTTGTCCCTTAAGAAACGTTAGATGCAGGAGGTTTTCAAGTAACTCCTGACTTTGAGCATGGTGCCTCTCTCCCACTCGATTGAGGGTATCATGTGAAAGGATAGTCTTTCTGCTTTCCTGAGTGGAAGCAGCAGATCCCTACATTTCAGGAAGAGACATGAAGATGGTGTGGGCAGTAGCAGGTCCTGATGGGGTGGGGAAGCTAAAAAGGACAGTCAAACGCAGTGTTATAGGTCAGTACCATGGATTACCTCCAAGGGGTGACATCCCATTCCTTTTTCATCATTTGTGTCCTGACATAACAGAGTGCCTTGAAGACTTTTTCATGGCTTATTTAGAGCCTGATATAGAGTTTGGCAGAGAGGATACTCCGTCGGTATGGCGACAGTGCACCCTCTCCGCCATACTGAAGTTCCACCTGCCTCACTTAGTCAGGTGGAACCTAAGTATGTCCGCGATGGAGACTACTCCGTCTCTACCACTGACATTACTCCAGTGACTTCCTGACAGAGTAAGGGCCAATGGAGATTAGGCCACTTGTCCTCCATCCCTGTAAGTGGGTGGACAATTGCCCAGTTTTTACTTTCAGACATCGCCATTCAAAACGTGGCGGTAGGTGTAAATAAAAACATTTAAATGATTCCCATGCCATGGGAGAATACTCCCATGACGAACGCTGTTATTGCTTTTTTTATTGACCGAAACCACTGTGATTGTTGTTACTATTATTACAATGTCTATGATGGGAATAAAAAGATTTAAATCTAAAATGAACTTGCAGCCAATAGCAGCTTCTTTTCGGCGAGTTTATTTTCACAGTGCAGATTCTACTCTTATTGACATATCTGGAACCCTAGTGTCTCTTCCGTAAGACGGAGCTGGAGACCAAGGGGTTAAAAGAGATTTGGAGGAAGGGTGATTGGGTCTCCACGAATTACAAGGAATACAATACCCCATGCCGACATTTGACAGTATATTTGAGGTCAGGACTTTATGAAGGAGCTTATCACCCAGACTCGTTCCTGCATAGGATCATAGAATTCCTCTGTATCTTGCAGGATCATTATAGTATATAGTAGTGCATGCCTTTGCCTGTATATCTATTTCTCATTCTATTGTTATTGTTTGTTTACATTTTTTATTGCTACTACGACTAATTATATTAACAATAAAGAATGCTAGTGATAAGTATAATAATTTGGCAATACTTTAGTTCTTAAATACTTCGTTTTTATTTACACGGATCTAAGCATAAGTCACCCAATCGGTGGGCTAAAGGTCCAATTCTCCTCCTTCGCACATTCTCCTGCCGTCCTGAACACACTCCCCAGCAACTTTCCATGATTCTAAGATTGTGATGTTCAATTTTACAGGTATTTAAAGGATGAAAGCAAGTTATTGTGTAAGCATTTTCTTTGTGCGGATTCTCCACTCTTTCCTTCTTTTAAATATGGTGGACACCTACAGGTGATCAGTGTGTTTCAGATGCAAGTTGTCTAGTTATATTCAGGGTCACTGGAATTATGCTGCATGTGTGGCTAAATTATGCAGCTAGAAAAGCCACATTATGGGGCATAATGATGGAAAATTTGTGATAGTATTACTTTATTGTTTTGTCATCTTGACACTTGTTAACACTGTCTGGTCATTGGTTGCACCTCATTGGTACCAGCTTAACACCCAAATATAGCAATAAGCAATTGAAAGGTGACCAGTCAACCTTTGGGAAGGCTTTGCACTGGGCAGCAACACGTGTCGTTAAGTTTTTAGTAACTTTAGATAGAAACAATTTATTTGTTAAACTCTGCAGATTGTGCAGCAGATGGTGGATTATGTGGCGAATGCATCAAATCCATAATTATAAGAATAACACAGCAGCTGCACATCGCATAATTTCATAATTTTATATTCCAATTTGGAAGCAATAAAATGGTTTTGGTGATATTTGCAAACCCATTTTATTGGCATTCGCTATGGAGTAAAGCAAGTTGTAAATCTGTAGGGAAAGTATACCCAACCTTGCATTATAAGGCTGTTGCCAGTTATTGAGGATTTCCATGACTGTCACGAGGCCCGGGGCTACTGAATTTATAAGTCTAAAGAGCCCAAGGTGACGTATAAAGTAGAAGACATCTTATTCTCTATAATCAGGACGTGTTGAATTATGTGATGGTGGAATGGCAAATTGTGCTGCAACGTTGCTTGAATTGTGCAGCAAAGGAGGAGCATAATTAAAGTAATGCGTTTGTTATGGAATTAATGTTATGTATCAGGGTAATGCTAAATTTGTGCCATGTTTTACTGATTAAATGACAATTATGTGACACATTCTGGGGCATTATTATCTAGCTATTTTGAAATGTTAACACGCATTGATACAAAAGGAATTAAAATGCGATGGAAAATATGTTTTTTAAAGTAAGAAAGAGCCCTGGGCTCTTAAAATACTGGATACAATCAGGGGCCTGTGATTAAGGGGTGTGAATCTCAAATTCCTCAACTAAATAAAAGAAGTGGGCTGCAGGAGGATCAAGGTTCGAGATGGGCTGCTTCCATGAGGAACGGGCCAGGACTCATTTGCATTAAATGGCCCTCGGTCTAGAGTTGCACATTGGGCAAAAGATGAAGCGTTTGAATGCTACCCCCAGCAATTGCCACTGGTTAGATTATTTGCAGGCATTCATCCCATCACTTTTGGGTGTTTGATTGTTAGTTGTATGCTTGGAAACCTGAGACTGGGGCAGCTATCCAAGCCTACTACTGCCAATGTTTGTGCATTCTAAAAAGTACTAAATTTACACTCATTTAAGAAGTACTTCAATGTTCTATGGGTGAAGATCTACTACTCCTTCGGTAAACCTATCTATATCATATATATATATATATATATATATATATATATATATATATATATATATATATATACACAAACATACATATAAATGCATATAAATATATCCACTCAGGGCCCTCAGGCCCAACTATCAACCCAAGAATGCGTTTGGGGGATGTAGCACCCAAAACACCCTCCCGCAGCTATGCCTTTCTAAGGTTTACCCGGGCCTACTAGTTCTCCCTGGTAACGCTTGACTGTGGTCACGTAGGCAGGGCTCCATGTTTCCAGTCCTTACATTTAACAAATTCTTTTATCAAGTGACAGAGGGACCCATGTGCTAAGTGTGAGTCGCAAATAGATGTGGACGTGCCAGCAAATTATTAGGACAAGCCGTGCCAGAGCCAACTCAAGGGTCTGGCTTTGCTGTAAGAGTCTGTGCTCAAGCCATGCCCTAAAAACATTTGGCATGAATGTCGTGCAGCAAACATAATGTAAAAGTATGATACAGTCACTCTTTAAAATGCAAAGCAGTGTATTTCTTTAACATGCGGAAGTGTTTCACCGTAGTTCATCAAATTACATCACTGCATAGACATACATTTATTATAAAAAAAATGTAAACATGAACTTAGAGACGTTAATGACTCGCACCCTAATGGCAATGCCATTGGTGAACTAAGAGGCACGGCAGTAGTCATATATTGAGTGAATGTGGCTTAGATTCTTACTATAGGTGGAACAAATTATAGTTTATTAAATCAAACATATGAGGTGCTCCTACAGCGCACATCCTGACCTCACATATTTAAAAGTGCTCTCATATGTGATTTAAAAACAGGAGGCTCTGTGAAGTAAAATGTTTGCCTAGAATCACATAATTTGGACACGTAGGGGAGATGGTATTGATTCCAGGTTATCTGGCTTCCCATTTTGAAATGTACCCCCCAGTTGTATCTCTCTCTCTCTCTCTCTCTCTCTCTCTCTCTCTCTCTCTCTCTCCTCTCTCTCTCCCTCCTCTCTCTCTCCAGACCCAACTACCAAGCCAAGAATGCATTTATTTGACAGATGCTAAACCTCAAAACCCACCTGAAGCTACGCCTCTTGATACAATATCAAAAGTATGTTCATGCGTGGATTGGATAATAATATTTTTAAATCATGTTCTGGAAAGATCAAAGAAATATTCAAATGGACTTTGTAACAATAACAACATTAAAGCCAGAATCTTCAGTAAACACTAGTCCCGAATTCAGGTTCTCCTGTTTCAAAGTTCGCAGTTTAGCCAGCAGGCCACACATGGAAATTGTAAATATAATGCAAGGTTATTTTCATGTAATGTCACTTGGATTCTCCTTTTTGTGGCTGAAGAAGCAATCAAAATTTGTTTTAAGGGATATGAAATGTAAAAAGTCATTTCAAATGTTCTTCGCCTTTTTCCGATTCACATGGCAGCAGGAAACACAGATAAAATCTAGTTACAGGAGACACAATCGTAAGAGGAGATCAAGAAGTAGTTTTTGAACAAAAGGTATCTTCACAGTTCCACCTCTAGCGCGAACAAAAGCTAGTAACCACATTCACAAAAACAGATGTGAAATTCCGCAGGGAGATTACCATATCTGCCCGTACGTACATCTACGTTTATTTTCTATTTATAAGTATTCCCAAAAGGACGCTTGGAAGCCTGCACCAGGTGCAGATTTCCAGGCTTCCATCTTGGGAATATTATGATACACATTCACCAAGCTTTTATTCCTACAGTGTGGAAATCAACGTAGAATAGATTTGTGACCAAGATGAATAGAGCCCTCCTGTGCAAATGCATTTCTTGTGTGGAGAAAGCCCTTCCCCATCTAAAATGTGGATGATCCTTTCCCCAAGGGGTCAGATTTCAGTTTGTGAAGTGTCCCAAAAGTACTCTTTTGGGCATTCACAGCCTTAATAGGCAAGCTATGCCTTATAATGTCCATATACCACAATTTGTGTTGAATCTACTACTGCAGAGCAAATTACTCTGTACTCATGGCAAAATAAATCTGTAGAAGTAAATTATTTTTACACCTGCTAGGAATCCTTTAGTGAATTGCGAATCGTGATAAGGTGTTTTTAGCATACACATACATGTACAGCCGAAAATACCTATTTAATTAGGGTGCTGGGAGTCTAAATCTGTTATGTAACAAGAATTTGAGACACTTAATTTGGGACACTAGTTGTAGATAAAAGGAGGTTATATGCTAAGCACCTGACTCTTGCCCTGATGTTTTCGATCAAGTTCTTAAGGAAAGGTTTCTTTCTTGGTTGTAAATTCTCCCCTTACCATAAATGTAATTGAAAGGTAGATTTTACCTGCATTCCTTCATCTGCGTAGATCTGCATTATGCTACATTAAAATTGTTTTTCAATCGGGTCCAATGAGAATTAGCTTTATCTGGGGGTAGATGGAGCAGTGCAGTTTCATGGCTGCATTATAACTATGTCAAAGGGGGACTTTGCTTTCCAGAATTGCATTTAGAAAGGTTTATTTTTTTGCAATATTTTTATTACATTTTTCAAAACATCACAACAAAGCAAGTTGTACAATACCATAATCGGCGGCAGGCTTAATGCAGAGATAGGACAGCAGTATTCTGTTAACATAATAAAGGTTGAGTTAGTGTCAATAACAGCACCACATGCCCATCAGAAGAAAGGCACCACAGTAGAAAGAGCCGATTAGCCCTTGGTAGCAAAATGCTCACAGTACAGGAGCTGCTGACCATTACCCCCCTCTGAATATACCAGCCATGCACTTTTCCCTGGATCCCCCACACACAAACGTTGGGAATTATCAGAGCAATGAGGCAGAAAGAATTGGAGGCCACTAAGGGGCGCCACCCGTGTTTGGTCCCGTTGCTCCAGTGTCCTAGGCTAGCAAGGAGCTGCCAGATCAGGTCTCATCTAAAATCACCCAGCCCCCACAATCCATCCACGGACATGCTAACAAGATGGTATCCCATGTGGGTAAAATCGGTACCTTCCTTACCCTCTGAGCCTCCTCCCTGTATATTGCCTCCCTTTCGTAGTTTGCCCATTTTGCCAACTCTAGCTACCAGCGGTATACATATACCCCAGACTGACTTCCAACTCATAGTTAGTTGCCTGCAGGCAAGGATCAAAGCCAGATCTGAAAACCTATAAGTAGTCTTCCTAGCTGCCGTTCGTTCATGGAGGCCTAGCAAGTATAGTTGAAGACACAGGGGAAAGTCTCTATTCGTGGCCCCTCAAACCACCTGAAAGACTGTCGTCCAGTAGTGCAGTAACAGCGGGCAAGTCCAGGTCATGTGAGAAAATCTGTATCCTTGACGGCACACCAGGGGCACTTCAAGGTTGCTACCGGGAACATAGCGTGTATGCGCCGGGGAGCAAAATAGGCCAGATGAAGATAAAAGAATTGAATGAGTTTGAAGTGGGCATTTCTTAGACACTTTAGAGCTAAATTTGAATACCTTCCACCAAAATGAGTCCGGTATAGGCATCCATCCCTAGGTTCTCCTCCCAACGTAACTGGAGGGTCATGAGAGCCGGCCTCGCCCCCTTCAACAAAGCCCTATAAAGTAATGTGACCGCTTTCATCTGACCCGTAAGAAGGAAAAGATTGTGTAAACATTCATACACTGGAGGGTCCGCTATGCCGGCACCATACCATTCACATATTTTGCAAGTCAGGGTGCCATGTAGTATGAACTGGCCCACCAGGAGATCATCTGTCTCCCGGAGGTCCGAAAAAGGACACTACTCCCCCCCCACAAAAAAATCACCCAGAACACCAATCCCTGCCGCTGGCCACTCATGGAATACTGACCCCCCCCAGGGCAACCCCAACGCAGAATCACAAAAAGAGGGAGTTCTCAGGTATAACAAAGCCCTAACAAAGTACTCTGTCCTAATCAGCGTATTTGAGGTCTGTACTCTGGAAGCAGGTGTTGGCTTCAGTAGAATACCCTCAATAGGTCATGCATGAAGCTATCAGGGCTGAGCTTGGAGCTCGATTTACTAAGCAATTTATGGTTGCCAACCTTGGTATTGGCGAATTCACAGGAATTGCAACTGATAATTTTACAATTTGGGAAATGCAGAACAAATCACATGGAAGTAGCGTGTTTAGAGTCATGAGAGTCATGGCTAGACATGGGGGGGTGGCATGAACTATCGCAGGATGTCCTCTTCACTACCTTGCTCCTGGCCCAGTGTCCTGATGCTCTTGGCTTAATGTCTCTTGCACCTCACTCAGAGATCCTAGTCTCCTGTTAGTTTACCGCCTTTTGTGCCACAGGCGGAGTAGGTGGAATCTCTCTCGCCCCTGCTTCTGACATTCCAAGAGGACCCCCGCCCTTTTCTTGGTGCCATTATGGCGCACTCCAAATGCTCTAAGAATGACGCAGCAACAAGCACCCCCTGCAGGGGATCAATATGGCGTTGGAGATATGGCATACGGCGGGTCATCGCATCTGGGCTCTTGAAGTACAGACTCTGCACCTGGCTGCTTAGATGACCAGGAAGGATGGGCCAGGCGTAATACTGTCTGCTTGTGGGGCTACTTGAGCCGGCTTGCCGGCTTTCCATGATACCTGCCTTTAGTAGGTTATGGCCACCCGGAGTCTCTCCAAATTTTATGCATTTGAGCGTGCGCACAGGGTGCCGATACGGGATCCTCGCCCTGGGCCCGCACCGCGTCCTGTGGTTGCCCACCTCCTACACTTCATGAAGCACGTCAACTGCAACAGGCCTGTGCACATGGTCCATTTGCGGTGGACAATGCCAAGGTATCTCGGTACCCTGACTTTACTCTCTAAATTCAAACACAGAGGGCCTCATTCATGGCAGTGAAGAAGAAGCTGGGGGACATGGGCCACTCTATGCACCCCAAGCGCCAACGTTCTTGACAGTGGGGGGGTGGCACTGGAGCAGTCGAGATTTCTGCCTCTCTGGGGACTGGCAGTTCAAACACAGAGGGCCTCATTCATGGCAGTGAAGAAGAAGCTGGGGGACATGGGCCACTCTATGCACCCCAAGCGCCAACGTTCTTGACAGTGGGGGGGTGACACGCCCTTCCAAGATGCAGGTGGCACTGGAGCAGTCGAGATTTCTGCCTCTCTGGGGACTGGCAGGAACCCCTTGTGAATCCTGTCTCCGGAGTGCCGTTTCTCCGCTTCGGATTCAGAGGGCTCCTCTACTCCTGGTCTCGAAGACATTCTGCTGGGGTCACTCAGGGCTCTGTGGACAATTTGGTTTGAGGTTCTCCCCTGGGCATTTCATGGGTGGTTTGCCTTGTTTATCTCAAGTTTTTATGAAGCAGGTTGGTTATATGGCTGATTTAATTTTTGATTTCTTTACTCATACCTGAGTGGTCCGGGGAGGTCCGAGGGGGAGGGAGGCTTGCGGGACACGTGCTATTGAACTGTTGTATTTCTTGAGTGTTGGTTCTCCACCTTTTGCTGGCGGCTTCGTCCCCAAGTGTAATTTTCCGTTATGCATCTAGATGGATTTCTGGCCTTTAGTTTGCTGCTAGCTGGGGCCTGTGTGATGTGATGTTTGGACAGGATGGTTGTATGTCTGAGTCCTTGAGGGTGTTGGGGGAATTGTTTGTGCATTACTTTGTGCTTTGTTGTGTATTTGCTTTTTTGCCGGTGGTGGTACATATGAGGCTGTGGTGTTGTGTGCTTAGTACAGTGGGGCCCTTCTGGTTTTGTGTTTTGTGAAGAACAGTTGTTGGTGAGACTCCAGGTGTTCCCTCTTCCTCCTGGCCTGTTAACCATGACTACACAAATTAAGTTTCTTACGTGGAATGTGTAGGTCTCTCTTTCCCCTTTTGCGTTATGAGTGCTGTCCTACTAGAAGGGAAGGGGGGGGGGGGTGCATATTGTGTTCCTCTAGGAGACCGACCTTACAAAGTTTGAGAGCCACACCCTACCGTGGCGCTGGCATGGCCAACTCTATGCTACTTCTTACTCTGCCTTTTCGCGAGCACTCTTATTTGGATCAGGCAGGGGCTCCCCTTCCGCTTGCACAGGGCGGTTACGGACCCCGAGGGACGATATGTCCTTGGTTTGGGGGGTCTGAATGGCAGGGATATAGCCCTCTTGAATATCTACGTACCAAATGTGGATCAGTCATTGTTGCTTACCAGCTTGGCACCCCTACTAACATTCATGATCCCCTATTGGAGAGTGGTAGTGGGCAACTTTAACTGTGCAGAGGATTTAAGCTGGTTAGGTCACGCCCGCCCGCGTGCTTGCTGTGGCGGTCCGCTCATAGACTGGACAGTGGGATTTGGTAGATTGTTGGTGCGTGAGACACCCAGAGGTTCATGTGAACTATCGCTCTGGCCTGCATGATCTCGAGGTTCAGCTTGATAGACTCTATACGTGCAATGCGCTCTGTGCCAGGGTAGTGGGCTGGAGTACTTAGCGAAACCGTGCTCCGATCATGCTCTTGTGCTGGGCACATTTTGGTAGTCCTCTCCTAGGCCTTGTGTGCCCACCTGCAGCTTTGATCGAGCACTTTTTGATGACCAGGCCTCCCGGGTCTTACTGGGGGAACACATATACCAGTACTGGAAAGATGATGATTTGGGTGTATTGTATCTCTAGTAGAATTGGGGATCAGACTCAGCTACTTTGGGATATTCATCCGCGGAAGGTGGTGTTGGATGGGCTGCCTTGTGGGCTGGAAGGCCCTTTGGATGGGAGGGGTGCCTGCTAAAGGAGTGGGAGAAGCTCTTTGAACTAGTCAAGTGCCTTTGTCACTTTGATTATAAAGCGTACGCAGCTAGTGCCTACGTGGTGCAAAATAAGTCGGGCAGGATGCTTGCATGGCTTTCGGGGACGGTCACACTATACCTCAGCTGCACGATCCTTCGGGTGAGATGTCTTCACGCAGGAGGAGATTAATGAGGTATTCCTGCAGCATTATTGTGATTTGTACTCCCCAGGGGTGGCAAGTAGTGAGGTGGAAATGCTGAATTATATACAGGATGCTTCTCTATTGTCTCTTGAGTCAGCAGTGGTGGATAAACTGGGTGTGGCTATCAGTGAGCAGGAGGTACAAGGAACGATTAAGGAAATGGTGAGGGATAAAGTGCCTGACCTAGATGGGTTACTGATAGAATTTTGCATGGCATTCATGTCAGACCTCAACCCTACACTAGTGGTGTTGTTGGCAGCGTGGTCAGCTTCTGCCCTCGCTGTGAGAGGCCACTGTTGTGTCACTCCCAAAGAAGGATAAAGACCCTCTTTTTCTCTATTCTTACCATCCCCTTTTCATGATCAACACCGATTACAAGACCTAGAGTAAAATGTTGGTGACTCGTATACTTCCACATATGAGCTCTTTAGTCCATCCTGACCAGACGGGCTTCATTCCTAAGTGTTTGAGAATAGGTCCAATTTCATAGTATGATACAAGTGTCTCTAGCTCAAGAATTGATCCACAGTGATTTGTAAGCTGCGAGACCTATTGATATATGGACATCTAAAACCGTTGACGTTTCAACCCTGACAGGAGCATTATTAAGAGGTTGTCAAAGAGCACCGAATCATCTGCCGTCTTGCTGGTTGCAGTCAATAAGCAATTGATCGTTTTTCACGATTCACTCGTGATTCCCGGGTTTGCCTGCTAATAGGAGGTCACACCGACCACGGGTAACCACCAGAGCCTTGTCGAATTCGTAGGAGCGCCTGGTTTCCTTATTGTTACCAGGAGCCACATTATTTTTCAAAATACGTTTAGTTGGAATCAGCCAGTCGAGGCCGACATGTAGGACTTTAATGTCTACCTCAACAATCGTTGACACGTCCATTGGCATCGATTAACTTGTTGAATCGGCTGTCCGCTCAACTCCTTTGTCCTGAAGAAGACCCGCCATGACAACCCCCTGAATAATGATTCTGTCACTTGGGCACTTTATTCACCCTTTTCACTGTAAATAATTGTCACTTGCGCCGCTTCATTAACAGAATTATCAGACAGCCTGTTCCTATGGTAATTTTGTGGTGAGAATCAAAAAAACCTTCTGATGAATCTTTAAAAGTTTAAGTAATGTACTCTATTTGAAATTACAAATTACTTTGTCACTTTATATGTGCTCTAGCGTCGTCTTCAGATACACTAATTTACATTAATGTTAAGAACTACAAAGGAATTGCATAACCCGACAGAACCAATTGTTATTTGTATTATACATGCCCAGGTTCTGAGGGATACTGGATTACCCCTTTGCTTTGTGTATTGTAGTATCATTCCTAAGTGTAGCATTATGCCTAACATTCGACAATTGTTTCTGCAATTATACCGTTGGGAGTAGCTCCCACTCAAGATCTTGGTGGATATTAGGAAGGCATTCAAGTTGCTCCACTGGAAGTTTCTATATGCTACTTTGTTTGGCATGGGCCTGAGTTTACTCTTCGTCAGGTGGAGGAAGCTTTCTTACACCGACCCCTTAGCCAGGATTCGCATGGTACTTTGATTTTGGAGGCCTTTGCTGTGGAACAAGGTAATCGGCAGGGCTTTCGCCTGTCGCCTCTGTTGTTTGCATTGGCCATGAATCACTTCCTTTCACGGTCCGCCAGGGCCTATACTACCAGGGCCTGAGCACTGCATCTGATTGCACATACCTCTCTCTGTACGCAGAAAATATGTTATTGTATCTTAGAGGGAGTGACATCAACCTCAGGGCGGCGGTAGCAGCATTGTCGGAGTTCGGGGTTCACTCAGGACTAGAGGTCAATTGGGATAAATCGTGTGTCTATCACTAGAAGGGTGATGTCGCTGAAGCGGTCCTATCCTCACAGTTCCGACATTACGATGGGCGCGACATACCTTGGCCTGTCATTTTACCGCTCCCTGGAATTGTTGTTTGATGAACACTCCGGATGGGTGTTGGCTGGGCAGCATTGCTCTGCTGCCTTCTGGACTACATCACCTTTATCGGGGAGTGGCCGGGTGGCTGTTTCAAAGATGATTATATTGCCATGCCTCCTTTATTTGTTTGCGGCCCTCCCGCTGGAGCTGCCTCAAATTCTTTCAGTCGCTGGTCGGTTTGCTACTATCGCTTTAAAAGGGCACATTGTGGCACTGTGTAGCCCTCTAGAAATCATGTCTTCCTGTGGCCGAAGGGGGCCTATCAGCACCTTACCTGGAATTATATTGATTGGCAGCATAACTTCAGTGGGTGGCTTGTTGGTGGGCCTTTCTGTGGGATGGTGTGGGAGCTGGTGACTCTCCTTCCAAATATTTCCTATTGGGATTTTACTGAAGCCGACACCTGCTTCCAGAGAACGGACCTCAAATCTCCTGTTAGGCCTGGCACCTTGACATGGGTCTCCCTTCCATTTTTTGCTGTTGCCTCATGTGTTTTGCTGGTGTTAGATGCTTTGGGCACTGTGCCACTGCTGTCCAGTGCCACAGTGCAAGTGCTCCCTATTGTAAATTGATGTATGGATTAGTGATTCCCTGATTGCTGGTTTGGTTTACCTGTCAGACCCTAGTACAGTGCACCAGGAGTTCCCAGGGCTGGTAATCTAAATGCTGCTAGTGGGCTTGCATCACTGGTTGTGCCACCCACAGAAGCAGCCTGTAAAAGTGTGTCTAAGGCTTGCCATTGCAGAGCCTGTGTGCAGTCTGGTACTGCCATGCTGACTGGGCAAGTGCACCCACTTGCCAGTCCCTAAACCTTCCCTTTTCTTCATATCAAACACCCCTATGGTAGGCCCAAGGGCAGTGTGCATTGTAAGTATATGGTAGGACAAGCCCTGATGTGTGTGGCATGTCCTAATAGTGAATTACAACCATTTTCCTTTTTCACTATTGCAAGGCTACCTTTTCACCATAGGCCAGAATGGGCAGTTTGATTATTACACCTTATAATCCTAACTGACTCAGGGAACATGGTAGAATATTGAGTTTAGTATGCCTGAACTCAGAATGATAAAATACATCTTTTAGTGAAGTTGGTTTTAACATTCTGTGTTTGAAAATACCACTTTTAGAAAGTGGGTATTTTCTTGTCTAACCATTCAAACCTACCTCTGCTAGGTTGTGTATTCCTTGTCTGGAGTTTAAGTGACAGGGGCTGGGGAAATTCCAGGAGACAGGGTGAGTCAGCACAGGGCTGAATAGAGAGATCTCCATGTAGATGGGTGGGAGGAGTTGCACCTGGGACCTGAATAGGGCTGTGCCTTCCCTCCACAATGCTGGCGCCACCTCCTGTGGTGCATCTGATGTCTCTGCCCTGCACTGTGAAAGGAAAGAAGGAGTCTTGTCAACAAAGTGCTCCAGGACTGACAAGAACTGGTTTGTACTACGCAAAGGCCTCTCCGCCTCCAGAGAACAAAGACAAAATTGAGTATACATATTGGGACCCAAACCCAAGAACTTTAGATCACTTTGGGAAACCAGAAGAAACCTTTGCTGAGGAGCGGAACCAGAGAGACTGAGGAGAGACTATCCCTAAGCTTGAGGGATTGGCCTGCAGTGGTTGCCTGACTGCCAAAGAGAGGAGAAAAGGAACTTTGTGTACTTTATTCAACTTATGAAGGATCTCCAAGGGCTTGAGAAAAAAGCTTGCCTGCTGAAGTCTCAGGGACAACCGACTTCACCCACCAGCTCCCCAAGAGTTCTTTGGAAGTGCCTGCTGTTTTGCGAGGCTTTCTGAGGGACTGTGTGTTGCAAGGAGCTGGAAGCGCGACTCACGAGTAAGAAGCATGTCGCCGAACTGCCGCTGTCGCTTCACAACGAGAAAGCACCGTGCATTGCCGGAGAAGAGGATCGACGTCGCATCAGACGCCGCCACATCACTGGGAAGCGGGTCGCAGGGCCTGTCGCAGCCCAGAAGAACCTTTGAGTCATCGCAGGGTCCCCGAAGCGCCTCGCATTGCCGGAGAAGAGGATCGACGTGCATCAGATGCCGTCGCATCCCCGGGAAGCGTGTCGCAGGGCCTGTCGCGGCTCGCATCGTTGTCGCAGCAACTCGCATCGCCAGAGAAGAGGATCGATGTCCCATCAGATGCTGCCGCATCACCGGGAAGCGTGTTGCAGGGCCTGTTGCGGCTTGCATCGTTGCCGAAGCAACTCTCATCACCCGAGAAGAGGATCGACGTTGCAGCAGACGCCGCCGCATCACCGGGAAGCGTGTCGCAGGGCCTGTCGCGGCTCGCATCATTGCCGAAGCAACTCGCATCACCAGTGAAGAGGATCGATGTCCCATCAGATGCTGCCGCATCACCGGGAAGCGTGTTGCAGGGCCTGTTGCGGCTTGCATCGTTGCCGAAGCAGCTCTCATCACCCGAGAAGAGGATCGACGTTGCAGCAGACGCCGCCGCATTACCGGGAAGCGTGTCGCAGGGCCTGTCGCGGCTCGCATCATTGCCGAAGCAACTCGCATCACCAGTGAAGAGGATCGATGTCCCATCAGATGCTGCCGCATCACCGGGAAGCGTGTTGCAGGGCCTGTTGCGGCTTGCATCGTTGCCGAAGCAGCTCTCATCACCCGAGAAGAGGATCGACGTTGCATCAGATGCCGCCGCATCACCGGGAAGCGTGTCGCAGGGCCTGTCGCCGCTCGCATCGTGTCGCACCAAGAAAAAGACGCCATTTTTGTTTCTTTGCACCAGATCCTCAACGCATCACCGTTACGCATCTTAAGGTACATTGAACCCTGAGTGTCGCATTTACCATCTTAAGAGAACTAAGCTAATTCTACCCTTTTAAGTACAGTATTGTGGAATTTTGTCGTTTGTGGTCTTGTGTTAAATCTATATAACAGATACTTATTTTTATAATACAACCTGCGTGGTGTCCAGCTGTAGTATTGTCACTTGATTACTGTATGTGTTCACAAAAGCTTCACACACTGCCTCTGAGATAAGCCTGTCTGATCGTGCCAAGCTACCAAGGGGGTGAGCAGGGGTATTTTAGGAGTGTACCCCCTTACCCTGACTAGACGCAAGGGTCCCTATTTGTCACAGGTATCTACCTATGTCAACTAGAGACCCCCAAATCTAACATTTCCTGATAAGGACTGCGTGCTTTGCTAGGGCTTTGTTATACCCGAGAACTCCCTCTTTTGGTGATTTGGCATTGGGGTCCCACTGGGGGGGGGGGTCGGTATTCCATGAGTGGCCGGCAGCAGGGATTGATGTTCTGGGTGATCTTTTTGTGGGGTGATAGTGTCCTTTTTTCTGACCTCCGGATGGCCATTTCATACTTCATGACGTCCAGACTCCCAAATATGTGAATGGTGGGGTGCCGGCATTGTGGACCCTCCAGTGTATCAATGTTTACACAATCTTTTCCTTCTTACGGGTCGGACGAAAACAGTCACATTACTTTATAGGGCTTTGTTGGAGGGGGGAGGCTGGCTCTCATGACCCTCCGGTTATGTTGGGAGCAGGACCTGAGGATGCCTATACCTGACTAATTTTAGTGGAAGGTGTTCGAATTTAGTTCTAAAGTGTCTAAGGAATGCCTGCTTCTAACTCATTAAATTCTGTTATCTTCTACGGGCCTATTTGGCTCCCTTGCGCATACACGCTATGTTCCCGGTAGAAATCTTGAAGTGTGCCGTCAAGGATGCAGATTTTTTGCACATGACCTGGACTTGCCCACTGTTACTGCACTACTGGACGACAGTCCTTCAGGTGGTTTGAGGGGCCACGGATAGAGACTTTCCTCTGGGTCTTCATCTATGCTCGCTAGGCCTCCATGAACAAACGGCATCTAGGAAGACTACGGATAGGTTTTTAGATCTTGCTTTGATCTTTGCCCGCAGGCAACTGACCATGAGTTGGAAGTCTGTGTGGGGTTCCTATGTATACCACTGCTGCCTAGAGTTGGCAAAATGGGCTGACTGCGAAAGGGAGGGAATATACAGGGAGGAGGCTCGGAGGGTAAGGAAGGTACTGATTTTACCCACATGGGATACCATCTTGTTAGCATGTCCGCGAATGGATTGTGGGGCCTCCAGACCCCCGAGAATCTCCATATAAAAGTCACTGCAGCAAGCACTGTCCACACCACAAAATGGCAGCATCAGGGCCCGATTAGCCCCAATCTAACTCATCTCCACGTCCAGACAGGGAGGAGGCCATCCACAATATGCTGGCGTCCAGGAGCTCCACGGCAGTAAAATGGGGGCCTGCGAGTTCGCGGACTCCACCCAGCAAAATCAATGAAGAGGCACCAGCCATGTCAATTTCACCGCTGTGGGCACTGGTTACTTCCAGTACGGCCTCTGCAAGCTGGGCGGGTGCCGCACGGTTGATACTGTTCCAGGGCTGAGCTTAGGTGACAACTGTGCGCTGACCTCAACAGTCTCTAAAGGGCGCCTAGGTCCTGCACTCTCGGTCAATTCCATGTGCTCCCCTGTGGTCCCAGATACGTCTGCTAGACGAGGCCAGAGAAATCAGAAGCGGTGAGGAGCTCCGCCGTCCGCATCCCTAGATCATGGCGGCTGGCTCCGTCCCCAATCACATTTAGATTGTTGTGCTTTTTTGGGCGCTCATGAATGTATTGTCAGCCTTTACTACGAACTTGCTTTTTGCTAAGTGGTGGCAAGAACGTAATAACTATACTGCAGAGGTAGTGGTGCAAATCTGGAGAGATGTATGTAAACCATTTAAAATTCCAATCTTTTCACCTTTTCCTGTTTATGGAATAAGTCAGTTCTCCCAAAAGAGGCTAACAATCACATTACAAAGCAAAGGGAGATCTCTTGTGTTGGAGTAATTGTAGATTTTCTAGCTGCTAGTAGATTCAGGAGCTCTGAGGATAGCCGGATTACCTTTGGCATTCAAAAGCATAACTTCATTTACATACCTTTAGGTATGCCTGTGCATGACCTGATTATCAATAAAGCGGATTCTTTCCTGACACCAACTATCGTAATTCATTTTCTTAAGAGGCCCAGCAGCAAAAATGACTGTTTTACAAGGATTGAGGATCACCTGTCATTATTCTGCAATAAATGTTCAAGAATATCGAGGTGCTATTTTGATGAATTAAAAAAAAAATCTTTCCAGAGAGACATACAGGGATTATAAACCCCTGCAGCTCTTGGAAGCTTCTCTATCCCTTTCACAGCCAGCACTGACCAGTCATCTTAGTTCATGCTGGGGCCATGGATCTCGGCAAGCATGGCCCTGTCCAGGGCCGGACCGGGAACCAAAACCGGCCCTGGCAAAGTGCTCGGCCGCCCCCCGGGGGAATTTGAAAGTTTGCATGTAAAAGCTGCTCAGCAGATATATTGTCAATGCTGAGGCCTCCTTGTGGGGGTAGCCAACAGGTTAAACTTAACACAGCAAGAATCAGCTCTGGGTTCTTTGGTTTTCACTCTTTTGAAACTTTAGTAGGCGCTGTCAGTCCCAAACTGAGTAGGTACCAAGTGCCTGTTCACTAAAAGAGTTAGCATGATTACCGATACAGCTAGGAAACAGATGATCTTGTCTGATAGATATGTATTAGCTGGATTCAGAATTGATATGAACTATTCACAGCATCTACTGGGGAAATGTGTGCTAATCATGTTTTACAAAAAATTGGGCCTAAATGTTTGTTATCCTGTTCAGTGGGTGGTTTTCAGAGTATATTGGTCTTCTCTGAGAATGTCAAAGTAGCAGCACTTAACGTCACCAGCTGCTGTGCATGTGAATAAATACTGGCTCCCCCTGTCACCTGTCCCAGAGCTGTAAAGCGCCGATTGATTTCTGGCAGGAGATGTTTCCCGGATCAAGATGACTTGCACTTCTTAGACCGTGGTTACCGCAGTCTTGAATTACATGCCAGTTTCTCTAAACATAGCCCTTTCACGTGACCAATATATTCATACAGAGCTATCATTCGAAATGCAGAAATCAAAGCAAAAACCAGCTATGGATGCTGGAATGACATGTCTGTTGGTATTGGACCCGTATGTACAAGTTGTGTTCTCAAGACGGAAAACTTTGCAAAAGTTTGATGACGTCTGGTCCACATTTCCCGAATATTGTACTTGGTAGTAAAACCATGTAATGGCTTGTGTAGTATTTACACTATGACCACCGTATCTTGCTTATTTCTGTTATTGTGTTTTTCTTGGTATTTCTTTTCTCTCTCTTCCTTTATGATCTTTTGTTGTGGGTACAAGAAACATTGAAAAAAAATAATATTAATGTACGTTTCTCTTCAGTTGGTCTGTGTATCTTCATCACATTTCTGTGAATCTGGCATTGATTATGCATGTGCCTGGATCAGCACAGCCTGCGTTATGTTGTGTAAATATAATATTCTGTACATGACCTTAGTACATTGAGCAATGGCAGTGCCTGACTAGGACATTTCATTAAAGAGACCTGTGTGTATAGAGTAACCCGGACTATGACCTGGGCAGCCCTTTTTAGGTCTCGCCTGACCCAGCGCATGCGCTGGTCTGGCGAGACTTTTTGAGAGGGCTCCAAAAAGTGCTACCAGGCCAGCCTAGAGCTACAGTGCATGTGCGCGGGAGCGAGCGCCGCGCTTTACCGCGATTACTTTCATTTTCGCGGCCGCTTTGATGTTTGATCGCCATTGCGATCACTTTCGCGGCCGCATAGCCAATAGGTCTCGCTTTTGGGACCTTATAAGTATTTAGTTATGCAACTGTTGCATGGCTTAACACTTATAAGGTCCCAAAGGCGAGACCTATTGGCTATGCCAATGCTTGTTAACCATGCCTTTTAGCAAAGGGCACTGCATGTGGATTCTGCTGTCTTCTCCTACAATTGATGTTAATAGGAAAATATCAAGCCTGGAATATAGAAAGAAGCGGAAGGTGGGGGTAATGAAGACGCTATAGAAGAAATATTAATTTGGAATACCCGGATTCATTAGACTGTCTACGAAATCTATGATTTATTAGTCAATTATTTTAGGAATGTGTGCTTTAATATACACTTTTAGCTCCATGTTTCTGAAATTTCCTCGAGAAAGGTTGGAGGATCAGGGAGTACAACCACTAACACACTGGGGAGAATCTTTCTCACTCAAAATCTCTTGAACCATTGGAATATCCTTTGAGTGCCCTTCAGGAGTACTTGTAAAACTGTTATCCTTTTAGCCAATTAATTATAATTTTGTGCTGCAAAATGCATCATTTGCCGCTGTTATTTAAAAATGTATGGGCCAGGCATGATCCCCATCTCTGGCGCGGAGTAGAGTGGCATGGCGTGGAGTGGTGTGGTGTAGAGTAGAGGGACATAGAGTTGGGTGGAGTGGATTAGAGTGGGGTGACGTAGAGTGGCATGGAGTGGAGTGGTGTAGAGTGGCAAAGGGTACAGCGGTTTATAGAGTAAGTTAGAGTAGAGTGGCATGGAGTGGCGTAGACTGGCATTGTGTAGAGTGGGGTTGAGTGCATAGAGTAGAGTGCCATAGATTACAGTGTACTGACAAAGAGTAGATTGGCATAGAGTGAAGTGGCATAGAGTAGAGTGGTGTAGAGTAGAGAAAGTGGTATAGTGTGACGTAGAGTGGCATGGTGTAGAGTGGAGTGGAGTGGAGGAGATTGATGTGGAGTAGAGTAGCGAACAGTAGAGTGGAGTAGCATAGAGTGGCATGGTGTGGAGTGGTGTGGAGTAGAGTGGTGTGGCATAGAGTATAGTGGCTCAGATTAGAGTTGAGTGGCGTAGAGTAAGATGAAGTAGAGTGGTGTGGTGTGGTGTAGAGTGCCATAGAGTGACATTTTATAGAATGGAGTAAAGTGATGTGGAGTGGCATAGAATAGAGTGGTATAGAGTAGAGTGGCATAGAGTGGAATGGTGTGGTGTATGGTAGAGTAGCGTGGCGTAGAGTACCGTAGAGTGGCATTGTGTGGAATGGAATAGTGTAGAGTAGAGTGTCTTGGACAGGAGTAGAGTGGAGTGGCATGGCTTAGAGTGGCATAGAGTAGAGTGGCATTGAGTGGAGTAGAGTAGCGTGGCATAGAGTGGAGTGGTGTGGTGTAGAGTAGAGTCACATATAGTGGGGTCGAGTGGAGTAGAGTGGCATGGAGTACAGTGTCATAGAGTGGAGTGTATAGAGTAAAGTGGCATGGAGTGACGTAGAGTGGAGTGGCGTAGATTAGAGTGTCTTAGAGTCGAGTAGAGTACCGTAGGGTGGCATTGTGTGTAGTAGAGTGGCATAAAGTAGAGCAGCATGTAGTAGAATAGCGTGGAGTAGTGTGGAGTGGAGTAGGGTAGAATAGAGTGGAGTGGTGTAGAGTGGCATCAATAAATCAATCATTTGTTGAGTGCGACAAATCACCAGTGAGGGTCTTGATGTGATGGGGCTGTTTGCTGCTGCGTGGAGGTGGTTACTCAAACAACCAGATCTTTAGGTCTCGTCTGAATTGCTGGAGTGATTGTGCAGTCCTGAGGTGCAGGGGGAGGTTGTTCCAGACTGGCTGCCAGATGTGAGCCTGCATAGACTAGAAGGATGTAGAGTGGAGCGGCATAGACTGGAGTGGCATAGAGTAGAGTGGCATGTAATAGAGTTGTGTAGAATAGAGAGAGTTAGAGTACATCGGCATAAAATGAAGTGGCGTGAACAGATGTAGAGTAGAGAGACGTAGTGTGGCATAGAGTATTTGTAATAGATTACTTTGTGGATTTGTATTTTAATGGAATGCACAAGCACTTTACAATATGTTTATATATGTGACCCCTTTAGCCGAAATGTATTGCAAATTTAATATGGATATATAACATGTTTTCTTTTTAAAATAATTTTATGTAAATCTGTGTATACTTTTATGATTCTACTTATGAATCGAAATAAAGTTTATTGAATCGAATCGAGTGGATTGGTGAGGAGTGGCATAGAGTGGTGTAGAATAACGTAGAGTATTGTGACGCAGAGTGGCATAGAGTAGAGCGGCCTAGAGTGTAGTGGCGTAAAGTGGAGTGGAATAGAGTGGAAAAGCGTAGATTAGCACAGTTTAAATAACTAAAGCGTCAATAGAGATGGCAGATAGATTGAAAGCAACATAAATAAGAAGCCATACACCTGTGTAAAAAAATAGAAAAATACATTGCAGATCCAGGAATAATACTGAAACACTTATAAAATGAAAAAATAGAGCATTGCAAAAAGATGTGGAAGAGTAAAGACGAGGAGGAACACTTAGTTGATCCAAGCTTTAGGATGGAGCCAACACAAGAAAGGGAGGGAAGCCTATGGAAGCTAAGCAATCGAAACATTGGAATTGAGAGTGACGTCGAAAACAAGTACTGGTATATGCTGCGGGCGAGTTGGAAGCCGACTGAATTGTAAGCAATATGCGTCTCAGCACAGTGCATGTGCTGTGTAGGCGAGATACAAAATGTTCTCTGTAAATAGGCTCTGCGCTCCTTGAGGCTTGGTATGTGCCTTATCCAAAAAAAGAATGCTAAAGGTAAACTGTGGTCCTAAATATGTAAATGCATTCTTATAGGTGTTCTCCCACATTTGGAGTACATTTCTTATTTTTTTGGTATTCACAAAGGTATGCAAGATTACACCTCGGAAACGGCAACTGTACCCCTGTAAAAATATGTGATTTCTCATTTACGACTATGTGAAGGCATGTCTGTGAATTTCAGTTTACAACAATGCAAAGGGATTTCTTCTTGCATAAATGTGCATAATGTACATTTTGCGCATAGGAATGCGTCTTGCACGTGTACTTTTTAACCCTTTTTTGCATATTTGCTCTATGAGTATTTGATAGAAGATGACATACTGCTCAGAACACTGTCTCCTTAAATACTGTGATTGGGCATTTAAAAAGTGAAGCTCTCTACTGACCCAAACGTCAGCCTTTCTGTAATAAAGTCTTCTCCAAGACGAAATAAATGACCACCCTGAATGAATTTTGAGCCAGTCTCTTTGTAGTGGCTGTTAGAAGCAGTTGACTCTGAGCACATCTTATCTTTAATTTCAAAAGTGGAAATTCGGCTGACCAGAAGCCCCTACAGTGAACATTTGTTATTAACTACATTAGTACTGGAAAAAAAGAAATTCTTGAACAGCAGTACACACCAACGTGCGGCCATTTAGGATTTCGGCTTGTATATATAACTTAATTTGCAAAAGAAAGTAAGTTAAGAGGCCAGATTTTTTCTTGGGATCCCGTCACCAGTGTTGCCAAATAACAAGGATGCCTAGTCTCGATTCCACCTCTTGCCTCTTTCTTCCACCATCCTCCACTTCTAATCTCTTATCTCACATGTTCAGGTTCCTTTTCAGTCCCTGCTTTCTTCCCTTGTCGCAGTCTTCTCACATTTTCTCTTCTCCTTCCTTACTCCCCTTTTCTCTATTCTCCCACGTGCTCTGTATCAGAAGTCTGATGGAAAAATAAATCCTGATTCCCTAAAACGAGTGCCGGTGACTACCACCTGCAACGCACCAGCATAGCCCTTTGTCCATGGAAAACTAGAGTAAAGTTAAGTTGTTCTGCTTTAAGTCTTCTGAAAGAAGCAGTCAGTGTGGTGCATACAAAGAAAGTGGGGCAAGCTGCCATGCAAATGGTTTCCTGATGAAGAGCAGAAGAGAGCCTTTATCAGTGGTAAAAATCCTGTGGGTGACACGCCTCAACACCGCTGGACTTCAGTAATGGGTGAAGTCTACAACCGGAGAGCAGAGGTACCCGTCTACCTAGTAGACATCACCCATTCATTTCATGAGGTTCATCATGCTTCCCTGAAACATGTTACCTTGATCTTAAGGAAGGTCCTGAGTAATTTAATGTTCTCAGTCCATAAATATGGAACAATGCTGGCACAGTGGGATTGTGCTGGGCATGTGTTCCCATTCACTTGTCTTTGCCACTCTCATCTGGTGGCTGTGCTTTAACCCCTACCTTTCTATTTGTCTACAGGTGACTGCTGGTTCCTAGCTGCCATTGCTTGTCTGACGCTCCATGAAAGGTTGCTCTACCGCGTCATACCTTATGAACAGAACTTCACAGAAAACTATGCTGGGATCTTTCACTTTCAGGTACAGCCCAGATGGGTGGGGCTGCGTGGAGGGGGGCTGGTGGTTGGGGTGGTTTGTGGCAGAGGGTGAGGGTTGTGTGTGTGCATGTTAGGGAGAGAGGGTATTGTGGTTTGTATGATGTTAACCCAATAAAAGAGCATGGTGTTACTGGTCTACTCTATGAGTAAAATTTAGTCCCCAGAACATATTGCTTAGTCCTCAGAATGATAGCCTACTCGGTGATGACTCAGTCGATCTTCAAACCACCTTCTTCCTAACTATAACCAATCAAAAAGGAGATTCCCAATGATGTATCTATGGTATTCTTGTGAGAACAAGGAAATGTGTACTTGACTGGTCTACCTAGAGCTCGGAGGTATCCTCATGATGGCTGAAAAGGAGGGCAAACTCTCTGACATCTGTGAAGCCAATAACTGAAAATGTGATTTGTCAATGACAAGAAGATAGAGCTGCTGATTCACAAAAGTATTTGCTGCAGAACTACTATTTTACGTGCTCTTACAGGCCTTTGTGAATCAATACAAAACATCTGACTCCCTAATGGCAAATTGCGCAAAGAAGGCACAGTCTTTTCTATTTCTACTTTTTGTATATGAATATTTTAGGTATATTGGGGCAATTCATAAAGGGCAGTCAGGGTATGTAAAACAGTAGACTACGGGAATTCTCTTTTACCTATTCTTACATGCCTTTTTGAATCAGCCAACAAAGTTTTGATCTTTCATTTAAACACCAGATGGGTAGCCTGTGGTGCCCTACATCGTGACAATGGATGACCCAATTAGTCATGAAGACATTATATTCATCAAAGGATATTGTAGATATTCCATCTATTTTGGAAGCAATGTTTTTGTGCATAAATGTAATTCTAATTCTTGGGTAGTTGGGAATGTTGCACTGAGTCTTTTTGCTTCCTAAAAGACAGCACATTAGAGATGCTTGAATATTTTAAGTTTTGAAGTCTGTGTAGTACTCTTTTTCATAAGTTCAAGGTGGGGTACATAGAGCCTTGCATTTCCTACTTTCACCCACCAATGTTTACTTTGTAGTCTTCTTCTATCAATGTGATCTACGGCTTCTCTGCAATTGAGCTTGTTTACTTATGACAATACTCAGGGCGCTTTACATGTTGGAATTCCTCCATTTTCTTTCAGAAATCCATTTACTTGGGCTTTTCCACATCAACAAAATAATAAACAAATCCTCTCTTCCATGAGATTGTGCTCTCCTATAGCTCCTTGCAGAAGCCAAACATTGTCTATACAAGGTGATGCAATCTGGGCATAAGGTTATTGGTTAAGTAAGACCAACACTGAAATCTACTGGGTTGCATATTCTCAGAAAGACCAGTGAGAAGATAACTGAATTCTGTTGAAATAGAATTGTTTGACACTTGCACAGCATACATTTTCAGTTCCTGAAATCAGTTGAACTTGGTTACTGAAACAGGAGTGCTTAGCTAGATCTTCTGTGAAGTTAAGGTTTAAAGTACTATTTGGTAAACGGCCACGCTCAGAAGGGCCCATGATCCAAAAGCGGTCTTAAATTTATATAGCACGAGTATACTCTCAATTTCGAAGTAGAATTCAAAATAAATACTCACCATTCTTCATAGAGTAAGGTTACTTTAAATGGAGAAAGAAGGTTGCTATTTAAATATTGCTTAAAGTATTTCCACATTCTCAATTCTTTGTGCTCATCAACTGGTGTGTTACATCTGTCCTACCCATCTTCTTAAGCAATAGTTCTAAAAAATGTTTTAATTGTCTCCATTTGCTGATGCCGCACTCATAAATATATGAACTCCATTGTTTTTTTCTTTCTTGTAATTACTCTCATTTTAAAATCTTATAGTTAGGATTGTTTCAGTTGATACTTTCAACGGTTTAGGTGACATGAGTTGGTCGATGTTGTCCTTACAATAGTTCTTTTCATTTGGACTTTCAATCTTTATTTACAAGGGAAATACTGATCTATTCATCTTCATTCGATTAAACAGTTAAAGCAGTTAAGTGTTCACTGCGGTAATGCCCTGACATCATATCTCACTTTCATTAAAGCTGTCTAGAGGGAATTACCCATGCTAGGTGGTGCTGACTGTGAATGCTGCAGGACGCCGGAAATGTTAAAATACCCAGTTACCTGTTTCAACGAGGAAGTAACCACAGACCACTGGCCATAGAGTCCACAAACATCATGCTGTCAGGAGGTTACGGAGTGGAAATTTAACTGCACTACTTGTTCCAACATAAGTTTTCATCATGGATGTGACCAATGCCCCCACTGAGAGGAGAGTGGAATGGTGCCTATAGAATACAAGAAGTATCACAACTGGGTCTCATGTCTGATTCCATAGCAACATGGCATTTAAACCACCAGAACTCTGCACTGTGGGATTTGAAATTCAAGATTTCCTCATTGTTAGACCTGGTACCATTGGCGTGAGTCTCCCTTCCATTTTGTTGCTGTTGTCTCCTCTGTTTTTAATATGTTTTTGCTGGTTAGATGCTTTGGGCACTGTGGTGCCACTGCTATTCAGTTCCACAGTGAAAGTTCTCCCTATGTTAGATTGATGTAATGGATTAGTGACTCCATGATTGGCTTATTTGATTTACTTGTCAGGCCCTAGTACAGTGCACCATGTGTTCCCAGGGCCTGTAGATCAAATGCTGCTAGTGGGCTTGCAGCACTGATTGTGCCACCCACAGAAGCAGCTTGTAAAGTGTGTCTCAGGCCTGCCATTGCAGAGCCTGTGTGCAGTCTGGCACTGCCATGTCGACTTGGTAAGTGCAACCACTTGCCAGGCCCTAAATCTTCCATTTTATACATGTTAGCCAAACCTAAGGTAGGCCCTAGGGCAGGGTGCATTGTATGTGAAAGGTAGGACATGCCCTGATGTGTGTAGCCTGTCCTGATAGTGAATTACATCCAATTTCGTTTTTAACTATTGCAAGGCTACCTGTCCCCATAGGCCAGAATGGGCCGTTTGATTATAACATCTTATAATCCTAACTGACCCAGGGAACATGGTAGAAAAACGAATTTAGTATGCCTGAACTCAGAATTTTAAAATACATCTTTTAGTGAAGTTGGTTTTAATATTCTGTGTTTGAAAATACCACTTTTAGAAAGTAGGTATTTTCTTGCCTATCCATCCAAGCCTGCCTCTGCTAGGTATTCCATGTCTGGTTTGTATGTGACAGGGGCTGAGGGGGCTTCAGGAGACAGTGTCAGTCAGCACAAGTCTGCTTTGGGAGTGGTGGGAGGAGTAGCACCTGTGCCTGCCTTCCACAATGCTGCCTCAACCTCCTGTGGTGCGTCTGATGACCCTGGCCCACACTGACAAAGGAAGAAGTTGTGCACTGGCAGAATGCACCCAGAACTGGTTTGGACTAGGTTACAGGACCATCTGTCTTCAGAGGACAAAGGATTTAATAGTATAAATACTGGGCCCAGACCCCAGGTCTTTAGATCACTTCTGGACATCAAGACGGACCTTTTGCCAAGAAGAAGAACCAGAGAATCTGCAGGAGTTTTTGACTATCCCTATGCCAGTGTGTTGGTGCTGGGGTTGGCTTGTAGTGGTTTCTATATTGCCAAAGAAAGGAGAAAAGACTTTTATTGAAACTTTCATCATCTTGCAGAAAATGTCCAAGGGCTTGAATTTGAGTTTGCCTCCTGTCTGAAGTCTCAGGGATACAAAGATTTCACCCCTTCTGCATGCCTGCATCTGGTATTGCTGTTCTGGCTGCTACAAAAGGAAATTGCAACAGCTGCTCCGACTTACAACGTAGACCCTTCACCGGCCGCCGTGCCACATTGACGCCAGCGAGCGACATCGTAACCTGCCATCAGCCGTGAGCGCTGCTCCTACTTTACGACATAGGGCCGACGCCTGCTGCTGTGCTGCATCGACTCCGAAGCTGACATCATTGTGGAGCCGATCCTCGACGTGGGTGGTCAAGAATCCATCAACATCGCGACATCGTAAGGAACCGTGGTTTCGGCGCCATCGTGACGTCACCTCCTCTCCGGTAAAGAACCGATGCCTCCCCTGCCTTGCGCAAGCATCGAGGACCCGACACGTCGCCTCCCCCAAAGCAAGGAACCGATGCTGCACAACGCCAACGACGCCGCAAGCTGTCTTTGTTTTTGATTTTCCAAGGTACTGTTCTTTGTGGGTCTGTTTTGACTCCGGGCCCGACGCCGCGCACCTCGCGGTCGACGCCGTACTTTGGGATTTCTTTGATCTCGATGCCGTGATAACTCCAGTTGGGGTTATCTGTTGCTAAAAACTGCGTTCAATTGAATAACCTATTTTTAAGCTACTTCTACTATCTTAGTATTATTTCTGATTACAGTATTGTGGATTTTTGTCGTTTGAGTCTTAAGTATCTATGAAGAATACTTATTTTTATAAAACCTGTGTTGTGTCCATTTGTAGTGTTTTCACTATATTACTGTATGTGTTCACAAATGCTTTACACACTGCCTCTGAGATACGCCTTCCTGCTCGTGCCAAGCTACCACAGGGTTGAGCAGGGGTTATTTAGGAGTGTAGCCCCCTTACTCGGACTAGAAGCAAGGGTCATTGCCAACTAGAGACCACCAGTTCTAACACTCTTGTGTTTAGAGAATATCGAAACATATTCTGTAACAAGGTAAACCAAAGTGATCTGAGCTAAAAAGACTGATTTGAAGATAACCGTGGCACAAATGCTATTCAGGGTGAGAGCGCCTGGCACCTATGTGCCACAGATGGGATGCCTTCCTATACCATGCTTGAGTCACAGTGGTGGAGTGACAACAGTCACTGCTAGCACTGAGTGAAAAGCAGAGATTCTGGTTCTAGCAGTTGTTCCTAAAGGTTGAGGGTTGCGCCTGCTTATGTTCTCTCTTTGTCGGTTGCAGCGTGTTGATGTCATGACACCTGCAGCATTGACAGCATACATTCATTGTGTGTGTGATATGCATCAGCATGCAGGGGGGTCGAGGGCTATTATTGCGTTGTCCAATGTGGCCAAACTACAAATGCCTCACTTTAAGGAGAATCACTAATTACTTTAATCAGAGTTAGGGCCGGACTTGGAGCTTTTCGGAGGTCTTGCAGGGTCCAGTTGGACACTCGCACCTTGCCACAAGACTGATCTGCCTTTCAAGGGAAACAAAGGTGCATACAGCGTGTCACATCACAATTTGCAAATAGATAACTGAGATTTTAAAGTCTTTCTGATTTTCTCAAGCAATGTAAGATATGTAAGTATGTTCTGGACATGGGTGTCAGGTTTGCTATGTTAAATGCATTTTTCATATCACAGTCCCACCATTCGTATTGTCCTGAAGCAGTTTCAGAATCTGGCACCTTTGATGATTCTGATTTAACAGAGGCTAAGTGTTGATACTGTATTTGTTTGTACTTTATATTATTCAGAGGTGAGTCATATTGGAAAGCGGTGGTAAGGTTGCAGTAGGCACGTGAATAGTCATGATTGGTTATATTAGAGCACGAACAGAAAGATCCCATTAAATATATGGTTTTGATGCCATTCTATGTGTATGTAGGTTAGGCAGGTTTAAGTCAACGTCTTTAGGACTGCTAATATGCAGATTTGTGATAAAGCTATAGATGTATCAGTATAACATGAGTGTATGACCATCGTGGCAGCACATCCTAAGCCAACTTTATGGCTTGTAACATGTTATGCAGATGGTGGTGCCAGACATTGTGCATAATATGTTTTATTGGTGTATGCAAAGTGGATGTATGGCATCATATGGATGTGCACTTGAGGTGGTAGTTTTGTGTGCTAGGAGAGGTATCTAATGTGTACTTTCATGGGGGAGGGGTGATGTGTGAGCATAGTTTGGGATGTGCTGTTGAAGTAGCAAACACTTAGTAAGGGTTGACTAGGATCATTTTTTGTGCAGGATGGTGCCAGGAGTTGTGTCTTCAGTATTCAGTATACTGTACCTGTGGTGTAGGTGTTATGAGCGCTTAGATATGCTTGGTGGAGGATTGTCCTATGGAAAAGAAGCATAAGGAAATACAATCAGGGTGGACACAGAGATCCCACATCAGTTATTTGGTTAGGGTTAAAACATAAGCAAACAGACTTAATTGACAATCTGCCATTGGTCGCCTTCGTTTTGATTGTGGCGCATTCAAGACAAGAAAACCCAACATGTGGGACCAACTTGCTGAACAGGAGTATCCAAGAACTCTACTGTTCAGAATTCAATTGCTTCATAACTCCTTATCCCTTCCACATCAGAAGTTTTTAACAATAAAAAAGAAGAGAACCTATCTGTTTTGATCGCAGAACATTGAGAAGTTTGCATACGCTCGCTCATATATACACAAGGCATTCTCTCTTGAACACACTCTCTGAGGTGTACCCAAAATATACTTTCTGGATTTATTATCCCTTAACTCCTCACCAGCAAGTAATAGAGCGGGATTTAAGCGGGAGCCTCAGTTCCCTATTTGTAAGTGTATGGCTTGTAGACAGATAATAAGAGGAAGTGCAGGTGGTACCAAACTGAGGTGGAAAGGTAGAAGACATTGATTCCAAGCCAAGAACCGCCTCTTGCAACTTCCTCCCCTTCTTACTGAACATGAAACAAGGACCACCTACACATAAGAAAGACCTCTCCTGTGCCCGTCCCCACCCTCAATGACATGCCAGCGAGATGAGGTACCCCATCCCTCTTCCTGTGCAGACCATGCCAGAGGAAACCTGTACAAATGGCTGACGGGGTAAGGACGAGGGTGGTACTAGTTGATATGTGTCTGTTATTACACTAATAATATCCATGTCTATAGCTCGCTACAAGCTGACTCTTTTTTCACTTAATAATATGTATTACTATCTAACAGGGCCAATTATATTAAACATTTGGTAGAAACATTGAGCAGAATCCAGCAAAGATGCTAATTTATGCTTTGCTCGCTACACTCGGGTATTTACAGTGCATACATAACTCAGTGAGCTACTTTTCCTAGACTGTAACATGGGAATAAGCGGTTACTTGAGGATATTGCAACAAAAGTATTAACTTACTGACAAGTCTTATTTAGAATAAAAATTGTATCCTATCATTACATTATGGAATACTCTAGAACAGGCACAATAACCCTCCAGGATTTTCATGAGGATTCAGACCTGTGATCAGAGATTACACACAGAACTGAAAGTGAATTAATTGTGACTCCATCAAGTGCATTAGATTACCGGGGATTAGGCCCACTAGGCGGTGTGTCGTTCTTGGACTAGGAGGGGAAGGATTGGTCCCCAACCTGAGAAGCAACCAAATCATTCTCATTTAGAGTTGCACAATGAACTATATAGCAAAGTCTCTCGAAAGAATCAGTCATTTCAGTTGCCAAAATCTGAGCCATGGGTCCTCCCCGTCAACAAGAGGATCACCTTCAAACTCCTCATCCACGCACACAAAGCCCTACACAACACCGTACCTACATACCTCAACAACCGACTCAGCTTTCACACCCCCACCCGAAGCCTCCGCTCAGCCAACCTCGCCCTCGCCACAGTCCCTCGTATCTGGAAAACCACCGCCGGCGGCAGATCCATCTCCTACCTCGCCCATAAGACCTGGAATGCTCTCCCCACCAGCCTACGACAGACTCAGGACCTGCTGGCCTTCAGGAGACTCCTCAAGACCTGGCTCTTCGATCAGTAGCGGACCCCCTCCACCCCCCCCCAGCGCCTTGAGACCCTCACGGGTATGTAGCGCGCTTTACAAATGCATTGATTGATTGATTGAGCTAAAAATCGTCAATTCTCAAAAAGTCTTGGCACACACTTAAAAGAGAGAATCTGTGCTCAAACTGTACTGGACCCCCTGAGCCCTAAACACTACACCAACCTCCACAAGCCTTAAACACTACCCGACCCCCCTAGCCCAAAAAACTACTCCGTCTCCCTGACCCTAAACCCTAAACACTTCCCTGACTCCCTCGAGCCCATAAAACTACCATGCCCCCCTCAACACTAAAAACTACCCGACCCTCCTTCCGCCATAAAAACTACCTCAACCCTTAAAAACTACCCCCCACTTCCCCAAAACCCGCCCCCAGCCCCAGCCCAAAATGGCCGATGGAGGAAGGAGCTCTTCCTGAGGGCTCCTAGGGTATGGGATCACCATCGGCGTAAATCCCCTGAAATCCCAGCCCATCGACCCATGCAAACCAAGCTACCAGCTAAATGAAACTATAAAATTCTTATAATTTGATTTGTACCTGCAACTGGACTCGCTGGACCCACGCTGCGGAGGATGAATGTGACGACTCCCCACGATGACGATCCTTGACTTCTCGACGCCCAGGCCTTCGCTGAACTGCCTCTGCAGGGCTCCCCGGTGCGGCTCTTTCTCCTATGAGCCGGATCGACGTCCTTGCCGTCTCCTACGACAGTGGGCCCCGGGGAGACAAAGGGCCCCGGAGACACCAATCCTGCGCTGGTTGAACTGGCTCCGCGGGGTTCCCCGGGGCTGCTGACTCTCCCACGGGCTGGGTCACAGTCGCCAACGAAGGCAGATCCCAAAAGAGGAGTTCGACCTGCGAAGACATCAGAGCCGTGGCTGAGCTAGATCTTGCCCCATAGGTTGCTCCGATCGCTGCCGACCAGCCAGGGTCTGAGGGGTGCCCTCCTCATCTTGCGTCGCAACGAATTTCTCCTGACTTCTGGGGATCGCCTTTACATCAGAGGTGCCCGCTGACTTCCACCCCGCCCCTCGCTTGAGGCCTGTCTTTGGGGCTTGGTGGAGGAGCCTGTCGTCTCGCCAGTGCATCGGCTCCCTCTGTGTTACGTGTTGGACGTGGCAAAGTACTGGGAGGGCTCCTGCTGTGCTACGAGCTGCCGCGCTGCCTCCCAGTAGAGCCTGATCTCCTCGATCCTCTTGGTCTCTGAAAAGTTCCTTAAAGGAAAGGGTGTGCCCTCGCCCCGCCCGTTACCACAAAAGCTCCTCAGATGGGTCTCTCGCCTCTAGAAGAGGTCCGTCCACACCGAGGGAATAGTCCAGCCTAACTAGTCCATCGCCGACGCCTCATCTTGGGATTATATGGCGGCGCTGTTTTAACCTGCTTTCAACCGATGCCTGACCTTGCTCACTACCTCTCCTAACTTTGCTCACTCCAGACTGCCTTTAGATTGCGGACTTGGTTTACATTGCTTCCTCCCTCATTTTGCTCTCACATTGCGGCCATTTGAGATCTGTCCCTCTACCACTGATTCTCCCTTTGCGGCGGGCATCTTAGAACTTCCTGCATCACTGCAAACTACGCTGCTCCTGCCCCATACCTACCTCACACTCCTCTCACTAGGGAGCCATCGCAGCTTTCTCATCTCAGTTTTCTCCCTCAGCCCCTCATACTGCTCGCATTACATGACTATCCTAAAGATTTGCTCAGATTCCTATTCCCTAATCGCCTCCCATTGCCCTCTAGTACTGCAACCATCCTAGACTCGCCCCCGATACCTCAATCTCCCATTGCGGCGGCCTTCTGCGAACGACCTAACACTCTACACACTACTTTTCTGCCTGCTCCTACCTTCCTCATACTGCTCATACTATGCAACCATCTTAGAACGTCTTGACACCTTTCATTGTGGTTGCCACCCGAATCACGCTATCAACCCAGGTACCAGGCTCCTTTGTAAGTCCCTTCCACCTGTAGATCCTTTTATTTAGACAATACCAACACCAACTTATGCCACTATGGACTCACACTAGACTCCGCCACTCCTCTGCTACCCTACTCCTGAGTCTCTTCAACGCTGGCCCTTCGACCTGTTATTGAACCATGGCCTCCTATGCATGGAGCAGTCCAGACTCCAGTCTTATGAGGCTAGCTCAATATAGCTACACAATCAACTACCCACCAAACCTTTCTAAAAATGCAGCCAAATCCCCTAAACACAGACTTCCTAAATCAAACCCAGAAACCCTAATCTCTGACCCTTATTACTGCCACAAAAAAGGAACTATCACAAATGATCTGATCTTTTTCTCTAAAAGAAGGGTACAATGGAGAAATGCCTTCTACTCACTACTCAGTATCTCCTGTTCTAAGAAAATTCCTCATGGTTTACGACTCAATGTAGTCACCTCATCCACATTCAAAGCGACGGCTACCATATCCGTTTATATAATAATGGGATTATCCTTCTACAGGCTGCTAATCGTAACCTAGAAATCTTTGTTAATTGTTTTGCCGCCATTAAGAACTCCCTTAACAACAGTGCCCCTCTCAAAACTCCAGAAAACTCGAATCCCTCATCCATTTCATAGGACCACCATGAATCCTGCATTCTCAATCCCAAGCACCATAATACTCTACCTGAGACCCTGAACAACACTCTCTTGCCCAATGACGACATAAACATTTCTCCCGCTAACCATGTCCCTCCCATACCACTTTGGGACTCTAGCCCTTTGCACACACCTCCGGCCCCTCAAGAAATCTTACTACATCACCTAAAGACTTCTCCTACCACCTTGAACAGCTTACACCCCCGAACCGAACCCCTCTGCCTCCCAAGCCTC